>NC_064409.1:45793123-46447290 GCF_023375975.1 Astyanax mexicanus | reverse complement strand
ACAGGAGAGTTGAGGTGCACATTGAATTCTGCCGTGATTTGGGCAGCCGTGGTTTTATGTTTTTTGGATACAATCCGGGTTAGCACCCGAACATCCCTTTCAGACAGCTTCCTCTCGCGTCCACAGTTAATCCTGTTGGATGTGGTTCATCCTTCTTGGTGGTATGCTGACTAATTACCCTGAATATCGTGGCTCTTGATGCATCACAAAGACTTGCTGTCTTAGTCACAGATTCGTCAGCAAGACGTGCACCAACAATTTGTCCTCTATTGAACTCATTATGGTATGTCACCCATAATGTTGTGTGCATTGCAATATTTTGAGCAAAACTGTGCTCTTACCCTGCTAATTGAACCTTCACACTCTGCTCTTACTGGTGCAATGTGCAATTAATGAAGATTGGCCACCAGGCTGCTTCAATTTAGCCATGAAACCTCCAACACTAAAACGACAGGTGTTTCAGTTTCATTGTCCAACCCCTGTAGTTTGTGTTTACTCATAGTTTTAATCTGCAGTTGGCAAACAGTATTATTACAGTTGAGGCAAATAATTGTAAACACTGTAAAAAAAAAAAAAAAACACACCTGATTTAACTTAATCAAGTCACTGAAAACAGAACATCACTAGCATCTGTATTAATAATTATAATAATGATTCATTTTGCTTATGACTCTCCATTGTCAAAACAAAATTATTATTATTTTTGCTCACACAAGACAAGAAAAAGACAAGAAAAAAACAAACAAAAAATTAAGTAGAGGTTACAGGCTAGAAACTTCATCTGCCCTATTTCAGTGATGTATAGTTGAGCCGTCAATCGGCCACTGTGCAGCTTAATTTAGGGCATGTCAGTATGTTTTTGCTATCGTAACGACGGGAAAAGTATGCATTGGCACGGCTCGAAACACATAAAAGGCATTCTCTTAATCAAGGGTATGTTTTGATCCTAACGTAATATAAACCTATCAGCATGTCACTTGCCATTCCCTTTAAGAGCCAGGTGCGCGCTGACTTTGAGGGATCAGTATTTTAACGGCGCATCACTGACCTGCTTGTTTACGCTATGAAGGTGAACAAGCAGGTCATTTACAGGATTTAGAGCAATGTTATCTTATTATGCATGTTGTTTATTTTTGATGTAAAATTTAGTGTTGTGTATTGCCAAAATCCATATGTGTGTTTAAGGAGAGGGGGTGTATACACATTGAGCACCCACAGAACACCTGCATTGCCAAGATAGCAATGAACGCCTGACTGTTGACTGTTGTCTAGGTTCATTTCAGTCAGTGGCGCGCCTGAACACATAACACATATTATTTCCAGACCACCACATCAATCGGCATAGATAAATTTATAAACTCCATCGCTATTTTAATGGTGCAGGGGAAGGTTTGAAAATAGACTTTTGGCAGGGTGTATGATAGCAATGAGCACCACAGCGCACCTTGTGCCAGGTAACAGATAGGAACCAATATCTCTGTAAGTTCCACTATTTCTATTTATCTGCTCAACTATTGGGTTAATTGTGGTAAAAAAAAGTTTAACCTTGTAGGACATAATCTAAGAAGTTATAAAACAAAATCTGTACTTGTAGTTTTGATGTAAGAACTTCAGAACATTCTGAATATTTTGTACATGTATATATTTAAGCTGGCAACCTCTTAAACATGGTGGTGCAGCTTCTAATCTGCTTACCTCAACTTTTGCTTTACTTCTCTCAGTGATTCTGTAGCAAAACTGATTCTTTTTTACTATTATTAAGGAAGTAAGTATAAATTAATTCATATGTACCATTTTTATTCTGAGAAAACTGGAGGGACCAGAACCTTTTTTAAGGAAACTGGATTAAAATTCAATAATCATGCTGATGAATCTATATCTGTGGATAAAACTTAGACTAAATGACTTTTAATCAGTCAGCACCATCTTTATGTTGAGAACACAGGGGAACATCTTAAATATATTTGAAATGTCACAGCTGCAGTGGATTTCTATATGTTAATTATGCTTATAAACTATAACTGTATTATCACTCCACATAGTTTTAATTTTTGTCAACAGAATACAAAGAGGTGGTTAAAAGCACGGCTAAATAAGTACATTTATAATGGTGATTAGTAGCATTAAGTGGCAGAAATTCAATATTGCTGGTAATGTATTTCTGCTTTGCCATTACATATAATAAGCTCAATCAATTTTTTTTTATATTTCATTGGTCCTGTTGAATGAACAGCAAAGCGTTTCTGTGTCTGTAACCAAGCAACAGATAATGTTTGAATATCAGAACAAAAGATATTTATTTGCAGTATAATTATAAAGTTACACGCATAATGTAGCTGTGTAAGCACGGGTTATGCAAAATAAAATTATGTGATGCAAAATTTTAATATTTTAAATACTGCCTAAACCTAAAAATACTACATTGAAACGAAACATACTGCAGTGTTAGTGCTAATTGTTTTTTAATGTAATTTTCTTGTTCCAAAATGTCCTGTAAAGTGCATATTTTTGTAAAGATGGTACAATATGGTAATCAAGATGGTTAGATGAATAAATTAATAGTTACTGAGTGAAATAATCATGCACACATATAGTTTCTCAATATGTTTACTGAATTTTAAATCCACTCCAGGAATGACAGATTGTGCTGTTAAAACATTAAAGTTACTGGGCAAACTGGCAACTGGCGCATCTCAAAAATGTAGATTAATATCCAAAAATTTCAGGTTTTTGAGTAGTGTAATTAACCTATATAATATATGAGTTTCACTTTTTGAATTGAGTTTCTACCATAAAAACCTAAAACAACTTTTTGATGATATTGAAATTGATATTGGAGTTTCATTTCTGTAGAAGAAAAGGTAATGGAACCATGGTTTCCATGCTGTAAACTGATATTTTACTTAATGCACTTTCACACCAAATCAGACAAAAAAAAAGTTGTACAAACAGAATCGCATATTTATTGTTGTCTTTCATACTAAGCCCGAAACTGAAGGATTGCAACCCTGAATAAATATTTGAATCAACGTGTGTTTGATTTGTTTGTGTTGTCGGATGAGTTAAACTCGAGCTGAGCAATCTCTGCTGAGCTCTCCTGAGCAACAGAGATTCATTGTTTTGGTTGCAGACCAAACAAATGAGCATGAAGACCTCAGGAGAAGAGATGATTTAGTTTGCAGCAGAACCAAAAAAAATATTTGATGCAACACTCTATAAAAAATGCACAGGTTGAAGAAAATATATGGCGGAACAAAGCTGAAGGACTGGGGAATGGGATGTTTTTAGTTTGTCTAGAGCATCCAGGTCTGTTAACGTCTGCAAAGAACCGTGAACTGTAAGTTTCCTTGATAATGAGCACTCGTGTTTAGGAGGTGAACTAAAGAGTGCAGAAAACGTGAACAGAAAGTGGACAACAAGCAGAGAAACAAAAAGAGTGAAAATGTATGTTATTGAGTGTCTAGCCCCATTTACAGTGCTATTATTATTACAATACAATAAGGAACTTGCATAGATCACTTGCAAAGTTGCATAGATAGAGAACCTCAGGCAGTACACAACAGGATTAGCCAGCAGACTTCTTCTGACGGAGGGATCTGTGGGAAGTTAGGGTTGGTCCATGGTAAGTCAGCAGATGAGGGAGATTAAGTACTTGCAGTACTTAAGTACAAAAAATGTTCAATACTTTAGTACTTCCACATAAGTGAGGAGCTTAAAGAACACTTCAACTTCAACTCAAGTCACTTTTTAGAGTCTGGGTCTCTAATACTTTATACACGTCTGTCAACACTTTACTCTTACACTGGATCCCAACACAAATGAACACACTCAACGCTTAGGTGTGGATGTGCTAAAAAACAGAGAGGTAGGGCTAAGGGGTGTTGGGACATGGGGTGAAATGAGATTAGAAATTGGGCCTTCAGACTTATTCAGACGGAATTGGTTTAAAATATTTCACGCTTCTACTCAGTGATTTTGAAAAAATCAGTGCAATTGAAAAAAAACAGGTGGACCAGTGAGTTTTTAGGTTTTCTCGGTCACATGACATCGCGTTCAGTAGCTCCTCCATTTCCACTCGCTGTTGGGTTTATACAAATCTCTTTGGGAACGTACACCCAAAGTGTAATTATGATGCGTTGCAGTGGACGAATAGCTATTTATTAAACGCGAGGTGATAAAATTCAAAGATGTGTGTCCAGATGGGACAAACTTTACCGGAGGACCACAGAGTTCAGCGAAAAACAGTAGATAATTCAGCCTGAAGTTTTCTCAGAGGACGTCTGAGGAAAACACATACATGTACATAGTTGTTCTGGACAGGAAAAAAATCTCAGAGGACCCCCCCTGAGAAACTAATCCTGTCCGGATAGGGCTTTAGTGAGCAAATATAATAACTTTATGTGAGATTACAATAGAGATCACTATAGGAATCAGATACTTTTTTTGGAAAGTGGACAGTGGATAGTTTTCAGCACAGCAACCACATTGACATGACAGAAGCTCACAGTAGAGTATATATATATATATATATATATATATATATATATATATATATATATATATATATATCTGATGTGATGGCTGATTATTTTTGACAGTGACACTGATGTATTAAAATTCTAGTGCAGCATTACTCCAGTGCAACACAAACACACACACACACACACACACAATAATATTCTCACATTGATATTACTGCTTAAAAATGTTTTTTCTTCTAATTTTGCCTAATAAACTGTCTCAGTACTCAGTGCTCAGTGTTTAAAAAAGGATAAAGATACAGTTCCTGGAAGTGTTGTAGGAAGTGCAGAGCGCTGTGTTTGTGACGGTGATGGTTTGATGGTGCTTTTCTCCTGATGTTTCTGTCTCCCTGTCTAGATTTCGTGGCAGTGCTGGTGCGAGTGTACGTGAATGATAGTGTGGAGGTGGCCTCTCGCGAGTTTGACTTCTACAACTGTGCAGCAGCCATCCGCAAAGCGGAAAACACTCCGTGAGTGGCTTCTCCTCTCCTCTCTTCTCCTCTCCTCTCTCAGTGTCAGCGAGAGTGTCACCGCTTTGTGCTGACGCCACACTGTGCGTGTGTTTGAGTGTGTGTGTGTGTGTGTTTGTGTACTCACGCTCGCGTGTTTGTCTATGTGTGTGTGTGTGTGTGTGTGTTTAATGAATACGAGCATCTGCACAGATGAAACTAAGGTTTACTCATAAATTGTGATGCATGAGTGATACTGAAATTGAATTTGCTTCTATAGGGACTCCTTGCATTTTCTCTTCCTTTCCTTTTTTTTTTTTTTCACCTCCACACCAAGCTCAGGAAATTGCTTTAGTTTCCTATTCATTCATCAAAAGCAAAAGGTGATCTCTGGTGTTTTTTGTTTTTTTTTTCTTCTTCTTCTCTTTCCTGCTCCAGCACTGTGTGCTTTGTGTATATTTTTTTTCTCTTTTTTTTGTAGCACTCTGGAATATAGCTGATGAATGTGCATTGTTTCTTGGGACCTGCAGAGATGTATTATTTCCACTCAACATTTACACACTGCTGAAAAATGTAATTACAGATCTGTGGGGTCTGTGTGTTGATGCTTCGCTATCCTTTCCCTCTGGAAATGGAAATTTGTATTTATTTATTTATTTATATATTTATTTATTTTTTATATAAATCACTTTCTGCTTCTTTTTTTCCCCCCTCCGCTTGCCTTATAGATGTACAGCCTGCGTGAGCAGACCGTGGGCGTGTCAGTGGAATACTGCTGACCACACCTGCTCGGATATGAACGATAATGAAAAAGGACCCAACATCATCAAACATAAACAGGTGCAGAACTAGCAAACCTTTTTTTAATCTTTTGTTTGTGCAGGACGACTGTTTACTGTGCTTACGAAGCTCTGTGCTTTATTGCTGTGCTATCATATTAGACTGCATAGTCTGCTTCTATTAGATGGCCAAAGCATCGTTACAAAACTTCAAATAATATGCAAATAATAGGAATCCTCTTTTTAATATGTGTTCCATGTTCTACAACACCTCGAGCGGCGTTATGTAAATTATTGCATTAATTTGTCTGTTTATTAATGCTATATAAAGTACCAGCCAGTACTTTGTAAGTTTAGACACATCTTTTTTGCACTGTAAATTAATACTGAAGGTATACAGACTATAAAGGAACACATAAGAAATCATAAATGTAGTAACTCAAAAGTTTTAAACAAACCGAAATACTCTTTAACGTATTTAGGTGCTCTTGTCTGAGGTTCTGTTAACTCTGATGTATTTATCCAGTACAACAGAGGTAACTACTACTCTTCCTTTCCTGGGGTGGTCCTGATGAGAGCCAGTTTCATCATTTTAATGTTTGTGACTGCACTTAAGGATACTTTCAAAGTTCTTGAAATTTTCCAGATTGACTGACTTATGATTTCTCAAAGTTATTTTTGTCTTTACTTGGTTGAGTAGTTCTTGCCGTAGTATGGATTAGAACATAATTAATGAAATAGAGATATTCACCATACACCAAATAGTTCCAGATGTTTTCCTTATAGTTTAATTGACTTTAATGTACTTCAATCTACAATGCAGAAAAGTTTTAAATAATGAAAAAAAAACTGAATTGTTTGTTTGCCCAACTTTTGACTGGTACTGTATATAAATAGTTATAGTATAAAATTGTCGTATCCAATGTACCTGACCTTGATTTTTAACCCATAACTCCAGTACGGAGGGGCTGTAAAAAATAGAAAAAAATAATAAAAAAGTAAAGCATTTTTGAAGGTTACAAGTGTTCATTTTATTTTCTTTTTCTTTTTTTCTTTATTTTATTATTAATATTCTAATTTTTTTTAAATAATGTATGAATTCTGAAGGGTTGCTTAATTTGTTATGTTGGACAGGCATAATTATGAGCATAATGCTTCCGCCTGTGTCACTATTTTGCTGTCAATGTTTGTAGTGTTTTTGTATTATGTGGTTACAAACTGGCTGAATTATCATGATCATCATCATCATCATTATTTCATTAAAAGCACACCTCTCCAACTGTTACTGGGCTTGTGTTGCAGTCAGTGACACGGTCAACATTTTGCTGGTAGATGGAAAAACAGAATTAAATAAACACCTGCAAATATGGATGCAAACGTCACAAAAGGAGACCCTCTATTGCAGGATAAGGACCCTAAACACACATCTTCGGCAGGGGAATTGATTCTGAACAATCCAGAAAGGACTCCCTTAGGAGGTTGCCCCCTCACAGCCCTCTTAAATGTCGTATGGCTGTCACACTCATGCATCCCAAGCATTATAGAGAATGTGTGAATGGACATCAAAAGAAACCAATTTTTGCAAGGAATAACGGGTGAAAATCCCATATCATTTGCTGCTGGTCTTTTGTTGTTATTTTAAAACTGTAAAAGAGAGAAAAATTAATAATCTTTAACTTTTAGAAATCAGGTCATATCTTACTTATATCTATATATATATATATATATATATATATATATATATATATGTGTGTGTGTGTGTGTGTGTGTTTCTGTGCATGTTACAGTCTACAAAGGCTTGGCCTGTGGGAGTTTAAAAAAGGATTTCCCCTGATTGTTGATTGTTATTCATGTGGCAGACTGTTTATTTCCTCTTTACTGAAATATTAAAAGCTCCGTTTGTTCGTTCACAGGCGAAGAACTGTCCGCGGTTTGAGAACCCGGACCCCGTCCTCATTCCTGTGGGATTTAAGACCCGCATCAGTTTTGAGGGTGTAAATCTAGGTGCCTACAAGGTGAGTTGTGACACCCCGTCCACTGAATTATGAATTACGGCACAGTAAGGTTTTCTAAGCATGTCGTGGAGAACACAGAGCAACTGAAGGTTTCATTAAAAAGTCATTTCCCAAGAGGTGCATCTGTTTAATATTTGGCCTTATTGTCAGGAGATGGTGAGTTGGAATCCTGATCATGCCGAAAGTCCAAGAGAGCATAATTCTTTCTGTTTAATTGGACACAATGCAGTGCAGTAGGTGCAGTCTTGAATAAAAATATTTTTTTTAACACAAAAACATTTTCACTTAATTCCAGGCACTACTGTTTTTTAGTGTGTTTGTTACAATGACAGAAACTCCAGAAAACCAAAATATTGGTATACGTATACTATCGTACGCATGGTGTAAGTGTATGTACGTATTGTGATTAGGGCTGTCGATTTTATTTTTACTTTTGTTTTTTTATTTATTTATTTATTTTTTTTCACTTACTGTTGAGTTCAGAAGATTATTTATGTTGAGGTAATGCTTTATTTCTTTCTTTCTCACACTTGCGTGGTCTTGCACACACAAATACACAAACACACACTCACAGCTGATGCTAAGTTTCTTTTCTTTTCGAGCTTAAAAAGAAGGTGAAGGTGTGGAATATGGAGCTACAATCGTGTTTTTTTCTCTCTAATAAAACCCTCAGTTAAACTCAGTAACTCAGCACATTACAATGTTCTCATTTAAAAAGCATCAAAACTACCCTGAGATATAATAATACAGTAATAAAAGAATCTAGTCCATCAGGTGTAAACCATGTTACACCATTAGTACACTGTATTCTTTTCAGAAATGCAGTTAAATCATGAATTTTATCTATGATTTAGTCACAGAATATTGTTGTGATTAATTCACTTATTTTTAAGGGATTGGCACCATTAATGCAAATCTTTGCTGATTGCTGATTCTTTTATTCTTCTATTTAGCTTAGTCTTAAGAAAGAAAAAGTGTGATTAATCGTGATTAATAGCATAATTCTAATGTGATTAATTTGATTGTTTTTTTTAATCGATTGACACCACTAATCGTGATATATTTTTCTTGTGTTGCTTCCCACTGCTATTAGTTAAAATGATCTTCTATTCAGTTAAAGCAGTGTTTTTCAGTCCTCCTCTACATTTATTGCTTTCTCTGCTCCCAACACACCTGATTCAACTAATCAACTCATTAACAAGTCCTTTTAGAGCTGCAGGGGTGCTGTTAAAGCAGGAAACCACCAAAAATGAGCGAGGCAAATGGGTTGCCAGGACCAGGATTGAGAAACACTGAGCTGAAATAACATTATGTAGCCAGTTTACCTTAAAATAACAGCTTTAAATTCCTCATAATGGAACAGCCTTGTTTATATTGCCACTGCTGGCCTGGAACATTTGCACTTTTGCACTATGTAACTTTGGTGGAGCTGCACAAGCTGCACAAGCTTATGTGAGGAATGAATAACTGTGCATAACCCAAATCAAATTTGTGTGAAATGCTGTAATAATACACTATATAGTGTGGGTAACGCTATATGTGGGTAACTAAGGCCCGTGAAGGATACATCATCAGTTGCAGCCTCTAAATCACTGTGTGCAAAGTGTCCTTCAGTTTAGAACAGCCTTCTGTGGTGTGATATGATGTTTTATGATGAATACAATGGTTGCAACATAGACTTATAGGAGCTATAGGTTCAGGGTTCGTACGGGTGCTTGAAATCCTGGAAAATGCTTGAATTTTAACGTTCTGTTTTCCAGGCCTGGAAAGTGCTGGAATTTTGGAGAAAGTGCTTGAAAATGCTTGAAATTCGAACTACATTTACTTTACAATAAATAAGTATCTGACTAAAAAAGTTCACTTAAACAAAATTGCAGAGCGTAAAATAAAGGCTTTTATTTAATTTCCTTCTGCTATTACCAACCACAATTCTGGTTGTGTTTATGTAAACATAATACCATAAAATCTTGCATTGTGACAAATAGCGAATCAATAATTTTGAGTGTATGTATGTATAAATGCTCTCAACTCACCCCCAAACTTATTACAGTAATGGATCAATCAAATGAATAGGGTAAACATGCGGTGAAGAACATTGGTATTCAAATTGTGTGAAACTGACACCAATAAATCCACAATTCCTGCTATTTACTAATATTTATTATTTAAGTATTTTTTTGTTTCTCAGTTGCATAGTCGCTGTGAAGTGTGGAGAATAGTTTTGCGATATATTGATTGTCGCTGAATCATAGTTTTGAGATATCACCATTATCATTAATTTACCACAGCTGAAAGGTGCTGGAAAAAGCTGAAAATTGTGCTCAAAAAGGCTTGAAAAGTGCTTGAATTTACCTTGTTTAAACACTGTATGTTTCTGCTATGGGTGGCAGTGCAATTAAGTTTTACTCCAATACAGTAAATACAAAGCTATCAAAGGTGGAAAAAGTACTGAAAAAACGTAATTCAGTACCTTTCCTTTGCTAAAATTCTACTCAAGCAAAATTTAAAAAAGTACTCAATTTAAAATTTATTTTGAGTAAAAGTTACATAGGTACTTTTAATTATTTGATGTAAAAAAGTACAAATCATAAATTAAATAATTATTAAATTAAATAATTTGGACCTTTCAGGCAGTATTTGTTCAGACCTCCCCATGAAACCGTTTCAGGAACAAGTGGCATAGGTTTCTATGATCCATTTTTTTTCTTTACTGTTAAAAGTTGTGGTCATATAGGTGACTATAAACTGTATTTTTATAGTTTTACAGTTCATTATTATTTTTTTAACTTGCCATTGCTATGCTTTATCTGCTATTTACATTTTTTTATTCAAGCAGATTGCTTAATGTTCCCAATAAAAACATAAAGAATTATCATTAAAAACATGAAATCATACAAAAAGAATGTTGGTCGGCGCATGCACAGTGCCGTAAAGAAGCTAACCGTAATAAACACTGCATGGAGAAGTTCAGCTGCGCTGCCATGGAGAACAAAACACTTTTTTTTTTATTCAGACAATTTGTCTTTTTTGTCCCCAGCCCTTATTTTTTTTAAAAATGTCCAATGTAGCGAAGTAAATTACTTGTGTCAAAATGAACTTGAGTAAAAGTAAAATGACCTATTTTAAAAACTACTTTAAAAATTACAAATGACTCTAAATCAAAACTACTCAATTACAGTAACGTGAGTAAATGTAATTAGTTACTTTCCACCTCTGAAAGCTTTATAATGCTGCTTTACAGCCTCTTTGCTAGAAGATACAGAAACTTGAAAAAAAAAGTAAAGGAAGCTTGTATAGACTGATATTGTACAGTAATAGTACAAGATTTTACACAAGTACAATTCTAGTTACGTAGCATTATGCAATTCTTACACGAGGGGTTGTTCAGTTCCACCAAAGTTATATTGTGCGTTAGCGGGGTTCCGAGCATCCTGGAGTGGCAGTGACAGAGACAATACTCTCTGTTTCTCTCTATCACTGGAGCATCTTAATGATTCTGTTATTTTAAGGTCAAATTCTACATAATGTTGCTCTCAGTGTTCATGCTTTAGCCTGTGTGCTAATTTGATGCTAACTTGGAACCTGCAAGGCTCCTGTGTGTTAACAGTCATCACTGGTCAACTATAACTGACTATAAAAACGTACTATGCCTTCAGCGTACTGTAAAAACTCTGCAGCCCGAGCAGAGCTCATGTTTCTGACATGATTCCAGTGAAAGCTGTGTAAATGTTTTATGTTAAGAGCTCAGGATGTGCAGCAGTGTTTGTGTGTGTGTGTGTGTGTGTTGTTTGCTCGCATTCATATTATTCTGGCTTCAGGACTGAGACAGAGCTGATGTAGGATCAGTATTTGTCTTTATTTATTCCCCCCGTGATTAGAATATGGTGAAAAACTGAACTGGTGCACAGTGCATGGTGTACTGGGCAAGGCCTCATTGATGCTGCCGGTGCTGGAGTCTGTTGAGTAATGTATTAGCTCAATATTAACTCTGTGGTTATTGATGTTGTGGGGTAGAAAGGTCACTGTCAATACACACACACACACACACACACACTCTGCACAGGCACCTACTCCACATACAGTATTAGTTCACTAATTCATGTGAATTATTGATGCTGCAGGAGCGGGAATTTACTATCGGCACAGAGCTAATGAAACAGGTTGAAGACGATGTGAAGACGGAAGAGGGTCCGTTCTTCTCTTTCGGCGGATATATGGTGGGTAAAATGAACACACCACCACACTCACACCCATAGACAAACACACAAGACCACACACAGTGCAGTTAGTCTATAATATTGACCCTCTGACAATCAGTTATCCACCTGACAGTCATTTTTGACTCTTTGACAGTTCTTCACTAAGTTGTCAATATTTTTCTATTAGATGGTTAATCTTAGACTGACCTGGTGAGCTTCAGTACATACAGGATGTGTGATGTTATTAACTCAGACTGTAGGTTTATTTCTCAAGGAATCTCTTGGTGTTTAATCTGGTTAAATAATAAGAATTTAATCTTGATGCAGATCATTTGGGCAGGTGTGAATAGGTGTGCTTATACTTATGAAACTCCTGAGAAGAGATGGTCTCAGTATCAGTGCCAAGTGAACTCTGATGTGGTTTGTTGATGATCCAAGCATGATCTGACCTTGATCTGACCCATCTATTGCAAGTATAATTTAATTCACAATCCAGGAAGATGGAGCCAGACCATTGCAGATGGTCACTTTATCTGTCGTCAGTCATCAGGATTATATCTGGATAAGGCAAAGCCAAGGAATGCAAGTGTAAATGCACAAACCACTTCTGGAGTTGGTCTGAAATGCATTTGGGCCACTGTTTAGCAGTGTAAATAAAATCTCTCCGAGACAACCAAAAGTTCTCCCATTACAACCAAAACTTCCCCCAGTAAAAGCCTATTTATACCCAACCTGCATTACTCTAGAAATGTAACATTGTGTCGCAATGTTCAGTTAATTGTAGTTTATTACTGAGTTAATCTGTTAACTGTGGACGATTACTTGGACATTGAGTTAATTGTAGTCTATTACTGGGTAAATCCCTTAATTGTAGTTTATTACTGGGCTAATCTGTTAATTGTAGTTTATTACTGGGTTACTAAATTAATTGTAATCTATTACTGGGTTAATCTGTTAATTGCAGTTTATTACTGGGTTAATCTGTTAATTGTAGCCTATAACTTTGTTGTTCAGTTAATTGTAGTGTATTCCTTGGTTAATCCCTTAATTGTAGTCTATTTCTGGCTTAATCTGTTAATTGTAGTCTATTACAGGGTTCCTAAATTAATTGTAATTTATTACTGGGTTAATCCCTTAATTGTAATTTATTACTGGGTTAATCTGTTAATTGTAGTCTATTACTGGGTTAGTCTGTTAATTGTAGTCTATTACTGAGTTAATCTGTTAATTGTAGTCTATTACTGAGTTAATCTATTAATTGTAGACTATAACTTTGTTGTCCAGTTAATTGTAGTCTATTACTAAATTAATCCCTTAATTGTAGTCTTTTACTGGGTTAATCCCTTGATTGTAGTCTTTTGTTGGGCTATTCAGCTAATTTTAGTCTATAACTAAATTATTTAGTTAATTGTAGGATTAATGAGTAAATTTGCATATTCTGTTCCAAATAGCAATTAGATTTCAGTCTGACTAATTGTAGACATATTTAACCATCAGGTGTAAATGCATGTGTTTAAAATCTTATTAGGGTACAATCCAGATTCTATTCACATGAATGACCAGGTGTCAATGTGGTATTAAGGTGTAAAAATGCCTTTAAATAGATTTTTTTCTGAAACAACAAAGCATGACTATGCCCAATTATGAAGCATAATGTGCACACAGTATTAAATATTATTAGAAGTTGAAATTCTGTTGTACTTTAGTTCATGGAATTTGTATTTATTAACATTTTAACAACCAAAAAAGTGTAAATAGATTAATATCACACAGAGCCAGGATGCAAATGAAAGGGGCTTTTAATATTTGCCATTGCAAAAAAACAAACTTAAGGACTTAAAAGTTGTCAATTTCAAATCTTGGATTCAAACTTAATTGATTCATTGAAAGCAGCTGATCTGAGATCAGAATGTTTTATCCCCAAATATTTTTTTAATGAGATTTGAAAAATCAGATCTCTGATCTTATTGTTACACTATTGTCAGACTTTTTTGTGGAAAAAAAATCACACTCATGTTCCTTAGCTTCATTATTTATTGCTCATAAGTTGTCAAACCATTAGCATTTGTGCATTTGTGAAAATAAAGGGTCTTGGAAAAGACCTGGGTCTGCTGTTTAGGATCATTTTAAACATGAAGACAAACAGATAAAGTGTCTGAATTCCAATAGAGATGTCACTGTGGTGGGTGAAGAATCGAATGTATCACAAGATAGATTAATTTTCTGAATCAATTAATTCATTTGATTCGATCTCACATAAAATCTACTAATAAGGTCTAACAAACCAGATGTCAAATAAAAAACCAAAGAAACAAACTAACTAACTAAAGATTACAATCCAGAAACACGGCAGGATTGTGGATCAAACAAACAACAGCGGCCAAACATCAAGGTCAAAAGCAAACGAAAGCATGGGGTTACTTTATATACACAGACACAGACAAGGAACACCTGGGGTAGTAACGAGGGGGGGTTGTTACAAATGAGACAGGTGGGAACACTAAAGACAGGGC
The DNA here is from genome assembly GCF_023375975.1 of Astyanax mexicanus. Taxonomy (NCBI): domain Eukaryota; kingdom Metazoa; phylum Chordata; class Actinopteri; order Characiformes; family Acestrorhamphidae; genus Astyanax; species Astyanax mexicanus. The sequence continues at coordinate 46,432,815 of NC_064409.1, read as the reverse complement.
GGGGCCAGGGCGGAGAGAAGACTTTTGAATGATATAGTGCCATGGAAGAATCACTCTTAGGGTGTTTTCACACCAGGCACTATTTGGTCTGGTCAATAGGAACTCTGGTTCGTTTGTAACTTTAGTGCGGTTCGATTGAGCAGGTGTGAAAACAGTAATCGCATTTGGGTGCGGATCAAAAGAACAGGACCGAGTCCACCTAGAGGATCCCAAACGAACTCTGGAGCGGTTCACTTGTGGTGGGAACGTAATCCAGTCTCGATCCGACCCAGCTATTAAATATAGTCTATTTATTTGAGCTAAACTGTTGATAATGTGCAGCTTAATCTGATATATTAGACGGATAGCGCTAATTACCATAGCTATAAACACAGACGTTGTGTCCATGCAAGCGCTGTCTGTGCTGCGTTCACTGCTCACAGCTGCATGACTGATTTACTATGTTTACATCTGTGCTGCACGTCGAAACACTGTGTTTAAAAGTGCAGCGTTTCAGCGTTCAGTATTGTGTTGAAGCACAGATATACGAGCTGTAACACAGAATCTTCTCGCTATATTTACTTTTTTTTATATATATATATATTTATATTTACTCCCACTCCACACAGCTCTGACCAATCAGAGGACACAGCCTGCTCGCATAGTTTATTGATGCACATTTTGGTGCGTTTAGGTTTATGTCTGTGTGAAACCAAACCAAACAGAGGGAGAAAATGCTGCACTTAACAAACTCATCAACTGATCCGGACCAGAGAAACGAACTACAGGTGTAAAAACGCCCTTAGTCCATTAAGAACCTTTCATTCGTAACATGTTCATAACAAGCATAAAAACCCTTTTAAGCTCAGATTTAGGCTTTAAATGAATGTTTATTTCAAAAATGATTTTTTTTTTTTTCTGGAACCACATTTTTCTCCCAAAGCCGCTTAGAAATGTTTATTTGTAAGAGCGCATCTGAAGTGAGGGGGAAACTGGTGGAGGTGGGCTTCAGTAGTGATGGGCCACCTGCAGCAGCAAGCAGCACCGTGGGGAGTTTGAGATTACGGCACCCCCTGTTGGTTAAACACCGGCCTGTCACAGCTCTGCTCGGTGGACGGCTCTCTGCCTGCCTGAGGCTCTGACTGAGGCAGGAAAACGGCGTCGAGAAGTGCGCACAGGCCCCAAGCTACTCTCCTACACCATCGACTCTCTTCAGCTGTGTTTGACTTACTGCCAGATGTGTTGAGAGCAAGCGCGAGAGGGGGTTTGTGAACGGCAGAGCGCCTGCAGATAGGTGGAGTACAGACTCTTATTCAAGTGTGACTGCACAACAACACAGGCCTCATGTAGAAGCAAGACGTTCCTTTAACAGCATGGCTTTCCCTCTTTCTCTTTCTCTCTCTCTCTCTCTCTCTCTTCCTTTACTGTATCCATCTTTCTCTCTTTGTGTTGCGTGTAGTTTGCCTACGACAAGACCCAGGAGACCAGTGTCCTGTTCCACATTAAAGACAAAGACACCGAGAAGAAGATTGACAGCACGCTCAATGGTGAGTCTAGTGTTGACAGGTGTTTAATTTGCCTTTGTGCTGCAGTCAATCTGTTGATCTAATGAAGTAAGACTTTCAAACCGTCTCCAGTATCCACCGCTTCAGCGCCTTTATTTTTATATACACTTGAAGGAGCATGTTGTTTTGATTATAATGGAGAGTTAGATCGATATTGTTCTTCTAAAGGTTACTTTATTATGATGAATAAGTCTTTGTCTTTCTCTCTTCAGTCACTCTGTATAACTGCTCGCTGGGCCGAGAGGACTGCAGTCTGTGTAAGAACGCGGACCCCAAATACCAGTGCGTGTGGTGCGCTCGGACCCGCTCCTGCGTGTTCGAAAAGCTGTGTACCACCGACGAGGCGCAGGAGTGCCCGGACCCCGGCATTTCAGCTGTAAGCGACACTTGTTAAACACATTTCCATGTAAATTCCTGACATTTAGCCGACGCTCTTAGCCAGAGCGACTTCAATCAGAGCGTCGCCCCCAGAAAGTGTAAATAGGTTAGAGCCTAAAGATACCTTTAAGCTAAAATACAGCCAGACACAAATACTGCAAAGTGTAGTCTAGTGCTGAATCATACATTATACAGTTATTTCCCATATTTGGTTTCAAAACAAATCATTTAGGACTGTCTTATGTAAAAACTGGATTAATTCAACAAAACACCTGAACTATTAACATAAAGAAAAATGGAACCAATTACAATCAAATCAGCTGTTCTGTTTTAATAATACAATAATACAGTAATGTGTAGGGTTTGCTTGAGGTTTGTTGCAATACAAAGTCTCTTGGCTCTATCTGTCTACATCCCATAGTTAATTTTACACCTTTGATGTAGTTTCAGAGTTTATGATTATATTACACTAATGGGTGTGGTGATCTGAAAGTGAGGTCTGTTCACAATTTTAATTCTGAAATAGTTCAGTTCATGCTCTCTCTCTCTCTCGCTCTTGCGCTCCTCGCTCTCTCTCTCTCGCCCTCGCGCTCCACACTCTCTCTCTCTCTCGCCCTCGCGCTCCGCTCTCTCTCTCTCGCCCTCGCGCTCCGCTTTCTCTTTCTCTCTCTCGCGCTCCTCTCTCTCTCTCTCTCTCCCCCTTGCGCTCCGCTCTCTCTCTCTCTTTCTCTCTTTCTCTCTCTCTCTCTCTCTCTCTCTCTCCCCCTTGCGCTCCGCTCTCTCTCTCTTTCTCTCTTTCTCTCTCTCTTTCGCGCTCATTCATGACACATACTGTGAACTAATTCACGTTCAAGTTCTTTATTAAAAAATGTTTTGCGTTCAGTTCAACGTGCACGAAAAAATGAGTGTGTTCAATGAACGCGTTCTTATGAACTCGTTTACGCACAACACTGTGTACATGCATATATTTAGGTGTGCGATGCATGCCCAACACACGTACAGCTATGTTTGTTACACAAACACACGGACACACAGCACACACAGTTTTTTACATCAACAATAAACATAATTCTAAATAAAATAACATAGCTCTTCCGGTAAATGACCTGCTTGCACACCTTCACAGCGTGAACACGCAGTTCAGTTTCCTCTGCTGAGAAGCGCAGAAGCCCTGCACCTTTAAAATAGTAATCTGCCGAAGTCAGAGTGCACCTGCCTCTTAAAGGGAATGGCAGCTAAAATGTTGATTGGTTTTTATTTCAGGTTACACCCAAAGCACTCCCACAAGCAGGCAGAATGTTCAGAAGGAGGGATTTATCTGTGAAATGAGGTCTTAATTCTCGCTACTGTGGAGCTGTGTCTCTAAATACAGATACCAGATGCTTCAAACTGTTTGTTCTTTTCTTTCACCACTAACCTTCACAGTTCTCTCTTTCTGAGAAGAGGCTCAGGTGTAAAATGAACTTTTAGTGTAGTAAAACATGATAAAATGTACTTACCTTTAATAAATAGCACACCTCCGTTCTCACACAGCGTTTCGAGATCCAGAAATCTCAACAATTTGCCCAAACACCGTTGAGACTGGGTGAAATGTTTTAATTTGCCAAAAACTTAAAAAGTGCTTAAGAATCTTATTAAAAAACATCCTATAACGCTAGCTTTAGCTCCGAGCGCCGCCATTACTCCTGGCGCTGGCTGCTACGCTATGCGGAGTCTGTGTTCTGGGAGAATGGAGGTGTATTATTCATTAAAGGTAAGTACTTTTTATCATGTTTTATTAGACCAAAAGTCTCTCCTTTAAATTACACCAAGCTTATTGTACAATATATAGAAAAACACCCTCAATAATTATTTAGAGAATTATTATTTAACGAACATTAACATAAATGGCCAGAATGTCAGCTTTGTTTAAAAACAGCTGTTTAATATTATTTAATATTATTACTGTTAGGATATTTTAAAAAGCAAGTATTTCAATTAGAATATCTAAATAATCTTAATAAATAAAAGTTTATTACTTTTTAAAACGATACATTTATTATGCTATGAAATTATCATTATTTCAGTGGCGTAAAATGTGTCTCAAAATGACAGTAATATTGATTATTGCAATAATTTCTGGGACAATGTATCATCCACACAAAAACAGCTTTTTATAGTTTAACTGATTACTGAATTGAAATGACTGCAGCTCTGACAGATCATGTATCTATTTGAATGAGGTGCTACAGGTTCACAATATTTAAAGTGTTTTGAGAGACCTCTGAGAGGCCTTACAGAGTAAACAGAGTAAACAAGAATGAAGAGTTCTTTCCGAAATTAAAGCTCTTCGGCAGAGTTTCTGTGTTCAGCTTGGGTTCACAGGTACGGAGGATGCACAGTGAGTTCAATTAAAAGCTGTTAGTGGTCCCGACAGGCTGCTACTATACAAACAGCGGAAACAGAGCTGTGATTGCAGGGAAGAGCTTATGCTGCCGGTGAACGAGAGAGCAGAGATTTTGCACAAATAATAATTAAAATGTGTTCAGTGTATAGGGGCCTTAAAAATAGTGTTCTAAACTGTGTTTTTGAAGAGAGTAATAAGTGTCAATGACTGTACAGGATTTGTTCTGACATTTAGTTCAATGTCATTTAAATGAATTGTATTTATATAGAGCTTTTTACAACAAATGTTGTCACACAGCATCTTTACGGAGATACAGGTCCAAGCTTCTTGTGAGTAATGCACCACAGTGATAGTGGCAACAATGGCAATGAAAAACTTAGTAAAAAATGAAAATCCTCCTCCGGTCGACCTGAACAATGTGAATAGGTGTTGGACACATACTCAGTGTTATGCCAAGCTCAGACTACACAACATGTTTGTCCCTCACGATGTTCACTATGTCAGATTAAGCAGTTATTTTCCTTTCGTGTCATACTCGGAGGACTGGCAAAACCACACGTTAGTCACCAACCAATCCTCGTCCGCGTCCTTACGTGAGGTCATAGGTCTTTCGTAGGCGGTTATAGCTACAGAAGCCCTTTGTTCAGGGTTCCAGAGCAGGACTGCTTCACAGTGGAGAGCCAGGCTGGGAAACATGATGAACAGTGCATCTTGATACATGTGAAACAGAAAGGAAGGAAGGAAAATGGACATAGACATAGAATAGACATGTAAGGGAAGTTCTGCCACCTTTGCTTAAGCACAAGAAACACTCTAAATGTTAATCTGATGACATAATGTCTGATGTGCTAAATCATTTGAGCCACTCTCACCGAAAAAGTAGTGTTTTTAAATTCATCAAACATTTAAAGTAAGGCTAGTATTTTGTCGCTGTCCAATGAAAAACAAGTATCTTTTGTAAATTTTTACAAAAACAGTTTACTACATAATTTGAACAGACAAGCTGCCCCTTACACTGTGCCAATATTTCTGGATGAACGGACCAATAGAAACTCTTCAAAATGACCTGAAATAAACTCTCAGACTCTTACAAAGTTTAGAAGGTTTTTTATCTCTACTGTAAATGTTTTGTTTTGGAGATACTTATTTTTCAGTTGTAAAGTGATTATATAATATTTTTCCTTTTTATTTTTTTTTACACTTTTTTTAATAAAAAATATACTCCGAATACAGTATTAGTGCACTCCAGCAGCAGTGCACAGTAGGTACAGTACAAATTTCTATTTATGGCAAGGCTGACTGACTCCACTTCAAGTGACTAATGTTTCAGTAATTCCTGTCATTTTCTCTCTCTCTCTTCCTTCTAGATAATCCCTCGCTATGGTCCTATACTGGGAGGAATCTCTGTTACTATTAAAGGCTCCAACCTGGGAATTCAGAAGGAGGACATTAAGAGCATCACTGTGGCAGGGGTTCCCTGCACTCAGCAGGAGGAGAAATACTCGGTTTCTACCAGGTGATTGTGACAAATGTGCAGAAATGTTGATGATGCTTTATTAATCATGTACATCATGTAGCTGTTCATAACACTGTGCAAATAACTCTGGAAGAATGGACCAATAGAAATAGTCTAATTTCGTGGAATGATCTCTTATTGCACATGAAGTCCAGTTCAAAGTAAAGCACATTTTGCCCTCTCCTGTTTTCCATTGAAGAGCAATAATAAACAGATAGATATACTATAGAGTGCGGCATCACGTGAGAACACGTTTTTACTGAGCTCCTTACTAAAACAGATTTTTTTTTTTTTTTAAAAGCAGCTACTTCATTTTAAATTATTTGAAATATTCAGAAGTTAAGTATAGAGCTAATGCTAGGTTTGATTTTTTAGTGGAAGAAGCATAAGAAACACTGGAAGAGCCTGAAGAATGCTGGAGACACATGCTGACTCACAGCTAACCCAGATGATAATGCTTTATCTGACCTGATCAAGATGTCATCCTTCAAGCCAGGGGTTGGCAATAGGCACCCTGTGGGCCAGATGTGGCCCACAAGTATGAAAAAATCTGGCCCCTGAGGTAGTTTGAACTATAATGAACGATAATGAAAAAAATAAAACTCTTCTCTGACAAGCTTTTGTTTAAATACCTCCCCTGTCTCTCTGTCGTGCTCGGCTTGACTTTAGTTTCCACCCATTCTTTTTTTTCCGCCCGTTTTTGGGCTCCCTATCTCCTTATAAGGGCATTTTTTTCTGGGCTTGTCCCAATTCACTAGCCAGGGCAGCGGTAGTGTATTGGACTGCGTGAGGAGTGGTGTGTTTATTTATTTATTTTTTCCTTTCTTCTTGTTTTTACCTGTTTTTAATTCAATTGTTCTGCAGTTGGGTTCAACAACTCTCTGGGCTGGAGAGCTACTAGTCTATAGCACGCCATCTTATTACACTTCATTTTCCAAAACAGATTTTCTTTTTTGTGGCCCGCCACGTAATCTGCTGAAATTCAGAACCAGGTGTATCCAGCTGAAAAGCAGGAATTAAATTGGCCAATGATAAAGCAAATGCCAAAAATGTGGCTCTACTCTAGAGTCTTTGGCAACCGACCACTCTTATCGGGTGGTCGCTCTGGATTGAGATATGGCTAAAGTGCAGAGGGAACTCGCCGTTCTGAAAACATAGGATGAGGATCAGGAGAAGTGGTTGCACCACTGCAGTCTATGAATTATTGGGATTAAGGAGAGATGAGGTGAGACAAAGCTCACAACTTAATTTGTATCACTATGCTTTAAGGAAACGCTCAGTCAAAACCAGCTCCCTTTACTTGATTAGGCACATTGGACAATGCGCGAGAAGCCAACCAATGACTGTCCACCTTTGTCATTAGATGGCAATACTTCCATGTATTTCCTGAGAGTCTAGTTTGATGTATATCTAATACCTTGCAGGACAATTTGAATTGCAAGAAATTGAGTTTTCATTGAGCATAATATTTTAATTGTGGTGAGCAAGCAAGCATCTTAGAATGAACCTTTAACCAACTGAATACATTGATTACTTATTGAGATGAATGGGCCAAAACAGCAGAATACCACTTACTTCAGCTAAGAACAGAAAACTGAGGCTGCAGTCGACACATTTTCATTAAAACCAAACAATTTAAGACGGGCAAATTTCTGCTGAGGTATATGTATAGGTATGATGCAGGGTCATAAATTGCTACTAACAGCGTCCATGGACCCTCGCTGCCTTGTGTCAGCAGTCCGGGCTGGTAGAGGTGGTGTAATAGTGTGAGAAAGGTTTTCTTGTCACTCTTTGGGGCTGTTGATACCAATCAATAATTGCTTTAATGTCACAGCTGACCATGTGCATCCAACCCTTCAGGACAGTTTACAGTTTGCCCATCCTCTAATGGATCCTTCCAGCATAGTGATGTATCATGTCACAAACTCAGTGTCACTCCAAACTGGTTTCATGAACATGGCAGTAAGTGCGGTGTTCTTAAGTGGCCTTCCCAGTCACCGGATCTAAATCCAATAAAACATCTTTGGAATGTGGTACAATGGGAGATTCACAGTATTGAAGTGCTTCTTAAAAAAAATTAAGTCATGTCAGTGTGGACCAGAATCTTAAAGGGATTAAACACTTTATTTTTACAAAGAATTAAAGCTTTATTAAGAGTAAAAGGAGACAGAAAAGAGGGTCACAGTTTAAACCGCAAAGGCGGAAATTAGTAGGCATCTCGTAAGCCGTGTGTCAGGCTATGTCATAGATTATACAACAGTTACTTCTGACCTCACAATCTGATTGGTGGCATTCTCACACTAAGTCTGCATCTGCTGATGCGTTGCCAATTAACGGCATATACACACAGGACAGTTTTGGAATCATCACCTCCAGCAGGAGCAGCTGCAGCAGCATTAGCTTAGCACAGGCTAGCGCCCAGCCACAGCATGCCCACATCGCCCACAGTCACCTCGGCCGCAGTCTGACAGCCAGAACGGTAACCGGCCAGGCTAGGCTAAGCTAATGCTAAACTAAAGCAAGCTACGCTAACCTAACCACAGTCCTGCAGGCATAGCTAGCCTTCCAGCTAGCTAACCAACACCACCCAGCAAACAGGCAGAAATGCTCACAAGTGCAGGAGAGGAGAGGTTCAGGTTCATTTCAAGGTCATAACTTTTACCAATCCCCTTAACCCCCAATTTTGATTTAAAGGTAATGTTTGTGGCGTTAGCCTGTATAAACCACACGCCGTTTTGTAGTTACAGTTCTGTTACAGTTCACTTGTTGTGGAACTACTTTTTGAGGGAGGCACAGTCCGTATTAAAACATATTCAATATCAATTCTTTGAGGGTCTTTCATTTTCTTATTTTCTTAAAATACTGTGGTATTAAAAGCAATAGAACACAAGAGGGAGTGCGTTATAGCGAATAATCAAATCAGAGCCATGATGTTATTTGCTTTAACACACTCCCTCTCGTGCTCTATTGCTTAAGTGTGACATGGTGTCTGCGACTATAGTGTAGGGTCCACAGCTACATGGTTTCAGCGTAAGTTCGGTGCAAAAGTATAAAATGGCCTTTACTCTACACATGAGTTCGTTTTTACTAGTTAAGACACGACATGCAGACTTGTGGTGCAAACAGATTTAGTAAAATAGATAGTTTGAAACTAACTAGCAGAAAATAAGGAAGTAGAGGCTTCTTGGAATTTGTAATCACTATATAAGTGATGGAAAAGCTGATGTAATTGATTTCCTTTGTACTGTCACATCTACCAAAGACCATAAAGTTAGGGGGAAAAAATGAGGATTTAAGACTCAAGGTCCAGATTTATAAACCTCTGTTGCAGCTGATGCAAAACCTCTGCTGTGTTTCAGTGAGTTCGCTTGTTCTGAACTCTCTGTTGTGAAGGTTTTTCTTCTCAGCTGTAAGTATATTTGATATTCGAGTGTTGAGCTGGTAGGAAGCTTCTCAGCTTCCCTGGCGTAGGACTGTGGTGAAGGCTGTGTATAATAAAGTCAGGCAGGACTGTGAGAATACAGTGGAAGCTAAAGTAATTCCAGCCCTCACCTCTCCTCCGCTGTTGAGCTGGGACGTTCTAGCGAGATCAGGCGCTGCTCTTTTAAAGCTCCACTTGTAGGGTGTGTGGTAGAGGGTGGTCTGGCTTTTGTGTCTGGCTGCTGGCTGCTAACAAGCTGCTTGAGCACCAAGGACTACACGGAGCGTGTGCGTGTGTGTGTGTGTGTGCGCTTCGAGCAGAAAGCAGTGGGCTTTGGCATCAGTGTGGTGTGTGCGTAAGCATTGGTGGCAGCACTGTAAGACTAATACAGACTCGCCACGAGGGGCTAGCGGAAGCCTCTTACAGCGGGCTGTTTAGTATAATTGAGTTTGGGGGCCGCTGTAGTTCTGGGCTAGATTGCTGCCTCATGCAACTGCTGTTACCTCATCCTGCAGCTGCTGTTTTTTATTTATTTATATATATATATTTATATATATATTTTCTGCAGTGCCCTCTGAGATAGCAGAGAAATAATGCCGTGCCTGTGACAGTCGAAAAGTCTGGACACACCTGACTAAAAGACATTTAGATCTAAAAGCTTATGCTTATGCTCGAAACTTTCCAACACAAACAGGGATGACACAACTAGGCGTGTTTGAAGAAGATAACGAACGCAGTCCAAACGTCTGCAGCGGGGAACGGCTTTTCCATGTCACACAAAGCATGTAGAAAATGCATTTCCACATTTACATCATGCTTCCCCTCTCAAACAAAGACTGGGTAAAAACAAAAAGTGTTGCAGAAATGTTCTGCTTCGCTGACGGTGTTTCTTCTGCTTTTAAACTGTTTTTTTTAAGAAACAAAGCGAACAAGAAAGGCAGCAAAGCAGAGCACTGTTGCACACATTACAGTAATATGAAATGTTACATAGTGTATTCATCACACTACAGTTCATTTGCATTGTTTCACTTGTTTAAGTGGTCCTACATCTAAAATACATCAGTATAGTATGTACAGTGGCTTGCAAAAGAATTAATTTAGTCACTTTACAACCATTAATCAATCATTAACCATCCCAGGTGTTTCCTGTTTCCTGTCCCCTTCCGTGTGTACACGAAAAATTCTGTTTTTTGGAATAAACTCCATGAGAGTTAATATCAACTCATTTTAAGTGTATATGCGTGACCATCGAATAAACTCTATAACAGAGTTAAAGTAACTCTTTGTGGGAACTCTGTTCAGGAGTTAAATCTGAACTGTTGTGGGAGTTAAAATATTTATACCATCTAGAGCAGGGGTGTCCAAACTTTTTTGTTGGGGGCCAGAAGGAGAAATATATTTGAAGTCACGGGCAACACTGTAATAAAACAAATAATGAAATATACCACTTTAAATAATACTTTTTTCCTGATTATTTCATTTACACACCATTTTACTTGACTTACTATATTTATCTTTGACAGTGTTGTGTAAACTAAGATTTTTCAAATTGATGTTTAATTTCATGATGTCTCTTAATATTAAACTCCTTAATTACGCCACGGTTTAGACTCTTTGGCCCGTTTTTCTGCACTAGAAATGCACACCCTCTCCGCTTTTAGACTCTTTTGCCCCGTTTTTCTGCACTAGAAATGCGCACCCTCTCCGCTTTTAGAGTCTTTGGCCCATTTCTGACACCTAGTGTTCAAACTTTGAATCTCACATTATAAAAACCTGATTAACAGCGGGCCAACTTTCATTCTATTTCTAAAATACCTTGCGGGCCGCTCCAAAAAAGGAAACAGGCCACAAATGGCCTGCGGGCCGTAGTTTGGACACCCCTGATCTAGAGTAATATTATATTAATTAAAAAAATATTATTAAAAAACATTGTAATATTTTAAAACACTGCAGTTCTCAGTGCATTGTCAGCACTTTGTCACACTTTACAGTGCAGAATATGGTAACTTGCTCTTATAACCAACAACACATTGACTAGGCAAACGACCAAATCATTATTTTTTAAATTAATTTCTATTTATTCAAGTTTATTTCTTTTTTCATTTCTTGTAAAGTTGAAATTGTGCGCTAATATCAGCTCATCTTTTGCAGTGTTGTGTGTGAGATTGGTGCAGTGGAAAACCTCAAACCGTTTGAAGGATTGGTGGAGGTGGAGGTCAAAGGAGGAAAGAAAGGCACTTCTTCAGTCTACTTTAATTATCGGGTAAGTCACAGAACATTTTTGCTTAGAAATGAAAGATTGAAAACATGTGGAACCCAGTGAACAAATGAGTAGCTACTCACTGCATCAGTTAAGGTTAAATAATTGGTTGCCAGCTCAAACATAATCACCCATGCAGTAATTACCCAATTGGAGGCTCTCACCTATTTAATTAGTTCAATCTAGGCGGTGACGTTTTTGTGGCGAGGCAGTGTCTATAAAAGTCATACAAAGAAAAAAGTTTTAAATAACCTTAAATAACATTCTTAAAACTACACAAACAAAATGTCAGTGTGTGATCTTTCAGGCAGGATTTTCAAGATTTTTTTTTACTCTAATGTCTGATCCAGCTCTTTTTTTGTGACCTACAGCGATGCCCACTGATACCAATATGCCACCTGCATAGAGGAAGCATTTCTGAGAAAGCGCTGCTTTTATGTCGGTTTATTCTATAGACTTTTCTTTTATTTGCAGATCCTTGCAGCTGTGGATAAAAGTGGCTGTTTGTAAAATCTTTCACAGCTGGTGTTTCAGAGTGTTCTCAGCATATTAGTGTACATGTTGGCAATAACAGTTAGCAATTAAAGAGTTTTAAAAGAAATATCTCATGTGATAAAAAAAAAGCATTGTTACAATTGCAGTAGTCCAGTCATAGTTCAGCAGTAACAGCATACATTAACAGTGTGTGTTTATGCGCTGTAGCTCTGGCATAATCTGGCAAATTTCTTCCTGAGAGTTTTCAGGTCTGATTGGCCAGTGAATAAAAGCACTTTCTGAGTTTAGTGTTTTTTGATTTCACACTCCTGTCACTCTCTTTGTGAAGAGGTTGTATTTTGCTTGAAAAGGCACCAAAACTGTGCTCTACACACCAATCGACCATAAAAGCAGTTTCATGACCAGGTGAGGCCTGTGCTTCTGCATTATTTCACAACATATTAAGAAGATAAAAGGCCTGGAGTTGATTCAAAGTGCAAAATTTGCATTTGGTTGAACTCTCAATGTGCAGTTCAGAAAGGTTTGAGAGCAGATTAAGAGTGAGAAAAATTGCTGTCATTAGACCTTTTTTGCAGAAATAGAAAAAAATAATATAACAATATAATAATATAAAGGACGCTGTTACTTTGGAAGTGGCAATGACAAGCACAGCAACATCAAAAGGTCTCTGAGGCCACAGAAAACTATTAAAGTATATCATCGCTGTTCAGTGAACAACATGTATATCCAAAACAGCAACTTTTCAGGAGAGACATACACCTTTCTTAACTTTCAATGGAAGTCAAAGTAAAAAGAGCTCAAAAGAATTCAGGAGTTTCAGGTAATTTTGGAGAATTTCTACTGGTCCATTCATCAAGAAATTTTGACACAATTTAAGGAAGAGTTTGTGTATTGTGTAGTAAAGCAAAACTGTATTTATTTTTTTTATTGGACAGCAACAAGGGTATTGTTTATTTATTAGAAATGGTCATTTTTCACAATTTCTAATCAAGTAAAAAAAAAAGAAAGTCTATAGTTAAGCTATGTCTTCATGAATTTCATGAATTTTGAACAAGGAGGGTTCATCTTAAGATGAAAACCCCTGGTAGAACAGAAGAACAGAAAGACCAGAATAGACTAATAGAAAACAAACACAGATGTGGAACAACATTCTTTTGACAGGTAAAAACAAGCTGCGGATAATGTCCACAAATCAGCTCACCTCTCCTTTTTTAAACTGCTGTTAATGCTATTTCAATGGACCTAAACTACACATAAACCAATGAACTTGCTCTTGTTGTGCAGGTTCAGTTAATATTTTTGTGTTGAAGAATCACCCTTGATTTTTGTTGAAGGGCCCTTTTTCTTGTTTTTATTCTTGTGCAGTTCATGGGTTAAACATGTGTTGTCCTGATGAGTGGAGCAGTGCTTATTTAGTTGTATCACCTGAGCACCCCATTCAGCTTTTTCACACTTCTAAGTGATGGGATGAGGAAAATCTTTCTTCCCAGTCACAGTGACCAGAATACAGTAGAGCCATAAACAGATTTCCCACTGCATGGTTTCTACACTGCTCAACTCTGCTTGACTACTATCATTTTTAGAGTGACATCGAAGTAACAGTAGAGACTGATGCATTTCCAAGGCTTCTGGCTTTTTTGCGTCGTGTATGACTCTTATTTTGCCTGATTAGTGCTCTGCAGAGTTTGAACATTACATTTTAGTCCCTACTCAACTTGCTTGAAACCACGATTGAAGCTTAAAGTTCGCATGTTTTAAAAACAAACCTGGATCCAAGTGCTAGTTATAAAATTTTTCCCAGAAAGCAAAAAAAAATAAAAGTCAAATCAAGACTTTTATGTACCAAGCAGTGGAAATTCATCAAAGCCTCAGCTTAGGAATGAAATATATCCTAAAAAGTGGGCCTGAGAGATTTACTGTTTATTAAAAGATGCATAATCGAATGCATTTGGTCAGGCGGTTTGTTTCTACGCTGCGTGAAGCGTGCTGTAAGTGTTAGTTGGAATCATTTTTATCTGCTGTTTTGCTAAGCTGGAGTGATACTGTAGCTTTACTTTACTTCAAAAATGTGAGCAAAGTGAAGTCAGTCAGCTGCTGCTCCTCTGCTTGCTTTAGCCGGCAAAAAAAAAATGTTTGGAAGAAGCAATTAGTTTGGTTTGAAGCTCCCCCTGACTGGTGTTTTTTTTTTTTTTTAGCACCAGAGGAAACACATGGTTTTTGCATGGTGTTATATTCCTGAAGTTCATAGGTGCAAAAGCAAATGCTTTCATTCCTGGAATTCACTTTCTTTAGCTCCCTTTAGTTGAGGAATTTACTCAGTCCTTGCAGTTCTATTCAGTATGTGAGTCTGGAGCTCGGAGGAATCGACCTGTGTAAGCTGCCCTGCTCATAATGGAAAGGAAAGTGAAGGCCGTATATAATAAACCCGAGTGTGAACGCACAGGGGAAAGCTAAAGCAGTGATTCCAGCATTCACCTCTCCTCTCCTCTCCTTTCCTCTCCTCTGCTGCTGCTGCTGAATTTGGGACATGCTCGCAAACTCTCTTGCACTGTGTTTTTATTTTCAGGGTTACAGTAGTAGTTGTAGTAGTAAGTAAACACTGTAGAGTTGTGGGGATGATGGAGGGTGCTGTGGGGGGGTGGTGGGATGATGTGTAGTGTCCCCGCCGTGTGCTGTTTAGCCTGTCAGGTGAGCGGAGGGCGCGACAGTACCCGTGCATTAGCTGCTTTTATTGCATCAGTATTATGGGGATGTTAGCATCGCTCGTCCCCTCCCACAAGACTTTGCTAAGGCCGTGTGTTTACTCAGCAAACTGACAGCGCTGGGCGCTTGTGTGTGAGAGTGTGTGTGAGAGAGTGTGAGAGAGAAAGAGAGAGAGAGAGAGAGTGTGTAATGGGAAAGGGAAAAAGGGGTTGAGGGAGACAGAGAAGGAGAGAAAGCGAATCAGCCTCAATGTCAGTACAGCCTGGGGGGAGATATGAGACAGTTATGAGTAGGTGGTAACACAGTTAATGTGTTTCCCTGCCAGTTTTTTTTTTTTTTAGCTACTGCTCACTCAATTAGCCCCCAACTGATAGCCACTCCCAGGATTCTGATTCAAATGCTGCATTTAGATGCAAGGCTGCAATGTTTCAATCAGCTTAGTTTTGTAAGTCCAGATTTGTGCTTTCAGACGAGCTACCTGCTCGTGACGGCGTGCCGAAATGCGTGCGAGTGTAATCCAGATTGGAAATGAATGGAACTGATTCTGTGTTTTTTAAAATGCATGGTTAACTATATGATGAATGAGCTAACAGTTACGACAATGCAAAAAAATAAAAAGTAAAATAAAAAGAGCTATGATAACCAGATGGCTTAAGAATTAATAATAAAAAAAGAATTCATCTTCCTTCTTTTTTTTTTCTTGCACAGACATTACTTTTATTTGCATATCCTCGCGGTGGCTGCGGCTTAAAAGAAAGAGAGAGAGAGAGAGACTGACGAATGACGTAACATGCTGTAACATCATGTAAAGCATTGAGCAGAGCTGCCCAGTGTTACACCAGCTTTTTTTATTTTTGCCATTTTAATTTTTTTTCATTACTTTCTCACTGATTTTCTCAGGACCCCAAGCCTGAAGCAGTACATCCCAACCGTGGTCCCAGAGCAGGAGGGACGGTCATCACGATCACCGGAACCAACCTGGACACAGGCTCTAAGGAGGACGTGGTCATCACTGTGGATGGAGTGCCGTGCCCCGTGTGAGTGCTCGCGGTGCTTGGCGCCGCTGCCGGATGCGGTTTGTTCTAATTGCCTTTATTTCCCCAAGAGCCGCGCTTACGTGAAAGTGAGTCGGCAGATTCGGCAGAAAGTAATTAGTCCTAACTCATAACTGATCACTCTCTCGCGCGACCTTATTCGCCTCACTGCGCTCTCTCGCTCTCTGCTTGGAGATTTCACTCTTCTCTTCACTCATTCCGAATGTCCCAGTTATCCTAACTTCTCCCCCCAATTTTCTTCCCCCGCTGCTTGTCTTTATTCACAGCCAGTTTTAATGGTTACTTTTGCTTAAAGGCATAGTTTACAGCAGAATCCAATTTGCACAGTTTTCAATCCACCAAGAAACAGTTGGTGTCTGATGCTCGCCTCTTTCTGCTTTCACTGAAGGAACAAAAAGTGAAAAAGCTGTAACACAATAGAAGCTTGTTGTCACCAATTAGCACTGAATGCTGCTTAACCCCGCAGTTATGTTTGGGTGTAAGGAACAGCGTTGATGTTCCCAGGCCAAATTGCTCTGTATTTAACCACATTTAACAATCCAAATGTACTTATAGAGAATATTTTTCACATAAACATTCGGCCTTATCTTACACCCTGCACAAGGTGCATTGCGATGCTCGTTGCTATTTTACATCCTGTGAAAAGCTTTCTGTTTTCTGTTTCCATGTCTTCCACCTGCATTGTTTAATTAGAGACTATGATCAGGAGATCGCTGGTTTGAATCCTGTTCTTCTAGCTTGCCATCAGCTACCAGAGCCCTGAGAGAGCACAATTGGCCTTGCTCTCTCTGGGTATGTAGAGGGCGCTCTCTCCCCACATCTCTCCAAAGGGTGATGTCACTCAGCATCCGTGAGCTAATAGTGTTTTAGAACTGAGTCGCTGTGCTTTCCTCTGGGTGCGCTGTGACGCTACTCGGCAATGCTCCATCAGCAGCAGTTGGAAAAAAGTCGGGCTGACTTCACATGTATCAGAGGAGGCATGTGCTAGTCTTCACCCTCCTGGTGTTGTGGCATCAGTAGGGGGAGTCCTAATGAGTAGGTTGGGTAATTGGCTGTGTAAATTGGGGAGAAAATGGGAAAAAATTGAAATAAACTTATATATAAAAAAAATAGCAACATAGCTTACAAATATCTATGCTAATGTGTTCAGGTCAATTTCTGACGTATTGCTATCTTGGCATCTGAAAACCCATTTGCGCCACTGACTGATTTAAACCCTGACAACAGTCAACTGTCAGATGTTCACTGCTAACTTGGCAAAAAATCCAACTTTTACATGAACAAAATAGAAAAAGAATAAATAGAACAATAAATGTTACGACACTTAATAAAAGACACACTGATATGCCCTAAATCAAGCTGCATGTGCGCAGTTAACGGCTCATCTGTAGATCACTAAAATAGGGCCTTGCTAAAATAGGGTGCTTGCTTCTTTTCGTTTTCTCTGGAGGAACAAAGGCTAAAAAGTTTAACACATAAAAGAAGCGTGTTGTCACTAATTAGCACTGAATGCTGCTTAACCCTCCTGTTATGTTTTGGTGTAAGGAACAGCATTGATGTTCCCAGGCCAAATTACCTTGTATTTAGCCGTATTTAACAATCCAAATGTAGATATAAATAATATTTTATTTCCCATAAACAATATGACCAATTAATATACACTCATTACAGATCAAAACAATTGTTGCACTCAAAAGAAAATGTGATTGTGAGATTGTGATGCTGTTGATGCTGTTTGGAAGGAAGATAAAGGTTATGAACTAATATGAGCAATGTTTCTTGAGCTATACAGACATACAGAAGTATCCATCCACATTGACAGACCCATCCTTGATTAAAAATGTCTGGGATGATATTGCACCATTACTCCACCCCATATGGTTAAATCTGCAGGAACTGCAGAAATATATTGTCTCTGTCCAATGAAAAACAAGTATTTACTTAATTACATAATTTGAACAGAGTAACATGTCCCTTACATTGTACCAAAATTTATTGATGAATAGACCAATAGAAATACTTTAAAATGACCTAAAATAAACTCTTTTTACTTTTTTTACTCTTTTTTTTTTAGTTCTAGTGAAAGTTTAGAAGTTTTTTTTTCTCTCCTTTAAAGTTGCTGTTTTGGAGATACCTGTTTTTTTATTGGACAGTGATGAAATTTAGGAGCTGCATTAAATGGGTTAATGCAGGACTCCATTAGGAACCTCTACAACTACTGTAGTATACTGTATATGTCAAGGTGTGTTGTACATGTGTTACACTATGCTTCTGTATGTATAGCTTAGTAGCTATAGCTATTTTTATTGTATCTTTTATTTTATTCTTCTGAATAGCTTTGCATTGCATTGCAGTTTGACATGTCTTTCTGGGTGCAACACTTAATGTAGTCATATTTTTACCTAAGCCCATGTCTCTCTCTATCTCTCTCTGTCTGTCTCTCTGTCTGTCTCTCTGTGTATCAGTGAGGAGTTTGGAGAGAAGATCACATGTAAAGTGGGGCCGTATCGAGGCGAGAAGGTGCCCTCTGACCTCCTCCCTGTTGTGGTGCGCTATGGGAAATACACCAGCACTCAGGTCTCTTCAGCCTTCCAGTTCTTCAACAATCCAGTGATTACAGATCACCAGCCCAGACACAGCTTCGACTGGTGAGCTTCTTCTGCATCCTCCACCCACTGCCTCTTATTCACGCTTTATTCTTCTCTGTGTTAGAAGGCCGCATGTTCTCAATGCAAATGCGAAACGCTTGTGGACTTGTGGAAAACACATTGTACTTCAACAAAGAAGTCAGGGGAAATTGCCAGCGTTAGATTAACTCCTACAGATAAAAGCTCCATTTCCGCTTTCATCTGTAGGAGTAAGAACTTTATTTATTTATAAAGCACTGTGGGTTTTTCTCAGGCTCTTATTGTTATCGTTCAGGACTTTCACAGAGAAGCGGGAAGTTCATGCAGCATCAGAACGGACAGAGTTGCAGATCATCTCTACGTCTTTGAACGTCATTCACTCCTAAGAGACATATACTGTCTGTTTATTAAGAATCGAAAGCAGACATAAGTCATAAAATGCTTCTTTAGGTTTACGGTGATGTTAAAAGCATGTATCTGCACAGTAACACAATTACTCATTCACACTGAACCGTCTCACAATACAAACATCACCTGATTTTGAATCTAAATCAGATCAACACTCCGCTAATTAACCAGTTTATATTTAGAAGACACATTTTGATTTGTTTGGATTGAGTATTATGATTAACATTGCAGCTGTGTTGAGAAGAAGGTCTTGAAAACAGTTAAGACAGCCGATTAAATAGATTAAATCTGCTTAATATTGTTTATTATACTCTAATCTCTCATAAACAGAGTGTACGACATGTATATATTAATGTATATATATATATATATATATATATATATATATATATATATACATATATAGTATATATATATATATATATATATATATTTAATATAGTAATATGTACATATATATTACTAAATTGCAATTAAAAAAGTAGTGAATTGTTATTTCTGTACACAATGAATGAAGTTCTTCCATTATTAAGGAACCCACTTGCACACTTTAGAGGAACAGATGTAGTGTATGGTAAATGGTTTAACAGGAAATTATTGCATGTCTGTTCGGAGTAACTGTTGCTGCAGGTTTGAGAATGCGAGTGCAGGATATTCTGAAAGAAGTTCATTTTAAAGTTATGAAGTTATTTTATGAACTCTAGTTCTCTTAACTCACATTCTTTTCACCCACATTCTGTGCTCAATGTGGAGGGAAAATAAGAGGTGCTGAGAAACCTTGAATATGGAATGCGGATCTAGAATAAGGAGCAATTCTAAGCAGTTCTGCTGCTCAGTTAAAATTTAAAAGAATAACTAAATTATTTTTTTTATAAGCCTTTATGTTACTTTTGTTACTTTTTTCCATTTCTGTCTGAAATTATTATTTTTTTAGTTTTATTTCAGTTTTGTTTACTTAGCTTAGCTGAACTAGAAGGAAAACGCGGCGACACCCCTGTTCCTTACTAGTGCTGCATAATGTGCCTTAGGATACCTATAAGGATGCACCTTAATGTGGCGTGAGGAGGCAGGGGAGTTGTGGGTCCACCCCACGCCGGAGCGCAAAGCCATGCCTGTCTCAGCTGGTCAGCGTGAGGACTGATTGAGCCGCCAGCTGGGACAGGCATATAAACTGAGCCTCAGTCCTCACTCGAAAGAGGACTTTCACTGGGGAGCTGAGGGCTGAGGCTGCACGGACTCGTATTTAACACTTTGAAAGTTATCTACAGACTCTAGAGCCCAACTGGGCTGGAGTTATGTTCATTTAAGTTCTTTTGGGTGTGGTGGAGGGTCTTTCAAAGCAAATAAAGGTATGATTTGAGTTAATTTACTCCCCGTGTCTGTGTATCTCTGTGTGCTTCCTACTTCCGGGTCACAGTGGTCACGCCCCTTACCCCAGGGGCCTACCACATTATATATGAAAATAGACCAGAAAATAGATGTTTATTGATAGTGTGCCTTATAATCCTGTGCCCCTTATAGTGTGAAAAATACGATACTTAAAATAAGGGAAGCTATAGAAGATTTTTTGGTAAAAGAGATGTGTGAAAAAAAAAAACGTTTTTCAATTGGTAAAGGACTCTTACATTGACATCGTTAAACTCCTAAACTCTGAAGTCAGCATACGCTCTTGTGTTGAAAGCTGTGTGTTGACTGTCAGTGTTTGGACTCTGTTATCTGTTTCAGTGGTGGAAGGCAGATTACAGTGATTGGCTCAGGGTTTGCCCTCATCCAGAGAGCCTCTATCAGAGTGCAGGTGGCTGACGAGTGGTCCGGGCTGAAGACGAGAACTACGGCCGAGGTCTGTATCCACAGTCTGCTTCTGCTGCAGAGAACTAGTTTATAAATCTCTCCTGAAGATAAACTGCTCTTTCTACCCCCTGTGTTTTCTCTCCTCTCCTCTTTTCTGAAATCAGAGCGGCGGTGAGGGGTCTCTCCTGCTCGGCTCATGCTTTCAGTTATTTGATGTGGCAGTCATTTAACGGCTTGTAATTCCAAAGCTGTCATAAACAAAACAGGAAGATTAAACAAGCATTTATCTCGTGGAATAAAAAAAAAAAACTTGATAAATGTTTCATGTAATCTGTCTTATCTGCAGATAAGCTTTTGAACTCTTCTTCTTCTTCTTCTTCTTCTTCTTCTTCTTCTTTTTCTTTCTTCTTCCTCTCTTGCTGCCACCCCCTTCACACACACCCCCACACACTCTCTCTCATTCAGTCCCCCTGTAGCCACACTGAATACCAATAAGTGTAAGAGCTGTGGCGCTTCCTGCAAGGCCTTACTGAAAAATGAATGCTTCTGTAAATATATGTAGAATATATAGAAGTGTATTAGAATGTAATTGGAATGCATGGTATAGTGCGGGTGGATCAGGAGGTCTTTACTAGGGTGTGTGTGTGTGTGTGTGTGTGTGCTCTGAGCCACACTGTGAGAGCAGCAGAGGGGAATAAGTGGAGAAATCTGATTCTCTTTCATTTAGAAGCCGCATTAATACAGGGCTGGATGTTCTGCTTGATTAACACAGAGGGCAGCCATAGTGAGAGGTTCTTTTTCTCCCAGTGTGTGTGTGTGTGTGTGTGTGTGTGTATGTGTATGTATGTGTGTCTGTGTGTGTGTTTCTCCTCTCTGACTGGTAGGACCGTGACTAAATAGCCCTCAGGGTCTTCTCGGCAATAGCAGCAGAGCAGAGACTGTTCTCACACCACCATATTAGTTGTGTGTATGTGTGTATGTATGTATGTGTGTGTGTGTGTTTGTGTACCCTGCTGAAAAAAAAAATATATATATACATAATTGTACTTAAAGTATTTTAAGAAATGTCTAAGTATGCTGTAAATATACAGATTTTATACAGATTAATGTACTTACAATATATTAAGAGTACATTAATATTATGCTTTCATCAAATGTTTAAAAGTAAACTTTAATCATACTTTTACTTAAAAAATAGACTACTATGAAGTACACTTTTAGTTTAATGTAAGTCAATATACTTCTAAAATATACTTTTGTACATTTTTAGCAAAGTGTGTTAAAAACAGCTGTTACAGCAGTTTAGTTAAAGTATAATGTATCATGTAACTTTTTAGAAAGTAAATTAAATTACTGCTACTTATTTAAAACATGTAAAGTAAATTTGTAACACGGTACAAATTGTAGTACAGTATATTAAAATATATATTTTATACCCATCGTGTAAAGATACTCTACTCTAATTTCTCTTTCACTACAATGGGTTGTTCTGTGCTCTCAGTTCGTGCAGGAGGCCGTGATTAAGAATGACACCACGCTGCAGTTCCCCTCGCCGGTGGTGAATAGGATGCACGACAGCCAATCCTTCACCATGTCCATCCATCTGGACAACGTCGTGGAAAAGCTCAGTCCATTCGAATATCACAGCAATCCTGAGTTCTATCCTCTCTCCAACAACGTCATCATAGAGAACAGCGTGTTCATCGTAACGGTATGGTCAAGGCTTCCCACAGCACACAACACATACATAATATATATACCAGTGGTGACAATAGTTGCATGTAAATCATTACATAATATTTAATCAGGAAATATATATTATAGTTATTGTAAACTATAAACATATATATTATAAATGAACTAAAATAAAAAACAGCAACTAATTTAAAACATTACTCTGCGTTTTCCAGTTTCTACAGGACTCTTATCTGACGGACAGCGGATTTAACAAACTTTTTAAAAGATTTTTAAAAGATTTTTTGAAGGGTGTAGTAATAAGTATATTAGCAAAGTCGCAGGACAATCTAACCAATCAGATTCATGATTTTCACTCCAGGGGCAGATTCTTTTTTTCTGATGCAAAGTTTCATTTTTACAGAACAGCTATTTATTAATATACTGTATTTTTGGAACTAAAATGTGCACTTAAAATAATTTAAATTACCCAAAATCATCAGTGCACCTTTTAATCTGGTGCAATTTATGCATGAATTCTACCAGTCAAGTTGTAAGTAGCAGTAAAGCCACTCCACTGAAGTGCAGCATTGTACAGGAGTTACAGTTTAGTTCTCCAAGCACTGAGACTGGAGCAGTATCATAGTAGCATACGCTGCTAACTATTCTAAGCACTAGCTTTTTGCCCTTCAGAGCTGAGTATTATGGGCCTGTAGCCTGCTGCTAACCTCGGCTAGCTCTTTCGCTGTTCAGAGGTGAGTATTATCGGACCATAGCCTGCGCATTTACTGTGTTAAAACAAGCTATGTGAGACGAACCGTTAGCTAATCTTGTTCTGGCTTGTTGGAACACTCAGATTTCCTTAGTGTATCACTGTCAGGCTGTTAGCTGCTAATGCTAATGCTCCAGTTTGAGTGGAAATCTTGAAATCTAAGCTTACTGTAAATAAACGGAAGCACTTTACTTACCCAAATAAACAGTTTCCAGGAGAGAAATTAGATTAACATACAGCTCTCATTTGAATTATTTTTTTAAGTTTTGTTTACTTAGCTTAGCTTAGCTTTACAGGTTTTAAAACCCAGCGGTGAGACCTAGTGGCGAGACCTGCTGAATTAGAAGGAAAACATGGCGACACCGCTGTTTCTTTCTAGTGTTGTATAATGTGCCTTATGATAAAATGTGCCTTGTGTATGAAAATTGACCAGAAAATAGACGTTTTTTTGATAGTGCACCTTATAAATGGTTTACCTATAGTGTTAAAAATACAGTACATTTATTACTAAATACATTTATTGCTATAGAAGATGTATATAGAGATAATACATACAACAAAATAAAGGAGAACCTTTTAAATTGGTAAAATACCCTCACATTGATATCTTTAAACCTTTAAAATGTTTTGCACTGACGGTTCTTTTATTAAAATCCTCATATGTTGCTAAAACTGGATCCACTGTGGTATCACTCCAAAAATGATTTGTACCACTTTTATTTTTAATGTGTACTGATTGTTTTTTTGACAGACCTATATTTTCCTTTCAATGGGAAATCGTACTTCAAAATACTGTCCAGTCCAATACTAGTCCACACTGTGTTTAAGAAACTGCTCCTTACAGTTTTATTATGATTTGTTAAACTAATTCAATGTATATTAGGTTTATTTAAGTATATTACCTAAATCATATTTTCCAGTTGTGTTGTAAGGATGTAGTAAAATGGTTTTGGCTGCATTAATCAAGTATAATGTTTAGTTGAGTGCAGATGAGTGCTGACATCACAGCGTGGAGATTAAAGAGCATATCCAGGTCATATTTTAGAGCTTTTGACATGTAAATTATTCTAATGTGTAAAGTTACTCCAAACAGGCAAAAAAAAAATTGTGTCAACACAAAATAATTACAGGCAGACAAGCTCTATTTGTTAATCTTATGTATGCCATCTGCATATTTAAGATCCCAAAGGATTTCATCCCTACAAATGTTGAATATTAAATATTTAATCACAAGTCAAACACTGAGAACTGAGCTCTGTAAATATTTTCACAAGTCATTATGTTAAGCTTATTGAAATATATAATCGTTTCTGAATGTTTGACCTGACTCCCAGCTGTACCTGTTCGTCTGTCCAGGGTCGAGGTTTTTCCAAAGCCATGACCGCTAAGGAGGCGCTGGCGTTTGTGGGCGACGTGTCCTGTAATGTGAACACTCTTCAGGACGACAAGCTGTTCCTGGACCCACCGAGCACCACGCCCAGCTCTCGCTCCAAGAGACAGCGCCGAGACATCGCCACTGAACCCCTCGACCTCCTGGTGGGTCTGCACTGCTTCAGTCTCTTTAGTTCCCACAATGCATCAAACAGAACTGCTGCCTGTCTTATCAGCCAATCAAACACCTTTGGCATACTTCAATAACAAAACCTTGCTCATTTGACTATAAAGCTAAAGCTATATCATTTTTTTTTAATATCATGCATTGAAGTTGCACACAAAGTTTGCACCTAAATTATGAAGCCAAAAATGAAAAAACTCGTCTCCGAAAAATTTTGAAAAAGCAGATGTCATGCCAAATTTGGCACCCTTGCCAAAAAGTGCACCCCCATGGGAATCCGAAAAACTTCGTCTCCAAACAATTTTGAAAAAACAGGTGTCGTGCCAAATCTGGCACCCTTGCCAAAGGTGCACCCCAATGGTAACCAGAAAAATTAAATTTCCAAACTTTTTTGAAACAACAGGTGTAGTGCCAAATTTGGCACCCTTGCCAAAAAGTGCACCCCGTGGGAACCGGAAAAAACTTTATCTACTACTTACCTACTTAACTAAAAACGTAAAAGCTGAACAATAGCTAATTTTCGTAATTAAAAAAAAAAAACTCTAATCTATAAATGTTCATAAATCTTTTCACTGATTGGTCTGAGCACCAAAAAATATTTCTTGCCATTTTTGACTATAAAGTGAAAGCTTTATCATTTTTTAACATCATGCATTGAAGTTAATGATGTACTTAATATTTGCACCTCAATTATTAAGCCACAAAAAAATTTCAAGAAACTATTTTTGGTGCTCAGACCAATCAGTAAAAAAAAAATATGGACATTTAAATATTAGAATAAAAAAAATGCAAAAAACGTAAACCTTAACTGCTACTACTACTAAAAAGTTTCTGGTTTCCAACTATGTATAACATATACTTAACAATGGCTATTTTTTCTCATTTTTCAAAAATTCTGATCTATAAATGTTCAGAAATCTTTTCACTGTTTGGTCTGAGCATAAAAAAAATGTTTTTTCCCCATTTGTGACTATAAAGTGTAAGCTTTATAATTTTCTAACATCATGAATTGAAGTTAACAATGCACCAAATATGTTCAACTAAATTATTAAGACAAAAATTGCAAAAAAACAGTGGTCAGACCAATCAGTAAAAAGATTTTATTTAAAGATTAAAAATTATTTAAAAATTAAAAACTTAAAACTTAACTACTACTACTATTAAAAAGTTTATACTAAAAGGTTTCCAACTATATATAACTTATACCAAACACTGGCTAATTTATTTAACTCTTTTTTTTTTTTTGCTTTGTTGGTATGTCTTTTAGAGTGTTAAAATGTTGAGAATTCTAAAACTATTTTCAATTTGTTGTTTTGTAGTTTTCTTTTGATTTGAAAAGCAATACAAACATGCACTTACACTATATCATTTATTCAGTGGTGAAAGAAGAGGCAAGCTTAATGAAAACCTATGAAAAAACATGTTCAGTATTGGGTATTTGGCCTTCAGAAAATGTTTCAGTTTGTTTGCTTTCAGTTCAAGTCAAAATCTTCTTTTTAGTACATCCCTTGTATTTGGAATGCACGCACAGGTACAGCACAGCTCTCAAACCTGCTCTTAAAATGTAAGAATAATATGTAATGTATTATGAATTCTGCCTTATGAAAAGGTAGCACAGATCTAATAGTGAGATTTCATTCAGGTATTCAGAATACAAATTTCCAATATGTTTCTGTTACAGCCCGACCCTGGACACTCGCTCTTGACCTCAGATCTTTGTTCATTTTTGATCAATGACTGGTTCCGGCTGTCAGTCATTTTTATGATGTTCAGATTAGCATATGAGTCTCATGAACGCTGGGAGTGAAATTAGGTGTAGAACTGCTTTGCATTTTTGTTATTAGGTGCGCACATGCTGATGAGGACGTTGAAGACGTGTTCTCACTGAGGACTTTATTAGAAACACTATACTAATATCAGGTACAGCCCCTTTCTTGCTCTCAAAACAGCCTCAGATAGACAGACAGACAGACAGACAGACAGACAGACAGACAGACAGACAGACAGACAGACAGACAGACAGACAGACAGATAGATAGATAGATAGATAGATAGATAGATAGATAGATAGATAGATAGATAGATGAGTTGACCTTTAACTCTGTTCAGGAGTTAAATCTGAACTGTTGTGAGAGTTAAATATTTATACCATCTACAGTAAAATACAGATCACAGCTGGACTTAATATTACCATAAACTAATAATGCAAAAAACATGTATTAAACTAATATCCTAAAAAAAAAAAATGTAAAATTTAAAAACACTAGAACATTTAGGAGTAAAAACAACAACAAAAAGCATCATTACTAATTACAATAATAATTTCATACTCAACAAGAGTATACCAGTGTATATTTTTTCATTGCATGAGAACTTTAATCCTGCATTGCAGTTCTCAGTGCATTTACAGCACTTCATCACACTTTACAGTGCAGAAGATGGTAACTTGCTCTTATAGCCAACAACATGTTATCTAGGCAAACAACCATTATGTAAAAAAATCAAGAATACCCCATGAAATGTAGCCCTGGTGGGCAAGACTTTACACTGATGGTGAGCTGGTATTGGAGGACACGCCCATTAGAGAG
The DNA here is from genome assembly GCF_023375975.1 of Astyanax mexicanus. NCBI lineage: Eukaryota > Metazoa > Chordata > Actinopteri > Characiformes > Acestrorhamphidae > Astyanax > Astyanax mexicanus. The sequence goes on along the minus strand of NC_064409.1, from coordinate 46,405,642 downwards.
TTCAGTCACGCTCCTCAACACCTTGGATTAAACTCTGAAATAATACACCCCCAAAGAGTTCCCCTCAACTCAACTTGTAGTTTAAGTTGGAGAATAAATTCACATAGTTTAACACTCTCACACCTTTTTGTTTAACTCCAAATGTTTGAACTCCAGAAATTTGCTGTGAAGATAGATAGATAGATAGATAGATAGATAGATAGATAGATAGATAGATAGATAGATAGATAGATAGATAGATAGATAGATAGATAGATAGAGAGACAGACAGACAGATAGATTGAAAACTCATGTTACAGATGAAAAATAATGTAATAAAGCATCTCTGTTCTTCATGCCATGCATTCCACATCCACAAGATGTGCTGGGAACATTCTTTTGAAATTCTGAGATTCCAAGTTGAAATGAATGCCTCCTGCAGTTCCTGTAGATTCTTCAGGTGCATCTTATTGCTGCAAATACTTGATTCTACCACATTCCAAAGAAGATTGGGAACAAAAGTGAATTGGGTAACACTTCCAATGAACCCTGTATTCAAAATGCCTTATGAATGCATTTATAATGCATTATATGACGTGCATAATACCTTATAATGACTGTAATAAGGCTGTATAATAACTCGTAATGTCGCTGTCCAATGAAAAACACTTATCTCCATTTTTGTCGATTTTTAGTTCACTACATAAACTGTCTCTTACACTGTGCCACAATTTCTTGATTAACAGACCAATAAAAACTATTCAAAATAATCTGAAATATATTTTTTTACATTGACTTCCGTTAAAAGTTTACAAGGTTTTTTCTCTCTCCTGTAAAGTTGCTGTTTTTCATTGGAGAGCGACGATAAGTACTTACAGCGACATTCATAACACATTATAAACTTCAAGTATAAGGGTTTATAAAGAAAGGGCTTATAATGCCTTATAATATCTGTATATAATAGCATATATACCAAAATATACCAAATCTGTGTTATAGTGCATTACAGCACTACATTGTAAAATGTTCTTATGAACAGATATTATAAGGCATTGTAAGCCCTTTCTTTATAAACCCTTATAGTTGTAGTTTATAATGTGTAATGAATGTCGCTGTAGGTACTTATGCGTTATTATACAGGCTTATTACAGTCATTATAAGCTATTATGCATGTCATATAATGCATTATGAATGCATTTCTAATGCATTATGAATACAGGGTTTACAGGAAGTGTTACCGTGAATTGGAGACCCACTGAAGAACACTTAACCTATCCTCATGTTTATGATACCAGTTTGAGACAACTGTTGCTGTGCTGGAACGTGGTGTGAAATAATGCTGGAAGCTGCTGTTAGAAGATGGCTAAATTGTGTTCCTCAGGGAACACACATGCTCAGCAGGAACGCTCAGTGCGGCTGTGACATTTAAACGATGATTGATTGGTGTTAACAACCCAAAGTGTGCCAAGAAAACCTTCCCCACACCATTACACCTCCTCCACCAGCCTGGAGTGTTAACACAAGGCAGGTTGGGTTCACTGGGTTCATGGATTCAGGCTGCTGGCACCAAATTCTCAAGCTACCATCTGTGTGCTTCAGCAGAAATCAACAAAATCGACATTTATCCCACCAAGATAAGTTCTTTCAGTCTTCAGTAATCTATTTTCAGTGAGCTTGTGTTCACTGCAGCCTCAGCCTTCTGTTCTTAACTGATAGCAAAAGTGGAAACTGATGGTCTGATGATCTTCTGCTGTTGTAGCAAATCCACCTCATGCTTTGAGATGCTTTTTGTGGTGAGCAGAGTGGTTATCAGAGTAGAGCTTAGATTGGGTCCAAAATATCCAGCCCAACCTGGACCAAAGCCGTGCACCTTCTGCCCGAGCCCGACCTGACGAGTTCTATTTAAACAAAACATTTTTTAAGTAAGTAGAGTGTTAAAATTTAGCTTTTAAAAAAAACATCTTCGGACTGTTTGAATAAGCAAAATCCGTTCAGAATAATGTTGTTAATTAACATTGCAACACTGAAGAAGCATAGACCTATTATTTAAAAACAATGTTTATTAAGAACTGATCTCCCCATCTAATCTAATACAATTAACAATGTTTAAGAAAACACTTTCTGAACAAACATTTTTTTTTTTCATTTTAAACGTACAGCCTTAGTCTTAAAAGACATAAAACATCAATAAGGCTATGTACTGCACACTAATTAAACATATCATAGCATATTTTACAATGACTTTTGTCTACTGTACAATAATTAACAATGTTAACCCTTGTGTGGTGTTCGGGTCTGTGGGACCCGTTTAAATTTTTCATCAAATGATACAAAAAAATATTTTGTCTAACTCACTCATTGGCATTGGCTCATTTTTTGTGAAAAACATATATCAAAATATATTCGATAAAAACACACTGTACACCCCCCCCCCCACACACACACACCCACCCACACATTTATACAGTATGTTTGGCCAATGGCTAATAAACATTGCTTCATTTGTAAATTTGAAACTAAACAAATTTTCTACTCATATCTTGAGTTTAATTCATTTTCTTTTACATTTTATTAAAAAAACTAATAAAAAAAGAGTAGCACTTTTTAAAAGAAATGTAACATAAGAAAGGTAAAAGGCAAATATTAACCATGTAAGCTGTTTATATTGCTTGCAATTTAGGTGAAGCAAGCATGTGTAAAGCATTTTAATGTAAAATTGATTAATTTTGCTGAATTAAATACAAGTAACAAAGTAAACAAGTAACAAAAATATGAACACCACACAAGGGTTAAAAATACAAAATTCTTTTAGATCATTTTTTTTTTACTATATTTTTACTTTACTATACTTACTATACTTACTATATTTTTTTAACATATAGCCTTAGTTCAAAACACATAAATCAGCAATAAGGTTATGTGCAGACAAGTGGAGGAGCTGACGTGTATGCAGTGCTCACTGCACAGTTCTATAACATTCCAACTTGTGCACCTATTTTTTTTTAAACACAGTTTGATTTGTTACTTTACTAAATTGTGATTATCAGACCATAGCTTTATATACAATAAAAACAGCATTAAAAAACAAAGCCCGACCCGACCTGAAGAAAAATGGTGGGATGTTTATTATTGTTACTATTTTGGGGTTCACCTTTAGGGATATTATTTTATACAAAAAATCCCAGTAGACCAGCAGTTTTATGGTGTTTTTACACTTGTAGTTTGTTTCTTTGGCGCGAGTCAGTTGTTGAATTTGTTTATTTGGAGTATTTTCTACCTCTGTTTGGTTTGGTTTCACACAGTCACAAACCTAAACGCACCAAAATGGGACCTCTGATTGGTCAGAGCTGTCTGGTTCGGGAGCAAGAAAGTAAATATAGTGAGAGGATTTTGTGTTTCAGCACATATATCCGCACAGTCTGAAGCCGCTTTAACACAGAATGTTTTCAATAGGACGTATGTAAACAGAGATGCTGCACATTACTGCGTGTGTAAACAGCATAAAGCAGCAGAGACAGCTTATGTTCATATTTGTGATAATTAGCGTAATCTGCCTAATATATCAGATCAAACTGCGCCATATCAGCAATTTAGCTCAAATAAAAGGAGTGTATTTGATAGCTGGGTCAGCGAACCGCTCTAAAACTAGTTTGGGACTGTTTGTTTGATCCGCACCTGAGTGTGCTTACTGCTTTTACACCTGCTCAATCGAACCGCACTAAGGGTACAAATGAACCAGAGTCTGTTTAAACTGGACCAAATAGTGCTTGTGTAAAAAACGCCCGAAAAAACACATAGACCAAACCATCTAGCAGCAACAACCATGGCACACTCAAAATCGTACATATGTAGACATTTTTTTAGTAATTTTATAGATTTGTTTATGGTAATTTGCTGATAAACAGTATCAAGTGCACGTTGCCTGATTAAGCAAACCCATCTTCTCTGTTATGCCAATTTCTGACCCAAATATTCCTTCTAAAGGATAAAAAATGCTAAATAATAACACCCAGTGCCTGAAATGAATCTGCTGGATGGTATTCCTAATCCTCTGATTGGCTGTCAAGCACTGACAAGCAACATAAACAAAGCAGGGTAGAAAAACAGGCCCTGATGGCAGTCTGTATCTGTATCTGTTGATCCGCTGAGGACTCTGCAGGTGTGGAGTAAATTGGGTTTAGGCTCAGGCTTGACAAGGCACTACTCAAAATAACACAGTTTGTCAAAAAGCTCAGCTTCTCTATTTTAAACTGGAATTTATTGATAAATAAATTCAGTTTTAAGACCGTGTGTCGTGACTGTTTGACCCCCTTTAACACTTTAAATGGGATGTAATATATATTTCTAAATCTAAAAGGAGCAGCAGAATCAGTTCTAGTCTGAATGCTTTGCTTTGAGATGATGGTAATTCATTCAGGTTTTAATGTTTTAATGTTTTATTTCTGTTTAATTTCTGCTTCAGATTAAGTTTGGTCATGGAGAGTGGGTGGTTGGCTCTGTGCACTACGAGAGGAAGTACGAGGTGAAGCTGGATAAAATCATTATCCCTGCTGTTGTCGTCCCCATGCTGCTGATTATCGCCATCTCTATAGTGTGCTACAGGTAAACTGCTGTTTTCTGAAACTTTTATTCTGAAACTTATTGTATTCTTTACATTTATTGTAGTTCATGATGGGGCTTAAGACTGGAGACACACAGCATGAATATAATATCATACACAATACAAGCACTATAAGTTTGTTTCAGAAATCTGTTAAAAATTATTGTTATTAAAATAAAAAAAAACAGATTGCATTTTGTATTTGTTTTGCTATTTACTGTGAAGTTTTAGTCGTATAAATTATTGCAGTTATAAGCTGTAGTGATAAATCAGTATAACATCAGTGATTTTGTGTAAAATTACAGATTTTTTAAATTTTATTTTATGGTTAGTTTTGTTAGAATTGTCAACAAAAGGCTGTTAAAAACGTATTTGTCTATTTTCTTTATAGGTAAATCCCAAACAATACATTTAAATAAACTTGTTACTTCTATTATTTTAATTAAAATAATAAAAGTGTGTTCTTGTCATTTTAATATTTACTGGGGTAATATTGTAAAACTGATTGGAGATTTTTTTTTTCCCTAAGGTATGTGATATGTTATTTTGTAGATAATGACATAATCATTTTTTTTATTTTTATACGCATGCACTAAATAATTCTGCACTTTAGTATTGTGATAGTTTTTCTGTTGCATTTTATTATTTTTGTGTCAAATTATTTATTGTGTTACATTATTATTATTTTATATTAAACCCAAATATTTTTCTCCTGAATCTTTAAACTGTTACACTCTATAAGAATTATTAAATTCTTAACAACTGTTATGCTTTTACAAATAATTTGAATTTGAATTTTATTGGAAGGATAGCCCCCTGAGATGTAATATCTCATTTTAAAGGGGGTCCTATAAACACAAATACAAAACACAAACAGTTACACACAAAACATATATTACAACTTATAACTCAAAATAATAATTGTTTTCGATTATCAGCATGCAATATACAGAACATTTCATCAACAAATATTTAAAGTAACAAGCTATATATTTTTAAGTAGTATATTCTTGATATTAACACTTTTTCTAGTGTTATTTTGACAAGAATATCATTATCAAGAAAAAATTTTTAAATGTTAAAATGAAATTATTTTAGGGCCATATTGCTCATCCATAATATTTATTACTTATATTTTATTGTTCTGAATCTCTGTTTCGTATCTGTCTGTAAGGAGGAAGAGTCAGCAGGCTGAGCGCGAGTACGAGAAGGTGAAGCATCAGTTGGAGAATCTGGAGGAGAGTGTACGGGATCGCTGCAAAAAGGAGTTCACAGGTTGTTACTCATCACAAACTGAACACACGCATACTGATGTGTGATAATTTATTAATCGCTTACACGCCTGTAACTGTGTAACTGTGTAACTGTGTGTTTCTGTTCAGACCTGATGATCGAGATGGAGGATCACACGAATGATCTGAGTGAAGGACGAATCCCCTTCCTGGATTATAAGACCTACACAGACCGGGTCTTCTTCCTGCCCTCTAAAGACGGAGCCAACGACGTCATGATCACCGGCAAGCTGGATATCCCAGAATCCCGCAAAGCTATAGTGGCCCAGGCTCTCAACCAGTTCTCCAACCTGCTCAACAGCAAGACCTTCCTCATCACTGTAGGATATTATACATATACAAACATACTTACATACATATACATACATATATATACACAGCTTGGCCAAAAAAACAAATTCACCACCAAAAACTGTCTTTATCTTTGATTGCAGCACCCATTCACTGTGGCATTGTTTAAATAAGCTTCTGCAATGTCACAAGATTTATTTCAATCCAGGGTTGCATTAACTTTGCATTAAAAGATCTTGCAGTATTAATGATGGTAGAGTCTGACCTCTGCACAAAGCTTCTCCAGCACATCCCAAAGATTCTCAATGAGGTTAAGGTCTGGACTCTATGGTGAAATCTCTCAATCCATGTGTGAAAATGATGATCTCATGCTCCCTGAATCACTCTTTCACCATTCCAGCCCCATGAATCCTGACATTATCATCTAGGAATATGCTTGTGCTATGTACTATATACAGTATGTATATTAAATATAGAAATTCAAAAACCTCATAAAAATAATGATACTTAAAAAAAACAGTGTGTTTTTGATATTTGTATATTATTAAATATGAATATAAGATAAATGACAAAGAATGTTTTATAAATTGATTTGAGAACACTCCTAAAAGATATTTGTTATGTATTTAGAGTATATACATTCATACATATTCCGTATTTTTATTAGTGCTGTCACTTTAAAAAAAAAAAAAAGAAAGAAAAAAAAAGCAGTTCATTTTGGAGTACTCCTATCCATCCATTTATTATACAGGTAAATGTAAAAGAAAATGCCAAAATACAATATTGGCAAAATTGAAGAATGGAATTGAATTAGAAATAGAGATATATGAAGAACTTTTATAAAATGATTATATATTGAAATACAATTTAACTAGAAAATGGAAAATAAGTAAATTTTCAGTAGAATCATAAAGAACCCCCCACCCACCCACACACACACACACATTAGGTTACAGTTACTCATTTAACGGATGCTTTTTATCAGCACATTTTCCCTCTGCCAAGTGCTGGTCAGTCCCTCTGGAGCAGTCTGACTGAAACACTTGGCTCGAGGGCTCAGTGGCAGTAGCCATCAGCTCGTTTCACACCCGCGACCTCTTCAATTAAGTTCTTTGACCATTAGACCTTTTTACTGAGGTTCAACATTAAACTTCTAATAGAGCTTCAATCCTCCATTAATGCTTCGCTTTCTTTTCAGTAATGTAAAACCTATTGATTATTACTGATGTTAATTAACAGCCCTGGGCTTCAGTTCTTCATGAATTAATCAGGTAAAAAGGAAGAGCAGAGCTCGTCTCTTCTATTCAGTTATAAAAATATAATAAGAACCAGTTATTGACCAGCGAAGTCTCAAAGCTATTACAGTTTCCCTTCTGCTCATCAATATTCATACTGCAAACAAACCCACGTCTTTAACTAGCTGCTTATACACAGTCTCATAACACACACACACACACACACACACATACATACACATCTGACCCTGACTCTTTTCTTGAGAGTTGCAGTATATTATATCTCAGTGTGATAAAGTAATTTCACAGATGGAAACAGAAAACACTCAATTTATTAAATCACAGTTATTTTAATAATATCAACAATGCTCTCCTTTTGATTTACTGTCTACTGAAATGACTAAATATACTGATTCCATATTCATGTCCTTTAGTTGATCTGCTACTTTTTTTTATTTTTTTATTTTTATATATTATAGTTAGGGCTGTAAGGGTTAAACGCACACAGTTAATCGAGATACTTTCACATGTTATTTTATTTTTAAAGCAAATTAATAATTTTACCATGCTTTCCCCCCTTTTTTTCTGGCTTAATTCTCTCTTTTTAGAGAGCCTAGAGATGCATAAGTAATTGAACAACTACATATCATGATATCGCAATATTCTTAAAAGCAGTTTATTTTGCATTAGTTTTTTTACTAGTTACTGTATGTATTTACTTTTAATAGTTTGTTTATAGATATTTAAATGTATTGATGTTTTTGTTTTTACTGAATGTATGAAACTTTTATATTTATATATTCATAAAGCTTTAATATGTATTTAGTTTCAATAGAATATTTTTGAAATTAAAACATGTTTTGTTATGTCGCCAAATATATATTGTTATCGCAAAAATACCCTGAAAATCCAATTCAATCAAGTTTGTTTTTTAAAATTGCGCTTACAGAGAATCAGGCAAAACATTAAACATAAAATAATACACAATACAGAACACCCAGTGAACAACGGAGGCAAGAAAAACTCCCTCAGAGCTGAAGGAGGCAGACACCATGGGAGAAACCAGGGCTCACATGTACCTTTTTGTACCTATTATCCTATTATCACATGTACTATCACATGAACTATCAAGAATAGTATGTAAGGTGGGTTAGAAAATTTCAGAATTTCTGTAATATCGTGATATTACTTTAAGGCCATGTCCCCCACCTTTATTGTAAATGAAGCATTACTACTGATGAGTTCAGAAAGTAGATTATGTTTTATTTATATTAAAATATAACATAATCTAACTCTTACTTAGTTACACTTCCCTTCTCTCGGCATTCCTCTGTTTCTCCCTTTCTCCCTTAAACACATACACACACACACACACACACCTACACACACACACACACACATATACCACTGCTGATCTGCAGTTCTCTCTCACACAAAACTAACACCAGAACGTAGCTCGGTTACTGTAATCATGAAAGAGATTTCCCACTCAACACACACATGATATAAATCCTCATCCATCTGCATCTTATATGATCAGCTTTATGATCCAGGAGCTCTAAATCTCTTCTACTCTCTGTGTAGTTTATCCGGACTCTGGAGGCTCGTCCAGACTTCAATGCGAGGGCTAAGGTGTACTGTGCGTCTCTGCTGACTGTGGCTCTGCATGGAAAGCTGGAGTACTACACAGACATCATGAGGACTCTGCTGCTCGGGCTAATGGAGGAGTATGTGCAGAGTAAAAACCCTAAACTGATGCTACGCAGGTAAGAGAGCGCAACACACACCCCACTTACAATAAATACACTTACAATCAGACTCTGTCTGCCTTACACCAAATGACTTTTACTAAATTTCACTGTCAAAGACAAATTCTCACTGTTGGAATAAAATAAGGTGAATCTGGCCAAAGTTGTAGCTCCTCCCAACATCTCTATAGTTTGATGTGATGTGGTCCAGATTACGAGGTCTTTGCATTCTAATAAAATCAGCATTTAATCAAGGTCCTTAACAGGATTTGGACTGTAAATGAACTACAAGTGTAGGTGATAGAAATCCTTTTTCTCTTTAAAAAAATAAGTTAATTCCTATGGAGCCCCGAAGGCAGGGATGTCCAAACTACAGGCACAAACTACTTTTTTGGAGTGGCCTGCGAGGTATTTTAGAAACAAAATGAAAGTTGGCCCGCTATTAAGCAGATTTTTATAATGTGAGATTCAAAGTTTGAACGCTAGGTGTCATAAAACGGGCCAAAGAGTTAAAAAGCTGTGAGTGTACAGTTGTTGCGCAAAAAACGAGCCAAAGAGTTAAAAAAACTGTGAGAGTGTACAGTTGTAGTGCAGAAAAAGGGGCCCAAAGTGTTAAAAAGCTGTGAGAGTGTACAGTTGTTGTGCAGAAAAGGAGCCAAAGAGTTAAAAAGCTGTCAGTGGACAGTTGTAGTGTAGAAAACGAGCCAAAGAGTCTAAAAGCTGCGAGAGTGCTCAGTTATAGTGCAGAAAACAAGCCAAAGACTTAAAAAGCTGTGAGTGTACAGTTGTTGCGCAGAAAACGAGCCAAAGAGTTAAAAAAATGTGAGAGTGTACAGTTGTAGTGCAGAAAAAGGGGCCCAAAGTGTTAAAAAGCTGTGAGAGTGCACAGTTGTTGTGCAGAAAATGAGCCAAAGAGTTAAAAAGCTGTCAGTGGACAGTTGTAGTGTAGAAAACGAGCCAAAGAGTCTAAAGGCTGCAAGAGTGCTCAGTTGTAGTGCAGAAAACGAGCCAAAGAGTTAAAAAGCTGTGAGTGGATAGTTGTAGTGTAGAAAACGATCCAAAGAGTCTAAAAGCGGCGAGAGTGTACAGTTGTAGTGCAGAAAATGAGCCAAAAAGTTTAGAAACTGAGCCAAAGAAGTGTGCTCATTTTGTGAAAAAAAAAATGCGTGGCCACGACTTATTAAGGCATGGGAACGAAATCCTAAGGTGTGGGACGAGATAATTAAGGCGTGGGAACTAGAGACTTATGCACGGGAACGAGATAATTATGGCATGGGAACGAGATCATTAAGGCATGGACACGACTTATTAAGGCATGGGAACGATTTTGATTAAATCTAGCTGGTGAATAATAAATCTTGCTTTTCTGTAAATTAATGCCCATAACTTAGACTGAATATTACATCAAATCTCCTTTAACCCAAGAATAATCTTTTGTTAGAAAATGGAAAATGGTAAATTGTTTTTTTTTTTTTTCATCTAAGAATGAATTATTCTTATATTTTGGGTCTCTTTGAGCTGATTGGCTCAGACACAGACAGTATACTGACCCATTTACCTTCCTCAGGTAGTCATATTGTGCACAACCCCTGAGAGCTGCTCGCTTTATTAGCTGTGAAACAAAAGGACCTTCTGGCCACGCCTTAATGGATATGATTAATTAACTTATTCCTACACCTTAATAAGTCGTGGCCACATCTTAATTATCTCATTCCCATGCTTTAATTATCTCAATCCTACACCTTAGGATCTCGATCCCACGCCTTAATTATCTCATTCCCATGCCTTAATTATCTCAATCCCACACCTTAGGATCTTGATCCACTTAATAATTTCAGATCAGTAACAGGAATCAACCCAAATTCTGCCTGTTTGAAAATAGACACTGGACACTGGACAAATGTTATTTTTTTAAATGAAGTTCAGGAAAGTACAGATTTTATGATTTTTATTATTTCATTGCAAAGTATTACATGTACATTGTGAATTTCTTTCTTTCTTTTATTATTAGCTGTTTTTCTCAAAAAGCATCTGCACACTCAAACAGCTGTTTCCAAAAGCTGCTTCTGTTCGTGCTTCATTGTTCAGCAGTTTCTAGTACATTTCCACCAGAAGCATGATGGGAGATCATCTCTAAACTGCACTCTTTCAAGTAGTGACCCTGCAGGATTTGCAGTCTTTTCTCTGTGCTTTTCTCTGTGAGAATGCTTCTACAGGATCATAGTGAATAGTACAGTATTGGCTTACTATTCCTGAACATCTGTGCAGCAGAGGATGATGATATGACAGGGGAAGTGAATAACATTAATTATCTTGTTACAGTGACACCTGTCAAGCGATAGGCAGCAAGTGAACAGTCAGTTCTTGAAGTCGATGTGTTGGAAGTAGAAAAAAGAGGCAGCGGAAAAACAGGGGATTAAAATAGGATCTGAGTGACTGTAACGAGGGCCAAACTGTGGGGAGTGGGGATAGGCGTGTGGGTCAGAGCACGTCCAGCATGATAGAGCTCGTGGGGTGTTCTTAAAATGTAGTGCAGAGAAGAAAATCATAATAATCTAACCCAGAATGCCTTTCTCTTCATTTAGACAGGTTGTGGTGCAAATGGAACACAAGCTATTTAGACTAGTGGTGGTTGTTACGCGGGCCAGACGAGATGTAGACATGCGCAGGTACTTAATGTAGAGTTTATTAGCAAAATGGTAAAACTTACAAGAGTTACGAGGGGCAGGCATGGTAAACAGAGCAGCAATAAACAACGTACCAGATAGTTCACTAGTTCAAAACAGAGCAAGAAGGCAAGACAAAGTAGTAATTAAAAAACAAAGCAGGGTCTGCACCAAGAGAAGCTAATAAACAAAGCGCTAGGCTAAAGAGAGATCAAAACAGAAAAACAGGTTGTAAATAAAGTACATTTCAGTTTAATGTAATTCATTATACTTCTGAACTACTTATTTCCAAATATACTTTTGTACATTTTTAGCGAAGTGTGTTAAAAACAGCTGTTACAATAGCTCACTCAAAGTGCAATGTATCATGTAACGTTTTAGAAAGTAAATTAAATTACTACATTTCTAAAATTTAAAGTACATTTGTAACACATTGAAAATTGTAGTACAGTATATTAAAATATATTTTATACCCAGTGAAGCATACTAGAAGTGTTCTACTTACAAAAGACGGAAACAAAAAGCACATTTGTACTCTAATATGAATATATTTAACATCAAGTCTTAGTACATTTCTAATATACTCTGTGTATAATAGTGATACAGTTGTAATAATTTAACTGTAAGCATATTTAAAATATGGGGTTACATACATTAAGTAGTATGTTTAAATGTTACTTAAGCATATTTAAAATAGTTCCATTTTAGTACAGGTAACCACACTTAGCACAATTTAAGTAAGACTTTTGTAATATTTTCATACAATTAAAGAATAATAAGTACAAAAAAAGTTGTTTCATGGTAGTACTCTTTAAATATATTAATTAATAATGCTTAGTATACTTTAATCTATTTTTTTTCAGTAGAGAACAGTGAGAGATAAAGAATAAGGACAAGAAAAGTAGCTAGAGGGACAGGGGGGACAAACAAGATTACAGTTACCGAAGCAATACTCATACTCCCACGTACTACACTTCCCAGAATACCATGAAAATCCAACTGTTGCAGCTTACAGAGCGGTATGTGTTCATGTGAAGTTACCATAAATTGTATGATCATGTATTTTCCAATGTTCTGCTTGCACTGAGCTGTGACCCTGTACCATATTACAGTATGAGTGGTATGAATACACTATGGTATGAATACAGTATGAATGGTATGAGCATTTACTGTGCCTCAACGAAGAATAATCAGTGAAGTAGTGAAAGGGTCATGGCTACCAACTGTGACTTACCTCACAGTTTACAGGGTTAAAAGGATCTGTTCTTAACGTCTTTGTGCCAGATACCACAGAACACATTCAGAGGTCTTGTGGAGGTTTAAATGTTAATGAATTAAAGCCATCCCTTTTGAAGAAATGTTTCTATTCCTATTATTCTTGTTCTGTACATATATTTCTCCCTTAGAGAAAGAAACGCCTTGCACTGTTTCCTTCTCAGCTGCTTTGCCAAACCTCCCCTCATGAGCTCAGATTAGGGATGGATAACAATAGCCCTGGCTCTGCCATGTTCACCATTATTTTTAGCCATTTGTTGATCTGCCACTCTTTGCTTGTTTAATTATAATTCTTCTCAATCAGCCGATGATCCACAGTAATTATCCCCCTCTCTGATTATCCCATAAGTGTTCATTAGCTGCTAATCGCTAACATTTGGAGCATTTTGAGGTAAAAGAGCAAACAGTAATTGGCTAGAAAACAAACGTGTGTGTGTGTGTGTGTGTGTTTGTGTGTGTGTCTCTGTGGGTGTGCACCCGTGTTTTTCTCCTGAAGGTCAGAGACAGTGGTTGAGAGGATGCTGTGTAACTGGATGTCCATCTGCCTCTATCAGTTCCTGAAGGTAATTCATGCTTTGATGCATCAGTATGCGCGGAGAGTGAACATGCAGGCTCTTCAGTTTGCACTTACTTAACAAACCACTTTAAAGTACTCTACTTCTCCATATATATGCTATACAGTAGCAGTCAAAAGTTTGGACACACCTCTTCTCATTCAATGTGTTTTCTTTCTTTATTTGATTTATTTACATTATAAATGTAATATTGAAGACTATATATATATATAGTATATATGTATAGCGGACGCAAATGCAAGTAATATTTATTGAAATAAACCAAAAACAGCAACTCAGAGTACACCTTAGCTTTTTTTTCTTTATATAATTTTATTTCAAATTTTTCCCATTTTCTCCCCAATTTACACGGCCCAATTTTCATTAGGACTCCCCCTATTACTAGTGATGCCCCAACACACCAGGAGGGTGAAGATTAACACATGCTTCCTCCGATACATGTGAAGCCAGCCACTGTTTCTTTTCGAACTGCTGCTGATGCAGCGTTGCCGAGTAGCCAGCACACTCGGAGGAAAGCACAGCGGCACGGCTTCGATACATCAGCTCACAGATGCCCTGTGCTGCGGACATCACCCTTTAGTGATGTGGGGAGAGAGCGCCATCTACCCACCCAGAGGGAGCAGGGCCAATTTTGCTCCCTCTGAGTGCTGGCAGCTTGATGGCTAAGCTGCATGAGCAGGGGTTCGAACCTGCGACCTCCTGCTCATAGTGGCAGCGCTTCAGACCGCTGGACCACTCGGCGCAATATACGTTAGCTTTAAAGTTAAATTGCTGCAGCTATTTAGTACCACTTACTTTTCCAGCCTTTTGTTGCTGCCATCAAGAATCTAAAGCAGGCGGGCGGCCCACAGGCCAGATGTGGCCCGCAAGCATGAAACATCTGGCCCGTGAGATGGTTTGAACTATAATGAACGATAATGAAAATTAATAAAATATAAAATGCTTCTCTGGTGAGCTTTTGTTTACATTCCTCCCCTGTGTCTTTGTCACGCTCGGCGTGATTTTAGTTTCCGCCCATTCTCGTTTTTCCTCCCGTTCTCGGGCTCTCTATCTGCTTATAAGGGCGTTTTTCTCAGCTGTAACTCAAAGTTCACTAGCTGGGGCAGCGTAAGTGTATTGGACCGTGACCCTGACGACACGGGTTCCTTCCCGCGTGACCAGCAGTATGTTTATTTATTTATTTACTTTTTCTCTTTTCTTGGGTTTGCCTGTATTGAGATCAACTGTTCTGCAATTGGGTTCAACAACCCTCTGAGTTGGAGAGCTAGTCTGTAGCACTCCATCCCATTACACTTCATTTTCCAAAACAGAATTTTTTTTTTTTTGTGGTCCGCCACGTAATGGTTTGGAAAATTATTATATTATCTTTTTTTTTGTTGTGAATGACGTATGAGTCTAAGAAAGAATAAATACATAATTCATCATCATTTTACACAGCATGTCAGCTTTTTTTCTGGAATTGGGGTTGTATAATAAAGGTAATAAATATGTAATATTCTCGTAAGGAATAAAGGGGTATATTTTGAAGGGATTTAGACAGCTACATGCTAGCTACATTAATCTACTCTCACTTTTTCTTTCGGCCTCATGTGCGTCACCTTTAAACTATTAATGGCTGATAAATCATGTATTTAGCCCTGATTACGACGATCATAATTGGCATATTGAATAAATGTCAAGTTTCCTTGAGTGTGTGCAGGTATTAGATTAGATGTCAGCCAGCTCTAGAGATGGGAATACTAGCTCAAATCCTTGGCAAAGCTTGTGTGAGGAGAAAGTAAATGGCGAGCTGAGAAATGGCGAAGTCCTGATACATTCCACACTGCACTAGATAGACTGCCTGTTCTATAATTAATCAGGTTCAGGGCTGGAATCCTCCTCCAGGTGTCAGCAGGAGAAGAGCAGATGACTGGAGGTGGAAAATAAAGAGCAGGTTTATAAGAGGATGTGTTTGCATTGTTTTTTTATATGTTTGCAGGACTCTGCTGGTGAGCCACTGTATAAACTCTTCAGAGCCATTAAGCACCAGATAGAGAAGGGTCCAGTGGATGCACAGGTGAAAAAAGCCAAGTACACACTCAACGACACAGGCTTGCTGGGCGATGACGTGGAGTACAGTATGCTGGTAAGGATGGGCTGTGTGTGCATGTGTTAGTTTGGGGGTGGAGGTGTTTTTTTTCCTGTGTTTAGTAGTGGCATAAAATGTTTTAATATGTCAAGTGTCTCACACTGCATTCATTGAGTTTACAGATCAGCCTAAAAAATGAAGTGGATTATTCTACCCAGTTTTTTTTTTTACAGGAAGTGTAATATTTCATCAGAACAAGTGTAGTTCATGTGTTTGGTTTTTTTTTGCAGAAAAAAAAATTACATTTCCATTAAATTATTGCAGAAGAGCTCTGTTTGACACTGAGATGAATTAAAAAGCTGCTACAACTCAGTTTAAACTGTGAGCTGCTGTGAAAGAGTCTGCACAAACTCACAGCATGTTGATCATTAAAAGAAGAAAAATGTTACCAATAGTATTTGGACTCAGTCCAAGACAGAAAGTACATTTGGGTGAGAGGACTGACTGAAACCAAGTACAAACGAATACTACCGAATCCAGCATGTATAATAACACTAATGAGATCACACTGGCCATTTAACATAAACATCAGACAAACATTTGACTTTACACAGTTAAATGTATGATTTTACAACAACCAGCACAATACCACATGATCAATGATAGTTTGGTTATACGATTGACTACAAGCTTCTCCATTAACAGACAGGTCTTGTAGATGGTCTGTTCCAGCCAAGGATGTCAACTTAATTACTTAATTACTTAAAAGTGTAACCTCCGCCTTGTTACAATATATAAAATTCTACATGTGCCAGTATTAACACAGAGCAAACTCTTAGAATTAGACACCAGTGATTAAAAAACAGTTTAGCAGAGAAAAATGAGATTGAAACTAGGGCTGTGCCATATCGTATCGAACACAATACATTTTTGAATATCGTGAATGAAATTATATCCTGAAATATCGTGCCATATTAGAAAAAAATCTTATTTTTTAAATATTTCAGTTAGGGATGTGCCATATCATACCGTATGCAACAATAACATTTTATTTTTATTTTGTAGCAGAAGTGTATTCTTGAATTTTTTTATATATATATAATTCAATGTTTTGTCATATCGCCAACAGTATTGTTATCGCAAAAATACCATGAAATATCGTAATATTGTTTTAGGGCCATATCGCCCACCCCTAACTGAAACTGTACTGTTTTGTCATTGAATCATATGGGGATGAGCAGAGCTACATGTTATACTGCAACCAGCCAGCAGAGGCACTATACCTTATGCAGCTATGAAAAAAAATAGGAGACCACTTCAGTTTCAGATTCAGTTTCTCTGATTTTGCTATTTATAGGTAAATGTTTGAGTAAAATGAACATTGTTGTTTTATTCTTTAAACTACAAACAACATTTCTCCCAAATTCTAAATAAAAATATTGTCATTTAGAGCATTTATTTGCAGAAAATGAGAAATGGCTGAAATAACAAAAAAGATGCAGAACTTTCAGACCTCAAATAATGCAAAGAAAACAAGTTCATATTCATAAAGTTTTAGAAGTTCAGAAATCAATATTTGATCGAATAACAAAAATTCAAGCATATATATTCCAGAGGTTTTCGATGTGGTAAAATCAAAGAAAATCATAATTTTTAAGTGGTCTCTTATTTTTTTCCAGAGCTGTATCTTACAGTTGGTTTTAGTTAACTGATATAACATTTATTTTAGTTCAATTGATTTATACATTTTTAGCCAAACTGAGACTCAAGCAAGTGTTGTATAGTTTTTATCTCCTATAGTTTTCACCTATATTTCATTGTTGCATAGTCACTGTTTTTATAAATGACAAATTATTGATTCATTTCATGGTGGATTTTCCTTTCTATGGGAAATCTCCATTCAAAATGCTCTGTAGTCCAAGGCTTAGGCTTAATCTCTGTCTGGGAAATTTCCCTATAGAGTTTAAGGTTTAAAGTTTAAGTTTATCATTCAGGCTAATAGCATTTGATCTGTTCCTCCAGACCCTGCAGGTGCTGGTCCAGGGAGAAGGTCCTGACATTACTCCAGTGAAAGTGCTGGACTGTGACACCATTTCTCAGGTGAAAGAGAAGATCATTGAGCAGGTGTACAAAAACCTGCCCTACTCTCAGAGGCCCAAAGTGGAGAGCGTGACACTCGGTGAGGCTGCAACACAGAACAATAGAGAGAACATTTCTGGAGTTTTATGCCTTTAGGCTACGTTTTCTTTGGACCTGCTGTGAATTCTAGTGTTATGAATCACCGGCTCCTTCAGATATTGTTTTTGTGCTGGAAATCTATATCTTGCTTCCATAACTTTTGAAAAAAATGGAGAATGTCTGTGATACGTCGATAAATCAAAAGACAGCCAGACTTTATAAAAGCAGATTGTTTTTGTCTAGCATACCGCATTTTCTCAAATCCTTAGCTGGTATGTATCTATGAAAAGCATGAATAATTTCATTTGAACCATTTAAAATTGATTTGGGACAAATGCCAGCATAATTCAATCCAGTATTTCTGCTCTTCCGCTGCTAAGGGGTTGATCCCTCTCAATAGTCAGGAACACATGCAGCATATGAATCATTACACCCCTTGTCTGAGCACTGTATGATAAGTCTGAGTCTCACAATCATTCTGGATGAGGTACGACTGGGGCAGAGGCGTGCAGTAGTGAAATACAAGGTTATCCACAGTTTGCTGCTCTTTCCATAACATATCTGCCACTCATGTGTCTGCACTGTCACATGATTGAGTGATTAGCATTCTCAGCTGAGTGCTGCTGCTCTGACAGTGTTGTATGCCTGGTTGTTTGAGTAGATGTAGCAACAGGCTTTATACAAAGGGCACTGGGTCCTTTAGTCCTGCCTCACATAATAACAGAGAAAGACACGCTAGACTGAGGGTGACTACGGAAAAATAGTATCTAATAATATAGAAAAGAAGACTGTGTTACAGGTTCTGTAGAAAAATGGTAAAAGCTAGTTTTTCTACTGTTATCATTTTAACTCAACACACCATTAGGAGCTTTCAGTCATTTTTTCCAGCTTCACTTCAATACCGTGAACTGTCTGCCCCTCACAGAGTGGCGTCCTGGCTCGACGGGGCAGATTCTGTCTGACCTGGACGTGACTTCTCAGAAAGAAGGCAGATGGAGACGCCTTAACACGTTAGCTCACTACAACGTGAGTATCACTCCTGAAAGCACTCTCACAACATCAACTTCAACTGAGGCATCTTCAAGTTTAATAATTTCAGACCTACTGTATTTTACACACTATAAGGCGCACCATATTATAAGACACAGTCTGAATGAATATCCCTTTTTTTGTCTGTTCTCATACATAAGGCACATTTTAGGTGACTTTAAGTGACAATAGTAAGGAACAAGGGTGTCACTGAGTAATCTACACAGATTTCTCTCCTGAAAACTGTTTATTTCGGTGAATAAAGAGCTTCTGTTTATTTACAGTAAGCTTAGATTTCCAATATTTTCAACAGCAGGGTTAGCAGCAGCGCTAGCCACAGGTAGCAGCAGCCCTAGCCACAGTTAGCAACGCTTAGCGCTAGTAAATGTCGCTCGACAGCACTACACTGAGGAACCTTGAGTAACCCATGCAAACCAGAGTGCTATCAGCTAGCGGTTTCTCCCATGTATCTTGTTTTAACATTGTAAACACGCAGACTACAGTCTGATATTCTAGCCTTTGAACACAAAAAGAGCTAGCGCATTAGCGGCTAATGCTAATACTGCTCTGTGCTAGAGAAGCTTCACTGAAACTCCTTTAGTACGCTGTATTTCTCCGGTGTGGCTCACCCATTGCGTATTTTGCACTAGAGTGCAATAAAGAGTTTCTGTTTATTTACAGTAAGCTTAGATTTCCAATATTTTCAACAGGGTGGTTAGCAGCAGCACTAGCCACAGTTAGCAACGCTTAGCGCTAGTAAATGACGCTCGACAGCACTACACTGAGGAACCTTAAGTAACCCAGGCAAGCCAAGGTGATGTCAGCTAGCGGTTCCTCCCACGTATCTTGTTTTAACACTGTAAACACGCAGACTACAGTCTGATATTCTAGCCTTTGAACACAAAAAGAGCTAGCGCGGTTAGCGGCTAATGCTAATACTGCTCTGTGCTAGAGAAACTTCACTGAAACTCCTTTAGTACACTGTATTTCTCCGGAGTGGCTCAACTATTATGTATTTTGCACTAGAGTGTAATATAATGCTCTATGGATGTTGTCCAATACTGTATGCAATCGTTGTATTGTTGAGTTTATAATAGTTAATTAAGCAGTTTTACATATTTTATTTGAGAGGTAAACTGTTTGTATTATGGTATCTATCACATGGAAAATTCCTACAAAAGACCAGCATTAACATATATAAAGATAGCCTACACTTGGTATTTCTATTTTAAGGTGAATGAGAATGGATAAAATCCAGTACAAAAAGAAAATTGTAAAAAAAAAATAATAATAATAAAAAAAAAACAGTTTGAATAACTATTTTTTGATTGAGTAAGTACATTGCAAGTTCAGTCAGAAAGAAAAAAACAATCATTAAATGTGGTACCCTGTTTATTTTGTTGTGTGAAGCCAATTTTTATTTATTTAGTGTGTGTGTGTGTCTGTATACTATGTGTGTGTGTGTCTTTCAGGTTCGAGACAATGCCACGTTGGTCCTCTCCAGGCTCATGCACACACAGCAGTCGTACTACCAAAACCATGACAACCACGAGGAGAGTAAGTAGAAACAGTTTTTTTTTTTTAAAGAACATCATATTTTTGTGGATTTAAATATTACTGGTTGTTGATTTGCATGCACGTATACACTGGTATGTACACACACCGCCGTGGATCAGTAGCAAACAGATGAAACGGATGGACACCTGCTCACTGGGCTCACATAATCCCTTCTCCTCCCTCACAGGAAATGCCTTGCTGGAAGATGATAAAGTGTTCCATCTGGTCCGACCAGCAGACGAGCTGGACGAGATGAAGTCCAAGAGAGGCAGCATAAAGGACAAGTCCATGACCAAAGCCATCACAGAGATCTATCTCACACGCCTGCTCTCGGTCAAGGTAGACTCCAGTCCTGTGTTCACCCCAGAAAAACACAAGTTCAGCATCAAACATACAGAATCCAGAGACAAGGTTGTAGTAGAGTTTCATCCAAACAAGGACCAGCATTAAATCTGGTGCAACAAACAAAGAAACGGAGAATTTGTGACTTATTCATGTCATTTGTCTGTATTATTTATTTTTCTGTATATTATCACATCATATTACATAACATATTTTACTTTAGTAGTAACACAGGTAGTATGTGTCCCATACAGCTGAATGGGCATACGGTTGTGGGTTACTTACTTACTTATTGACTTACTTACTTACTGACTGACTTACTTACTTACTTACTTACTTCCTTACTGACTTACTTACTTACTTACTTACTTACAGAAATTCCTTAGTGTGTAGTTAGATGAATGTCTGGTTAGTGGGTTGTTGGTTGGTTTTTACTTCCAAGATTAGTTAGAACATTTAATTTTATTGTTATTTAGCTAGAATGTTTAATTACACAATTCGTGAAATTACACAATGAATTACATTCTGTAATTACACTATTACATGCTATACGGCCACTAATATGTTTTCACGGAGCTTTTGAATATATCTACACTGATGGGTGTGGTGGTCTGGAAGTGAGGTGTATTCAGGTAAATTCTGGTGTATTGCTACCTTGGTAAAATAAAACACAGGTGCGCCACTGACTGAATACAACCTACAACAGACAACAGTCAACCGTCAAACATTAATCGCTATCTTGGCAGCACAGGTACGCTGCGCATGCTCAATGCACGTACACCCCACAGACCCAATTTTTACATCAACAAAAAACTGAAATCTTAATAAAATAGCATTCCTGTTCCTTTAAATCACCTATGACCTTCACAGCATGAACAAGCAGGTCAGTTTCCTCTGCTGAAAAGCGCAGAAGAGCTGTGCCATTAAAATAGCAATCTGCTAGTCAAAATAGTCAAAAGTTTGGGAATGGCAGAAGAGACTCTTATTTAAAACCACACTCAGGATTAATAAAGACGAAATAGTATGTGCCTTTTGAATGTTCTAGCTGAACAAGGAATACTTTTCCTGTTGTTACGATAGCAAAGACACACTGACATGCCCTAAATCAAGCTGCATAGTGCATGGTTTACGGTATACCTATAGATCACTAAAAGAGGGCCCCATGACATTTTAAATGTTTAATTTTTCTTATTCTTGCTGCCAAATATGACTGTTTGTGTTTTTGTATAACTAAAATTATATGTTATTAAACTAATATTAAAATATATTCTTTTTACATGCATCAGTAGTACAAGTTGAAAGTAATATAAGCTAAAGTTTAGAATCTGCAATTTATACAGAATTGTCTACTTGTTTTAATAAGCTATTTGTAAGAACTGTAATTATTATTACATTTTAGAACAGTCTTTCTTTTCCTCAGCTAATGGGGATTACTTACAAACATTTCACACTTCATGAATGCCCTTCAGCGTCTGCTCGTATGTGCAATCTCCAGGGATTGTTTCCAGCGATCGAAGCTTGTCAGAATTTTATATGGCCGGTTTGTGGAAACGCAGTCCTGTGTGATTGGCTGTCTGATGTGTATTTATGTGTCCTCTGCAGTAAATTGGGCAATTAGCAGAAGCTTCACCTTAGGCTGCATTAAGTGAAGGTTTGAAACACAGCGGAGTAAATAAGGGAAGAGTCTTCGCCGGGGACCGTGTGTGTTCTAGTCTGTCTCGCGCTCGCCGCAAATCAATATATTTTCAAGGCAGCTGTGCATGAGCGTGCTGGATACCTCTGGCATAAAGATTAGCATGGCCTTCTGTTGAGTTTGTGAGGGTTATGGCCATCTGACATTTTCACAGCTTGACAATCATGCAGTGAAATGTCATCATTTTCCAATATGTCATGATATTGTTTCATGGACACAAGATGTCGCGTTTATGGAAGCAAAACAATGTTTACTTTTTTAAATTAAAGTCTTGTTTTTTTCTGAAATTGGTTTTAGCACAGCGCATGTCATTATTGCATCATCTAATAACGGATATAGAGCTTTAATAGTGTGTAGATATAGTGTGTGCTGCTGTGTGTGAAGTAAATTGCTTTGTCTTCACTTAAACCTAAAGGGGTTCTTCTGTCTCCTTCGTGTCCTTTGTATCCTTTGTGTCCTGGAAAGGTTACCTTTTTTTTTGCTGGTGTTGTTTGTGCAGATTGTGTGTTTTCGCGTTCTCCTCTGTGTAGAGGTCATCTTTAGGGTTTTAATGTTCGCAGTTACATGATATGAAGAGACTGTGGTTTTGCACTGGTCAGCACTTGTGTCTGTGTGTGTTTTAACGTTGCTTTCTGTGCGTTTGGTTTCAGGGCACGCTGCAGCAGTTTGTGGACGACTTCTTCCGGAGTGTTCTCTGCTCAGGAACTGAGGTGCCGCCTGCTGTTAAATACTTTTTCGACTTCCTGGATGAACAGGCCTTAAAACACGACAACGTGGACGAGGAGACCATTCACATCTGGAAGACGAACAGGTAATTCTGTATATATGCGTGTGTGTATTTAGAGAGTGTGTTTGCATCATTAGTTTAGTGTATTTGTTCATTTCATATCATGGAACAATTAATAAATTCATTGTTTGCCTACTTCTGACAATTAGATGACATTAATTAGCGCATGCTTAAGCAACCAGCAACAACAACATTCATTCAATAGGCTTGAAATGAGGATACACAAATGCCTCTTTTGTACTGCAGGCTAAATTGGTCATTAAGGTTGTTCAATAATAACATTCCATTTTATGGTGGTGTGAACTCTTTAGACCAGTTACAGTTTTGATAAATCAGGATCAAAATGTTCACAAAAAATGTGTCACGTAATAGTTATGAGACTGTTATGTGGTTATCATAAGGTGTTTCTAGTCTCACATTCCCACCCTTGGTGTAGAGTTTGAGTTTGCAGGTTAGCATGCTAACTTTTTTACATTGATGTGTAACCATGACAGAATATTACATTTATTTATCTGTAATGTTAATTAGAGTAGATCTAGACCATTTATTACCTCCACATTTGCAGGTAGAGCCTGGATGGAATTGCAAATAATATTTGAGCACTTCCTGAGAATAATTATGTCCTTGTTTGTTTTCCAAGCCATGTTCTCTCTAGCACATGGCTCTCTGTTTTGTTCTCCTTGTCTCCATCCTTGTGTTCAGTGCTTCCACCTGTGTCGTTTGTAGCTCCACCTTTCATTACCTTCCCCAGGGGTTTCCTGTTCCCTCCAGGTGTATTTATAGCCCATTTGTTTCAGTTTTCCATGGTCGGTTCTTGTGTGTGTTCCACATCCATCAGGTTGCTTGTGTTTCTTTGTTTCCAGTTGTTGTTACCCACATTTCTATGTTCTTAAGATTTGTTTCTTTTTTTGTTCATTAAATAAATACTCGCATTGGCATCCACCTCTGCGTCTCCCTTCTAGTACCTGATACAACCACTCTCCCTTTGGGAGAAAATCAGTTATTTATTTATTTTTTAATCTGAAAGTTTTTTTTTTTTGTTTTTTTTATATACATATATATATATATTATATTTTTTATAAAATGTGTTTTATTTAGACTTATTTTTTTATACATAAAGGCCCTTAAATAAATAAAAATGTAATAATAAGTAAATAATAAAATGATTTCCTCGAGAAGGGAGATAGTTGGAAGGGCTCATATTAGTATAAACAGACCAAACATCATGAGAATCATGTTATGTGGGTACAAAAGACAGAACTCACAAACTACTTAAACACAGACTAGACATGGCACACTTGGTGGAAGTAATCAGAGGGCAGGGCTACAAAACAGTCACAGGTGGAAACACTAAAGACTGGGAGGGGCTAGGACAGAGACAAGGACCAAACCAAAAATAGAGCAACAGTGTGCAACAGTGCAATGAAAGGCCATACACAATTTTAAGCTAAGAAAAGGCAACTTATTTCATTTTATACATGGTTATAAATGTTTATGTGTCAGCATCCACAGATATGTACTTAAAAAAAATAAGAGTTATCAGTCAATAATGCCCGTACCAGTGCACCCCTATCTAAAAGTAAAAATCGGTAGGCCGATACCAATATCAGTGTAGACGATACATTGTTTAGCACAGTGTGTGTATAAGTG
The DNA here is from genome assembly GCF_023375975.1 of Astyanax mexicanus. Classification (NCBI taxonomy): domain Eukaryota; kingdom Metazoa; phylum Chordata; class Actinopteri; order Characiformes; family Acestrorhamphidae; genus Astyanax; species Astyanax mexicanus. The sequence goes on along the minus strand of NC_064409.1, from coordinate 46,380,677 downwards.
TGTGTGTATATGTGTGTGTGTGATTGTGATTGTTATTGGTTGAGACTGACTCATGCATTCTCCTCCTCGCTCATGTCCTGCAGGAGTGTGACCTCCTCTTTTATATTCAGGGTATCTCATCTCCTCGCGGGACCTCGCGGCATAAATTAACGTCAGCTTCGTGTTTGTTTATTCCCGCTGATGAGTCGTCGTGGCCGCGGCGCGAGATTGACGGCCGTTAGAGAGATGCGAAACGAGGATGATGAGCAATATCATCAGACCCCGCTCACTTCACGCGCTTGTTTTGTTCTTGAAACCAGTGGAGACCGCTCCCTATTAAATATGAATGCGCCAAAGAGCCAAACAAACATGGTAATTACGTCCCTGGTTAATTTAATTGTGCTGTTATTACACACTCTTTTTATTTTTGTTGTTGCTCTCTCGCGGCGCTGAGGGATGCAGATAGCCGATATATATTCCAAAATTGCCCATCTCAATTAGTTTGCCTTTAAAACGCATGATAGAGCGCAGGAGGCAGGAGCTATTTCGGGCCTGTTTGTAATTCTCTGGCATCGCTGCAATGGATGGGCTGTGGAGTCTCTTGTGTGTTGGGGTTTTGTGTGTATGTGTGGTGTTCTGTGGCCACTAGAGTGTGTTTATGCGTGCATGTGTGCGTGTGGTTGGGGAGGGAGGGGTTTTGGCGTGGGTGTTGGAGCGTGTAGTGAGGTTTTTTGCTCAGCAAGTGCCCATTTGTTTGCTCCCAATGTGAGAGTTCAAAGCAAGTGTTGGTTAAAATGTGTAATTTTCCTGGTACAGTAGGAAAGTACTCTCAGGTCAATGATGAATAGCAGGGGTGTTCAGAATTCTGTTTGTGGCTCCGGGCGTCATATCCGAGGAGCTGATAAGCAGCGCGGTGCTCGGCTAAGCCAAGTCATTAAATCTTCTCACAGCTTCCTTCATTGTAACAGCTCGCCACATTAAGACGCTCGGCCCGTCGGGGGACTTTATACAGTGCGGACCTTCTGCTCGCTTCATTTGGGCCTCAGTGTGGAAAGCTCAGTGTAGTAGTGTGTGCTATGCTAATGTGCCACTTCCTTCAACTTCATCTCTTCATCTTCTTCTCCTCTCCTCTCTTCTCTTCTCTTCTCGTTTTTTTTGCTGTCTCAGTCTCCCTCTAAGGTTCTGGGTGAACATTCTGAAGAACCCGCATTTCATCTTTGATGTCCATGTGACAGAAGTGGTTGATGCCTCGTTATCAGTGATCGCTCAGACCTTCATGGATGCCTGCACAAAGTCGGAGCACAAACTCAGCAGGGTGAGGCAAATGGGCTCCATTTCTGCACTCATCCGAGGCCAATTTAGCCTCCGGTGTTAATTATCTGAGGACAGGATTTGAGGGGGGTCAAAATCTGGGCTCAAATTTATATAAAAGGGAAAAGAAGCTTTAATCAACCATTGACTAAAAAAAGAGAATGCAGACTTTAGTCAGAGTTCACATTTTCATTCTAAAGTTAGTTGACAGTGTATATCTAACATTAACAAAAATAATAGTTAAGAAATAATACACTCAGTTTATGGTTCGTGCTATAGCGTGTAATATTGGCACTGCTGTGCTGCGGTCGTAGATCAGCACAGCAGTGACAATATTACACAGTTGCATAATCACTGTTTGTTGAAAGAGTTTAAGTTAAAGAGAATGAGAAAATGCAATCTGTTTGGTTATAAAAAAACTCTGCAAGTTAAAATAGTCCGATTGCTGCTCCGTTTGTAGCTGTGCTGTTTGGATTAAAAGTGCTGCATCGTTGCTAGGTTACCTGTTGTAATGGCCAGTATTTAGTTATGTGTACACTGTACCTTTAAGAGATCTTTACGCCAAGTGCGCATGGGGTAGCTACGCTGAAAACGTAGAGCATTGAGCAAGTGCGTTGTGGTGCTCTACCACTAGACTAAGTAGTAGTAAACTAAGTAGACACCAAAAGCACATTCCAGGGGTTAATACGAAAATATAATAAGCAAAACAAAGGAGAATGACTCCAGTGGGTTTAGTGGTACATCTCTATGTTATCAACGTAAAAGAACCATGTACACATAACTAAATACTGACCGTTACTCTGTATGTGGTGGAGTAATACATGAGTAGCTTCGGTTACAGTGCATTACCGGCTGATAATGTCACTCATAAAACGCCTCTCAGCCAATCACATTACAGGGTCGGAACTAACTGTTGTATAATTTCCTTTATAGGACTCGCCCAGCAACAAGCTTCTCTATGCAAAAGAGATCTCTTCATACAAGAAGATGGTGGATGAGTAAGTCTTTGTGTTCCAATCACTGGAAAAAGCTGATCATGCTCTATTAGATGACTTATTCAGCAACTCTACAGGACGTTGTATTAAGCTGACATTTACTAATTATGATGGATGCCTGTGGTGAAATGAATTTTTGAGGTCATATTGGTGAGAGCCACAACAGGGCAGGTGATGCGTGACAACAATAATTCAATTTAGAGCTTCTGATGGTCTTCTTTACTCCAGCATGAGCCCAGATAAGCTTTGGGTTCAGTATGATTAAAACTATGTATGTCCAGATGTTTGTGGACACGCCTTCTAATGAATGCATTCTAATGAAGCTGCTTTAAATTGCATCCATTGCTGACTCTCCAAAACAGCAACTTTACCGGAGAGAGAAAAAACGTATAAACTTTCACAGGAAGTCAATGTAAAAAGAGTTTATTTCAGGTCATTTTGAAGAGTTTCTTTTGGTCCGTTCATTAAGAAATTTTGGCACAGTGTAAGGGACAGTTTGTCTGTTCAAAATTTGTAGTAAACTAAAAATCAACAAAAATGGAGATAAGTGTTTTTCATAGGACAGCGACGAAATGCACAATCACAGCTTACAGTCTGGTCTCTGTAGAAATGCATTTCTAATTAAATAGGACTCTCTGGAGCAGATAATTATGAATCTATTAGCACTATGATTAATGCCAGCTGTGGGCTAGAGGGGTTAGCATGGTGACTTGGTGGTTAACACGTCCGCCTCTCAGCATGGGGGTCTTAAACTCAGAGTGTCCATGTGAGTTTCCACTAGAGACTCTCTCCGGTTTCCTCCCACACTTCTTAATAGTGTAGAGTGTTGGTTAAGTGCTGAGTGTAAAGGGATTGTGTAGAGTCTTGATTTTAAAGCTTCCTTGGGTGTCTAGAAAGATTCTATATAAATATAACTTCATTCATCAAATGAAAAAAGCCCCAGCAATTAGCTGTGAAGCAGTGTTACTGAGTTCTCTGGAATTATGGTGTTCTTGTGAATGATTGGAATTAAATCTTTATATCAGATTCTCAAATTGAGGCTCCAAAATTAGTCCCAAAACGAAACTAGCGCTTTATCCCATGCAGCTTGTGTTAACACGATAAACACGCAGACTACAGTCTGATATACTCACCACTGAATGGCCAAAGAGCTAGCACTTAGCGTGATTAGTGGCTAATGCAAATACGGCTTCAGCAGTGCTATCTGGGGTTAGCAGCAGGCTATAGGCCAATAATACTCACCTCTGAATGGCGAAAGAGCTAGCGCTTAGCAAGATTATAATATTGCTATCTTAGCAACGGAAAATACAGGTGCACCACTGAAACTGACTGAAACAAACCTAGTCAGACATCAACAGTCAGATCTTGATTGCTATCTTGGCAGTAAATTGCCAACAGCTGTGTGAGCACTGCACACATGGACATACAGCATTGCACAAACCCTTAGCACATGCCTGTCGGCAGCTATGCAAACTTTTACATCAACAATAAACAGAATAAACAAGCATGATTAAGCAGCTCAGTTTCCTCTGCTAAGAAATATTGGACATGTGCAGGGAATAGCAAGTGAAACACTGATGGGTTTTTTTCACATTATGTCCAAAATGTAAAAAATTGTATATGACTTTTGCGCATTTGGAGCCACTCAAGGCATACTTTTCCCATTGTTATGATAGCAAAGACACACTGACACACCCTTAATCAAGCTACACAGCACATGGTTGAGGGCTCGCCTATAGATTGCTAAAATAGAGCACACCGTGTCTAATGTCAACATCTGAGATGTTTCTTTACTAAGCAAAAGTAGTTTCTTGCACCAAAAGACAATCTGTCTTCCACTTAATACAATCAATATAATTCTGTAAATCCCGCAGGTACTACAAAGGAATCCGAGTAATGGTACCAGTCAGTGACCAAGACATGAACACACACTTGGCTGAAGTGTCTCGGGTAAGAAAGCCCTCTCTGTGCTCTCCCGTATTTTCTTAACAGAATACCGTTCAACAGAATATAAAAGAAAATATATTTTTAATGATTATGGTCCATCTTAATGCTGTTCTGTCCTGCAGGCTCATACAGACAAACTGAACACACAAGTGGCTCTCCATCAGCTGTACCAGTATGCGAGCAAATACTATAAAGAGGTAAAAACATCTACACAGCAGTGGTGGACAGTATATTGCCTGTTAATCATTTTTATTTTTATGGATTTGTGCAATACTAACACTTATATTGCAGAATGTTGTGTAACACACAAAGGTGACCTCTGAGCAGTCACTGTTGTGACCAGTCACAGTTTCAGACAGTTTCAGAGTGTTTATTTTAGCAATTCATTGTATTGTTTGAATTAATTCATTACTTGCTACAGTGCACATGTGTAGTGCATTGACATGTCAAATGTAATGGGAAAAAAACTTGTATAATATCTTATGGAGGCTAAAAAACGCTGTATTAACCTGCATAAAATTGGTGCATAACAGGGTCAGAGGTCACTTCCATATACTAAACTCACATTATTGAACTATACCAATATACATTTATATTAATACATTTTATGTTTATCCTAGAGCACATTTGTTAACTTTTACTAAATCATATTGTTCACAATCATTCACCTATTTTTAATTTAAAGCACTCGATCAGGCAGGTTAAGATAGTTGACCAGATTAGCTTATGGCCAGCATAGGGTATGGTTTTGTTGGTTTATCTGCTCTATAAGCATGAACAACCTGAACATGCACTTCAAAATATCTGGAAAAAATATACGTAAATTAAGAGGTATATGTTTCTATTAGGCAAAACAATCTGCCAATGGGGTAAGCACATTTTTCTGAATAATATTTATTTTAAATAAGCAATTGCAAGTCCCAAATAAGTGAAGTGAAACTTGAACAAAGGAAAAATATTTTTTTTGCTTAAATTTGGACAAAGAATCAGAATAAAGTGACCAGTGACTTTTTGTGCTTATTTTGAGTTCCAATTACATTATTAAAAAAAAATTTGGCATGGCTAGCAATACGACTCTGATCAACCAGCATGATTAAAATCAAATGCAGTATACAATGGTGCTGATTAAGAGTCTGTTAACCAGTTGCTTATAAGTAAAGGGTATGTTTTCACCTGGATGATCAGCTTTTCAACCACCTTTACCATCAAAGAACAGCTTAAAACATCTGAAACCAGCTACCAGCAAAATCTGGTCTTAAGCTGGATATTTCAGTAAAGATATTACAATGGCAGTATTTATAGCAATAAATGTACTTAGAGCGTATATACATTTTTATTGTGTACAGCATGTCTGGGTCCAACAAATGTGGAAGTTCACGTAATTCACACATTTACTGTAAAAGCACTGAAACATGAGATATTTTTATTTTCTCTCTCTCTCTCTCTCTCTCTCTCTTTCTATCTCCTTTCAACCTCACCTAGATTGTCCTATCTCTGGATGAAGACCCTGCAGCACAGAGTAAGCAGCTGACGTTCAGGCTCCAGCAGATCGCTGCAGCGCTGGAAAACAAAGTGACAGATCTCTAACCCTGCCGCACCGAAACACAAAGAGACGGAGAGACAGAGAGAGAGAGAGAGAGAGATAGAGGCTGGTGTGGAATCAAACTGCCAGAGGTCATGTTGGGCTCAAGTCTCTGGGGGTTGGAGAAAGGAATAGAAAGAAAAATGGAACAAAAGAATGCAGCCCTCAGAGTGTATTTAGCATTATAACTATAATCAGATGTTCAATTTCTTCCTGTGTAGAGAAAAGAAGTTTTAAGAATTGTATTATATATTTTTTTTATCGTGCAGTCTTTAATGCGGAAAGCTTTATAATGAGAAAATAACTTTTTAAATGGACAGCCTTGTGTTGATTGTGTTTATAAAGCCTCTGTGTATATGTGGGGGATCTGTGGGGGTGGGTCTGTGTGTGTCTATTATGGGGGTGTGTTGGAGAATTTTTTTGTGTGTGTGTGTGTTGAGTGTGAGATGACTGCTGACTGCTAATTGCTCACACACAGGATGCCTAATTTCTGACCCAAAGGGAGTCACCCAGTCATCTACAGTCAGTGTATGACCCCAGGGTGTTTGTACGCGCGTGTGTGTGTGTGAGTGTGAGCATGTTCGTTTTAATGTCCGCTCACTCTGGGGTCATAACCTACTTATGTATTGTCCAACCAAACATCATCTGATGGACCCTGACTGGCAGGAAGCAGAGCGGATCTCCAGCAGGTGGTGATTTTATTTTTCTATTGATTCTATGTGCGGACCTGCTGGCCTGATGGGTCAGCTTCCATCAGACGACACACTGGAAAAGCCAATAATGTAATTAATAGCACATTTCCTTTACATGCTCTTAATGCACCATAACAACATGGACCAACCTGAGCACAAAGAGATTCTGTTTAGGCAATAGCATTTAAACTAAACTAAATAAGTGTCCGCTGACACAAAACATGTCATTTTTATATATATAGATAAGTGTTTCAAGTGTCCTGAAACATTTGTTTAATTGTACGCTCATTTTAGAAATGTGCTTATTATTCTGTTTTGCGCTGATTTTTTTTTTTTACATTGTTTTGCACGTCTTATAAAATGATGGTTATGTTTTATCTTTTATGCTTCATGTTACCAAAATGTGATGTTGATGACAAATCATTTCAGAGATGATTACAGCAATCTTTTCTATTTCCCACAATGCTTGGAACAACACTATAAAATGAAATGCTTTAGAGCATTTAAAGGGAAATTCCACAGACTTTTCAATAATTCTGTATAATTCTATAGCGTATAGATTAAAACAGAAACATTCAGATATTTTAAGTGGTTTGGTGTGAAATTAAAAGAGTATTGTAGAGGAACTAGAAGGTGCAGTGCCTACATGTATAACAATAGTATTAACTGTCCAAAATCACCAGTTATTTAATGCTGTAATGATGATAATAGTTAATATAATAAAACAGCTATTTTATAACTTGTATTTAAAGGTTTTTGTTTTAGAAATCAGGTCAGAAATAGTTATATGGAATGTAAAACATTTAATTAAAGCATTTTAATTATTAAATGGTCGGAACAGAGTGGTCAAAGCAGAAAAAACAATTTTTTAAACGGAGCTAGCAAGCATTGGGGCCTCGAGTGGTCTATGATTGGGAGATCGCTGGGTCGAATCCCGGTCATGCGGCTTGTCATCAGCTACAGGAGTCCTGAGAGAGCACAATTGGCCTTGCTCTCTCTGGGTGTGTAGATGGTTCTTTTTCATTCTCTCATCATTCCTAGGGTGATGTCGATCAGCACAAGGCGTCTGTGAGCTCATATATCGGAACTGAGACGCTGCGCTTTTCTCCGAGCGCACTGGCAATGTATATACAGCTGAGTAGCAGCTGAATTAATGGGAGAGTTGGCTTAGCTAAATTGGGAAATAGAAATTTTAAATGGAAGTATCTTCAAAACTAATTCAGTAAATATGGTCATAGGGTGCTTTAAGGAACTTTACACAGATTTTAAAGGGTCTGTGAGGGTCTTAGCTCCTCTGGGTTAAGGTGGCATATCAGCTTAATTGTATCAAATGGGCACAGAAATCCTTTTGCATTGTTTATTCATTTAAAATGATATTTAAAACATTTGTTATCAGTCAGATTTAGTGAAATTATACAGAAAACAATGACTCAATCAACTTTCTAATACTTGGTGCCCATTCTCTTCACCCATTCTCTTCTAATGATCCGCTACACCTCAAGCTCTCCACAGGGGTCATCAGGTTGACACCTCCCTCCCTTTGTCAGTGTTTCGCTGAATTAAGTCCTCTGGAAGGCTCAACAGCGAGGCCTGGCATCTCAATCCCAATCACAATCCTACTGCCCTTTAAGATCAGTTTACCTGAACACCTTATTACCTACCTGACTGAATACCTGTAGTTTATATCTGTAGAGTCACACTGACCTTCCTGGTGAGCATGACGGTTGGAGGTTGTACTTATAGCTCCACTGGTGCTGGCACCACTCTGAACATTTCTAAAACAGAGCCAGAATTTCACACCAAACCATGATGAATGAATCTGTTTAAATGTTAACTATTTAAACTAGCAAATCTTTCATTTTAAAGAATCTGTGAAATTTCCCTTTTTAAGTTTTTTTAAAAAGCTTGCCTGATATCTGTTTTTGTCCAGCAGGGGGTGTAGCTTGGCACGCTGAGGTGCAGAGCTAGTGGTCCTCACATTTTTCAGCACTTAGTTTAATCCTGCTGAACAAAAACAGATCCACACTCATCAGCCATAATATTAAAACCTGCCAGAACAGTTCTGACCTGTCAAAGCAAGGAATTCACAAGATATCTGAAGGTGTCCTGTGATATCTGGCACTTTATCAGAATGTTAGCAGCAGACCCTTTAAGTCCTTTTAGTTTAGTTTTAGTGAAGTGGGGCCTGCGTGGATCTCACAGCAGTGACTGCTGGGTGCCCATGGCCCTGTCACTGGTTCACTGGATGTCCTTATGTTTATCTGACTGACCTGTAGACCAGCAGAACCCCACCAGATCTGCCTGATTTTAGTGTGTCTCAAATCCCTACATTCATCCATTTTTGTTCCAACATGCGTCAAAAACAAACCACCTTCAAGAACTGACTGTTCACTTGCTGCCTAATACAGAGATCACACCCTTCAACAGAAGCCACTGTAAAGAGATCATTCTCTTCAGTGGATTCAGTGGATTTAATATTATGGCTGATGAGTGTCAAAAGGAAACATTTCATACTGTAATGTGTATCCAAGTGGATCAATCGTTGCTGTTAAAACGTCAGATAACGTGTTGTGAGAGTAGCATTCAGCTAATACATTAGCGAGGGAGTCGACATAGTAATAATAATAAGCAGCTTTTAAATGCGTAGCTGCTTTGGTACTAAACAGTGATGAACAGTGTGGTATTTCTGAGCTAAACTGTTGAACAGTGTGTAAACTGCACATGAGCTTCTCTGTATCTGTATTCAAACTGTACTTTTTTTTTCTTTTCATTTTTGTACTTTTTTTTTTTTTTCATTTTTGTACCTTTGTTTTAAGAGATCATTGTTTGTGTTCATACTATAGACGTCATACTGTCTGTACCAAATACTGCAATACAGCAATCCTTCTCAAAGTTTGGAGTATTATAGGTGTTTAGGTAGCCTTTTTTGAAGCTGGTGAATATTGCTTTTTTTTTTGTTTTTTTATTCGCTTTCATTCTTATAGGGGTTGAGGTTGGGAATTAGGTCAGGAATAACTGGTCTTAGATCAGCTCAAATCCTTTTTGTTTGTTTTTTAAAGCCTTTTCCTTGAGCAGCATCTCGAGCAGCATCTTTTAGGGCTTGTGCCACCCTTCGTTTTGACTGCCAGATGGCTGGATTCTGGCCTCTGAATGGTGGGATTCCTCATGAAAGTAAGGAGTAGCGGTGGTCTGTCTGCGGCGTCTCTGTCGCCGAGCAGCGCGGAGCATAATGAAGAAGCCTCGCGGCGGTTGGCACTGCCCACTCAATTCCCCTCTGCTTTAATGAAAGCAGCGGGAGACGCGTTTGATCTTAATTGCATGCAAGCTGCTGACACCGTGCTTTTAAATATGCTCACAATATTCCGTCTTTTATTATTTCATTATTTTCCTTCGGGTTCAGAATCGGAGACCCAAGCCCCTATAGCTCGACGCAAAGCTTCTTTAGCCTTTCTTTCACCGAAACGTGCCTTAATGATATTAAGTGTTACTACTACTATCGTTAATTCTATTCGATGATATCAAGTGGCGAAATGGCTCAAGTTTTAGAGATAGGGTGCTTGCAGTGTCTTTGCAGCTGTGGTGTTGACCGTGAGTAAGTGCAGTTGTCATGCTAGGATCATTTGTGCTGTAGCCACAATGTGCCAATTAGGTTGATCGCAAGCAAAGGGAAGTTAAAGGCCGTTTTTATAGCGTGCATATCTTTCTGGGCGTCCGTGATTCGTGCGTGTGTGTGTGCGCGTGTGCACTTTTGTAGACGTCATATACTGGGAACAAAAATCTCAGACTGATTGATCCGACCTAAACAAGGCCGTGGTGAATGTAAATCCATCCCCTCACTCCCTCCAAAAGCATCCGCCATTACGCTTTTGTTCCTGATTCAAGAGGAGCAGGATGTGCAACAGAGGTTGTTGACTAGCTCTAGTGTGTCCCACTGTTGTGTTTATCCCCTTAGCTCTTATCATTTCTATGCTATTTCATAGTGTGTATGAAAAAAAAGAAACACAGTATCTATACTCTACAATGACCTTCTTACTGCTGTGCAGTTATTTTTATTCCTTCATGTCCTTATGATAATAATATATGCCTTTGTATTAAAGATGAAGCAAATCTGTCAACACTGTATTTCTTGTGTAATAATCCTATGCATTTTTGAGGTCCAGGAAAAAAAATGCCAGTATGTTGTGCTGTTATCAAGATGTTTTTCTCCCCTTTTCTCCTTGTGAATGTGTAGTGAAGTGAGAGTAAGATAGCTGGGACTGTATAAGGTGCAGTAAAGAGAAGAATAAAGGCGGGAGTCTAAATGCTGGCCACGGCTCCTTCGGACCCGGCCGCTCGGAACATAATCTGTTTGTACTGAAGTGCTCGCCACTCAGTGGGGGGGCAAGGCCCGACAAACACACACCTTGCACCCTTACGTCAATAAAGAGACACTTCCATTTCATCGCCTCTCTCTCTTTCTCTTTCTCTCTCGCTCTCTTTCTTTGCTCGAATGAACATTTGGCACCTCAACAATCTTCATGACGGTTCAGTTGCAATCGAACGGTCATGTGACCTGGAATTGAGTTCGTTTTCTTATTAAAATGTCAGGAGGAACTGTCACTCTGTGCACAAACTGTTTTTTTTTAATGCATAATATCACAGTTTAGCTCTAATAACATTTCAGACAGCCCACATTTCACTATAGGAAATATGCCACTGTCAATTTGTTTGACTGTTACTATTTAATTTAGTGGAATTACAGTTTTGATTGTGTTTACGAAAGCTTGGTGCCCGTTTGAATGCAAGTGGTAATCAACAGCCTGGTGCATATGTAAGTATAATGCAGTGGCTTGCAAAAGTATTCGTACCTCTAGAACATACCTCTTTTTCACAGTTTGTCACCTTACAACCACAAACTGAAATGTAGTTTATTGTGATTGTAAGTGATAGACCAACACAAAGTAGCACATAATTGTGAAGAGAAACATAAATTATATATGTTTTCACAATCTTAATTGAACAAGATTAATAATAAAAAAGTATTTCTTTAAAAAGTGGTTTTCTTCTTGCCACTCTTCAATAAAGGCCAGATTTGTGGAGCGCATGACTTGAAGTTGTCCTGAGAAATCTACCTGCATATCTGCAGCTCCTCCAGAGTGACCATGGACCACTTTTGTCTGCTTCTTTGGCAAGTGCTGTCCTTGCACAATTTTAGTTTGGGTGGATGGCGATGTCTTGGGATGCTCAAAACTTGGGATATGTTTTTATAACATAATCCTTCTTTAAACTTCTCCACAACTTTATTTCTGATCTGTCTGGTGAGTTTCCTGATATTCATGATGCTGTTTGTTCACTAGTGTTTTCTAACAAACCACTGAGCCAGTCTTCACACAGCTGGACTCTACTAACTAATTAAGTGACTTTAGGCAATTAAAGCAACTGATCACACTTTTCAGATTTTTTTGATAAATATTTTGAAAATAATCTTCGTTCCAGTTCACAATTATGTGCTACTGTGTTGGTCTTTCCCTTGACATCTCAGTAAAATACATTTAAGTTTGTGGTTGTAAGGTGACAAAATGTGAAAAAGTTCAAGATGTAAGAATATATTTGCAAGCTGTTGTATGTAAACTAAATACATAACACAATATTAAATCAACAGCTTATCCAAATGTAATATAATACACACTAATATAAAGCACAGGTTGGTGATTGTTATAACATATTCATAATATGATGATAGCTTAGTGCTGGTTTTATGAGCATAAATTATAGTATCAAGATGTTGGTGTGAATTGTCATACAGTATGAAATAATATAAAGTACAGAATATCTAATAAATGTATCCATATTATAATATAGAGGATAATATATTCATATGTGTAAAATAGTATAAAATCAATAGCTTGGTTTCTATTATAGTGAAGTATAGAGTCAATAGGTTGGTTTTCAGGTCTGATAACTTTGTGTATTGGACAACACTTAATACCATTCCCAAATATTTCTCCATGTAGGAGAGACTTAATACATCACAATTAATTTAAACATTACTATTTTTGTAAAAATACATTATATATATATATATATATATATATATATATATATATATATATATATATATATATATATATAAATCTTATGATGTTTTAGGCCCTGTTTATGCAGAAATATATACAAATGTAAGGGATTTACAAACTATCAAGCACCACTGTGTAAAATGAATAGCCTGATGCTTCCTTTAGTAATATAGAGTACATAATCCACACCTTGGTGCTTATTGGAATGCAACAAACACTAAGGTGAAGTCATGTATGAGATCTAATAATATTTTTAGAAATATACATGAATTAATATAGGAATAAATGTTTTGGAATTATGAGAGTTAGAGTATTAATAGCTTTCCTCTTGAGCTACAGCACAATATTAATCGAAAATGGGCCAGCAGTTCAGTACAATGGGCTAATTTGGGCGAAATTTGCTGTTTTTAATGTTTTCGAATGCTTATTTATCGTACAAATTTTCTGAGATACGTCCTTTAGCGCTCTGCCTCGCCCCCCTTAGCAAACTCAGACCCATCAAAACCATTGCTACATGTAAAATTGTGTTGTAGCAACAATATAAGAGCACTTATTGTGATTGGATCTTAGATTTTAAAAAGCTTTGATGCTACAATCTTACCTCGCCGATTTTACCTGATTTCCCATTTTAGCTGACTCCATGGTACAGTAAAATATGGAAAGCTCAAACTCACTCCTCAAATACTCCAGCTGCTAGGACTACTGACCTTTATGCCACAGTAACCATTTTAAACAGCACATTAAAATGATAAACTAGTGAGTTATCTAGAGAATAAACACTTGTCTGCTGCACCAAGACTCCCAGCGACAGCCCAGAAAAGTTCATCTAAAAGAAAATTAATTAAACCACAGAAAAAGGAGAGGGATATAAATAAATAAATGTGAGAAAGATGAAAGAAGTCATTGCCAGTGCTACGTTCTCTAACAAACCTTGGAGCACATGAGAGAGAAATCAAAGAGAAGCCGGGCTCCCGTGAAACCAAACCAACTGAGCGATACAACTCCAGATATGCATTTACCACCACACTCCCCCCCACCCTCAAAAAAAAAAAAAAACACAGGAAATACTTTCAACACCAGAATAATTACATTCTATTAATTACAATCCCTTGTGTCACATTGTTAGACAGACATCTGATGTCTAAAAATCGAGTGTAAGATCTGATATTTTTATTCTTGTCTGTTATTGAGAGTGTGAGAGTCTCACAGTTAAAAGTCCTTAAAATAACTTGCTGGTAAAGGAGAAATCCAGTGTGAAATGGACTTGGGGTGTCGTAAAACATTATAATAAGTACAAACTTTTGTCGAATAGCCAAACTTTGTTCACCCCAACATTCTGAAATACAGCGCTTTTAGCCGATGCTCCCAACAGGCTTTCAATACTAGAGATTGGGGCATAATATTTAGCTTTAGCTTTCTTGGGAACATTCTGAGGATCCTGACATTTAAAACGAGGCACTGAGAACTTTAATAAGTGCCCATCTTAAAATTACGTCATTGACGAGTCCAAACATATAGGTTAATAATGTAGAAATATTTTCAGCAAAAATTGGAATTCATAAAGTTCCATGGCTTATCGACTTATCGTGACTTAATTTCAAGATGGTGATGTCTGAAGGAGGAACTACCTCAAGGTACTGTGTGTATAAACTGTGTTTTTTAATAACCTGTTTTAATAAATCTGTGCACTTTCAAAGTTCTCACTGCCTCGTTCTAAATGTTAGGGTCCTCAGAATTATACAAATACATTTTGGAGCTACTTTGAGCTTATAAATGGTGTAAAAATAGCCATTTCTTTGCATGGACAATGCCCCTATCTCTAGCATTGGAAACCTGTTGGGAGCATCTGCTAAAAGCGCTGTATTTTGGAATGCATGAACAGAGATGGGCTATTTAAAACAAAAGTTTGTATTCATTATCATGTTTCACTACACACCAAGTCCATTAAAGGGTTAAACACTACAGAAAGCATGAGCAAGAGAGGTCCCCTCTGCAGGACATGAGGGCTCAATTTAACCAAAGGAACAAATCTACACCAAAACAAATGCAAGACCATTTAAAGAAATCTTTGCTGTTATGCTAAAAAAATGGCAACTATACAGGAGAAGGAAGAAGACTAACTGAACTTCAATTAAAAAAAAATATTCCAGCTCATTTTGGAGCATTTCTGTTGGTCCATTCATTGTGACATATTGACATGGTGTGAAAAATAAAACTGCCAAAAAAAGTTTTTTTTTTTTTTTTTTGCAATACAGCTATGACATTAATCTTCAGCCTCATACTTCACACAGACTAATGAGCCTGGGTCTTTTTTTACTTATATTCCTTACAAGGAGCACACACACACTGCAAATATATACGCACATGTACACACATCTCCACAAGGAGCAACACAGACCTTAATTAAACTAGAAAACCAGAAAAAGCAACTTGACAGTTGTCATGATTAATATTGCATTGGTTGACCACAAACAGATGCTGTGGGTGTGTGTTAGCAACACGCCAGTGCCTCTCATCGGTGTGCGATTGTGTTTGAAGCCAAATTTTACAGAAACTAGCTTCACTCTAACAGTCCCATTTACCTCCATCTCTCTTTCTCTTCACATATACATTGATATGCCACATCAGGTATTAGTATTCTGTCCATTGACTTTTGCTATATCCCAGGAAATGTGTGTTCTACTGTGGATTTTACTTGTCAGTTCATACGGATAGTTCTAGCCAGTGATTCATTACTACTAAATGCACTGTTCACTGTGGTTGGCCTTCTATGATGTATTGCGAGCGGTATACACAACACTGTGGATTAAAGAACGTTAAATGTCTTCACATCTTCATAAATGAAATGTCCCACCCCTTTTGCACCCACTATCAGACCTCGCTCCACCTCCAATAATGAGCACACTCCATGAGCACACTGGTAAATATTCAACTTAATACATAAGATAGCACCTCACAGCATATATAGGTGTGGCTCTTGCCAAGCCGTGCACTGAGGTTATATTTCATGATCAGTTTGCATACTGCTGTTATTCTATGACATTTGGCATGTCAGTGTATTTCTCTGTCTCTATCACAGCATGTGAGTCATGCTGGCAGAGAAGCTAATCTAGCTAAACCATTATACCCAAATAAAAACTTGTAATTTGGAGAGAAAAAGAAAAAAATAGAACAGTTTGAGTTTTTCTTTAGTGAATCTTGGAGTGAATTATAAACACATATATTGAAATGCTTGAAAGTCAAGGAATTAACTGATTATTCAGTAACTTTAGTTTACGATATTTGCTAGCTTCAGTTGTCTCCAGTGCTAACCAATATGTGTTTAGGTTTTATATAAGGAGCTTTATCCAGTTATCAAGGATAACACATTGTCAACACTTTAACCCTAACCTTAATATCTTCAAAAATCTATGGATAGAGCAGTGCAACAAGATCTCAAAATAGCTAAAATCCCCCAAGCAATAAATAAAAATCATGCTGCCTCCAAAAATGTCTAAATGCTATGTTACTTGCCAAACAGAGTGTAACTAAACGATCGTGTAGAGTGCCCAGACTTTTCAGCTTCTTTGCCATTTCCTTTTTTTTTATTGCAAGCTGTAAAAATCGTGGGTTCATCTAATCTAGGGTGGTTTGTAACTTATGAATTTAATACATCTTGAAAGGATATCTGTTTCTGAGCTAAATCTTAAGCGAATGCGGGTCCTGCAACAAGACAATGACCCAAAGCCAGAGGTCTTAAGTCGCAGGAGTCAACCGCATATCAATAACGGCTCTCTGATGTTCTCTTGCAGAGAACAGGTCATTCAGTTTTTAGTGTGGTACCTCTCAGAAATAATTTTTTTGCAACTTGGGATGTCTGCAAAGCACACAAATCGTTCATACAAAGAATGAAAACAGAAGAATACAGCTCATGTTTTGGAATGGTCAACATCCTGACCTTAATCCAATAAAAAGATGACCTAAAGTAAGCAATTAATTGGTTAAGGAAATGGACGAAAAACTCTTCAAAGGAAACACAAATATTTAGTTAGTAGTTATTGCTGCACATATAGTTTCACAATAGCGATCAAACTAGAGCTTAGATCAGGTCCAAAAAAATCCAGCCCTACCTGGCCCGAGCCCATTCTGCCCGAGCACAACCTGACCCACCCCATAAACTGTTATTATGTGCCCAAGCACATAAGGCTGTTTTAATAAGCGAAATCTGTTCATAATGTTATTTAATTATTTAATTTCAACACTGAAGAATCATAGACCTATTATTTAAGAAAAATGTTTGTTAAGAACCGATCTTCGAAAGATTAAAACTGAAAAATGATCCACAGGCCTAAACATTGGTAAATTGGGCTACAAGGATGATGTCTGAATGATTTCCCTTTAATCTAATATATTTTAACATGGTTTAAGAATTTTAAATACTTTCTAAACAAATTTACTTTTTGGTAATTTACTGGGTAATTCCGCGCTGTTGGGTCAGAGAAAAATATGAGAAAATATGCTGTAAAAATACGGCCGGAGTTCGCTGTTGTTGCACAGAAAATAGTCCCCTCCCAATCTCTAAGCTAATGCTAAACAAAAGGCAACATGCGCTGTGTGACATCAGAGTTTTCAGAAAGCTCAGTTTTCCCTGTCCACAAGGCTCCGCCTTGAAAGGCGTCTTTAAGTGCTCCGTTTTCAGTGACTGAAGTCGCCGTTTTTGTGTGGACGGAAGGCCAAAACAGAGAGAGAAACCAATATCCAGCTTCGTGTGAACGGGCCCAAAGTGCGAAATTCAAAAAAGCAATAAGGCTACGCACTGCACAATCATTACACCGAAATAGACCAAGAACAATAACATAATTTACAATGACTTTCCTCTACTTTAATATAATTAGGTTCGGCTCGGGCTCGGGCAGATAGATAATCTAAATTCTACATCAACCCAGCTGAAAAGGAGGAAAATGATTTAACTTTTGTTTGTTACATAAAAATATATATTACATAAATATATGTAACACTGGATCATTTTCCTCAAAAATTAAATGAGCATGTATACTAATTTGTTCTACTTTTAGGACTTCGTAGGAAATCTATGGAAGTTTTGAATTTATCGGTAAGAAATACAGAATTTGCTAAAGGTTTCACAAACAAGCCACACTGTAAATAGAAGAAATAAATAATGATAACATTGATTAAAATATCTATGTTTAGGAACGTTTAGTCTTTGGCATTAATGCTCTGACTTTTGGATGCTACTGACTAACCTGCAGTAACAGTATTTTCAGAGTTATTAGCAGTGCTGGTTTAGCAGTGCAGAGAGTTACTGGTAATTCCTGAATCATCCGCAAGTTGGCGCGCTTTTAAACCGGAAGTGTTCACTACCAGCTTAACTGTCTTATCCAATCGCAGCTCAACACAGAGAATTTCACCCAATCATGCCCCAGGGAGGGAGGGGCTTTGAAAAGTCGCGCGGTCGCTGAGTGGAAATGACAGGAAATAACAGCAGTAGTGGTGTTTACAGTGTGAATGAGAGTAGAGACGCGGTTCTGGAGCTTTTCTGCTGTAGCGGCGGGCTGTACTGAGACCTGCCGCCGCTGCAGCTCCGCGGTCGGGGCTCATGGAGCCGCTGTGAGCCGGACTGGAGCGACAGACCTGCAGCTGCTGCCCAGAGGAAGCGCGGAGAGCCCGGGTGAGAACCGAGAGCAGAGCCGCCAATGTCCTCCTACTGCTGGAGCTCAGAGTAGATAAACCTCCGCGTTTAACAATCTGAACAGAACCTGCTTCACTCAGACAGAGCCGGAGAACTATATAACAATAATAACACCATAACACACTCACTCACACATACAGCTGAATTATAACACTCTATAAACCAGCTCTTCTGAGAGGCCAAGTGACCCGCTAACATCACTAGGTTAGGTTGGCTAGCTAGTTAACGGTTGTTCATCTTGTTAAATCTTGGAGAAATATAGTTAACTAGCTATAAGCAAATGTTTAATAACCTCCCTCATTCCTGATGTATTCTTTATATTCACTAATAGAGGCAGAGTATGTATGTTATATAAACTACACTGTCTGTGGCTGTGTTTCATCTATTTTGGCTCTGTAAACAAAATATTTGTAGCATTATCTTGAATTAATGTATATTTATTTAAAATATTGCCAATATTATTATGCCATTATCCATGCTTTAATAGTTATAACCTTATCAAGTGATGCTCATACAACATGTGAATAAAGTAAAGTTATGAATGTAGAATAAAGCTCTGGGAAAGACATGATTTAAAAAATATATAACAGTGCCATTGTTTGCATGTTTAGTAATAAAATATTTATTGTTTTCATATACAAAATGACAGTATTTGTCAGTATTATATTATCACACCCACCCAACCACCACACACATATCTATATATAAGCATATAGTCCAATACTTCAATACCAGTCCTTATCGATCATGACTCATCTGCATAAGTCTTCAGTTCTGTTCAACCATATTCTTATCAGGGGGTGTATTGAAAAGAACATGGTACAATATTTACCTGTAAACTAATAATGCAGGGTTCTTTCACACTTTTCTTTTTTGGTCTGGACTTTCAAGCATTCACTTTGGACCAAAGTAGCAGGTGTGAAAAAGGCAGCAAGCCACAGTCTGGAACAAACAACCAGAGGTGTTCTCCGTCCAGATCTTCTGAACCATGGTCCGGTTCACCTCCAGTGTGAAAACATGTTTCTAGATAGTTCTGACTTTCTGACCAATTGCAGGTAGTTGAGGCCATCTTTAAACAAAACAAACGAAAAAAGAATCGTGTGTGTGCCAAAATCCGACCCTGCCTGGTGTGCAGGTACATCATGCAGCATTATAGACAAGAATGCTTAGACTGGCAATTAATTTATTTACTGTAACAGTAGATTATCCCTTATTTATAATCAGGAATAAAAGAAATCTGAGGATAATATAGTCTTTTACACTCAATTTGCTTGTCAAACTCATAATTTACATAATGTTCTACAAACCAAATAATATTAAGCGTAGAGAGACTCATGTTCACATAGCTGATAACAACAGGATGTAGTTTTTTAGTCTGCTCGCCAAACTGCAGTGTGAAACCAAAACCTTGATGAACCGTTCCAGACTTTAAGGTGTCAAAACACCCTAAGAATCAATACTGTTTTTGAAAATTGCTACTGTATTGCAATACACTATCTCAATACTTATAATAATATATTTAACAATTAATCTATGAACTCTAGCTGAAGACAATTTTAAACAAACTGTATTCAAAAGGAAGTGCATAAAGAATAAGCCAACATTAAACAAAACACTTTTAGCAGTTGTCATTCCTGCTAACCAAAATGTATGTACTTATTTTGACATAGGCAAAGTAGAACTAGCCAGTAAAATATGCAAAGATTTTTTTTTTTAAATTGAGGCTTGTAATCATAATGTATCTGTGCTTGTGTTTTCTCTTGCAGGGCAGATGATCCACTGATCTTAGTGCCAGTACCTCACCATGTACTGCTGCCAGAGTTCTACTGAAATGTCCACTTGTTCCAGCAGCAGCATTACAGAGCTCCTAGGGGCACTGTGTGATTGCAGCCTGTCTGGAGTATCATGGAAGCGCCACTCTATGGGCAGCGTCTCGAGGGAGGCGTTCCGCCGCACCCTCCGTAAAAGAGCCTACGGGGCACTGCTGTCCAAACTCTTCCAGGATGGCTCTTCCAAATCCAGCCTGACAGCAAACGCTTTGGCCAGCACTCCCGCCTACAACAAGATGCTGATGATCTCTTTCGACCTGCGTGTCTCTGGCCACACTGAGGAAGCGGAGAGGCTTGAGGGCCTCCTGGCGCAGCTCCGTGAAGTGGCCCTCTCGTCTGGCCTGTCCGAGGTGGACTCAGTCCTGGAGTTCCTGGTGCAGTTAGCCGGTTCAGTTCCTCCTCCAGCACTATCCTTCAGCAGAGACTACATGCGGCGGGACCGGCCGGTGCTCCGCAGACCACCGCTGGGGGGTTATCTCAGTCAGGAGATGCAGAAACTGGAGAGCAGGGCGTGGGCTCTGGTGTGTGAGGAGGAGTGGGGGGCATTTGGGGGTATGTGTAGGACCCTAAGCCTAATGGATGCTCTACCTGGAACCGGTCTTCCAGGCCTGGGCAGGAGAGTGGAGGTGGAGGAGAGATTTGAGAGGGACACCAGGCTGTCCTTGTTTGGAGCCCTGCAGCACTTCAGAACAGCAGATCTAGACATCCGGCTGGACCTGCCACCGGTGCCCAGCAACGCAGAGGTCACTGGCCTCACTATTCGGGTATGTAAACAGAAGCTTAATATAGAGAGAGAAAGAAATACAAGAGAGCAGGTAAAACTAAAAACAAAGAATTAGCTTTTAAATTCATACAGAGCTTATAAAATTAATTGCCACATTGTGACAGACTATTTTTTTCTTTATTTGGCTTATTACCTTTTAACAGACCAGTGATGGATTTATCTGTTTTCATTTTGCTTTAACAATCAGTAAATTACCCCAATTTAAAAAAAAAAAAAAAAAAACTTTTCTTTTAGACAGTTTTAGTAAAACCCCTGACATGCTGAACACAAATATGTAATGATTATGAAGTCTGCAGTGTTTCATCGACATGTCACAGCTAGCAGGTATGACAGAAATTAAATGAGATTCAGAGCTTTTAAAATCACTACATTCACCAAAATTAAGCCCACACTCATTAACATGGAAATATACTCGTTTAGTTGCTACTTATATAAAACTCTGTTGCCCATTAAGAGCCTGTATGTTGACTTTGCTTAAAAATATAAATGTACTAATAAATCTTTTTTTTTCCTGTATTGTAAATGAATACGGAAGTCATTCAGACTATAAAGGAACACACAAGGAATCATGTAGTAACTTAAGACTGTTAAATAAACCAACATACTTTCCGAAGCTTTTAGATGACTCTTATTTGGGGTTAAGCTGTTAGCTTGCGGTTTCTGAGTAACTCTGATTAACTTATCCTGTGCAACAGAGGTAACTGTTGTTTTTTCTTTCCTGAGGCATTCCTGATTAGAGCCAGTTCCATCATAAAGTTTCTAATGGTCTTTGCTACTGTACTTGAGGATACTTTTGACAAGTTCAGCACAAGTATTAACTGAAAGCTTGAATTTCCAGGTGACACTAGCTCATAAAGCTGAGAAAATTCAGCCAAGATGTGCAAAGCTGTCATCTAAACAAGAGGGTGCTACTTTGAAGAATCTTAAATATAAAACATATTCTGGTTTGTTTAACACTTTTTTTTTTTATTTACTAAACATTTTATTATTTTTCTTCATAGTTTGGATGACTTTAGTATTAATCTACAATTCAGAACATTTTAAAATTAGCTTAATGTATCTTGCTACTTGCCATTTGTGCTCTATACCCAGATTTCTATAAAACTGCTTTGTAATTATGATTGAATGAAAAAGTGCTGTATACCTACATTGATTTTTAAAAATACTTTAATTTTTTTTTACGGACAAGTGTTTGTTTCTTATAAATGCAGGTTCCTCCATGTTTGGATCAGTCAGAGGATGAAGGCTTCCAGTCTTCCTCCAACCTGACTCCAGACTCTCAGTCCGAACCCAGCCCCAGACCTGAGATAGATGTTTGGGAGGCCCTGCGCACCTATGTGCCCTCCAGACGCCGTTGCTGGGAAAATGTGGGCTGGTAAGAATTTGAATATGAACAGTATACTGTGATTATATTTACATTTATCAGTTCAGGATCTTCAGCTGTACTTATTCTGCTGTTTTCTCTTCCCTGTCTCCTCTCTTCATGTCTCCAGCCCCCCAGGTCAGAAGGAGCCTCCGTATCTGACTGAGGCGGGCCGGGAAGCGTTTGATCAGCTGTACAGGCTGTGGGAGGGGGAAATAAGGAATATGCTTTCCTCTGAGACTCCTTCTCCTCTGCTCCCTCTGCCTCTGGACTGCCAGACTCAGCTAGTTAAAGACCTGCTTAATGTGCTGATCGGGGTGGCCTCTGCTACTTTCCCCCTCAATGAGGTAACTTACTTTGTTGCTCTTCTATGTAGATTATGTTTATTTTACAGTTTGTGAATGGCATGAAAAAGTTTTGCCACCCCGGTTATAAACACCTTCTGTGAACAGATAAATGATTTATCTAAAAACAAGGCATTAAGTTGCAGATAAAACATTTGTACTTTACATTTTAAGCAATAATAGTGTAGTGCAGATCACTGATGCTGATTAAGGGCTGGGATAGATGCAACATTAACCTTTACAAGTAAACATCATCATGTATATCATATGTAGTGTTTGGCATTGTCACTTAAGAAGAAATATTCTTTTGTTCTTGAAATCAACTACAAAAATGATGAGCAAAACCTGAAAGAGCTGTGAATTCCCATACAGAACTGCGCTGTGGAGCTCAAAGTGAAAACACAGTCCAAAAGTGTCACTTGCGTATTGCTGAAAAGTTGTGTGAAGCACTTTAAAAGTGATTCTTTTAGCTCTAGGACTGTTACTGCTGTACATTTGGTGGTGGTTAAATGTGGGATGCATCAGTTTAGTTTTACACATTCTACTAATATATGCGTTTGACTCAGATATGATAAAAAAGAATGCCAGACTGAGCTGAACCGAGTCAAGTCAAACCTGCACACAAGGAGGTGTATGATACTAGCTCTTAATAAGTGTCTGTAGCCGTGCACTAGCTTAGTAGTTTCATCTGGTGGTTGAACAAGAACTACTGTAATTTTAAATTTAAAATTACAATTATTTTGGAAATAGCCAATTAGAGAAATATTGGTCGCTTACATATTTTATTTTAAAATTGGCCAATATCTATACATAGCTGATCAGTTTTTCACAGCAGAAAATGAAAGGAGAACCATGCAGAACTTTGGGAACTTCAAAAATATGTGCATGCTTGCTGATGATAACTTATGTACCAATATCTTTAAAAGCTTATTAGGCTTTGAGTGGTTCACACTCATTATTAGTAAAGACCAGTGGATGCAAATACTATGACTTTTAAACGTTGTTCCAACAGTCAGCACCCAGAAGCTCTTCTAAGCAGCTGCATAGCAATTTGGAAATGCTAACAAAGAGAAGGAGAAGCATATTATAGGAAAATCTACAGTTTCAACTAGTCATTGCATCAATTCTCAATCATATATAATAAAGAACTGGCAAAAAAACTCCCAAAGAAAAATGTGAACAGGTCTAGGCAGACATTTTGGAAACCAGTTGTGTGGTTTGATTAAGTAACAGTAGAGCTTTTTGTCCGTATTAGTAATTAGTATTGTTTGGCAATATATCAGACAGAACATAAAAAACATAAGTTGTATAAGCATTTTTAACTGTTAAGCACAGAAGTGGGTAGATCATAATTGGGCTTGTGCTGCAGCCACCTTGTTAGGAGAAAAATAGATTCAGTTAAATACCAGAAAATACTAGAAACAAATATCACCCCACATGTAATCAGCTAATAATGACATAATGAGGGAATAAAGAGAGTGAGGAAGAATCCACAATAAACTCATTCAAGAGACAAAGCTGAAGGTTTTGCTTGAGCTTCACAATCCCCTCGTCTAAACCTTAGTAAAAAATTGTGAATAGACCTTAAAGGAGCAGTGCAGCTCGAAGATGTCTCGATAATCAGAAAGAAAAAAACAGAATTTGAAGCCTTTTATGACTTTTTTTTAAATCAGGACATCCTATTTCTTGAGTGCTCAGACTAGCCTGTCACTGTTCATCCATTATGAAGGTAATGACCGTCCCTGTATGTAGGTAATGGTGCACTTCAGAAGTTCTTAATGTTCCAAGTCCGTTCTCTCACTTCCTGCACGCTCTATTCCAGACGAGTGTGCAGTTTGATGTCCGTCCAGATGTGTGTGTGTCTGGAACGTCCCCGGAGAGTGTGTCGCGTCTGTTAGGGGAGCTGGCGCAGTATGGCACACATTACCTTCGTCTGAGCCGTTTCTCTCTGGGCACTGCAGATAAGAAGGGGCTGGTGTTTCAGGTAACGGCTTCTTAATCAGCATTTATAACCTTGATTTGCTTCAAGGGCGAGTTGCTGTTTACTGATGTTTTGGAGTCCGTCTTTTCCCATCCCAATTTGTATGGAAAGCTTTTTAAAGCGAAATGGGAAACCTAATCTTAGTAAATTTATTGTGTTTGTGTGTGTGTGTGTGTATATGTTAGGCCTTTACAGGTGGTCTGAGACGCTATCTGCACTACTACAGAGCTTGTGTACTCAGCACACCTGACTCACTCAGTCTGCTTACCATCGGCTTTCATTTCCGCAAACTGGGACGCCAGCTCAGGTAGTAATCTCACATTCTCCCTGTTCACACCACTTTCCTCACGTTCTAGTCTTGTCTACAGGAAGTGTCTGCCTGATAACAGTAGCTTTATGTACCGGTATTCACAGCAAATGTTGCCGTTTGTCAAAATTAGTCACTTAAATTAAATTCTTTATTTACTACAATTGGGGCATCTGCATTGAAATGCAGTCATTATCGTGCTGTTGCTGTCGTTGCATATAGAGCTTAGATTTGGCCCAAAAAATCCAGCCTGTCCCTTCCCGAGCCTGTGCATGTTCTGTTCCAGCCTGACCTGGCCCCGCCCCATAAACTGTTATTACGAGCTTGAGCCTGTTTTAAACCCCGCATTTTTTAGTAAGTAGAGTGTTAAAACTCACCTTTTTAATTACAATTCCTAGCTGTTTAAATGAGCAAAATCTGTATTAGAATGATGTTAATAAATAGTGAAACACAGAAGGAAAACAAGTCTACTATCGAAGAAAACTACTGCACACAGTGCTGTGGGTTTATACTGTCTAAACTAAGTGCTGCGCAACACGGGACCACATTACCTGCAATAAAAGCCCTATCCGGACAGGATTAGTTTCTCAGGGGATCCTGGGGTAATTTTATCTTTTATAAGGGGTCCTCTGTGATTTTATTCCTGTCCGAAACGACCATGTGCAGTATGTGTTTTTCTTAGACATCCTCTGAGAAATTTACAGGCTGAATTATCTACTTTTTTTCGCTGAACTCTGTGGTCCTCCGGTAATTTTATTCCCTTCTGGACGCAAATCTCTGAGTTTAATTCATTTACGTTTAATAAAATAGCTATTTGTCGACTGCCCCCCACCTAAATTACACTTTGGGCGTGCATTTATACGGATATTCACGTAAACACAACAGCGAGTGGAGATGGAGGAGCTACCGAATTTGATGTCACGTGACCAGGAAAAGCCAAAAAACGTACTGGTCCTCCTGTTTTTTGATTGCAGTCCAGATGCAAGAGTTTTATCACTGAGTAGAAGGGTAAAATATTTTTCACAGACGTCCCCCTGAGAAACTAATCCCGTTTGGATAGTGCTGAAGACGTTTATGCTGTGAATGCACTTTCTGTTTTTTTGGCCCCAAAAGTTTGTTTTGTTTTGAGTGGTGGCTGTGTCCACACCCCCGAATATTGAAAAAATTCTGCGGTATGCATCGCAGCATTTAACTTTTGCGGCTTGTGATCATGCTGCGTGATTATAACATTCTAACTAGTTCAATGTTTTTTTTACGATCACAGTGTGATTTGTTACTTGGCTATATTGTATTTTTTAACGCCATAGCTTTGCATAAGATAAAAGTTATCATTAAAATATGTAGGTCTACTTCACAGACCATTTTCTGGAGCCCGACCCGACAGAGCCAGAGGAAAGTGGGTCAGGCTTTGGCTCGGATAGGTAATTTAAAGTCTAATTGCAGAACAGTACAGCCACTGCTGTGTAATTTCTGCAGTGTGTAGGACTTGTGAGAACTTTGTAGAACTGGGGAAAATGCCGTTTAAGTCATGTATTTGAGTAAAATTCTGTAATATGTAGGGCTACAACTAATGATTGTTTTAGTAGTTGACTAATTTGCAGATTATTTTTTTGATTAATTGATTAGTCAGCAATTCTTTCTGCAATGTTCTCTGTCTCTGCTTGCTGTGGATACGGGTCTTGTTCCTAGCTTTCACTATTGGTTCAAAACGATAGAAACAGCTAAACGTGTGATTTAAATGCCCTTCAAAGGCATTTAAAACATTGTCCTTTGAATGTGGAAGGTGCTGATATTTAGTGAGGAAATGTGAAATCTGTTGTGGTTGGGCACTTTTGGAGATGCAGGCCAAGGTTAGTGTTACCCTTCTATAACATTGTCCCCAGTAATTTGTGTAGTGCTACAAATTGACAATTAGTTGAAAACAAACA
The DNA here is from genome assembly GCF_023375975.1 of Astyanax mexicanus. Lineage (NCBI taxonomy): Eukaryota > Metazoa > Chordata > Actinopteri > Characiformes > Acestrorhamphidae > Astyanax > Astyanax mexicanus. The sequence continues at coordinate 46,353,890 of NC_064409.1, read as the reverse complement.
TTTGGAGTCGACAAATTTTTTACATAGACATTGTCGATTATATCAGCTAATCGTTGCAGCCCTAGTAATATGGCTCTTTCGTGACAGTCCACACACTTCTTTCACTGTCAGTAACAATTCTGTATTTCTCAGCTTCTCCACAAATGCATGTGCAAAGCGTGTCCTCATAGTGTGTTTAAAAGTGTGAATTCCCAACTGTTGAGGGAGCCCCAGACCAAGAAATACCAACTTTCAGATCATGCTTTTTGAATAGATCAGGCCTAATACACAAACATTTTTGCCACATTGTGTTTTTATGTCTTTTAATCAGGTTTTTAATTTAGGTTTTCCTATTTTAGAAACCTCTAAAAAGTAATTTATCATTTCCAGAATAGAAATGATGAAAAATAACTATAATTATATATAGTTATTATTATTACCAGCTGGCTTATAATATTATTTAGTCATTTATAATGATAGCTAGACTCCAGCAGCAGCAGCAGTAACAGTAACGGTGTTAATGTCCAGTCGTTGGAATCCAGTAAGCACCAACTGATAGTCCAGACAGCCTTGGGCGTCCAGGCTTAGGGCAGCTGACTTGATTGATTAAACTGGCCATAAAAAGCATTGCTTATGCTAATTAGGTCACATTGTTTATGCTATAATCCGTCCAAGTGGTGCTGAAGTATTTATATGTGTAGTTAATTTGCTCAGTAGATTTTCTGTTTGTAATGCCAGTAATTGAGCACAATATTTTTCATTTAATGCAATTTGAATGAATATATATATCAGAATGGCTCCACAAAGGGAATTGTTTAATAAAGATAAAGCAAGTTGAAAAAGAAATCATCTGGCACATTAAAGAAAACAGCAGAATGGCAATTTGCATAATATTGGCACTTATATTTAAATTAGACTGCCTGGCCAACAACAAAAAAAAGAAATCATATTTTGGATTTAAATAAGCAAATGCTGAAGAGTCTGTGATTGGATAATTACTGTAGTGATGTTTCAGCAGCCAGCAATTCTTTTAACACTAACTTATGCAGAGAGTTTTTTTTTTTTCCCCTCTTAAACACCAAGTTATTAGTCTTTTAAGCAAAGGGATCTGTTCATGAATTTGGACGGATAGTCGTGACCCATCACCACTTATCAATCTGAGTTACATTGAGTGTGTTTATATGCACTCAATAATTTGTTCCTATGTGGATAACTGCAGTTATTTGATATAGATAATAAAGAGATGGATTTTATCTCAGTAATTGTACATCTCAGTTCATGTGTACACTTAACCGGAGTAATCTCAGATTTCTCAGTCTGTGCATGTGTGAAAACAGACCATGGAATCTGAAATCAGCAAGTGAGATTATAATACAGTAAAATATTGTATCATTCACAATAATATTGCCAAAATCTTTTAATATTATATTATAAAATTATAATATATTATACCCTGAAATATCGTGCCATGTCACCCACCCCTAATTATCACATCAGGGTACTACTTTTTTTTGCCGTTTTTAGCAAAAGAAAAATTCACACTGTTCTCATTTTCTGTTATATTTCTACTAGAAACCGATTAGAGATTAGAGCTCTGTCCAGTATCATATATATTTTTTTATTCTGGATATATGGAGATATTTAAAGTGCATTATTAGTATCATGTCATTCTGAATCATTGACTTCTTTTATAATTCTGATAAAATTCTTAGTTAGATCTTAGTTAGGGTTGTGCAATATGCATGCAACAATACATTTTAAATTTTCATTTTGTTGCTGTAGTGTATTCTTGAAAAAATAAAATAATAATTAAATCAGAGTTTTGTCATATCGCCTAGAGCATAGATATTGCAAAAATACAATGCAATATCATGATATTGTTTTAGGGCCATATTGCCCACAGCCTGATTGACACAACACTATTGGCACAATGCTTTTACATGATCTTTACACCACATCATATTCTAAAAGATTAATATCTGGTTGCAGACATCTGATTATTGTTCTACTCATGCAATGTATGATTTCCCATTATGTGATTAACCAAGGTCATTCAAACACATTGATCAGATCCCTGACAAACTTCAATGTTCTAAAATAATTGGATTATGATGTACATGAAAAATAGGGATGGAAAGGGTACTTGGAGTCCTGATATTTATAGCACTACATTTTTCTAAAGGTTTATTTTTGGTAAAGGCAGTGTTCTGTATCACAAATAAGATCTAAGATCACAAATAAGATCTTCCAAGTTTTGTATTTATGAAAAAAATCTAAATTGCCACAATGCAGTAAAACATGTATGAAAGCAAAATAATTCCACAGCGTGATTATGCTGCTGGCTTCAATTAAGGGTCATCTAGCGGTGCATATGCACGTCAGTAACTGCTTTATGGTAACTATGCTCTCTGTTACAGATGAATGGATGGATGGAAGGATGTGATGACAAAAATATCAAGTCAGTCTCATAACTTTTAGTGATTGGAGCTAGAGCATTTACACAAACAAACACACACACACACACAAAATGATAAGAATGTACAGGACTACACAGACTAAACAGCTGTGTGACCATAAGAAAATCCCATTTTAGTGGAGCTATTAAAAACAAAGCTTCAGATTGCTGGGGAGCGTCAGGATTGGACTCTGGAGCATTGGGTAATGGTTCTGTGTTCTGTTGAGTCCATATTTACTCTATTTCAGAGCAATGGACCCATCAGGGTAGGAAGAGAAGCACATGAAGCGATGCACCCATTATCTGTAGATCCCACTGTGCAGCTCTCTAGAGGCAGTGCACTGATCAGCCGTTTGCTGCAGTGGTTTAGGTCTGAACTCAACAACTTTAGGTGGCAATAAACTCCAATCTGCTGAGTACCTGATTAAATACAATGATCAGTTTATCCCACTGGATCTTTTTTCTTTCCTACATGCCTGGATATAAGGATTTAGTTTTAAAAAGTTGGCTCTGGTAGCATGAGGAGGTATATTTTAAAAAGGTATATATTAAAAAAATTTAACACCATTTAAATGTCTTTATAACTTAACTTTACAGAGGATTTAAGGGGTTTCCTGTCATCAGTACACAATCTCTGGGAAAAAAAATGAATGCAAATCTGAACTGAAGTAATTGTGGCACAAAAAATGCACAGAAAAAATTAAATAGGACTGGAAATATTTTATTTACTGTTTTTCAGATTTTTGCTTTAACAATGGTTCTTTTGAAATCAGAGGCAGAGTTAAATCTCTCCGTTCCATTTCGCTTGTTAATCTTTATTGAACCACAGTTAGTTCAGACCCTGCAATGTGATTGGCCAAGAGGCATTTTATGAGCACCGTTAATCGGTAATGCACTGTAATCGAAGCTCTCCATGTATTAATCCGCCACATACGGGTAACCTAGCAACCGTGCAGCGCTTACCAGCCAAAATGTGCAGCTACAAACAGAGCAGCAATGAAACTAACTCACTGAGTTTTTATAACCAAACATATCTTATATCTTTTCATCCTTATTATTTTTTTTAAATAAACAGCAATAATACTTTTTTTTTTCTTTTGTGTCTTTTGATACACAGTGATTTACTCTACACATTTACATGTCAAGGACATTTCTCAGAGGCACATGTTCACTTTAGTGCAAAAATGTTCTAATTGCAATTTTTTTTTTTTTTTCGTATTTCACTGCTGTAGATTATCATGTACTTACTTGTGAATAATATCCATAGCACATTACTGTTGTCATGTACATATTTCCATTCTCTATGTACATTTAACACCTATTTAATATTTATATTTAGATTATGTCTTGCTTATTTGCAAATTTTCTACTTTTTTTCTCTTTATGTTACATACTTGGCGAGGAGCAAAGAAAGAATTGTACGAGGAAATGTGCTTCTTACTGTGCACATGACAATAAACTCTTTAAATCTTTATATCACAGTTCCATTAGATTTAAGATTCAATCACAAAAATACACTGGAGATTTGTGCTATAACGTGTAATATTGGCACTTGCCTTGCAGTACCAATATTACACGTTATAGCACGAACCTCCAGTGTTTTATTGCTTAATTGGAACCATTGTCATCTAAGGTTCGTAAAACTAGGGGTAGCTGTACTAAACCAAAACAGCAGATATTCTGGTAAGATTGTGGAAACAGTGCCAGAGCAAAAGTAAGCCTTAATCAGTTGAAATAATTCCAGGGCTAATGCTTGATTTGTTATAATTCAGTTCATAAAGTTCAGTTTGGTTGTTGAGTTCTTTTCATATTTCCCCTCAGTTGTCAAAATAATCTGCAAATTGTTTGAGTACTGATGTAATCAACAGTGACAGCCCTACGATGTTGAGACTGAAATGTCAGGCTGTTTTAATGTGTTTTGGGGTGAAATGCTAAAAAAGGAATTGCCATTAGATGTTATGCTTATTCAGAATTCATTTCCTCTCTTTGTGTATCAGGTACCTGTCGGAGCTGTGTTGCGTGGATGGAGCTGCAGGTGCGAGTCAGTCTGCCTTCCCCGTGGTGAGTACGAGGCACTGGAGAAGTTTAGAGCGTGTGTGAGGTGAGGTGTAGCGCTGTTCACAGATGATTTGTGTCTACAGGGCGTGAAGCTTCTCTCCTACCTGTATAATGAAGCACAGAGCAACTGCAGTAATGAGAATTATCCTGTGCTGCTGTCTCTGCTGAAGAGCAGCTGTGAGCCCTACACACGGTGAGACCTTCTTCTTCTTCTTTCTCCTTCTCTTCATCTCTTTCATTGTCTTTTCAGTTAACATTTCTATCCTCAGCTTATTCTAAATGGCACCCTGGGAATTGACCTCAGTAGCACTTTGGTATCTTTGATCAGTGTTCTGTTTCAATAATGTAGAAGCTCTCTTGGGGGCGGTTTGCGAGAACACTGCGCTTACTGCCTCTGTTTCGCTTTACTTTTAGATCAATCTTTCAGAAGCACCGCCAAAAACCTTTAGGGACAGTTTTCCAGACATGGTTTAATTTGAGCTTGTTACAGACCTAATCCTTGAATAGTTAAGTGAATTCTAAATTACGTTTTTTTTTTTATACGCAGTCTTACTTTGAATTATTTTCCTCTCAACCGCTGAAACTCTCTCCAAGAGAGGTATTGATTTTGCTCAGACCCAGCCAAATGATTTCCATGATGAAGTGTGAAGAATCAGGTTATTAAGAAGTGGTGGAGTGCCGTCTTGGGCGATGCGATCAAGGATTGGTGATGACTGACGTGACACACTGACATCTGTTTAAATGGCGTGTTCACTGTGTTAGGAAAGAGAATTGAGGCAGGACTAGAGAAGACTAATTACATTTTAAGAAGGTTCTGTGTAATATTACAACCCCTGACCCTAAATATTACAAGCTGCTGACTAACATGCAAATGGCAATGATGCCATGTTGGGGGAAAAAATAACTAATGGGGTGATGGGTAGGTAAACTTAAGCTTGCCTAATAAATAATGATTAATATGAAGTCCTATATAACATACATTTTGGAATTTAGGGACATTGCTCAGCACTTCAGAACAGTGCAAAACAGTGTTAGTTTCCATGTTTGACTCTACAAAACTTTTGTAGACTGTGTAAAAGTAATGTCTCTTGGTGGAGTTAAAAACTACTAAAGTAAAACACTACTAACCAGATATACCTCTTGAAAGTACATCAATAATGACACATGAACTTGTGTAGTTCTTTTGCAGTTCTTGTGCAATTTTTTGTGGACAGAAAAGCAGAGTGGCTTTACTGCTCCTCACAGTCTGAATTCATACATAAGGCACATCGGATTTTCGTTATTGGTCCACCATTTTTATATTGATTTCCTCATAGAGCCACAAAGTGTCTGAATTAAATTCTTAGCATTTTGGACTGCACAGACACTGCACCTCTAAAAAAAAAAAAGTCTTAATGCAGTTGTTTAGTTGCATCTGAGTACAGTTACTTTATTCATATCTGACTCAAAGTTAGAGATTTGTAGAATGGGTAAACCTAATGTGTCTTGTGCAGAAAGCCGATGAAACCTTTAAGCAACACTAACCAGATAACCCTCTTAAGAGTACATGGCTAATGACGTGCGTTTTTTTGTGTGGTTCTTGTGGACAGGAGTTTACAGACTCTCTTAGTTGGTGCTTGAACTTCTAGTATATTTCATTCTTGCGAGACATTGCAGGAGCATTAAAGATTCACTCACTGCATGATGATACATTAATTTATGTTTGTCTGGAAAGGTTAATGTGCATCCAATCCCAGCCTTGATCATTATTGGTCCACCATTTTCACATTGATTTCCTCTGAGAGCCACCAAGTGTCTGTTTAATCCAAAACCTAAGAATTTAACTCGGAGACTACCTCCTCTGAAAAGTCTTAGTAGAATTGTTTTGTTCTGCATCTGAGTTCAAATACTTTATAAATATTTGACTCAAAGTTAGATATCTGTAGAATATGTAAAACTAATGTGTCTTGTGCAAAAAGCAGATGAAACCTTTAAGCACTGCTAACCAGATAACCCTCTTGAGAGTAAATCACTAATGACATGTTTAGGTTTTGTGTGGTTCTTGTGGACAGGAAATTACAGACTCTCTCAGTTGGTGCTTGGGGTTCTAGTATAAAGATTCACTCACTGCATGATGATACATTAATTTAAGTTTGTCTGGAAAGGTCAATGTGCATCCAGTCCCAGCCTTGATCGTTATTGGTCCACCGATTTTTATATTGATTTCCTCTGAGAGACACAAAGTGTCTGAGTTAAACTCTCAGCATTTGGACTGGGCAGAGACTAGCTCCTCTCAAAGTCTTAGTGCAGTTTTTTTTTCTGCATCCGGGTAAAATTACTTTATTCATGTCTTCCTAAACAGATCAGTTAAAACAAACCAGTCCGATGTAACTGTGCTAAAAAGTGCAGGAGTACGCGCCAAGTGGTCCAGCAGTCTAATGCGCTGCCACTATGAGCGGGAGGTCGCAGGTTCAAACCCCTGCTCATGCAGCTTTGCCATCAGCTGACGGCACTCAGAGGGAGCACAATTGACCCTGCTCCCTCCAGGTGGGTAGATGGCGCTCTCTCCCCATCACGCTTCAAGGTGGCCCCGGGTGGCACGAGACGTCTGTGAGCGGATGTATCGGAACCTGGCCGCTGTGCTTTTCTCCGAGCGCGCTAGCTGCTCAAGCAACGATTCATCAGCAGCAGCTCGAAAAAAGGGGTGATTGACTTCACACGTATCGGAGGAGGCGTATGCTCGCAGGTGCCCAAAGGGGTGGGACAATTGGATAACCAAATTGGGAGAAAATGGGAAAAAAACTGAAATAAAATTGTAAAAAAAAAAAATAGTAAAAATGCATTTTGAAGCTGGCTTTAGAACTAGGAGAAAAGACAAGGAAACCTTTGGTCTCAGTCGTGCCCTTGGTTATGTATGAACGCTCTGAAGGAAGGTGAGTTCATTAAACACAAGCAGCTCTGAAACGAACGCGTATAGCCGTTTGTAGCACAGCCTAATGTCGATGCGAAACACGGGCACTCATTGATTAGTCTTCATTATGAATTCTGTGCCTCTCTTGCTCTTGTTGTGATGGCACAATACAGAACACTTGTTCTAGATGAGCAGACTTGCTTGAGGTTGTGCACAGAATGCGTTTGTGGCCTTTGGTGAAGTTTGCAGTGAAAGAGATTTTAGACTGGATGTTTATTTTCATAGCAAAACTGCTGAAGCAGTTAAATTTGCTGTCAGCTTTATCTGTCGAGTCTTCTGTGCTCAATTTAAATGTGATGCGATATCGAATGATTATTTATTTGTGTGTGTGTGTAGGTTTGTGTCAGACTGGGTGTATAGCGGAGTCTTCAGGGATGTGTATAAAGAGTTCATGATCCAGGTGAATGAGGACTACCTCAGCTACAGGGGTGAGTGAGTCTATAGGAAGCATCTAATTATAGATCAGTCATTCTAATTGTCCTTCATTATGCAAGTAACATGAATATGTGTGAATATTTATTTATTTTTTATCTCCAGACTGCTCAGACACAAATGCGTATAGCTCTTTGTTTCTCATGAACAAAAGATGATGAGACACAAACACTGATTAGGGTTTATTATCAATTCTAAACGTCTGTCGCTCCCTCTGTCTCCCCTCAGATAAACATTTCTGGGTACAGGGCTACACTCTGATCTCGCGGGATGCCGAGGACTGCGTGCCTGTTTTCCTCCGACACATCGCTAATGATGTTTACGTCTGCGGAAAGACCATCAACCTGCTCAAGATCTGCTGCCCCCAGGTCAGCTATTTATATCCAAAGCACACAGATCTGTTTGGGAAGCATGTGGCTCCAGGAAAGAGGTTCTGTTAATTCCTCAACACATTACCAGTCTGTTCTGTCGTAATTATTACATTATGCTGGTTTATTGTTTGTTATTGATGGATTCATTCTTTTCCGTTTCAGTCTTGGCAGCTATTATGTTACAGTGTTGGATGTGCAAAAAAAAAAATATATATATAATATATATATATATATATAACTTTTTTTAACCTTAAAATAACAGCTTTAAAATGATGTTGATGCTCTACTGAACTGTAATAAGAGAGCAGCACTGCTATTCTACAGCAACTCTACTATCTAAGTAAGACTATGTGATATTGTGTTAAAAACAAACAAAAAAATGTCTATTTTTTTTAATTATGTGAGCGATTCTTGATTATGATTTAGTTTTTTTAGTTCTTACATAACTAAAAAAAAGCTATTGTTTTCTTTTTGTTTAAATTAAAATAAAATATATTTTTTGAATGAATCATAAGCTGTTCTCTTCAACCTTACGATACCATTTGTACGATACCAAAATTATGACATGGAGGGAAGGTGACATTTAAACCTTTAAATCTGCTGATATTTCAGGAATTATCATGTGATCTGTGAAGTTTGGACATCTTTGTTCACGAATTAAGTTGAAATTCAAATCAATCATTCAGCCGTGGGGAAACTTGAAGATGACACAGAGCTCACCTTAAACACTGGATTATACTTCAGAATGTGTTTGTGACTGAAAACTGAGAAATAATGCAGTAAACAAGCCTCTTTATAGAAACTCTCTATTTCTAACCATATACAGCTCTGAAAAAAATAAAAGACCACTTCAGTTTCTGAATCAGTTTCTCTGATTTTGCTATTTATAGGTACATGTTTGAGTAAAATGAACATTGTTGTTTTATTCTATAAACTACAGACAACTTTCTCTCAAATTTCAAATAAATTATTTGCAGAAAATGAGAAATGGCTTAAATAACAAAAAAGATGCAGAGTTTAAGCAAGTTCATATTTATAAAGTTTTAAGAGTTCAGAAATCCATATTTGGTGGAATAACCCTGGTTTTTAATCACAGTTTTCATGTATCTTGGCATGTTCTCCTCCACCAGTTTTACACACTGCTTTTGGATACTTTGGATACTTACTTTATGCTACTCCTGCTGCAAAAATTCAAGCAGTTAAGCCTGGCTTTTGGTTGTGATCATCCATCTTCCCCTTGACTGATGTTACAGGGGTTTTTAATTTGGTAAAATCAAATAAATTCATAAATTTGAAGTGGTTTCTTATTTTTTTCCTGAGCTGTATATGGTTTATGCTGATGTGATGAGGGATTCTTGTGTAAAGGAAAAAGTAATTAAAACAGCATTTGTTTAACATCCTTTGTGTGTTTCTTGTAGCACTACATCTTCTGGTCAGAGTTGCCTGTGCCGCGGATCGCTGTAACGTTCTCTCTGCGGGAGGTGGAGGAGATTGAGAGAGACTGTGCTGTGTACCGAGCTCGCATGGAGACCATTGCCAAACACAGCGCTGTTAGCAGAGAGGAGCAGGTACCTCACCTCTATAGAATTTAGATATTAATTTGCCCGATTCTCAGATTTCTGTTTAATTTCTGCTATATATAGTACAATTTTTTTCTTTATTTGTATTAATTACTACATTGTAGATCAAAAACTATAAAAGAATGCTTATGCAATTTTGAAGTAAACAAAGAGGTGTTAAACATATACTAGATGTGGGTGATATGGCCATAAAACAATATTTCAGGATATTTTCTGCAATAACTATTCATAACAAAATGACAAAACATTTAATTTAAAAAATAATAATTAAACAAACATTTTTTTATTATTATTATTATTATTCACAGTATAAATGTTATTTTTGCTACAAACAGCAGAAAAAGATGACCCATTTGGCCCTAAAATAATATTACAGTATTTTGAGGGTATTTTTAAGGCCAGTTTTTTCCACTTTCTGCTGTAAAAAAAAAAAAAAAAAAAAAAAAACAGCATCCCTTACCCCGTTAAATCCGCTGAGACTGCCAAAAAAAGCAGTGGACCTGAAACTCTGAAAGTTCACAGATAGTTTATAAGAAAAAAAAAAAAAAATATATATATATATATATATATATATATATATATATATATATATATATATACAGTTCCTTGAGGTAGACGAGCATTAACAAATTGGTAGGATAAAGGAACAGATTGCAAACTAATTCTGTGGAAATGCATATATATATATATATATATATATATATATGCTGGATTTTAATCTACATAGATTTCTCTCCTGAAAACTGTTTATTTGGTTGAATAAGCACTTCTGTTTATTTACAGTAAGCTTAGATTTCCAATACTTTCAACAGTGAGGTTAGCAGCAGTGCTGGCCCCCGTTAGCAGCAGGGCTAGCCGCGATTTGCAGCGCTTAGCGCTAGTAAATGCTGCCCGACAGCGTTACACTGAGAAACCCTGACTGTTCCGATAAGCCAGGGCGCTATCAGCTACAGTCCGATATACTCACCTATGTTAATGGCTAATGCTAATACTGCTCCAGGCTCGGTGCTGGAGAAACTTCACTAAAAAAACTCTTTATAACGCTGTACTTCAGCTGAGTGGCTGTAATGCTCCTTAATACCTGACTGGTAGAATTCATAAAGATGATATTCCTAACTATGGGCAGAGCTATGCCCCTATCGCTAGCATTGTATACCTGTTTGCGGGCATTGGCTAAAAGTGCTGTATTTTGGAATGCTGGAGGTAAATGGAGGTGGCATATTCAGCAAAGGTTCTTACTCTTTATCATGTTTCACCACTCCCAAGTCCATTTCACACCGGATTTCTCCTTTATCATACTGTCATTACGATAGTCTTCACTGTTGTCTTGCACAAATTTCCAGACAGTGTAATAATTTACAACAATAATAAGTAATACTTATTTAAAACTCACCCTACATGATACCTTTTCATTTTTACCTCTGCTTCCCCCCTAGTATCCCTATAGTTTTTCTTCATACAGTGACCTTGGTTGTGAGGAAGGCACTATACAAATGGAAAGTTATTTTTAATATTAGTATTAATGTTTTATTGTTATATTAAGAGTGAAAGTTTCTGTTCTCCTATTCTCTCAGGCCTTGTTGTCTTTGCTCGACCCTAAAGCTGCTGTTGGGACCTCTCTTTATGAAGCTCAGTGTACTGCTTCAGTGTTAAAGCTCTCAGTAATATTGATATGATGGCTCTGGGAGAAATGAAGAGTATGATCCATTAACACATTTTCAGCTGAAATGCGGGACATTGTAAGCCAGAGGGCTGAAATGTTCTCTTTTCTCTTTATGACACTCATTGTCCCATTCTGTCTTCCTTTCTGTCTCTCGTCCTATCTCTCTCTCTCTCTCTCTCTCTTTTTCCCTTTCATTCATGTTTTTTTCTTTTTCTCTTCCCTATGTCCTTGTTTCGCTCTCTCCTCTTTCCATTCTCACTCATTTTTCTCTTTCTGCTCCTCCCCCCCTCTCTCTCTCTCTCTCTCTCTCTCTCTCACTATATATCCATCTCTCTCCTGTGTGTTAGGCATTTCGTACTGAGTTGGCACGCCAAGAGCTCATCAATCAGGTCAGAGAGTCCGCAGCCAAGACGCTGGAGAGCATCCGAGGTCAGGAAAAGTCACCTGCGTCATATTTATCACAACACCCCATCTTTCTAACACTGCAGGAAAATGAGATATAGGTAGTTGTTAGAACAGATTTTGCTCCCTCTGTGAAATACGCTGACAGATCTTTGTACCTCAGGCAGATGTACGAGACAAGTGGAGATCTGAAATTACGGCCAGGAGCTGAAATGTGGGCTCATCTTCTGCAGGGACATACTTAAGCTGAGCTATTACTAATATCAAACATAGAATTACCCACAAGTCCTTTTCACGGAAATGATTTGCACTCTTCCTGCAGTTGAACACCTATTCAAAAAAGTGCCGTTCTAAAGCGTCACTTTTCAAAACACTACATCACACATACAAATCCACACGTTTGATTCTGCACTGATTGGATCGCTTTCCACAGGTACAAATCAGCCACTAATAATTACATGGAGCAGAAAAGCAGCAGGAACCCAAAAAGCCAGAATATAGTGAGAGGAACAGAAAGAGGAATTAATGGCTCGCAGACTGAGCTCCTGCTGCGCTCTCTCTTGCCCCCTGCAGGTCGCCAGGTGTCACAGCGTTTGGCTGAGGAGGTGAAAAAAAGAGAACGCTTTGAGGAGTTGAGGCAGCAGCTGGAGCTCGACCAAGAGGTGAGAAGCGCACAGAGCTCTGGGAGAGTGTGAGTTCTTTTGCTTATTGAGTTTATGAAAGAGAAGTAGAGGCTCATCACACTGTGCTTTCATCATTCTCTGAACTAGAGCCAATATTCTTAAAGCTTTCCAGAAAGAAAAAAAAAAGTGCTGATCTAAAATCAGATGCTAAATTTGTTTACTAAGTTTACTAATATATTTTAGGAATCTAATCCTAGTTTAGCATTCACACTCCTCTCTGAGAAGGTTAATAAATAGGTCAGTGATGTGACGCCCATGTGACTGCATTATTTTCGGTTTTAAAACAAACTCAAATGCATAAAATGATGAAATGTTGTGTTTTTTTGTTTTGTTTTTGTTATGTAAAGTGTCAAAATATCATGTGATGCGACCCCTAATTTCTAGGGCTGAAATATCAAGTGCTGATACAGTCTGCTTAATTATAGGCAGAAATATACTCTAGGTCTCTAGATGTTCATATTTGGTTTCTTTTTTTAATCATAATTTCTGAATATTATGGTAATTTGCAAGATTCACCATCTGCTCGAACTGCCAGACGGCCAAACTGCAGGGTAGTTACACCCCTTAATAGCTTCATCTGACAGACCCGACCAGTTACACTAGCTACAGTTTCCCACTTTAAAAGCAGCACTGTGGCAATTTAGTTTCAAGTGATGTTTGAGTTTGCTCATTAGGAGCATATCATACACTGTAACTGACAAGTGTTGTTTTGCTGTTCAGTAAAAAAGGAAACCCCACAGACATAAATAACTCTTTAATATTATCATTTTTATTCCATATTCACAGTAAAATGTGACAGGGTGATAAAAAAATGCCCTAAAATAGCTTTTCTTCATGTGGCAAAGTTTTCTTCATTTCATTATGTGGTTGGGTTCCTAATCACACATACCAATTTATTTTTAAATATATAATTTTTTTGTATGTATTCTATGTATTCTCAATGTACGGCTAGATTTTGGCAATGAGCAACACAATAAAATGTCAAAATTGCTTTCATTTTTCTGATGTCATTTAAAGCATTCAAAACAACTGAAGGACATTTATTTGGTAATATTTTAGATATGTTGCAAATAAAAACAAATCATAAAATAAGAACGCAAACTAGACATAGAAAATCATCTTCATAAGAACACAAAAATTAATAGGTTTGATTTTAAATAGGTTAATAGTTTTTTTAATAGGTTAAATTAAAGCACCATTTTCTCTATGGTAGGGTTTCAAATTATTTTATATCTATAAAAAAAATAGCTTCCACATTAAGCAGAATATTGCTGAATTGATGTAAAGAAGGACAGTGTGTGGGCGTTTATAAATTGTAAAAATTCTTATGCTGAAGGATAACAATATAATAATATCAGCTGGTTGAATTTAAGTTGTACTTTTAGTCTAATTGGGTCATTTTTATGGATGGCTTGACCGTTTATTATCTGAAACAGAAATGTGCTATAAAACAGCTTTTGCATTATGATAATTCATTTTAACAGCTGGTGTTCACACTAACGAATCAACAACTTCTTTTCCTCTGAGTTTAGGCGCTTGAGCCTGCCTTAATCAGCAGCTCGGCAAATTAACACATTGTGGTTTACTGTCAGAGGAGCTTGTTTTAAGGGGAAAACAATATGATTTCATCACTTTTGCCATTTTAGATGTTCTCTGTATAATACGTTTTGTATGAGGCTTTATAAAAGATATTCAGTCTCTCATACATTAATGATGATCTGCATTCCACCAAGGTGGTCCTGTCACTGGTGAATAGAGGTGTGCGGTGCACTTTGATCAGTCTGTGTCTCCTGCCCAGCAGAAATCACAATTTACATAATGGTTCCACAACATTTCTGCTGCCACTGCTTCAGAATAGTAGACAAGGGTCTACAAAACTCTGCAGGGCTTTTGTATATCATAGTATTTTTCAAGATTCTGATGGTTTCACGGTATATCACTGTGTTTTTTTTTGTATGCTTTTATGTAGGTTTGCTGTTAGGAGTACATATAATATAAAACACTAAGCCTTTAAATTAAGGCTTTGATTAGTATTGGGTTTACTTTGTCCCACAAAATTTCATGATATATATGAAGAAATCAGACTTCGTTATCAGAAAAATACCTAAAGAATGCAAAAAATAGACCTTAAAGCTCACCTTCCGCGAAAATCCGATTTTTCTTGTTTTTTGTGGAATACAGTAGGTCTCTCCGAGTTGAATGTGTACACCTGCACATTAAACTGTTTTGCAGCCCCCATTGTCTGCAGGAGCTAAGCAAAGAAATCCCCCCTCCCCCCCTCCGAAAAACGGGTGAATTTTGAATTATCTTTCTGCCTACGTAGGCAGAAACTCACAGACCAGCCCACCTAGGCTCGAGAAACTCCCAGAGGCGGAGCTGAAGCGACGCAACATCACCGCTCATCAGTTAGGAGGTGGGAGGCAGTGAGCGGCAGAGCGGTGGAGGGGCGTCGCAGTGCTCCTAGCCAATCAGAGGAGAGATATTTGCATGCTGTTTGCATGTATGAATATTCATGAGCAAAGCTGGAATCCGGTCATTTTGGACACACCCCTAAAACAGTCCATTAAAAAAGAGCTATACAGAGACACCTGAGCACTTTTTTTTTACAAAAACGGCTCACATGTCATTCATTCATACTAGAGACCACAACTAGACATTTTAAAATGAAAGAAAAAACGACGGAAGGTGACCTTTAAAAAGTGATACACCAACAACTTTAACAGGGCTTCCTTTACAAACTAAATATTTCAAACAGTCCCGTAAACACTATAAATTGACCTTAAATAGTCAATGTTTAAGTATTCAAAGAGATATTATTTAAAGGTCCATCACACAAGTAAGACACAAGTTTAATATCAATATACATTGTTAGCTATTAGAGGCATTGCAGTATTAAAATCAGCCACAAATCCCTTCCCTTCTTTAATATATATATATATATTAGAACTCCACAGAACTGAGCTAGGTTACTGTCACTCCAGTTTATTAGCTTGTTATGCTAACTGGCTTGCATTAGCTAGCATTCTGTGTTTGCTTCTTCGACGGTGCTGTTCTGGCCAGTGCTCCACAGTGCCTCTAGCGGTGTGGCGGTATGTGAAAAATGCATAGCGGTTCTAATTTCTCCTCCAGTATACCAGATGAACCACTCAAACCAGACTTTCATTTTTTTTTTTTTTTTTTTTTTTACCAAAAAGAGGAAGAGAGTTAAGTGACCCTAGTGCTGGGCAGTTTTGAACCGGTATGCATTTGTCACATAACGCCATAACCGCTGTTTCCAGCTGCGCTCCCCCCTCCCTGTTATTTGTGTTAAGGAATCCACACTTGTGTTCACGTGCTGAGCTCATTGCCTGACGGTTCTCTGCTCAAGCGCCAATCAGAACGCTCCAGCAATTACCAAGCGCTGGGGCCACGTGCTGCTGTGCAGAGTTGAGGAGAAGGCAGGAGTGGCAGGATATTAGCGGAGGAGTTTTCATGGTTCTAGGCTTTAAAACGGACATTATCATTTGTTTATCGTGCGTCCATGAGACTGTAAGTGTTTATTAATGTGTTTGGATCTGTTTAGTGGTGTATGGAGCGCTGGTGTTTGCTTTGTCGCCGAGTAGCCTTCACACTACTCTACCCCGTAGCCTGACGCGCACCTCTTTGGAAATATATTTATGCGTCGCGCGACGCGGACAGCCGCAGCTGGCCTCGTCTCCCCCCCAACCATTCCCGCTCTCGCGGTTTAAACTGCAGAGCAGAGAAGTATAAACGCTAACTGTGGCTGATTTTAATACTGTAATGTCTCTAATAGCTTGAACTATTTATTAAAACATTTAGTTTTGTAAAGGAAGCCGTATTAAAGTTGTTGGCGTATCTCTTTTTAAGGTTTATTGTTTACATTATACAGCTATAACCTTAGTTTTATATTATATGTACTACTAACAGTACAGTAAGTCACAGACCTATATAAAAGCCCAGTCAAACAAAAGTATTTATAATAAATAATAATAAAAATACTGTAATATACCGTGAAACAGTCAGAATCTTGAAAAATACTGTGATATGCATTTTTGGCAAGCAGGCATTTTATGAGTCCGGGCACTCATCAGTTTCTCAGAGCTCCACAATGCCCCACACAGGATTTTGACTGTACTAAAAACTAATTGACACATCACAGTCATAAAAAAGCAGTACATTGCATTACATTTTTACAAATAAAGACAGCTACTCTTTCTTTGTAAAACAAAGAAAAGCAAACAAAGGCTTATGACTAAGTAACCTCAGCTTATGTTACTATCCTAGGCTAACAGCCAGTTTGTGAAGAGATGGATGTGTTTAGTTTCTGCAAGTATAGTGTAAGGATATGCTTAAACCTGGTGATTTTCCACTTTGGTTGGGTTTGGGAGGAGCGTGGGCCTGACGCCACTGATAAAAACCCCTAGAGACACATTTTTACATTATCTGTGAATAGTTATAATGTTTTGATTCATCAGTGTATAGTAGCTCCCTTCAGTTTTTTTTTTTTTTACTAATGTGTTTATGAAGCTCTCTGCCAATAGAATATTCATAATGTGCCCACTTCAAAGTCACCACACCTCCAGCTGTGATAAGTAGGTCTGCTCACTCTCGTGGGACTCTGCGCAGTAACCTGTACACTTTTTAACTTGCAGATTAGAAGGATTTATTCACGTTAGTATATTTTACACTCTTAAACTTGAATGTTGATGCTGACAGCGACATAAATCTGTATTTCAGGTGAATGTGTGTTACCTGATTACATGTATAATCTCTGATTTAATGGCAAAAATGGCGTGAATGTGTTTACAGTGGCGCAGTGCTGCCAACAGAAAGGAGCAGGAGGATGACTTCAGCTTTGCTCGTGAGCTTCGAGACAGAGAACAGAGGCTGCAGGCTCTCGAGGAGCAACTGGAGCGCAGGGCACGGTGAGGCCAGCTGGAGAGCTCTGCTGCCAGGCTGTGTTCATATTAGACAGCCTAATTTTTAAACTAAATTTAACCCTGACCTGTTTTTAGAGCTGTGTGAACGGAGATACAGTCTTTCTCATTTTAGATTTAAATTATTTTAATATGTTGTTATTTGGAGATGTGCTTTTATACTTTTACCACAACCCAGCTTTATGTTCTCATGTTGCTTCACTTTTCATTGCAGTGTTTGTTTAAATATTGACTTTTTTTAATCAGACTTTAGATTCAGATTATGGATTTGTTCCTATTTGTTGTCATTTTATCGGGCATGTTTGTGTGTGTGTGTGTTGTAGGATGGACTTGATAGCACAGTACAGTCGTCTGTCTGAAGAGGCTGCTAAGAGAGAGAGGAGGGCTATGTGGAAGGTTCAGAGGATGAGGCTGGATGAAGCCAGAGTCAACTTTTTACAGCAAGACCAACAGGCTGTACAGGTGAGATGTTAGATTTATGCAAGGTGGTTGGCCAATTCTGATTTAGTGAATTGCTTTTTCAACACACCTTCTAAACTTTGTAGCTTTTATTAAAAGAACAATCCCATGTTATTTAAAATGTTTTTAAAATAAATCCTTTAGATGTAAACAATGTCATTCAGTCCATTCTATTGAAATGTACCAACCAGTATTGTTTGTATTACGATTCTAAATGGCAGATAGGTTGCCTGATATGTGAGACATTGTTTTATGATAGCTTTGAGAGCAGCTAATACGTTTCAGTGAATTCAGGTCCCATTCATACTTATCCAGATATAAAACAACTGAGGTTTTTGTCTCCGTTTTGGCCTATCCGTTCACATAAAAAATAAAAAAAAAACAGTTTTTTCGGTTACTGTAAACGGTGCTTTTTGAAAATGCAGATGTTACACAGCAATTTTTTTTCTTTTCTTGTATTAGTAACATGTTTACAGCTTAATTTAATGGTACTCTCACTTTACCTAACACAGCAGAAGCACCAAAATGCACTGCATGCTGTTTTTTTCCATTCCTCCTGTCCGGAGGTACAAACCTTACCACGAATGGAGGTTCTAGACCAGACCAGGCCTGGACAAATTAGCACCAGGTGGGACAATTTTGAAAATGAAGTAGTTGTTGCTAAGGAGTGGCAAGATAAATTCAGAACATCCAGTGTCTTTGAGTGAAATGCTTTGACCTTGCATCCAAGGGGTAACAACTGTTATGAGATTGCCTGTGATGTTCTGAAAAAAAGTTGCATGCACGCTTTACTATTTGTTTCAGCGTTTTTATATGGTATTGCGTTTCTGTGTGGACAAAGATATTTTGAAAAATGGAGACAAAAACCTCAGGTTTTTAAAAAATATCCCGAGTCGTGTGGGCGGGGCCTTAGACAGGCAGCACACATGCAGGGCATTGTTAGAAGAAGTGGTTCCCCTGTGTAAAGACTTTTTTTCATATTGCCCACTGAATTACTAATAGGAACATACTGTACATGTACAGTAAATCTATGAAACGGTAGGGTAGGCGTTCATTTTTGTAAACATTGTGTTTCTTGGGTCTTGCCACCACCACTGTTAACAAATCAGGCTGTAGTTTTCTCTACAACACCTCACTATCAAAACTCTATAAATGAGTTTGTTTGATTATTTAAAGTTGATATTATCTGAAATTGTGTCTGTAGCTCTTAAATTTTCATTTTGTTGGCTTTAAGAAACCGTTGTGTTGCTTTTAGCCATAAGTTTTGGGTCATTATCCATCTGTACTGTGAGATGCCATCTGACCGGTTTGGCAGGATTTGACTGAATACTAGCAGAAGTACAGCTCGCTTAAGTACGCTTAAGAGATCGTGATGCTTCTGTCAGCAGTCACTTTGTCAATAAATACTAGGGTCCAGTTCTCAGCCATACTCAACTCTTCCTCCATCGTGTTTGACAGATGATCCAGATTGCTTATTTTTCTTCTCAGTACTGTTTCTATTCATGACTATAAACTTTGTTAATAAAAAATTGTGTTGTGATGAAATATGTTTTAAATGCTTCTTTTGATTAAGACAGTGGTGTCCCTTTTTGAATTCTTAAGTACCCAACCTGTACTGATTGACAATGTAATGTTGTTTTGTGCCTGTGCTTTCTTTCCAGGATTTACTTGAAAAGTATCCTTTAGGGCAGGACTGTCCGGCACCGGAACCTGTTTGTAGAAAGGCGCCACATCAGCATGAGCAGGTCTGAATGGCTAGATAGTTCTAGATAGTTTAATAAATATACAGTACATATCTATCTATCTATCTGTCTGTCTGTCTTTCTGTCTATCTATATATACAAACTGATGATTCGCTCTATTACTGCAGGAACTCCATCCATCTGAACCCCAAGTGAAAAGCCTTAATGAAGCACAGGAGCTTAATATCAGCTCAGAGTCAACCCCACCTCCTCCCTGCCCCTCGTCCTCACTCCCTGCACCTGCCTCCTCCTCCTCCACCACCACGGCTACTACTGATGCGCTGATCTCTGACGAGATAGACATTGCTGACTTCCTTCCGAAGCCTCCACGTGTCCCGAACAGTAAGGCCATTACACAGGCCCTGCAGGACATCGGCTCTGACCTCCCACAACCCACAGTTAACCCTGCTCCCCTGCTGCAGGATTCAGACTATGACTTCTCCTCCCCCTACAGCCCCCTTGAGTACATTAATCCCTGCCCTCGTCCTGCCCATCCCGCCCTGTCCCATATTGGGTTTGGAGGACGTGTGTCTGAAGGCCAAAATTCTACGCCATCAGGAGAGCCCAGGGCAAGGGAACGTGGCTGCCTCTCACAGGGCTCACTGCAGCTGGAGAACAGCGGGGCCTCAGGGCACAGAAACCACGGCGTCCTGTCACAAAGCAGCCTGACTGAAGCAAAGCCAGCGGGAGTGGCACAACAGCTAAACGTGGCCGCCAACCAGAGTCAGGAGACAGATGGACGGCCCAAGGAAAGGAACTTGGACGGAGAAGGGAGGGAGCCTTCGGCATGTAGCGCACATTCAGAGCCAAAACAAGCAACAGATGACACAGCAGAGGAGGCCAATGTGAGCGAGCAGCTTGCTCAGCCCACTCACATGACAGCTGAGGAAGCTCCAACTGAGTGTCCTCTTGTCGATGTCGGCAACCGAGACTCCAGCGCCCAAAGCAAAGATAAGAACAGCGTCTCGGAGGGAACTAGTGTTCCTCCTACCGCTTCTGGTTTAGGCCACGCCTTTGATGCCCATATAAGGATTGGTGAACTTGTGTCTGAGGTAATTGCACCTACCCCCGCCCCTAATATACACGGACACGCCTCTGATGCCCATATTAGAATTGGTGAACTTGTTTCTGAGGTTACAGCTCCTCCCCTTTTACCTAGCCATTACGGACACGCCTCTGACGCCCATATTAGGATTGGTGAACTTGTTTCTGAGGTTACAGCTCCTCCCCTTTTACCTAGCATTCACGGACATGTCTCTGACGCCCATATTAGGATTGGTGAGCTTGTTTCAGAGGTAATGGCACCAATCCCTTCCCCTAATGTACATGGCCATGCCTCTGATGCCCATATTAGGATCGGTGAGCTTGTTTCTGAGGTAATTGCACCCACCCCCTCCCCTAATGTACATGGCCACGCCTCTGACTCCCATTTTAAAGTCGGTGAGTTTGTCTCAGACGTCACCTCCTCTCGCCCTCGTTGGAACCCTCATGGTCACTCCTCAGACTGCACTCTGAAAGTGGGCTGTGTGATGCCGGACACTGCACCCACCCGTTCCCCGTTACCGGGCAGTGCTTACGGTCACTCCTCAGAATCTAGTCTGGGTATAGGGTGTGTTGTTGCAGGTACTGAGCAGCCCAGCCCCAGTCTGCTGGCTAATGTCCACGGTCACAGCTCAGACTCCACGCTAAAAGTCGGTTGTGTTGTGTCTGGTTCCGACCCCCTGCCGTCCCCCCTTCCCGGGAGTTCTTACGGACACTCTTCAGACTCTGCACTGGGGGTAGGATGTGTAGTTAAAGGAGAAGAACCACCTAAACATCCTCCTCTCCCAGGAAGTGCTCACGGACATTCCTCTGACTCTGCACTGGGCATGGGCTGTGTGGTTCGCGGGGTCATGCCTGGAAGCTCATATGGCGAGCTCTTTCTGAGAGGGTTAGACCTGCCCACAGGGGAGGGCACAGAGATACAAGGTAAGAAGGTGACTGATATTACACAGCTTGGATATCACACATAACATAGCATAATTAACCTCTCGTTTCAGGCATTTTATTAGGATTTTACAGCAGCTTTATTGTCATTTCTGTAGATCAGCACCTCCTGTCATTCTAAACCTGCGTTCACACCGGCAGGTGACACATCATGTTTTTCTCTTGTGGGTTTGTTCGAAGCTGTTCACCCTGTTGTGAGTGGGAATTGGTGTGTCTGGTTAGCATGCTAGCAAACTACTATCGACTACTTTATTCCAAGTGTTATTTTTCTGCAAATTTGTCTCCAAAGTTTTGGTGCAAAAATACATCATATAAAACAGAAAGAGCAAAATCATCAGTTATAAGCTTCTCTGTGTTTAGAACCACACTGCTGGGCATGTGAACCAATACGCTAGGAATCAAAAGTTCACAGAGCAGAAGCTGCAGACTTTGTACACTCAAGTCCCTGATTTGTCAGTAGAATTTGTTCAGATAATCGTTATAGTATTGGCCACGTCTTAGTCATGTGCATAAAGTTAAGAAAATCTCAACTCCATTGCTTGGTGCTTTGTCACTTGGACGCTTGTCACAGTGTCATGGCTATTTAAAAATAAAACTTGCCCCCCATTAGAAAATGAATGGTTGCTTGTCACTCTCACCTGCCAGTGTGTAATACTGTCATTCACACTCCTTTTTGGTTAAGCTATGGGTCTGTCAGACCTGCCAAGATATACGCATTCTGACCTCCAAGTACCGTATTTTTCGCACTATAAGGCGCACTTAATAGCCTTAATTTTTTCCTGTCAGGTATTAAAAAGCAGTTATGTCACTCCACTGAAGTACAGAGTTATTCAGGAGTTTCAGTTTCATTCTCCAGCTCTGGGGCTGGAGTAGCATTAGCATTAGCCGCTAACCACTCTTTCCCCGTTCAGAGATGAGTATTATCTGCCTGTAGCCTGCTTCTAACCCCAACTAGCACTGCTGGAGCAACATTAGCATTACCTTCTAACTGGGCTAGCTCTTTCATTGTTCAGAGGTAGGCCTGTCACGATAACAAAATTTTCAGGACGATGTATTGTCTCAGAAATTATTGCAATAAACGATAATATTGTCATGTTAAAGCGCCACTATAGAAAATGTTTTTACTGTTTCTGGGCTCCCTATCAGCATGATAATACTATTTTACCATTTTACCGTTAAACTAACTTTTTATTATTAAGAGCAGACATTGGGCTTCCAATATAAAAATACTTTATTATACTATTTATTTTTATATTTAATATAAATATTTAATTGAGTACAACCACCCTGGAACTCCTGAGAAAGCTAAACTAAATATTAAACAGACTTTTATAAAAAAAACAATATTATTAAAGTAACATTTACATAAATTAAATTTTTACACTGTTCATAACACAAAGGCACTTGCAGATTCCTTTTTCTGATTATATATGTATATGCCATAAAACACAAATTAGCTAAAAAACATACGTGTCCGTATGATCACACAGATGGCTCAGCCAGAGCTCTTGCTATACATTTATTTTTTAATGTAACTGTCAGGGGGGGTTGGCAGGTTGGCAGATTTTTACAATCATTTCTTGATATTGTTTATCTACAAATATACAGCCAAGATCAATCCAGCAAAACTCCACTGCTTTCCTTTAGATAGATTGGATAGAGGCAGTAATTGCACTAATAAATCTCCTCTATAACACAAGCACTATTTATGAGTAATTAATTTTATTGTGTTATTGTGATATGCAAAGCAGTGCACATTTATATTATGCCTTTAGGAATGAAGGGGGGAGTTGAATGGGTTTATGCACTCTTCTTATGTGCTGCTCATAGAAAAACACTATCCAAACAACCCCATATATATTTCTATTATATATATTTTTACAGGTGCATTGTGTCTTTGTCAAATTCTATCATATTGTTAAAATGTTATTATGTATTATAATATCTTTTGTTTTGTTTTTTTTTTTGTTTTTTTTTTCATCTGCTCCTGGCAGATGAGCTCAGTGCAGTTTCAGTGTCTGACTCTGACATGTCCATGTGTTATTTTGCAGGCTCAACAGCCGGACCCCCCACTCAGCTGCTCTCTCTGGACGAGGGTCTTGCTGCCTGGGCTCAGGGGCTGGGTCTGTCTCCTGGCGAGAGTCCTGAAGATGACTACCTCCTCAATCTGGCCTCTCAGTACCAGGCTGAACAGTATGAGGATTCTTACAGTCTAATGAGTGAGTCACTTCCATTTCCAGGTGTCGTCCAAAGCGTCTAACAGGAGAAATAAAAATGAACTAAACGATAGTAACTAAGGAAATTGGCAGTGATTAAAAATCGCTCTGACTGTCAGCATGTTATTGTATCTCAGTGAAGGAGAAAGGAGAGGCTGCTTGCTGATGTTCTGAAATGAACAGTTGTTTGTAATTAGGTTCTCTGTGCTGTTGTGACAGTGATTAACGGAAGTCTCTTGAATTCTGTTAACCTGTTGTGTTCAGAGGCGGAACAGAACACTCCTGGTGACTGACAGGTTTTAAGTGTAACGTGTGTTGTCTGTTTTAATCAAGCTTGACATTTCTGTAGTTGAGATCTATACAGAGTGTGTGTTCTTAGCATGTGTGAATATTGTGTGAAGTATTTAGGTCAGGTTTTTAACACTTAAGCTTCATAAACAGTTGGCTTCTGGGGCACATGTTTGAGATTGATGTGGTTCATATTAATTAAATAGGTGGTCCAGTTTCTGAATGTCTCAAAATGATTTGACACTGCGTTAGAGGTGGGCCATATCGTATCGTACGTGATAATATTGCCAAAATATTATACAATATTATATCCTGAAATATCGAGCCATATCACCCACCCCTAATTACCACATTAGGGTACTACTTTTTGACGTTTTTAGCAAAAGAAAAATCCACACTGTTCTCATTTCCTATTATATATGAACTAGTATCATTTATTTTACTTTCATCCTGGATATATGAAGATATTTGGAGTGCATTATTAGTATCATGACATTCTGGATCATTGACTTCTGTTAAAAATCTTATTAAATTATTTTTTTAATATCTCAGTTAGCCATATCATATTGCATTCAATAATAAAATTCTAAATAATGTTTCTAATTTAGTGTTTAGTCATATTGCCAAAAGTATAGTTATCGTGAAAATACCATGAAATATGATATTATTTAAGAGCCATATCGCCCACCCCTACACTGCTTTAATGGTGAAATGTGCAGAGAATTCAAGCTATAGAAATCACCTTATAAATGTGTGAGTAGAAGACACACCACTAATTAAGGCTGGGTATTGAAATTCAATACCAAAAATACACCGACCAAAATGTCTCTCTGTACTTGTTTGTTCCAACAAGACCTAAAAAGATGGAGTCTCTCATAGTGGCAGTCTCTCATGTTGGCTGTTAAATAAATACTTTGTGAGAATAGTGATCTTTTTATATATATATATATATATATATATATATATATATATATATATATATATATATATATATATATATATATATATATATATATATATATATATATTGGTTACAATTTAGAAAAAGGTATCAAACTAAAGTATTGCTTGGGTACCGAATTTAAGGTATTGTATCGATATAGAACATTTTAAAACGATACCCAGCCAATATTTTGTGTGTTTTTGTGTGTGTTATGTGAGAGACTGGGTTTCAGTTCCCTGTCTGGGTGACTATGCTGTGCTACACCAACTATGCTTGGCTACATTCATTGGTCCTTCTCTATAATAACTTTGTAAGTTGCTCTGAATAAGAAAGTCTGCTAAATGCAGTAAATGTATGTATGTTTGTATGGTTCAGTGGCAGCTCCTGATGCACAGCTCCTGCAGCAAGTAACACGTGGTCCAAATGGTCTGCCAGTGGACGCCTCCTTGAACGGCGCCACAGACTCTACAACCGTTCAGCTCAGCGAGATGATGCCTCTCCCTGTTCTCATGAAACACTCTGTCACAACCCCACTCATTACACAGTAAGTGAAGAGTTCATCTGTATAGAAACTCTGGACTAAATATTGGTAAAACATATAAATAAACTGCAGAAATTAAACGAAATCAAGCTGGATTAGCATTATAGAGAAATATTAAACATTTACTTACATTATTTAGTTACAGTGAACACCAAAAATAAAGTATTAGTAAAATGCAGAAAAGCTCATCAACAATCATCAGTCAAATCTAAGCATCTGTTTAATACTGATCACATAATGAAGATATTATTTGCAGATATAGATAGGATTGTAACATCATAGTGGATCTGTATAATGTCCCTATACGGTTGTGTGCATTATACAAATCAAAACATTCTCAGGTGTTTGCATTTCTATTGGCTTATTCATAATAAACCATAAATGGATGAAGTCATATTACATCCAGCAATTACTATTGTGCTATCAGTGTAACTATAGTGATATTACAGACACTTAATACAATAAAAGATCAGATCTGTTTTACATTGACCACTATTGAAAGTAAAGTATTTTTTTTTCTCCTTAGAAGATTAAGTGCCACTTATTTCTTGAATTTAGTGTAGAGAGATGTTTTTGTTCCAAGTAAGGAAATAGAGAAAAGAAAAAGAAAACAAGATGCTGCTTTTCCTGCTTTTCCACACTGTGAAGCTCCAGCTCATCTCAAATCACCCATCTCAGTTGGGTTTAGGTCAGGAGAGTAGGAGTAGCTTTCACCATTTTCACTGGAGATAAAGTACGTGTTGATATGTTTTTCAAGAAAAGTGTGTGAATATCAAAATATAGCCAAAATATGGCCTATTAATGACATTTCTTCATCCCTAGGCAGCAGCTGCTCAGTAGTGACCCACTGCTTTTAGCATGTTTTCTTGCGTGTAGATCTGCCTCCACCTCAGGGCTTTGTGTGCCGAACTAAATGCGTTTGAGTGGTGACTCCTGGGTGCTGAGCAATTTTTCTCTCCCTTTTCCCTCTCTCTCTCTCTCTCTCTCTCTCTCTCTCTCTCTCTTTCTCTTTCTCTCAGCTTGTCTATGGTGAATAAGGCAGTGGTGGATTACTTCTTTGTGGAGCTGCGAGTGGAGAAGCACTTTGAGGCTTTGAGGCACTTCTTGCTGATGGAGGACGGCGAGTTTGCGCTCTCGCTCACTGACCGGCTCTTTGAAAAAGTAAGAATTCCAGCAGAACATCAGACGTCCGGCAGGCTGCCAAGCTCTCCTCTTTGGAGAATTAGCCGAGGGGAGGGAGCCGACGTGCGGCGTGTCTCTCTGTGTGTGCTTAAATTCGCCTGCGTCGCACTCTCCTCAGTAATGGAACTTGTGAGCTTTCCATTAGGCAGATATGCAGTGGCAGCAGAAGTGCTGGGAGAGCTGTAATTGTTCTGTTTCAGGCAGTTATAGTCGTGAGTGTGCAGAGCTCCGAGTAGAGCTTGATAAGTGCACCAGTCAAACGAGAACAATCTGAAAAGGTTACTCTAGTGTGTGTGTGTATGTGTGTGTGTGTGTGTGTGTGTGTGTGTGTCTTTTATAGCTGGGCAGCGGTCAGACCCCCGGTGAGCTGTTGACTCCTCTGGTGTTGAACTCCATTCTGAACAAGGCCATGCAGTACAGTCTCCATGGCGACAGCGAGCTGGCCGCTAACTTCACGTTTGCGCTGCGCTACCTGCCCGAGGTTTTCCACCCGCACGCCCCCGACTCACTCAACTGCCTGGAGCTCCGCTACAAGGTCAGATACAGCTCACCCTGCTCGCTTTCTCCATTAACGCCTCTCTCTCTCTCTCTCTCTCTCTCTCAATCCTCTCCCTCCTCTCTCGTTAAGCCGCTTCACACACCTTCAGTAAAGGTTACAGTCAGAGGAGAACCGACACACCTGTCTAATTTCTTTAAACCAGCTTTATTAAAGAAAAAAAATAAGATTAATAAGATGTGTGTTTTAATTAAAACATTATGAATGAAGGTTAAATATACTCTCTCTTTCTCTCTCTCTCTTTTTCTCTCTCTCATCCTCTCTCTCTCATCCTCTCTCTCTGTCCCTCTCTGTCTCCAGGTGGACTGGCCATTAAATATAATAATAACGGATAGTTGTATGAATAAGTACAACCGGCTCTTCTCCTTCCTGCTGCAGCTCAAACACATGGTGTGGTCTCTCAGTGATGTCTGGTTTCATCTCAAACGGACAGGTGAGAGTCTACCTGTCTAGGAGTGTGATACGAGACACAATATTTGATTCACTAGAACGAGATTTTATTTCAAAGATGTATTTCAATATATGATTACATTTTGTTTGACTGAAACTCACAAAGTGCAAAACTGCCGGTTAATTTTTTTTTGTAAATTTTGTAAATACTCATCTTGTAATGGATGTCATTATGATGTATAATTTATCATATGCAGTAAAATACAGAACAGTATACATCACTGCTTCACTCCTGTATGATCTCACATAAGTTCTTTCAGACCTTCAGACTGTTGTCAGAATAAAGAGTTCTGTATTCAACTGGCAATCCCTGTGAGGATTCTTTACACACCTGGCAACCTAAAACTTCATTTTCTCTTGAGCCAATGAGTTGTCTTCATGTGTGTCCGTGATTTCATGGTACATCTGGCAAGATCACTGCTTATGTCTTATTGTACAATATACGGTGATCAGTCATTTTTACTGACCTCAGTGTTGCCTATTGTGTATTTCTTATTTCTTAGCAAAATGATTCTATTTACATGATTATGGCGATAATTGTCTTTGTGTCACTGTGGTTTTATTTAGATTTTATTTGCTTATTTAAGATATAACAAAGACATAGTCCTCAATAGTAATAACATTGCTGTATAAAATGGATTTACTGCACAGTCATATTACATTATTTTATGTGTTTATATTTGTTAAAACACTATATTTAATAAAATTAAGTGCAAAATCAAATCTATAATAAATTACTGTATTTTACAAAAAAGACAAAAGTTTTCATATCTTTTTGTTTCTACTAAATTATTGAAACTGTTATTTATTTAAAAACAACATCCAGCATTTTTGCTGCAATAGTACATTCCTAAAATGCAATAAAATCTTTATTAATATCTTTATTTATTGTTATCATTATCACAAAAATTACCCTGAAATGTCACAATATTATTCTTGGGCCATATTGTCCACCCCTACTCTCTAGTGATTTCTCTCTCTCTCGTCCTCTCTCTCCTCCTCTCACTCTCACTCTCTGTCTCTCTCTCCCTCTCTCTCTCTCTCTCTCTCAGCTCTGGTGAAGGGAGCGGGCCGGTCGGTGCAGTTTCGTCAGCTGCAGCTTTACAGGCACGAGATGCAGCACTTTGTGAAAGTGATTCAGGGCTACATCGCTAACCAGATCCTGCAGGTGTCCTGGAGTGAGTTCACTCAGAAACTCAGCAGCGCCTGCGACCTCGACACCATCCACCGTACCCACGCCGAGTACCTCAACAGGGCCATCTTCAGGTTTAAACTGCACACCGCATGAACCTCACTCACACCTGCCATTACCCAAATGAGCCATCTACAGTACTGTGTACTGCAGTTCTCCTTTCCTGGGTTTCTGTGATGTTTTCCTTTTTTATAATAAATAGATTATATATGCACTGATCATTTATACCGTTAACATCACCTCCTTGTTTTTAAACTTGTTCTCCATTTTATCAGCTCCACTTCCCATATAAGACCGCTTTATACTATACTATGATAACAGACTGAAATCTTTCTGCAAATGTTATTGCTCTTTTCACTCTTCTGTTCTTTAATGGTCACTACTACACAGGACCACCAGAGAGCTGCTAGAATGAGTATAGTCCATAATCTGAAATAAATAATAGTCTAATAGAGTAGACAGTGTTTAAAAACCCCAGCAGCACTGCTGCGTCTGATCCACTTGTACCAGCGCAACACACACTAACACACCACCACCACCATCATGCCAGTGTCACTGTAGTGCTGAGAACAATGACCCATCACCTAAATAATACCTGCTTTGTGGCTATTCTGTTAAAGAACAGGATGAAAGGAGGGTATGTATGTAGTATGTAGAGAAACAAAATGACTTCTGTGATGAGTCTGTTATTATAGAACTACAAATGGTCCTCTGTGCTCAGTGAAGCTGAAAAATAAACAGCGACTGCAGAACCAGGGAGGTGACTTAAAGAATTAAGTCTTGTAATTAACAGAAGGATCTACTTTATATTATATTACTAATATAATATTCTTAATTCTTAAGCTGTTATGGATATAATAGCCTTCATTTATAACATTTTACATCAAATATACCCATTTTCACAAATACTTTTCCAAGGAAATATTAATATTAGAAATATTCATATAAAATCTCAATAAAGTGCTAAGCAGTAAAATCAGGTAATCAGGTGAAAAGGAGGTGTCATTGCACTTTTTTTACATGTGCAAAAATCATAAAAAACTGTCACGTCATTAGAGAGAAAGCTCCATAACACTCTCTCCTCACACCCTGCTCTATTTCAGAGCTCTGCTGACTGAAAAAGCTGCTCCAGTGATGAACATCATCCACAGCATCTTCAGTCTCATCCTGAAGTTCCGTGGGCAGCTGATTGCACAGTCCTGGGAGAGCCAGCAGGGGGAGACAGTTCACCCCAGCTTCATCGCCATGCAGCAGTCTTACAACACCTTCAAATACTACTCTCGCTTCCTGTTCAAAGGTAAGGAGACACGCCCACCACTCTTATCTCTCACACACTGAGATACTAAGCAAACATTTATGAGTTAAACTCTCTTTGGTTGTAAATTAAAGAGTAAAGATGATAAGGAAGTAAAGCCAGTTCAAGCCTTTATGAGGCCATAAGCAGAATTGCATTCAGGGGCTGCCCCCATACCATCAGCTCAGCACCACAAGTTTCATCATTCCATAAACTACACTGTGTAACATACCCATTTTCATTATTTATAATTAGCTTATTAACATCATAATGGTGTTATTCTGGCCAGTGGTACAGGGTTGTCACAAAAAGTCACAAAAGTCACAAAAATATTCAGGTTTAAATACAGGGTGAGTGTAGGATATTAATTAAACTATTTAAAAGTAACATTAGCAAACATTTTTCCTTGTCCTTAACTGTAGTGTCTATTTTTCTTTGTCTTTCTTATTCTATTAACTTTAATTGCAACACAAGTTTTCCTTTTGGCAAGGAAAAGTGGACATAGCCTAACTAAACAACCCATAAACTTTTATCAATCAATCAACCTTTATTTTCACTCAGGAATGCATTGAGGGTAACCATCATTTTCAATGCTAAGCATTTACAACTTAAATGGACTTAAATAAGTAATTTTTTTTTTAGTTAATTAAAAGTTTAGTCAGATTAAGCTAAAATGAGGAAATTCATAAACCAAAAAAATAAACATTGAATGACAAAGGCATTAGAAAAACAAACAATAAAAGATTAATTTAAAAACAACGAAAATAATTCAGAATAAAAGGTAAGTGGACAAGCTAAAATAAATAATTATAATAATAAAAAAATAAACACAAAAAATAATAGAAGACAAAAAAATGTATGTTGCTAAGAATAAGACTAAGATTATAAAGAAAGTAAATGCTTGAGATAAAATAAAAAGGTAAAACACGAAATAAAATAAATAAAAAACACAAAAAATTAACTAAAAAGCTTGAAGGCCAAATGGTAAAACTAAATAAATGGATAAAATAAAAGCAATAAATAAAAAACACCTCAATAAAAAAAAAAGTTTAATGCTGTCTGAAGGTGGACAAATTCTAAGTTTAAAATGTTTTAGTGACTGACTCCTGTAAATCCTGTAACTAACTAGTAAACTGAGAAATATTTTTCGCACTATAAGGCACAACGGATTAGTAAGGATTCAGCAGGTCTGGCCGCTGGGTGGGTGACCTGTAAAGCTAAGTGAAGCTAAGTAATCAAAACTGTAATTCAAAAAAAAAAAAAAAAACATTTATACGAGTCAGACAAGCACTGAATGTTAATCTACACAGATTTCTCTCCTAAAAACTGTTTATATGGGTGAGTTAAGTGCTTTCGTTTATTTACTGTAAGTTTAGATTTCTAGATTTCCACAGAAACGGGAGCATTAGCATAAGCGGCTAACCACTAGCAGGTAATGCTAATGTTGTTCCAGCAGCGTTTGCTGAGGATAGCAGCAGCCTACAGTCCGATATAATCACCTCTGGAGGGCCAAAGAGCTAGCGCTTAGCGCGTTTAGCAGCTAATGTTGAAACTGCTGGAGAACTAAACTAAAACTCCTGTATAACGCTGAATTCATACATACGGTGCACCGAATTACATGATGCAGTGATGATTTGGGGGGAAATTAAAGGATTTTAAGTGTTTCTTTTAGTACCGAGTTTGTTTAACATCTCCATAACAACTACTACAGCGGACTTGTTAGTCTAGCACATAAATACCAAAAGTAATAATAACAGGTTACATCTAATATTATTTACTGGGTGCATTTTGTTAGCTGGCCAGCTAATCTCTCCACAACATAAGATGGACTGAAGGCTTATTAATTTTGACTAAAAAATAATGTAATATTGAACATGCAGACCTAAATTTATCTTGCTGCAAACATCCAAAAAACATGAATACACATAAATTAAAAATGATTTTGTGTTAAGTCTCTATATGTTTGTGTTTGTGTCTACAGTGGTCTCCAAGCTGGTGGATAAAGGATACCAGCCACATTTAGAAGACTTTCTTCTGCGCATCAACTTTAACAATTACTACAAAGACTCGTGACAGGTTCTGTCTGTCTGTCTGCATGTCGGTCTGTCTGTGTGAAGTGCTCATGAACTTGGCTTTTTTTTCTTTAGCTGCTTTGGCCCCATGTTGCCATCGGTAAGTTGAGTGTGTAAATATGATGTGCTTTTATGCAGTTCATGGTGTTGCTCTTGGAAATGTTGCAGCTATTTTTTTTTCACCAGGTTGTGTGTGTTTAGTGTGAGAGCTACAAAAGTAACAAAGTTAATGGTCACATAACGTCTGGACAGTCTTATATCTGTGGTCTTCAGCCCTTCTCCTGAAGAGCTACGTTCCTGCAGATTTCTGCTCCAAAACAGGGGGTTTTTGCCTGTTTTTTGCCTCACATCCGCACAGAAATAATAACAGAAAATGTGATTTTAATAAACACTTTTAGTATTGTTGTGTGGACAGGGAACACTGAGCTTAAAGGAGAAATTCAGTGTGAAATGAACTTTAGTGTAATGTATATTGAAACATGATGGAGTATAAACTTTTATTAAGTAGTCCACCTACCTTCACCCTCAGCATTCCAAAATACAGCACTTTTAGATGATGCTCCCAACAGGCTTACAATGCTAGAGATGGGGGCATAGAGACTGACGAGCACAAACAAATAGGTAAGATAGGGGAATAAACTGCAAAAGGAATTATTACAGCTGTTGCTGTAAATATTAATGTATAATATTCATGCATTTCCACAGAATTAGATTTGCAATCTGTTCCTCTATCCTACATATTAATTCATGCTCGTCATTCCATTTATCATAAGTTCATTTCAAGATGGCAATGCCCCGAGAATTACCTGGAGGTATCGTGTGTATAAACAGTGTTTTAATAAACTATCTGTGCATTTCCAAAGCTCTAAGTTCCTCGTTTTAAATGTCAGGCCCCTCAGAATTCTACCAATGAAATGTGGAGCTACTTTGAGCTCATGAATAGTGTAGAAATATACATTTATTTGCATGGGCAACTCTATTCCACTATCTCTAGCATTGTAAGCCTGTTGGGAACATCAGCTTAAAGTGCTGGATTTAGGAATGCTGGGGTAGAGGAAGTGAGTTATTCCACAAAAAAGTTTGTACTTATCTTGTTTCACTACAACCCAAGTCCATTTCACACTGGATTTCTCCTTTAATTAAAACCTTGACATCACTACATGTGCGTGTTACTGGCTGACTCTCAAATACAGTATTTTTGTCTGTGTGGGGACTGGATTATCTAAAACAAATCCAGATATGTGTGGACACGGCCTAACACTCCCTATTCTGATAATTACAGCAGTAATTAGTGATTGGATCCGATGAGATGGATGAGGGTTGGATCCAAAATCTGCAGGAAGGGTTCTCTTCTGGAGTAGAGTTGAAGAAAATGAAGATTCAGGTATTCTAAACAAGCTTGGGTTCCTTCTTAAGCTGCTCTGATACAGTGTTTTTTATTTAAGCTGTTTGTAGAGACAACTATTTATTTCTGAGCAGTATCTTAAACCTTAGTTGTGAAATCAACATTATGATCTGTCCACATGCACTCTGGCCTGTTTTGTTACTGTGTTGTTTTATGTAAATGTAAATAAAAATCTGATTCCTCATTACGTCCCATTATTTTAAACATACATCATTATGAGCAGCAAAGAAGCACACGCGTTCAGCCGATTAGAAATCCTCACATAGCTTTATTTAAAGGTTATTACAGATGTTGTTTTAAGAAAAGACCGAGACAAAACATGCAAAGCCCTCTAGGCAGCAGACTTTGCAAGATCGAACATTATTTCCAAAAGTTTTAACTAACCAAACACACTCCTGCTCTTAAAGCCCCTCCCCAGTGTGTCCTAGGGGTGTAACGGTACGTGTATTCTTTGCACACCTCAAACTTCTAACGCACGCAGAATATGCGGTACAGAGGAGACTTGTGGAACTAATGAATGTAATGCGGAACAAATGCAGAACCTGGAAAGTTTAGCTGTAGCACTGTTGCTATTGGTGCACGCAGAAATGCTGATAATTCACTTTTACTGTCTCTCTCTCTCTCTTTCTCACGCTGTCTGTCTCACTTTTTCTCTCTCTCTCTCACTCTCTCTCTCTCTCACTCACGCCGTCTGTCTCTGCTTGCTCTTTCTCTCTCTCTGATATATTAAAATACAGCCCAAAATAATCTAGTCTGTCAGACCTAAACCACACTACATTATTCCAGCATTAAAAAAATTAATCATGATTTTAATTCATTTTTAAGTGATTGACACCACTAATATCATTTAATTTTAACAATCTAATGCTGTTATTTCTTAAAAAGAACTCTGACACACTGAAATGCATCCAGTAATATTCTTAGGGAAAATATTTGTAGTTTAAGCATTAGTTAAAGTAATGCTGCTGTTTTTGTTTTTTTATAAAGCGGCAAAATAATGCTCATTATTTGTTTTAACAAGATCCAAAAGTTGGAGCCTCTCATGATGACAGTAGAGGAGAATTCTGGTTTCAAGCTTTTAATAATAAAAGTGCTGGAGCCCTGTCACAACATTCCATCCCAAAAAACTAAACATGATTTTAATGAAGATTCATTGTTAATATGAAGCTAATAAAGGTGAGACTATACAGAATACCCAGCCTCCTTTTTTTTCCACCAACCGTACCGTAAAAGTACTGAACCGTGGGGTTTATACTGAGGTGTGAACTTTCTGTACCGTTACACCCCTACTATGTTTAAATACCATTATTTGCTGTTTTAAACCTCGTGATGGTCCAATCCTACAGCAGACAAAACAGACGACGCTGTTATTGAGAAACAGACATGTTTACATGCACTTCAGTCTGTTCTCGTCTTCACCAGGCTCCAGTAAACAGTGAAAATAAGCCAGATCCTATCATCCACCCACTGAACCCTCTCTTAACAGCTTGCTTTCAGTTAAAGCATCGAATGGCCACCGTTTTTACATAAGCCAGTAATTACTGTTTGGGGGCGGATCACATGTATATTGTCTGCTTTTATGTACAATACTGAAGTGCAACACTCATTATATCTGTTGTTGTTATTATTATTATTATTATTATTATTAATAATAAAGCGGAAACAGCTCAATACAGCCAAGCAAGCAGATTAAACTTAAAGGAATATAGAAAAGAAGCCCTTTAAACAGAACCGGTGCAGTCTGGGAGCCACAGATGCTAAAATAAAAATAAAAAAACCTTCATAATCCATCTTTTAACATCCACTAAAACAAAGTTGGGTGGAATGTTTGTTTTAAGGTTGGAGTGTAAATGTTGTAAGTGTAGCTCTGACATGAAGAGCTTTCAAAACTTCATGTTTTTACAAGAAAACCCCTGCTTTTGATATTAAATGTATTAAAATAAAGAAATAATGAATGTCAATTTGAGCAGTCACTCTATACTGCTAGTCATAGGCTACATTCACATTACCAACAAAATCAACTCCAAACTGCTTTTTTATTGCCTAAGAATGTTGTTACAGAGTACCTATTTGGTCCAAACT
Source organism: Astyanax mexicanus (assembly GCF_023375975.1). NCBI lineage: Eukaryota > Metazoa > Chordata > Actinopteri > Characiformes > Acestrorhamphidae > Astyanax > Astyanax mexicanus. Next base: position 46,317,972 of record NC_064409.1, on the reverse strand, counting down.
AAAATAGCAGCTGTGAACTATGGGCAAAGTTTGGTACAACCAAAAGAGGTGGGCATACAGAACCATGGTCTGGTTCATCTGCAGCGTGAAAGCATGTTTTTTCAGATAGTTCAGGCTTTTGGAACAATTCCAGGAGGTTGAGGCATGGTATCAGCAACTATTCAGCATCAGTAAAAGAAAAAGAACTGATGTTCTAAAAATCTGACCCCTCTTCATGTGCACACACCAGTATCAGCACAACAGCGTACAGTGTTAATTCCTGTAGCTACTGTAACTGTAGATTAACCCCTTATAACACGTCAAACTGACAACACACCAATATTGTTTGGTCTGGACTTTTTTTTTTATTTGGGTCCGAACCAAAGTAGCAAGTGTTGAAAGGGGCTTTGAACCACAGTCCTGATCTAAGGACTAGAGTTTGGTCCAGCCAAAAGACGGGGTCTCAGTTTGGATCTACTGAACCATGGTCCGGTTCGTCTGCAGTTGGAAAACGCGTTACTAGACGGTTCAGACTTTTACATAAATTATAGGAAGTTGAGACGGTCTTTAAACAAACCAGAGGAAAGAAAAATTGGTGTTGTGCCGAAATCCGACTCCACTTGGTAGGCATGTACATGATGCAGCAGTATAAAGACAAACGCTTAGACTGGGAATTAATTTATTTACAGTAACTACCCTTATTTATAAACAGAAATAAAGGAATCTGAGGAACATTTTTACACTTGTACTGCTGCGGGCGGCACGTCTGCAAAGGGGTGTCAGATTTAGACAGAGAGCTAGAATTCCAAACAACACCTGCAGGGTTCCCGCAGGTCCTTAAAAATCCTTTAAAAATGTCTTAATTTAAAATCTGTGTAATTATAAATTAAATTGTCTTAAACATACTGTACATTTGCTGTAGGTATTACATTTTCAGATGGTGCAATTAATGCCAGCGGGAAAACATGCTAACTTTAGCAGCAAGCTAACTACTTTACTGGGAAGAGAACTAAGGTAAGCGGAGGGCTAGCTAACATTAGCAGGGAGAGAACTTAACTAAGTGGAGAGCTAGCTAACATTTAGAAATTATGCCCACATTTTTGGGTCTTAAATTATATTTATTGAGGTCTTAAAAAGCATTAAATGTGACTTTCAAAATGGTGCAAGAGCCCTGACCTGGTCAAAGCAACTCACTGAACTCATAACCAACTTGGTGCAGTCTCTGGTCTGGACTTTCATTTGTAAGTAAGCTATAGCGAGAAGCAGCTCCCTACAGAATGTAGGGAAGTTCTTTAGTCTGCTCACTAAACTGCAGTGTGATTTTTTTTTAAACAAAGTAACAAACACATGATCCTTGGTTCAAACTCTGGTCTAGACTTTCAGATATAGAAACACCCTAAAATGTGACAAAGGTCATATTTTTTCAGGGATGTGTGGACATGTCAGACCTGATGCCATTTCAGTAATAGGTTTATTTTTGTTACAAACAGATGCAAGTCACTTACATTTATTAAATTTGAACAGTCACAACCCATTAAATCTGATCTGAGCAAAAAAAGGAATTGATTTGAGGTTTGTAATGTGAACATAGCCATAGTGTTTTATACCCTTATAAAGTATGATTGTAAACTGCAAATTAAACCTAAATAAGCGTATCATTTACTGTAAACAGAGCGCTGCGCTTAGTTATAGATACACTATTAAAGGTGGATTAAATATGAACAGCTCTTAAGTGTTGTGAAAAGAATGTAAAAGATGTTTTAAAAAGGACCTGAGGAGGATGTGTGGAATGACATGTAAAATATGATTGTTATTCTCTCTTTTTAAACAGAAGTACTTCAGAACAAGTTCACACCACCTTCAAATCAGTTTGGTCAAGAAGCTGTCTTGCAGCAGACTGTCACACAACACACAACACACACACGCGCACACACACACACACACACACACACAATGCCAAAATAGACAGAATAGTTTTAAACTCATGGGAAAAATCTATTGGTACAGACTGAGCTTCACTGCTGGTTAAACAGCACAGGAATCATAGGAAACATGATTGCCGATACATTCTGTGCTTAGAACAAAGTAGATTTCTGTTAAATGTTAAACGCAAGCCCAGCTGTGGATTAACATCTGCATGGGATTCTACTACTACAATTATTAAACCATAAGGTCACCCCACCGAGACCTTTCTTTATTATTATTATTTGTAATAATTTGAACATATGAACATTAGATTTCACTTGAACGATTCTGAGAGACGGAAATAACGTAACTAAACACAAAACGGAAGTCATGGTTTTTAAAACTTAAAATATATTAACACAAATGTAACTTGCATGTCAGAAAAAAGTTGGAAAAAAAACATGTATTTCTCCTGAACGCTGCTAAAAATTTAAATCAGCTACAGATTAAGCGTATTTGAGCTTATTTAACCCTCAGACATTGGATTCATCTGTCCAAAGCACAAACTAAAGTGGAATTATTTGGGGAAAGGGACAGAAGACATGTTCGTTCCAAACCGAATACAGCTGAATTTGGTTTGGAAGCTAAAGCAGAGATGGACCATGCAACAGGACAACAACCCACAACATTCTAGTAAATCCACCAAGCAATGGTTGAAAAGAACAAAAAAAATGAAGAGTTCTGGAATTGCCATGTTAAAACCTGGGAGGTGATTTAAAAAAAAGGCTGTGCCTGCATAACATCACACAGCGGAAAGAATCCTGCATTGAGGAGTGGGAAAAAACTTTCTCACATTTGATGTCAGAGAGGGGTAAATACCAGCTACTGGAGAACATAGTGTTATTTTTCTGTGCGATAAAATGTTGCAAATTACTTGTGAAATACATTTCATTTTTCATTATGTGTTTAGTTATATTATCTCTTATTATTCTTTTACCATTGTTCAAGTAAAGATCAGATGTCCATATGTTTAAATATAATAAACATTAAATACATAAAACAAGGGGTGTCAGTTTTGCCACTGAAGTATAAGTGCCTTGAAAATGGGTAAATCAAATATTTTAAGGGAACTCTGTAACTCTGTAGTGACTTTCAGAGAGCTATTTCTCAAAAACCTGTTTTAACAGGACACCGGTATGACCATTTCCTGCTGTAGGGTCCTGTAGGATCAGCTCTAATGAAGAAGAGCAGCTATAGAGTGTAAGCTGCTTTAAGGCCTTGTTAGGATTCTTAAAACACTGTGTTAAACAACATGCACATCAGCTAATCAGCTGCCAAGTTAGTTTGGCATCAGGGCAAACTGGAAAAGACGATCAGGAATCTGTGTAAATCTAATTTAAACATTATTGAATTCTCTAAGATCCAGAAATGAGTAGGACGTTTCACTTGCTTGGCTAACTGTTGTTTAAGTGCAGATCTGGAAGGTTTGTGGAGTATTGGAGTACAGCGGAGTGTGGATCTAGAAGAACATCCCACTGCCTTCATTAGAATAGGAGAAGTTCCTTAGAGCTCAGTTCCTTAGAGAAGGCTGATAAATCTGACCGCAGGTACAGAGCGGTCAGGCCTCGGACTCCAGGTCCTCCTGTCCTCCTCCTCCTCCGTTAGCTGCCTCACCCGTCTCGCTCTCCAACAACAGGAACTTCCCGTCATTGGTCAGAGGCATCGTCTTCATCAGCTGGGCTAAAGCCTCTGGGTCCTAATGCAAAATACACACACATGCATGTGTTCACCAAAAGGTTATGGAAAAATGCAATCATTTCATTGGTTTTACGTTTTTTTTTTTTTTTTTTTTTTTTTGATAAAAAGAACTGACATTTACAGAGTGGTCACACTAATAAACACATTTGGACTTCACCTTCTTTGCTTCTGTAATCTCCTTGCCCAGGTTTATTGTGTAGCAGATCTGAGGAATGGAAAAAAAATCTGGATAAGCAAACGTAAATGTAAACATGCATTTTTATAGAGGAACTCACCAGATGGAATATGGAAAAGAAATGTGTCAAATACATTTAAAAATACACTGCCCATAAAAATGATTTTCCTCAAATGTACTGCAGTTGTTTGAAATGCATTTTCGAACTAAAATATGTGAACATATACAGTCATGGCCGGAAGTGGTGGCACCCCTTAATATTTTTCCAGAAATTAAAAATCCACTTTTTCTTGTTCTTTGTGAAATACTACAGGTCTCTCTTGGTTGTATATGAAGCTGCACATAAAATTATTTCTCAAACTCTATTGTCTGCAGTAGCTAGTCAAATAAAATATTCAGAAAAACGTTTCTAACTGATGTCCGGATCCCGCTGCTGCAGTCCTATTAGCCAATCAGAGGCATTATTTTAGTTAGCATGTATGAATATTCATGAGCAAGAACCGAAATCCTATCATATCCCCCTTCCACTTCTCCACCAGACTAAAGCAGCATTATACCGGATCACTGGAGCACTTTTTTTTTTGTTGTTGCAAAAAACGGATCATACGGTATTCATCTATACTAGAGACCACAACTATACATTTTAAAATGAATGAAAAAAAGATGGAATAAGACCTTTCAGTATTTCTCCCAGAAAATGATTGCAGTATCTTGTGTGTGTTTTTTTTTCTTTTGTGTGTAAAAAAAATAATACATTTGATATGATGTCTTTGAGCCTCCACCATATTTGACACGTGATGCAAAATGTGTAATTGCAATAATTGTCTTGGTGAAATATTTTATTTATGATTATCACAGATCACACAATAACACGTATAAAAAAATAACAAATATTTGTATTAATCTCTGTTTGACAGATTTGCCTAAATCAATTCCAACGACCTGACTGTAACAGTATCCTCTTATTCTGTTTATTTCTTCAGTTAATACTAAACAGTACTACTATATAGTGGCATGGTGGCTTAGTGGTTGGCACGTTCACCTCCAAACACTGTGGTCTTGGGTTCAAGTCCTTATCTGCACGGGTTTCCTACGAGGACAATGGTTTCCTCTCTCAGTCCAAAAACAGGGAGATCAGGTAAATTGAATATTCTAAATTGCCCAGAAAGGTTTTATTTATTTAATAATTTATTTTTATAGATTTGTATTAAATTTTGTAATATATTTGACATGTTAAATGTAAGTTTGTTTGTGTGTAAATGTAGTGCCTGATGCAGTAATCTGTGTTCTATTGGCTGCCACTCCTTACGGGTGTGTGGATGAATGTTGAGTACAAATGATTGTGTGTGAAACGTGTCCTTTGGTTTCTAGGAAGGCACTATAAAAGTGTCATTTTATTCATTCACTCATGATTTACCCAAAATGTTTCAAACCAAAATCATGTTTGTATTTCTTGTGTGTGAACCTCCTCCACCATTGCCACATATTTTGACTCTGTACTGTCTTCTAGTAGGTGTACTGCTTAACATCCATGCCAATGGGAGTAATGGGAGTATAAATGAGTCTGAACACTTTCTTTGACACTGACTGTTTCTAATTACCACCTCATTTGTACTAAAACAACCCACTGAATGTCCCTGATTGGTCCTAATTATCACTTTGTTGGAACTGAGATGTCCCTCTGACTGTATCTGGTCCTGATCCCAATCTAGTTTGATAGTGATTGATCCTAGAGTGCACGCGCTCTGACTCTGGTCCTAATTAACACCTCGTTTGTTCTGAAATCTCTTACTTAATGTAGCTATGAGATGTCCTGTTCACCTTCACGTTCTGAAACCTCCTCCTCACTACGGTTATTCCTAATTACCACCTCATCTGTTTAAAGACCGCCTACACAGTGACAATGATTGGTCTTAATCACTACATTGAGTCCTGATACCTCACACTAACTGTGATCAGTCTGCTACTCTACACATGTTCTTTATAAGAATATTCACAACAGTTTAGTGTTCTGTGTCGATTCTGTATGAAATCCTCTGACTCCTTCATTCCAGCAGAATGATCAGCTACCTTCTCTCCTTCAGTATTGCTTTCAAAGATGAAGGCACTGAAGGATGGCTGTCCTTCCTCCACCCCCTCACTCCAGTCTGTCCCCTCCACCACAAAGCCCATCAGCCTGCTGTTCTCCTGATGCGCTGCAAACTGGGTGACATCCATCAACTGGAACTGATAAAGAGGAAGGAAATGAAAGAGAAAAACAATAGACATTGCAAAAACAGATCTGGTCATTTTTGCTGACTTGTGTTAAATTTGGAAAATATTTTACTTTTTCACATTTTGTCGCCTTACAACCACAAACAGATCCTAACTTGTATTTTATTGTGATTTAAGTGAGAGTCCACCACAAAGTAGCACTTATTTGTGAAGTGAAAGGAAATGTGTACATGGTTTTCAAAATTTGAATCTAACAAAAAAAAAGGCTGACGTGAACATTTTTTTAGACCCTTTACTCTGAAATCCCTAAATAAAATCCAGTGCAATCAGATGCCTTCAGAAGTCTCTTAATTAGTTAACAATGTCCAGGTGTGTGTAATTTAGTATCTATCTACCAAGAAAATCACCTGGAGGTAGTGCTGGGTGATTTTCTCGATTAATACGGTAATTCAAATTACATTTTAAATGCGATTTTTTTTTTAATCAACTAATCGCGATTTTACATACTGTGACGTGTGGCGGCCTAGTCCCAGCCTGGTCTGAATCAGAACTGATTAAGCAGTCAGCTGAGACCGGCATAAAGACTCAGCCTCAGCCCTCACCCGAGAGAGACACTACAGGTAAAAGGAAGGCTGAGGCAACATGCACTCTTAAAAGATTAAAAGTCACAAGTTAAGCGACTAGTGCCCCACTGGGCCAGCAGTTATATTTTGAGTTGTTTTTTGGGTGTTGGTGGAGGGCATTTAAACCTAAGGTACATTTTGAGTTCATTCACTCCCTGTGTCTGTGTATCTGTGTGCCTCTTGACTGCCGGGTCATAGTGACACATAAGCAAAATTTTCATTTTTGTAAAACAATCGAGGATTATTTTTTTAGGCCATAATCTGCCCAGCACTACCTGGAGGACCTGCAGAAATTCACAGTTCAATCATGCACAAATCTGGCCTTTGTGGAAGAGTGGCAAGAAGAAAACCCCTGTTAAAAAAGACATAAGAAGTGTTGTTTGCACTGTTTTCCACAAGCCATATAGGGGCCATAGCAACCATGTGGAAGAAGGTGCTGTGGCCAGATGAGGCGAAAGTTGAATTTTTGGCCTAAATGTGAAGCGCTATACATGGCACCCTGAGCACACCATCCCGACTGTGAAACATGGTGGTGGCAGCATCATGCTGTTGGGGGTGCTTTTCTTCAGCAGGGACAGAGCTGGTTAGAGTTGATGGGAAGATGGATGAAGCTAAATACAGAAAAAATCCTGGAAGAAAACTTGTAGGAGAATGCAAAAGACTTGAGACTGGGAAGGAGATTCACTTTTCAGCAAGACAATCACCCTAAACATAAAACCAGAGTCAAAGTCCTGACCTAAATCCCTTTGAGCTTCTGTGGCATGACATGGAAATTGCTGTTCACAGATGCTCTCTATCCAACGTAGCTGAGCTTGAGCTGTTTTGCAAAGAAGAATGCGGCAAAAATCTCAGTCTCTAGATGCGCAAAGCTATTAGAGACATACCCCAAAGACTTGCAGCTGTAATTGCAGTGAAAGGTGGCTCTACTAAGTATTAATATAAGGAAGCTGAATACTTTTGCAAGTCACACTTTTTAGATTTGCATTTGATTACAATTTTTGAAAACCATTTTCACTCCACTCCACAATTAAGTGCTAATTTGTGTCTGTCTATTACTTAAAATCTAAATATGTTTGTGGTCGTAAGGTTACAATATATGAACAAGTTTAAGGGGTATGTATGTAAGTATAAGAGAGTATAAGAGTTTCACTTACACTAATTTTAGTGACCTGAGTCTGAGGATCAATCAGCCTGTTGGATGAAACAAAATATGAATGTTTTTCACAATTTCTGTGTTATCTGTTATGACCTTGGCAGTGAATTAAACTTTCACTTTAAGTTAAACTCACCGGATGCAGCTGCTGGTGACCATCAGATGGGACTCACTGGTTTTAAAGATGTTGTGTATGGCTCGAGCTGCCAGCACCTGCCTCATAGCTTCATAGATCACTTCCTGTGTGTGCCCTGAGCGCACAGCCATGGAGCCCAGAAAACGAACAGCAAATACCTGCTGTAGAAGAGAGTCTGTGCGCACACACACACACACACACACACACACACACACACTGTGAGATAGGCTATCAAGGCTCCACACACACCATTCAACGGTTCTTTACAAAAGGAGCAGTGTTTGCACTGAGTTTAAGCACAGCTGAAATGAAGTCTTTCACTGAAACTCATCTGAAATAAACTCCATTACAGAAATCCATGAGCCATTCTGACCTTAACCATCAGTAAGAAATCTGAGGCAGCTGTAATAAAAAAGACTGAAGTGATATCTCACCATCAGCACTTGAAGAGCTCTCCTCTTCTGTCTCGCCAAACGGATTTGTGCGTCTGCATAAAAAAGCCATAGAAAGAAATGTAATAATAACATACAATGGGGTTGATAAAGCAAGACAATGTACACATAATAAAGTCTACACACAGTATATACAGTTGACACTAAGCACAAACTGTGGATTATAAAAGATCAGACTATCATTTAGCTCCATCCCTACACTGAAATGCCATACTCAACACAACGGTCAAGAAACAGTCAAAAGAGAGGACTTTGAGAATCACTGGCAAGATGGCGACACAATTGACCACAAGAAGAATCCCACAAATGTAACTATTATTTCTGTTAAAATTACACTAGCATAACATCATAAACAAGAGTAAAATAAAGTAACCTGTAGTTGGTTTCCATGGTCCAATTTCGTTTATTTTATTTTAATTGTTTTATTCTTCAATTAACCAGGCAAGTCATTAAGAACACCCTCTTATTTACACTGGCAGTCTGGCAAGTCAGTTGACGAGTTCGTTTACTTGGAACGTTACTTGGTTTCACACAGGAATTAACCTAAATGCGCCAAAATGTGCACGTTGGACGGGGCAGATTACGGCAGAAACTGGGGTCAAACTTGGTTGCAAAATTAACTTGCATAAAAAAATAATAACGGGTGAATGAGTGGACAAGGTCTCACTCTAAGATAATGTTTTCTCTTTGTCTGGAAAACTAGGCAGCTGGGAATAATGTGTAAAATAACAGATGCATCTCCTGACCTTCCTCCAGCTCTGTTCTGGTCTAAGAACTCGGACGCAGGAAGCACAATATCAAACTGGATGGGTGTTCCTGGAGCAATCAGATCTTCAGGCTCAGGGGGAGAAGAGGACTTCTTAGTGCTGCTGGGGGCAACCCCACCCGGTTTAGCCCTGCCCACAGTACAGACAGAGAAAGAGAAACACAGCTAAAACAATTACACAATAGATCTAATATGTGTGTTCCAATATTTTTTATTTATTTAGCAGAACTGAAAAAAATGTAACTGAAAGAAACACAGTCTTTTAAAATTATGCGCACAGGTACATTAAAGGTACTTCACAAAGATAAATGAAATTTTCACTCAGGACAAGTCTGCATGATCTTAGGAGCAAAAGCATTATATTTGGTTGTATCTAAATAGACCAATATTATATCTGACACCTATGCTGGCTACAGACCTACATTAGACACTGATTCATTAAAAGCATGCAACAGATTTCAAGTCAATTTCATGTACATATAGGTTTCATGTGATGAGGAACAGATACATTGTTACCTTACTTAAGTAGAAATTGTTATCTATACTTTACTGTAGTAATTCTTTTTTTTTTTTACATTTTCACTTTACAACTATGCCTTTGCAACATTTTTGATGACTGTTACTATAATCAACTGTTAAGCAAATGATGATTATGTGCTTAAAACAACGAAACAACATTCACAATTCACTTGTGTAGGTTTTATTTGAATTCTGTGTGTAAAACACTGCAACATAAATCTGTTAATCTGGTAATATCTGCTGTTAAAAAGCTGTGTAGTATCACACTGACCTGTCAGGGTTGGGGGAGCCCTCTGCCCTCTTTTCAAAGCTGGTGATGGGAGTGACTGCTTGGATGGCTGTCTGATTCAGTCTGATGGCCACGGCCTGATAATGTAAAAATAAGATGTTTACATATAAGGTCCATTTATAGAACACAGAACAGACCATGAGAACCACATTTCAAATGTATTACCTTTAATTTATTAAACTAAATCAGCTAAAAGACACAGGCCAGAACGGACCCAAGTAAAACAAAATACAAACAAAAAAACTCTGCTACCAATTGGATTTAATTCACTATTCTGGATTCACAATTAGATGTTCTAACAATATTTGGATGTTTGAAACTAGACTTTTACTTCTTTTTATTTCTTAGTGTATACACAATGAAAACTTCACCTTGTAAAATAAATGCTCCCTTTCCTGTTTTAAGTGTAAATTAATAAATCACTTGTTTACTTAGACAATCTAGAGTTAAAATATCACAAGCAGAGAATAAGAAAGGAAATATAATTAATTACTCTACTTAAACAGGTTTATGTGTATATTTACTAAAGTATCTCTATTTTAAATGTTTTAAATGTTGGCTGCATTTAAAATTCAAACATTTTACTTTTCATTTTACTACTTTATTGGAAATCTGTTGTGGATATCTGTGTGGAGGATCTGGACCATGAGTCAAAGCCTAGAGAGCCAAAACTTGTGCTTCGACCACTTCAAGTAAAAAGCTTTTGTGTGATTGGCTTCAGTCAAAAATGACTGAAATATCCTCTGCCCTTTGTTTACGCCCTCTGGTTCTTTGGCCTGCAGTAGGGGACTGCGACCTCAGGTGTTCAAACAATGCAACTGCATCACATTTCATAAACAGAACATGGAATTGTATTTTCCCATGATGCACATTGTCAAATATGTCCATCATGACATAGATCATGACAAGATTCAAAAATTGCCCTTAACCAGGTTTACCAGTGTACTTTTTCATTACACCTAAAACAAAATGTAAAATAATAAATGAAAAATTAACAGATATAAAACTCTTTTGAAATATATGTAGAATCATATACCAAAAAAACAGATGGGTATTAATGAAATCAATCAGATTATTAGAAGACATGCTTTTCCAACTGAGAAAAAAAAGAGCCCTCACCAGAAATGTTTGGAAAACTTCATGTTTGAAAAACATTCATCAGCGTATGCACATATTTGAGGCATACGCAAGCTCTAATCCTGGGATATCAATAGCAGCTGTGAAGTGCTGATCAAAGTCCATTTGCATATTTGTTTTGGAGTATATCACACACCCTCTGTCTCTCAAGCTGTACATATAATAATGTCCTCAGCCAGCAGGAGCTCAGGATATGAACTAACAGCCCTAAGGTATTGATGTCCTCACCTGACAGTACAGGTGACTTTTAGCAAACAGGTGAAGTGCAGCAATAAAGTCATTGCTAAGATGAAAATAAACAAAATAAAAAGCAGGTTGTCTGGTCATACAGCACTGCTACTGGTCAACTAATAATATGGCAGTTCCTCAACTTCTAAATCGATTTGCAAGTAATCCTTATTTTAGTAGTCGAGTAATCTGCCGATTATTTGTTCGATTAGTCGCAATTATTTTTTGTTATGCCCTTTATTTGTACTTCCTACTGGTGAGGAGAGCTTAACATTAGGCCCCAAGACCACAAACAATTAATGACTATATTATAGCAAAACATTCACACAGATTGGATGTTATTTTCAGAAGATTCTAGGATATGTGTATGTTTTTTTTTTATTTACTTTTTCTTACTTTTTTTTAAGGGGATACCTCCATGAAATTGTTTATCTAAGAAAATATATATTTTTTTATTAAAATCTGTAGTTACTGTAACATATAACTTATTTTAATAGAGTGGACAGAGTAACAGTTACAGTATCTCTCTAACACTTAGCCAGCTAACGTTAGTTTAACTAATATTAGCTATTGTTAATAAGCCTGTTTAAACTCACCTCAGCAGCTCTCTGCAGTAATTTACTCACCACAGGTAATATAGTTAATATAGAAGTCAGTGTTTACAAAACTGTACAAAACTAGTAAAGACTGACTGAAGAGTATTGTAGGATTAAATGTGTTTGTTTGTGTTTAATAGACACAGCGCTGTTATTACACTGTATACACGTCTCTCCCGTTCTATCTCTCTACCGCTGTCTGCAAGTCCCACCCACACTGAAACCTCATTGGTCAATAAAGCACGTGGAGGGGCTAATCAGGATGCTCACTCTCTAACTATGGGCGCTTTTCCACCGGCATGGTGCCGGTGCTGGTGCCAGCTTCCCGAACGGTTCTTTGGGTTTCCACCGCAAAATCACAGGTTCTCGGCCAGAAAAGCCGGTTCCGTTCTGGCCCCACAATCTTGCTGGTCTGGAACCAGCGAACCTGTGACGCGGGCGGCCAAAAGGCGGGGCGTTGAAGCGTCTTCGGGGCAAAGTTGTTAACAAACCTCACCTCCATTCACAGCTAAGAGCGGCAGAATCAACTAAATGAATGAAAATGAATCAACAGTGCTTCACCGAGGACAGCAGCACAAGTTTCAAGAGGAGCTCTGGTTCCGCCATGTTGTTTTCAAATCTCCCCCGGACTTATGTTGACGCCCACATTCACAGACGTAGTGAGTGACTCCTTAGAGCAGTGGAAACGCAAGCCGGTTCTTAAAAGGTTCGCAGGAACCAGCTCTGGCTCCGGCACCAGGTAGAAAAGAGGTATGAGTGTGTTTCTTCCTCTTTCGCCCTTTTCTTCCTTCGCGAGCGATCTCTCTCTCTCGTATTAACGACGCGTCGACAATGAAATTCCACGTCGACTTTTTTTTAGTTGACGTTGTCGATTATGCCTACTAATCGTTGCAGCCATACTTCTAAAACATGTAAAACTGCTGCATTTATAGTAAGACAGCATCTACTCATATCCCCTGTACTCAGCACACGTTTCTGTTGATCTCTATGTGTAAGAGAGGCAGTACCTCGGGGTTGTCTGTCAGGTAGATCTGTCTAGAAATGTTGTTAATGGTGCAGATCCACTGTAAGAAAAAAAACAGACAATTTAATCCACGTCATTGTCATTCAGGCATCACTTTAGCTGTACTTTACAGAAAAGGTGTGAAAAACCTGTAAAACGTGAACGCACCTCTTCATATTCCCTCTTGCTCTCTGCTTGAAGTATCATAGACCTTGAAGTCGCCCAAAAAAGAGAAAAACAAACATCTCATTTCCTCAATATTCATGCCAATAAGAAGCAAAACACCAATAAGACATAGCCAATGCTTAAATCCTTTCCTCTGGGCTAGATCTGCAGTAGTGATTCTGTCAAACATCAAACATCAACAACCAAAACTACCAAAGAGAAAATATCATCAGTGGAGTATCTTCAGTGTGTCTTCTCATCCTCAGAGACGTCTTTGATCTGTAGACGCCGAATGTGTTCAAGAGCATTTGTCTGCCTGTGTTCTGTGTTCCCTGCCTGTACAGCTTGTAGCAGAGAGCAGAGTGGATATCACAGGAAACGTCTGTAATTATTTCCCACTGGATTAAACAGTGCTTTGAGGATGCTGCACAAGTCCCTCGCTCTCTATTTTCTGGCACACAGCCAGCAAGCCGGAGCTCACTGTGTGTCTCCCTCATCCTCACACTTAGGAAGACACTAATCAGTCACAGGAAATTGATTTCGGAAGTGTTACTCTCACAGGATAGAAGCTAGAATAAAGCAGATAACCTGTACGACAAAAACACACCAAAATATAGACTGCCTACTTACAACAGTTGTAGCTGCAATATCTAAGTACCTGCTTATATCAAACTAAACTAGTTGACTAGTTATCATTCACACACACACGCACACAGAGTACTATCCGAACAGTGTGTATGGCACTAAAACACCATATGAGCTAAAACTAAACGCAAATAGTCAAATATAGTAAAATGTTGTTGTCCACAAAAAGTAGTAGCTGGATTCTTGAGTTCAGATTTACTGTCTTCTAGATTTGTTAAGTTCTACAAGCATCACTTCATTAAGCTTAATGAAGCTACAGATTTAATGTATGTATGCAAGTTCTTTCCAATGACTTGTAACAGAGAGGTCAGCTGCTAACTAAATGTAACTTAATTTAACTTAAGTGAAACAGGCAGGAACATGTTCTCAATATCTGTATAACACCGCATAACCTAAAATACAGTACCAGTCCAAAATTTGGACACACCTTAAATTCAGTGTTTTTTCATTAGTAAAAAGAAATCATTGCATCATTCTTGTAATCCAATACTTTAAGGCATGTTTTAATGAATGTTAGCTCCAAAATCCAGAAATGCATGTAAGTACATTCTCTATAAGGAGATGCTCAAAGCATGAATTAAATTTAGCAAGTGAAGCCCAGCACCAAAAATACCAATTCTTACATAATGCTGCTTTAAAGAGGGATCTGGCATTGTTTAACCCCTTAACAGGCCAGGATTTTTGTAAGTTTTCTGCTTGACGTTACACCCCTAAATCTTAAAGATTTCTATTTATGCATTACATAAAAATAAGAAAAGCATAATTGTAATAGAAAGTATAGAAAAAAAGTCAAATAAATCTGCAAAAGTCAAAATATAAAAAATAAAATCATAAAATTTGCTCTTTCCTGAACTTTATTTTAAAATCAATACAAATCCTGAATACAAATAAAACAGTTCATGGCCTCCAAACCTTAAGTTTTGTTATGTTTGGCTTGTTTTTACGTCTATTTTCATACAGACAGAATTTGGGTTGATTCCTGTTTCTGATCTGGAATTATTACGTGGAGTACAGAGAAAACAGGCAGCTTCTCCAAGTGTCCTGTAAGAGACAATTTTTCAGAATGTAAATAAGTTATTTTACTGCAGAGAAAAAGGGTTTGGTATCATCTGCACATGTAACCTCAATATGGGTCAAGGCATGTTAATAGGTTAAAGTAACATTAAGTGTGGAGTTTTTTTGCTACTGGGAGTGTAATTCACTTTTACTCCACCACCCTAAATACAAAGCATGCTTAGAGCTCCTCCTCTTTTACACGTGCATTTGTTAACAAGCTTAAGGATATGAAAGTGGAAGAGTCATGTAGAAGATAGACGAGATGGAGCAATATTTCAGAACTTCCAGAACTACGACAAATAAAGCTTTCTGTTCTAATAAATTCCTGTATGTACTGCGAATAAAACACTGGTTTTCTAATTAAATTGAGTGTCTTAAGGCTGGATTTTTACAGGCTACAGCAGCTGAGCACCTGATGGTTGAGTATTTGGTTATCCCATAAATTATAGATGGAAAGACAAAAAGAGAAAGGGACGCTTCTGGAGTGGAGTAGAAAAAAAGGGTGATATATTACAACAATTCCACCTGTCACTCTTGAATAAATGTGGCATTTTCTTCACTCTGACGGCCACCAGATAATCCACAGTTGCATTAGACTTGTGATATCCAGTGCAATACACACCTATACACTTGTACAGCACATTATTTAAGTTTGTATGCAAGCAAAAACAAAAACAGCTTGTATCCATACATTTTCCCAGTGGGTGACGTGATCTGAAAGCAGTAGCGTCTGTCCTCGCACTCCACAGCCATGACGGAGCTGTTGTCCAGGTCCAGCACCATACCCCCTGCCACAGCACCGCGCGGCTGGCACATCAGGTTTCCTCCCTGCGTGAAGAAGTACAGCCGGTCCCAGGCTGTGGTCACCAGCCCCGTCTTACTGCAGGAGAGTACAGAAAGGCCATTAACATCAAAACAATGCAAGATAAGAGGAGTTCACACTTTATTTACACAAAGAGAGACAGGAATCATAAATAAATAATATGAATGATGTTCTAACAAACCTTATTTATGCCAAAGAATTGGTACTGGTGATTCTGACTTTTAATCTAAACTTTTCAAATAATAACACAATTGCATAAAGCTGCTGTGGAAAAATTTTATTTAAGAAATAGGAAAATTCTGAGATTGTAATTATTCTCCAATTAATCTCCACCTTTAGTAGTGAGTCTCTTCCTCTCTCTGCATATTTATAAAAAAGATACAATACCAGTTAACATTCTGGACTCACCTTCTCATTCAATGTTTTTATTTTTTTCCTGCATTGTAAATAAATATTGAAGTCATCCAGACTATAAAATAACACATAATGAATCATTTAGTACTTAAATATGTTAAACAAACCAAAATACTTGTGTTTTCGTGGCTCTGGGGTGGGGTTAACTTGCAGTTTCTGAGGCTGGAACTCAGATTAACTTTTCCAGGGCAACAGAGGTAACTCTTCTGGGGTGGTCGTGATGAGAGTCAGTTTCATCATAATGTGTTTCATGGTCTTTGCAACAGCACTTAATGATACTTTTAAAGTTTTGAAATGTTTCAAATTGACTGATTTTCATTTTTTAAAGTATTTGTTTTTATTTAGTTGAGTAGTTCTTGCCTTAACATCAGGAAATCACTCAAATAGGGCTATTCACTGTTTACCAACTCTACCTCTTCACAACTTTACAACTGATGCTCTCAAACACATAGAAAGAACAAGAAATTCAAAGTTCAGCACAGCTGTTAACTGAAAGCCATCCCAGGTGACTCTACCTCATAAAGCTGTCTGAAAACATCCAGCCAAGATGTGCAAAGCTGTCATCTAAGCAAGAAGTGATACTTTCTTATCTAATTTAAAATGTAAAACATTTTTAGGTTTGTTTACTAAATAATTTGATGTTTTTTTTCATAGTTTGGATGACTTAAGTTGTAATCTACCATTCAATGAAAAAACACTGAATTTAAGATGTGTAAGGGGACTAACGAAGCACAGGCAAAGTAAAAATCATCCAATCAGGGGCTTTTCTTCTTTGTATGTCACCGTGGTGACCAATGGAAGCTATACAATTCCAAAGACTGCTGCTCACCACTACTTAATGGAGGGAAAATAATTGAGGACGAGTTAAAAATGCAACAGAACTGAATTTGCATCCTTTTGGAGATCCAGATTAAGAATTGCAAAAGTGTAATTCATTAGCAAAATATGGCTATGGACAAATGACGTATGCTACAAAGACAAAGGCCTGCAAAAGTGTAGATAGAAGCATATTTAGGATTTAGTCATGTTTTAAAGGGGTACAAAAATAAGGTATGTTTACTTCCTAATGTTGAGGTAGCCTGCTTTCTGTATGAGCGTACGGTTGACCGGCTCCAGGTCGCGGTCGGGCATGTAGACTGTGTCCTCCACCGACAAGAGCTCTCTCTGAGTCAAACGCATGCTCTCTGCTTCTGCATCTAACTGAGCCTGGATACTTCAGAAAGAGAGAAAGAAAGAGAGAGAGAGAGAGAGAGAGAGAGACATAGACCAAGATAGAGGAAGAAAGAGAGAGAGCAAAAGAGAGATTTAATTACTGAACTATTCAGAAGCTCCCCCTTAACATTTCACAATAACAAAAGATAAAGCTGAAGAAAGTGACAAACTTCTGTTCATTTACCTTTGAGTCATATTGGTTACAGATGCCAGGAAACTGTCCATTTTCTTGGAAACCAGCTCCATACCTTTCTTAAAGAAGCTTATCTGTATACGTGGGTGTCAGAATTGTTCACAGTCATTACTCAGGTAGAAGGATAGATACTAGGTTAATACTAGTACCAACTCAAACATTTTACTCAAGTAAAAGTGTAGAGTATTGGTTTAAAACCTACTTAAAGTTTAAAGGTAAAGGTAATGTAAGGAAAAACACCATTAGGACAAAAGCTTGGGCAGCACTGAATGATATATGTTTATACTTCTCATTCAACAACAATCAGATTCACTCTATCCAGATGGAGAGATTTATCTGGATAGCGTTTTTTTTTAATGATGAGAAGCCAGAATAAAAATAAGCTGAAATGAAATAGGAATAACAAGGCTATTTTTAATATGTAAGGAATAGAATGTACAGATAATTGGGTAGAAGTAAAAAGTCACAAAAATAATTACTCCAATTAAGTATAGATAGCCAAAATTCATCTGAAGTAAGATAAAGTATTTATATACTTTTTGACACCTCTGTATAAATCTGTCTGTAAAAGGTAAGAATGAGTTTTTTAATTAGATAAAGAACAGCATTATGCAGCCACTGAGGTCATAATATTTGAGTTTGCATTATTCATTGCATTAATAACACTAACACATTAGAAATGTAAAATTATGCTCATACCTGCGCTTGTGTGTACCCCAGCATGGGCTCCAGCATAGCTACTCTCTTCCTGTACTGTAAGGCATTTAGAGCACAATAATACTGCATAGAGGCCTGGTGCTGCTTCCTGCGGCAAAACGCCACCTCCCGAACCACCTCTGCTTTCACCTGCGGATAGACAGGAAACAAACATACAAACAGCCCCAAAACAAATGTTACCTAATTATTAGTTTATGCAAAATCATATGCAAATGTTCAGGTATCCCTGGTCAAATGAACAACAGAATAATTTACACCTGCAAATTAATGTATTAACTTTACCTATATAGAATCAAACCAAATTTGTCATGTGGTCAGGGTTGTCCAAACTCCTGCATATGTCTCTACATATATGTACATCAGTGTATTCTTTACTCCCACTTCATATTAAGTACAACAAACATTTAAATGACCCACCTTTTCATTCTCTCTCTTTTTGGGTAGTCTACTGTATTTTACCATGGCTGCTTCATGCTCTAAGAAGAAAAAAAAGACAACAAAATCGTTTTATGTTCACGTTTTACTGAAACATCTATCCATTTACTTTGTTTATTTTATTTTTTATATTAAATAAACATTTGCTCTTACCATCAGTGGCAATTCCAAATATTTCCTTCAATGTGCTTATTTCTGTAACAAGAATAAAAAAGTATATAATTATTCTACACCCTTTAGTGTGTGTTATAACATAGAGTGTGGAAAATAAGTATTTAATACACTGCCAGTTATGTTTTCCATCTATAAAGAAGGGAGAGGTCTGTGAGAGATATGAGTTTTAGCACCCTACAAAGATTTTCTATTGGGTTCAGGTCTGAAGACTGGCTCCAGGATCTTGAAATGCTTCTTACAGAGCCACTCCTTAGTTGCCCTTTCAGTGTGTTTCGGGTGGTCATTGTCATGCTGGAAGACCCAGCCACAACCAACAGACATCTGCAACTGCTCAATGCTCAAACTGCTCACAAACTGCCATGTAGAATTAAGACTTGAGAGGGGCTGTAGTGATGGGGTCCCAGTAAGAACATACTGAGCCCATGCCCACCTGGAACCCACCTAGCCCAATGTTCCATTTATGTGAGTCACACAAGAATGTCTGCTAAGTTTGGACAAGTGGTCAGCATCATGAAGGTCTCAATCTGTCCCTGCGTCCAAAAAGCACATTCAGTTCATTTCAATGTCAGAGGAATAAACACTGTCATACCGGTCAGATCCTTCTCTCTGAACTGCACCATGGGAAACACCATTCTGTCAGCAATCTGACTGGACAAGTCAGCGTGCAGAGCATTCAGCTGATGGAGAGAGAAAAAGAGAGAGATCTGAAACTGAACTAAAAAAACAGAAACAAAATACAGACTAAAAGCTTTACTGATACAAATGGAATATGATTAGCTCAGCAAAAATACACCACTGCACTCCCAACAATATGAAAACAAGAAAACCCCACAACACAGGCCTTCTACCCAGGCCATGACCCTGCTATCTAGTAGCAGGTGAGATGAGGAGAGTATGTGGAGAACAGTAGCATGAAATCTAAAGCCTTGACCTTGTTGGCTGGGAAAACACCTGCCATCTGTTATTGTGCCCCCTGCTGGATCCCCACAGTGTCTCCACCTGCACTGAGGCTGGACGCCTCCACCCAGCTGAGCCTACCCACCACCCACAAGTAATTACACTCACACACAAACACACACATATGAATAATCTAACATAACTGCCACAATAAAACATAATTTCTTTGAAATGGATTGTGGATTACAGCAATGTTATGACAGCAATGATATACTTAAGGATGCACTTAAATACAAAAACCTGTACATACTGTAGAAGACACACACACACACATACACACACACGCAAACAGCAGGTAGTGTTCTCACCTCCTCCACGGTTTTGGCAAAGTGTTGAAGTGTGTTGATTACCTCTTCATCTCCCCTCCCCAGAGCAAAGTTCTGCAACATCAAAGAATCCTAAAATTACTCAAAGTTCAAAACACTGAATTATTCAGTGCTCATCTGTCGACCCACAGTCCTTCCTCACTCTGGGTCATAACTAAAGCGTTTTAGGAAGATTAAAAAAGTCTAGATCTAGAAACTGCCACAGTTAATTTAAAAAAAAGCAAGGTAACACTGTTACAGTGCAGTCTGCACTATCTGACTTACTGTTTTAACATTTACAGCTCTGAAAAAATTAGGGGACCACTTCAGTTTCTGAATAATTTTATTTGATTTTTCTTTCAGACCTCAAATAATGCAAAGAAAACAAGTTCATATTATAAAGACGTAAGAGTTCAGAAATCAATATTTGGTGTAATAACCCTGTTTTTTAATCACAGTTTTTATGCATCTTGGCATGTTCTCCTCCACCAGTCTTACACACTGCTTTTGGATAACTTTATGTCACTCCTGGCTTGGTTTGATGGCTTGTGATCATTTATCTTCCTCTTGATTATGTTTTCAATTTGGTAAAATCAAAGAAACTCATCACTTTAAGTGATCTTTATTTTTTTCAGAGCTGTTTTGCTGGAGTTACATGCAAAAAGTCTTTCTAAAAATAAATAAATAAAAACGCTGCATGAAATGTGAAGCTTTTTCAAACTATTTTATTTCCAAATTATTTTTTTATTTTACAACCCTAATGTTGGGTTGGCTAACGTTGTGTAAGCAATAAATAAAAAACAGAATATGATGATTTGATTTCCTTTTCAACCTGTATTCAATTGAATACACTACAAAGACAAGATATTTTAATGTTCAAACGGATCAACTTTATTGTTTTGTTGCAAATATTCACTTATTTTGAATTTGATGCTGCAACACGTTCCAAAGAAGTTGGGACAGGGGCAACATTATCTACAGTCCATAATATCATCAAAATATTCAGAGAATCTAGAGAAATCTCTGCAGATAAGCAGAAAAAGGCAGAAACCAACATTGAATGCCCGGCACCTTTAATCCCGCAGGTGGCACTGCATTTAAAACTGACATCATTCTGTAATGGTTATTACCACATGAGTTTAGGAACACTTCAGAAACCATTGTGAGAGAGCGAAGTTCCTCGCTCCATCTACAAGTGCAAGTTAAAACTGTGCCATGCAAAGCGAAAGCCAGATATCAAAAACACCCAGAAACTCCACCAGCTTTTCTGAGCCCGAGCTCATCACAGATGGACTGATGCAAAATAGAAAAGTGTCCTTTGGTCTAATGAGTCTACATTTCAGATTGTTTTTGGAAATCAAAATCGAATCAAATATAGGTTTTTTTTTTTTTTTTTTGTTTTACACAACATCCCAACTTCAAGTGGTTTAAGACTTTGAAACATATGAATGTGCCTTACCTGTTTCTCATACTCGAGTAACTGTCTGGAGAGCTGTTCTGTGGCCAGGGCCATCTCATTCTGATGAGCGAGAGAAAGAGACGTTAATTAGGGAAGTGCCATATAATATCATACGGAATAATATTGCCAACATTTTTTATTATCTTTATCACAAAAATGTTCTGAAATATTGTGATATTATTAAAGGGCCACATGGCATATTACATATGTTAATTGCATGATCTGAATCAATTGTATACTGAACAACTGTACAATGTGAAAGTTTTACTGCAAAAGAAGATTTTCTAATGTGCTCAGTTCCAGGTATATCATGGCGAGTCTGTACAGTGCTCTGTGCTCGGATGGATCTTCCAGCAGAGCATAAAATAAGAGCATTAAAATGCTATTCATAAAAACAAACACTACTAAGGGAAATGAAAGGGTGATCTTTCATCTTTAAAAGAGCCCACTGCAGTTTGTTTACCCTAAGGTGCACTTGTGTGGTTTACTGCACAAAAACAGTAATACTTCATTTCTAAATGACCACTTTCTAACCTCTTTAAAGCTCTCCTTAGATGGGAGGCCTTTCCCAATGCAAATTAATGTTAAATGGACCAATAGAAATGCTTGAAAATTACCTGGAATGCAAATCTCCTAACACTGACTTCCATTCATAGTTTAGCTGTTATTTTTCCTTATATATAATTCACATTTTGGAGATATATAGTTTTGGTCTAACTGGAATGAAAAGGACTGAATGAAAATCAGAGAAAATACCACACTTTTATGGCACTAATAAAATTGTCTCAGATTTACAAAATATCATACTTGTTATGACATTTACGACCAAATGTATTAATGAAGAAGTCATTCTTATAAACATCTGCAAGCCATTAGACATGCTTGTTTCAAAGTCTAGATTTCTTTTTCCTTGTTGCATTACTTACTTTTAAGGTAAAGTATCTGTAATGATCCATAATGAATCCTGTTATTTAATAGGCCCTTTGACACTATTTCTATTTAGTTGAAAAAGGCAGTTATTTCAATTAATCAAATGATTAATACAAAAATCTAGGATTCATTTTGTTAGTGTAGCATTAAAGCCAACTAAAAGGAAAGCAGAAATAACAAGGTGATTATAATGTTGTATAATGTATATATGTAGCTAGTTTTAATGTTTAATGAACACACTCACACAGACATATTTGGGAGAACAAAAAGAAAATGCGAGATCAAACGATATGTGTACCGTATTTTCTGCACTATAAGATGCACTTAAAATCCTTTCATTTTCCCAAAAATTGTCAGTGTGCCTTATAATCTTGTGCGCCTTATGTATGAATTCTACCAGTCAGGTTGTGAGGAGCAGTAAAACCACTCCACTGAAGTACAGTGTTATACAGGAGTTTTAGTTTAGTTCTCCAGCACTAAGCCTGGAGCAGTATTAGCATTAGCCGCTAAGTGCGCTAAGCGCTAGCTCTTCCAACGTTCAGAGGTGAGTATATATTAGACTGTAGTCTGCATGTGTACCGTGTTAACCCAGCTACGTGGGACAAACCGCCAGCTAATATCACCCTGGCTTACTGAAACACTTAGGGTTGCTCAGTGTAGCACTGTCAGGTGGAATTAGCCGCTAACCGCGGCTAGCCTTAGTGGAAATCTGCCAATCTAAACTTACTGTAAATAAATAGAAGCACTTTACTCACCCAGATAAACAATTTTCAGGAGAGAAATCTGAGTAGATTAACATCCAGCATTCCTTTAACTTTAAAAACTAAATGTTTTTTAAGAATTGCAGTTTTATTTTCTTAGCTTAGCTTAGAATTAGATCAGGCTTTAATCCTAGCTAAATTAGAAGGAAAACATGGCGACAGCCCTGTTCCTTACTAATGTTGCATAACGCGTCTTATAATTCGGTGCATCCTTAAGTATGAAAGTACATCAGGAAATAGACATTTGTTGATAGTGCGCCTTATAATCCAGTGCACCTTATAGTGCAAAAAAATTGTACATGGAAACATATGCAAACATGGAAATGTATAAGCGTCATAATAGTTCAAAATTTGTGTACGTTATGCTAAATGCGTACATGTCAGCAGGTCTGAATCGGTTTTTGGCATTTATGAATCGATTCAGAAAAGTCCAAATCGAAAATTTTTCCAAATCCTAATAGACACATGGTGTCATATATCACCACTTTTAATAACATAGGTGCTCTGACCTGTCTAAGACTATTGTTACCCCTTCATTACTCCACATGGTGGCGCTAATGAAATGAATAGGGTAAATGTTAAGAATACAGGTTGTCAAATTCTGTAAAACGGACACCAATAAACCCAAAATTCTTTTGTTTATTTAGAAGTATTTTATTCTCTTCAGTAACACAGATGCCGTGAAGTATTGTAGATAATTGTTTTGTCATATATTGAGTATATAAGAATCACAGTATTGTGATATCATTGTTATCTTGAGCAGCGTTTGGTGATATCGTATCATGAGATGACCTGCGATTCACACTCCTCCTATGTACATGTACAGTACATGTGTGTGTACCTGTGCTCCAAAGACTCTTTGCATAGACTGCAGGAGCTGGTTGGTGTAGTCTGTGAGAGTTCCTGCATCCTCCTCGAACACGCTGAGCAGTGAGCGAGTCTGAAACACACAGCACAGTACAAATTAGACCATGAGCAGCCATGATCACAGCTCAGTGAGACATCAGGGGAGTGTCTGAAATGTCTTCAGCAGCTCAGCTGCAGGTGTGGGTGTAGGTGTGGGTGCGGTTCAAACACAACACAAGCAAAGGGCAAAGTAATTAGGTTTCTACTGAACTGCCTGGAAGGTCATTAACCCTTAAAAAGCCAGCATCTTCACTCTCATAACAACAGAAATTAAATATTAGCTTCACTGTCATTAACTCATAATTTATATTATAAATACTAAAAAATAAGTTTAAAGATTAATAACAGAAAAATAATGCTGGAGTTTATTGGTTAAAACCTGAAACATGATCTTGGTAATGCCATTTCAGTACACACCTCAGCACACACCTTAACCGACACAGACGAAAATGTTCCTCATCACAGTCTTAACAGACATTCCACCAGCCTTAAATATTTACCGTATTTTACGCACTTTAAGGCAAACCGGATTATAAGGCACACTATCTATTAACATCTATTTTCCGTTCAATTTTCAGACGTAAGGCTCACCATATTATAAGCCGCATTATCCGACTCTAAGGAACAGGGTTGTTGCCATGCTTTTCTTCTAATTCAGCTGGT
Organism: Astyanax mexicanus; assembly: GCF_023375975.1. Lineage (NCBI taxonomy): Eukaryota > Metazoa > Chordata > Actinopteri > Characiformes > Acestrorhamphidae > Astyanax > Astyanax mexicanus. The sequence continues at coordinate 46,293,224 of NC_064409.1, read as the reverse complement.
CTTGACGTAACTGTAATTCTTATAAAAAAAAATTTCTCCTGAAAACAGTTTATTTGAGTAAGTAAAGTGGTTCTGTTTATTTACAGTAAGCTTAAATTTCCAGCAGCATTAGCAGCTAACCGCTAACACTCACTCATTGAAAAAACTTTACTTTGCACACCAAAATGTATTTACTCAAATGTGTTCTGCCATATATCTAGATTGTTGGATTTACACTTAGTTAGTGCATATGGAAATATTGAGGGAAATACGCCTGTCATATAATATAGAAGAATGTGAGAGTACCAGAAGTTCAAGCTAGCCAACAGACAAGCAGCAGACTCTGGCATAAACTTCCCAGAAACATGCTAAACTAAAGCAGACGAACCAAAAACTTGGATTACAGAGAAGTAGCTCATTTTTATGATGTTCAACGGCCAAATACTGTTTTTAGTGGATAAAAGTGGATTTCACACTCTGTTGATTTATTATGCTCCATTAAGAAAAGTATGTTGGAGTATATTTAGTGTGCCCAAAATCATTCACTGTCAAATTTGGTTCTCCCCACTAGAATAGTGAAGATACAGCTTTAGATATTTTTGAAGAGAAGTGCGTCTCCGATTTGATAGCTCTAATTTTGCTGTTTACTGACCATTTGTTGTTTTTCCATTTAATATAGAATTAGACAAATTGTTCCCTTTTGTATGCTGATTGTTGTCGAAAAAAATATTGTCAAAAATCTATCTAATGCTATACTCATTCGAAAAACAACAACTGGTGAAGGTCAAACAGCAAAATATCTTGCAACAGCATTTGGTACACTGAAAACATCCAAAAAAAAGATTTACAGCATCAGATTTGAGGACAGCTGCAGTTATCTAGATGAAGGCCAAATATGAACTAGAAATTACACTAGTGTAGGAAAAGAAGCACACATTTCTATGGTTAGTAAAAGAGATGCATATGGATATTTGGATTAGAACAGGGGTGTCCAATACCGCGAGGTATTTTAGAAATAGAATGAAAGTTGGCCCGCTGTTAAGCAGGTTTTTATAATGTGAGATTCAAAATTTGAACGCTAGGTGTCAGAAACGGGCCAAAAAGTCTAAAAGCAGCGAGAGTGAAGTTGAAGCACAGAAAAACGGGCCAAAGAGTCTAAAAGCGGAGAGGGTGCTCAGTTGTAGCGCAGAAAAACGGGCCAAAGAGTCTAAAAGCGGAGAGAGTGCTCAGTTGTAGCGCAGAAAAACGGGCAAACGAGTCTAAAAGCGGAGTGGTGGCGCAGTTTTAGCGCAGAAAACGGGCCAAAGAGTCTAAAAGCGGAGTGGGTGAGCAGTTTTAGCGCAGAAAAACGGGCCAAAGAATCTAAAAGCGGAGAGTGTTCAGTTGTAGCGCAGAAAAACAGGCCAAAGAGTCTAAAAGTTTCCATAATTAAGGAGTTTAATATTAAGAGACATCATGAAATGAAACATTAAATTGAAAAATCTTAGTTTACACAACACTGTCAAAGATAGATAAAGATAGTAAGTCAAGCAAAATTATGTGTAAATGAAAGTAATCAGGAAAAAAGTGTTATTTAAAGTGGTATATTTCATTATTTGTTTTATTACAGAGTGTGGCCCGTGACTTCAAATATATTTCTCCTTCTGGCCCCCAACAAAAAAAGTTTGGACACCCCTGGATTAGAAGGTGCTCATTTCAGTACTGACATTATAACACTTGGAACATGAGATCCTGAAGTAGTAAGGCAATGCCAATGTTATGGACTTTCTCAAGCCAACATTTGCACCACTAATTCATTTACAATTAAATTCAGTGAGATAACTGAATTGTATAGCACATACCAATCAAGAACTATGCAGCTGCAGTTTTAAAGTTTGCTACAGAATCTATTATCTTGTAGATTTTATTTATCAGAATGTATCTTATGTATTGTTCTTTTTTTAGCTTAGCTTCAGTGCATGAAGTTGGCATCAAGTTGACAATAGAGTGTATACACTGACAGGTGGTGGACCTGTGGATAATCTGTCATGGTTGGTGGGCTAGTGTCACCATATGTATAAAATATCTTCACCTACAAGAAACTTTTCCATGTTTCCCCAGTATAAAAATGCTGTGTGTGTCCCAACAATTCAAATGAAGCAGGAACTGTACATTTGAATCCAGTTTTCCAAACAAAATCCTGCTAAAGTGCTGCAGGTTTCAACTACAACACAAATCTAACACAACCAATTCAGCTCACCATGAAAGTGTGAAGCTAGTAATGAATTGGATCAGGAGAAGTGGATTAGGGTTGGATCCAAAGTCTGCGGGAGGGCAGCTCTCCAGGAACAGGGTTGAAACCAGTAGTGTTACATGTAATTGTTCCTTATCACATAATGGGAATGCCACTAGTTTCATGTTTTGACCTTTCGAAAAGTGTGCTGCTATATAAAATGTTGCAATATCCTAAACAAATAAAACTTGTTCATGTTAACAGGCTCTCTTTTTTGCTAATAAAAATGAAACGTGCAATACTGAGCTCAGCAAAGCTTACTGAGGTCTCGTCTATACATTGTATGCTACGTTGTTAATGTAATTAGCTGCTTGTAGGATAAGTGTCAAGTTCCAGAGCTATGCAGGGGAAAGTGATCTTGCTCTGGCCAGGGGCAGAAAGTAAGAACGAGGCTGACTAACTCTAAGGCTGGCTGACAAGGGCTCAGCTACAAATGAGCCACAAGTCATTCAGATCAAGCTATGTGAACCTAGATATCACTTCACATGGAAAGTCAAACGAAGAACTGAGGAGGAAACTTCAAAACCCCAAACATGTCTTGTCTTGGTTGATCAAGCACATTAGAAGTAAAAGAAAAAGTGTATAAACTTTCGCTTTAAAGCTGCCAAACATTCAGAGCAGGAAAACACCTTCACTCAGATCTAGCTTTGTTATTCACATATCACACATTTCTCTTCTTGAGATGTCCTTTTTGTGAAGTCAAAAGAGATCAGGCTTCAATCTAAAAGTATTACTGGCAAGGGAAAGGGATCTCAATACCTAATAAAGGATGCATACATTGTAAGTAATGATGATTCCTGAGTGCTGCTGATTCCTGAGGTAAAAGACCTGCATTTAACTGAACTGTTTTGTTCCATTTTCTAAAAAAAATCCTTCCAAAGTATTATAAATAATAATGGACAGAAATATTTATTATTAAGATTTTTTATCTGCTCTCTCAAAATAATCTAAAGCATGCAGTAAATAATACACACATTTCAGAATGTGTGTATCATTTACAAAATACAAAATTACTTACTAAAAGACTTATTATGATACAGAGCAAAGAATATATGACTTCATCCCTGAAAATGAATATCACGGTATTCCAGGTGCAGGTGCATACTGTGCAGCTCTACTGGAAAAAAACAATAAACAAACCCATTTAACTCCAAAAATCTGTGACTTCTGTAACATTCTATGGTTTTATACATAACTAAACAAGAAGTCTTAACAACACAAGCTTACACTTATTTTAAAATTTCATTTTAAGCTATTTTCCAGCATTGTTATAAGAACATATTTTGATATATTAACAATTTAATTTGCTATCTGAATAGGTGACAGCTTTAACATCGTGCAGCCTATATATATATACAGCTCTGGAATAATTTAAGAGACCACTTCAGTTTCTGAATTAGTTTCTCTTATTTTGCTATTTATATGTATATGTTTGAGTAAAATAAACATTGTTGTTTTATTCTTTAAACTACAGACAACATTTCTTCAAAATTACAAATAAAAATATTGTCATTTAAAGCATTTATTTGCAGAAAATGAGAAATGGCTGAAATAACAAAAAAGATGCCGAGCTTTCAGACCTCAAATAATGCAAAGGAAACATATTCATATTCATAAAGTTTTAAGAGTTCAGAAATTAATATTTGGTGGAATAACCCTGGTTTTTAATCACAGTTTTCGTGCATCTTGGCATGTTCTCCTCCAACAGTCTTACACACTGCTTTTGGGTAACTTTAAGCCACTCCTCAAAATTTCAAGCAGTTCAGTTTGATGGCTTGTGATCATCCATCTTCCTCTTAATTATATTTCAGAGGTTTTCAATTTGGTAAAAGGGAAAACATAATTTTACATAACATAATGTTACAGAGCTGTAACGTTATAGTCTGGATCAGCGTGTATCTGACAGTCAGGCTCTCAGAGTCAGACACTCTAGCTAGGTAAACTAACATACACTGAACACATCCAGTTAATCAGGCCCCTCCCAGAGTGGACCTCAGCAGGCCCTGTTATTCCAGACTGACTGCAGGCTAAACTCACTCTTTTCTGTACTGAAACGTCCTATAAACGACTCAACATGGCGGTTAAACGCTGTGTTATGTGCTCTGAGTCTGCTCGTTAGTAGCAGCTCGCTGCTAAAGTCGTATCCGCTGGTTATTAAACAGCTGAGATGCGGGATGTGTCCGCTCGCCTCCGTGGCCTTTTTACTCCTGAAATAACACAGAGACCCGAGCTGCTGTTCAATAATGTAGCTGTTCCTGCCGCTCTCCTCTTCACCACACAGCCCTGCTCTCTGCTTTAAACAGACACCAGCCTGTTTTATAGCGGATAAAATTAAACAGTGAAGCGCTGGTCGAGCTGCGTGAGCGCTCATCACTGAGATCCTGCTGTTCTGGGTGAAAAACGGGATCAACAGTTCGCGAAGACTACAGATAAACACACAGCCTAGCCTCCAATACAGCGGGTACAACAGCGAATAGCACCTCTAACACAGCACCTGCTGCAGCACAGCCGCGCTCAGCCTACCTGTGGACTGTCCTGCAGGGCTTCCTCCAGGAGTAGTTTATGAACGGCCGGCATCTTGCTCTTTACAAGTAAGTGATGGTGCTAGAATTATTGGAGCTGTGTGGACTCGCTTTCCCGGTGTGCACTGCGCGACCGGGCATCACTGAGCCACGCCCCCGCGACGGTAGGTAATAATGCTAGTTAATGATGTAGGTTAGATTAGACAAGCAAGCTGAACTCTTCACACGTTTTAATGCTTAAGCGACGTTGATTTATGAAGACATGTAAGTGAAATTACCTCAAATTACATTTTTAGCGTTTTATTCACACCTATGCTCATGTTTAACACTCACACTAGAAAAAGCCTCTCCGTTTAAAGCTGAATGTGATCCGGCAGCGCCCCACACTGGACGAGGCTGAGTGATACTGAAAGATTATCGAAGCCTGCTCCGTCTTTACCTTTACTGGACATTTCTGTGTCCTCCTCACAGGGACGGACTGAGACCAGTCCCCAGGACGGCCCTGTACTTTTTATTACCTCAATTATAAGTTCTTACAGGTCTTTAGAAATGAATAGGGTCCCTGATTTCACACTAATAAAGCATTATGTCGTTGCCATTTGTTGCGGTAATGAGCTGTGGGCGGGGTTATGCTAATTTCAACGAGCAGGACTTCTTGGTACTGTGTTTATTGGAGCCTGCTTTCTTCATGTGCAGTAGTGTATTTGTACATTTATTTCACCTAAATAGACTTATTTTTATTTTGGTGGCTGTTTTTTTTTTAACACCTACAGTATTTGATGGAATTTAGGAAAACATTTATTACCTCTGCCACATGTTTGGCAAAGAGTGATACTGTGTTGAATGGCAGTATGTTTTCATGAAATTGTTACTCTGTAACCTTTTGTCTGACATATCTGACAATATCTCACCAAAATATGCTTGATTATCTTGTTAAAAAGTGATTGTTTGTTTATTAGTTTGATTCTATTTGCAATTGCACCGTTTAATCCTCCAACCTTTTAAGCTTTATTATTAAAAATAAAAAAACGGATAAATCAACTTTGGTTAATCACAGCCTTTGACACAGATACAGGTTTCAGGTGGTTACAAAATCTCAAAAAGGTTTAATTTTACTATGTGGAGGTTTTTCCCAGATCCCATCACATCCTAGTGCATTTCAAAAATATATATAGAATTGAAAGGTTACTTTATTTCAGTAATTAAGTATTTCAGTAACACGTGAAACTCATGTATTATATAGATATATTGCACTCAGAGTGATCTATTTTAAGCGTTTATGTCTTTTATTGTTGATGATTATGGATTACAGCCAATGAAATGTAAAATTTCTGATGATCAGTAAAGGTTTGGAGAGCCACGTTATCTGCTGGTGTTGATCCACTGTGTTACATCAAGTCCAAAGTCAGTGCAGTGTTTTCCCGGAAAATCTTACAGCAATTCATGCTTCCCATTGTTGAAAACTTTATGAAAATGCGGATTTAATTTTCCAGCAGGATTTGGCACACTGCCCACACTGCCAAAAGCACCAATTGGTCTTATATAATATTCAAATTTTCTGAGACACTGATTTTTTGGTTTTCATTGGCTGTAAGCCATAATCATCAGCAATACTAGTGCAATTTTTGAAATTAACTAGTATAATAGCCTATTAGGTCTATTCTGTGTAATTATTAGCCTGCACTTTTAGACCTACACGCTTGACAAATGGACAATTTATCATATTAGCGCCCTCAGTTGTTGTTAGTTGCTAGACTAAATAAATTCTGGTTATTGAAATGAAGGCCGTTCTGGACTTTCCCAGAACTCACAGTCCGTCCCAGTCCGTCCCTGTCTCCTTGTGGCTCATCATGATTCAGTGCAAGAAAATAAATCTCATTATTAGGTAATAAGTGAAGCAAGGAAACATTCTACAAGTGCAGCTGGAGTTTAGAAAAAATGTAAGTGATAATGATATATTCTCTATTTTAATTTTGTATATTGTGTTTTTAAGTTTTTAACTACTCACCTGTAAACCTGTGCTAATGTGATGTGACCAGAAATCTTATTCAGCATCAATATTAGACTAATGTGTAAAGCAGCATGGTAATGTAAATATACATATATTATCTTAAACTGTGTTATATTTAAATGTATATATTTTTAATAGTGATATTAACTCAGAATTAGATATATAAAAGTATGTGTAAATGAATAAAAAGTCCTTACAGGCCTTCAGAAATTAATAAGGTCTCTGATTTCACGCAAATACTATACTGTGTCTTTGCCACTTGTTGCAGCAATGAGCTGTGGGTGGGGTTATGCTAATTGCGGAGAGCAGGAATTCTGGGTACCGTGTTTATTTGGGATAATATTGCTTCGTTTTGGCGTGTTTTTCAACATTATATTTCTCAATTACGTGTTTTTTATGCGTCTTGGTTGCAGAGTGCATTAGTAAAGGTTGCTTTAGTACAGGGTACTCTGGGTTAATCACCATTTTCTGGAACACTGTCACCTTTAGTGATATAACGTCATGGTTTAACATGTTGGGTATGGTTGTTGTCTGGTTTTTGCTTGTAAGTGGTGGATAGTCTTGTAGTTGTAAAGTTGTTCTGATTGGCAGACGTGTTTGTATCTGCGTAAGATATTAAATGGTGTGTGTAGTGTTTTTGTAGTGTAGTTGCTGAAGATTAGATTAGGTGTTGATGTTTCGTGTTCTACTCATTTGCAGCCACTGCAATTTAATTTAACACATGTAGGTGCTGTGAGTTTAAAGCACTATTGTTTTTCAGTGTAGGTGATTCATTTGTTTACTCCCTGAAGCTCAGTCAGGAAAAGTAGCATTCTGTTTAGCTCAAAGTTAGCAAGCAGAATGTATTAGCTAACTAGAAATCATTCTGTTGATTGAAAATAATGGATGCAGATGTTTTGCAAAAGCAATGAAAAGCAGAGATTCTAAGCTTTACTATGATTCACTGACCCTGACTTACGGGACCAGTATAGTTTCAGATAAACTGATGGATATACACAATGAACGATTTATGGCCTGCTGGTGGGCTCAGGCAACAGATTAATAAAAAGAAGCCATATGTAATTGCTAGTTTAGCAGGGCATGTACATATGAGAAATCAGCATTAAAAAATGCAAAAAAAAAAGTACATTTTATTTGCAATATACTTTGTTTTTTCATTGCTTAATATGAGTCTTTAAACACTACCATTGTAGTGCACTGTTTCTCTAATTGGGATTGGTTGAGAACTGACCTGCACCTCCTGAGAACAGAATCAGTAGAAACTAAGCATTGGCTAATTTTCTTACCTAATTTATGTGTTCCATCATAAGAATGATTCACAATCACAATCCAGTGTCTCCTTTTATTAAATTGCTGTTTATGCCAGTAATTCTGTGTATGACAGTCAGTTTAAATGATGTCCTATAGTTTCTTCCTTAATAATAGCAAAGCTGTTTAGTCTGAGACCAAAACTACGCTCTGTGAAAACCAAGAGGACACAGAGGCCTCTAAATACTGTGTTTGAATATATACATACAGTGTGTACAGTGTTGTGTAACCAGTGTGTAATAATGTATATCTTTACTGAACTGCATACTGAATTCTCATACACTGACTGAAGTAAGATATAGATTGTCTGCCTCTAATATAGTATATAGTATGTAAAGTATAGTATATAGTGTGTATAGAAATGCTGGTACTTTAAATGGCACATTGTCACAAGTAGGACTGTGTATTGGCAAGGACTTGGCAATATGATATGTATCACAATACAGTGGTTACAGATTAATATATATCACAATATATTGTGATACTGTAAGCAAGGCAAAAATATATTTGAAAACTGTCAATATAAATTTTTATAAAATCTGGGAAAAATGGGAAATAAAGTAATTTTAAAAAATCAATAAAATAAATGTGTTTTTAAGAATATAACAATATGGAGCTTTTTTATCGTCTTACTTTTTTGCAATATTATTGCGTTTGAAATAATATTGCACACTGCTAATGCACAGTAACAAAACGAGCCTGCTGTATTGTAAGGGTTAACGATACATAGATAAATTAACTAAAAGTATCAGTTGGGTTTTACAGATCCAGTAAAAATGTAGGATATGGTCACTCTAGGTTCCCTTTATGTTGTAGTTGTGTGTTGTTATGGTTCAACTCTCTCTCTCTCTCTCTCTCTCTCTCTGTCTCTCTCTCTCTGGCACATATTCATCTGTGCAGTGTACGGTCTATCTGTGAGTGGAGTATGCTGCCAGATAATGGTATAATGTGCTCGCTTCCAAGTTGGCCGTCTCATCCTCTCATCCTCGCTGTGACTACAACAACAAGCAGCTCTTTGTTTATACCTGAATCTGCACTACTCGTGATCTGATCCAAGTAATTCATTACACCGCGAGACCAAAACATCCTCCTCCTCAGCCAATCCACCAAAACCCTTCTCTTTGTGTTCCGCCAGCTTTGATTGCCATATTTCAACACAAAAACGAGCTGATATCATGTTAAGAGTCACGTGTAATGGTTTTCCAGCTCCCTTTTATGGACAAGTGCTGCTGCTGTTGGAAATAGAAAACCCCATGCTGTGCTTTTTTTCTAGCACTGCAGACACGTCTTTATTGAGATAAATTTGACAGATGATGATCTGCAAGTCTGTGCTTTATAATGTTGATGTTTTTAATCACTAAAGGGCGAAAGCATCTTCTTAAATACAGTATGAAGACAATAACCACTATTGATTCTTAATATAAAAAAAACTGCAAATAATGGTCCTTTTCCCATTTTAACCGGTTTAACCGACCATGCTTTAGATTAATTCTTGCAAAACTACATTACAGTTCCAATGTACATCAATTCAATAGGCCCTAAAATAGAACCTTATGGGACTCCACATAATACACTGCACTAAACAGTTACAGTGGAAAAAATAATTATTTGATCCTCTGCTTAATTTGATCCCATTTAACCCAAAGACATGAACAGCCTATCAATTTTATATTACGTTTATTTTAACAGAGATAGACAGAATAGCAACAAAAAATACAGCACAGAAACTTCAAATGTAGGTTATAAATAAATGTGTTTTTGATTAGGTGAAACGTGTATTTGATTCTCAAACAAAATGTGCTGTGAACTGGATAGGGAAACCCTTGTTGGCAAACATGGAGGTCAGATGTTTCTTGTAGTTGGTCACCAGGTTATCTTACAGGGGATTTTAGCTTTCAAACTTTCAAGGATGTCGCTTGGCAACTCAAAATTGAGTTCCCTCCACAGATTTTCTGTGGGATTATATTTTAGGTCATTGTCATGCTGGAAGACCCATCCAAAAGCCATCTTTAGCATTATGGCTGAGGTCAGGAAGTTTTTATACAAGATTCATGACCACATTCATCAGCCCCTCAGTGCGGTTAAGTTTTTTTATGTAGTCTTAGCAGAGAAACAACCCCAAAGCAGAATGTTTCCAGCTCCATGTTTGACGGTGGTGATGGTGTTCTTGGAGTCATTGGAGTCAAAGTGAGTGCTGTGTAATTCTGGACTTATATTTCTTCTTTCAATCTTTTTGCTGATGGTCTTGTAGCCCATTCCAGCCCATACAGTCTTGTCTTTGACACTTTTTTTCACAGCTGTATGGATTTTCACACGGCGGCCGAGAGGTTTGAATGGAAAACACTGATTCTGGGAAAAGGTGTGTTTTATGCACATAATGAAGTAAAATTAAGAGTACTTTATTAAAGGGAAAATAAATGGAAAATTAATTTATAACCTTTTATAAACCTTTTGTTTAATGTTTTTGTTTTGGATGTTTTGTTGATATTCTGCCTCTCTCTGTTGACTAACCTTAATTTCTTAAAGTATTTTTTCTTTATTTAGTTGAGTAGTTCTTGCCATAATATGGATTAGAACAGTACTCTTCACAACTTTACTCTTGATGCTCTCAAACACAAGAGGACGAGCAATTCAAGTAATTAACTCTTGACGAGTTCAGCACAGCTGTTAACTTTTAAGCAAGAGGTGCCTACTACTGGCTTCTTTTTCAGCCAGCCTCACTGCTGCTAAAGCTGAATTCTATCACAAAAAAATCAGCTCCCTCACAGACTCCCGGAAACTATTTGCTACATTCAAAACACTACTCAACCCTCCACCTCCTCCTCAGGCTACCTGCCTTACGGCTGAAGCTCTTGCCTCATTCTTTACTGGGAAAGTGGCAGCTATCAGCAGACAGTTTACTGATGCGACATGTAGCAGTCCTACATCATGCTCTGCTGCCCGGTATCCCTCTACCGAAGGCGTCGCTTTCTCCTCGTTCGCTCCTCTCACTGAGAACGAGACACTGGCTCTCCTAACGCGTAGCCGTCCTACTACGTGTCCACTTGACCCGATTCCTTCAGACCTTCTGCAAACCATTGCACCTGCAATCATTCCGGCTATTACTCACACGATCAATGCCTCTTTAACATCTGGTGTGTTCCCGACTGCTTTTAAACAAGCACAGGTCACACCACTGCTTAAAAAGCCTTCTTTCAACCCCGCCCAGGTTGATAACTACAGACCGGTCTCACTACTGCCTTTTCTTTCTAAAACATTAGAAAGAGCAGCTCTCAATCAAGTCTCTGGCTTCCTCACCCAAAATGACCTCCTGGACCAGAACCAATCTGGTTTCAAGAAAGGGCACTCTACTGAGACGATCTGTTGTCTGTGACAGAAGCGTTAAAAACTGCTAGAGCAGCAGGACAGTCCTCAGTGCTCATTCTGCTGGACCTCTCGGCTGCTTTGGACACAGTCAACCATGACTTCCTCCTAACTATACTCTCGAACATGGGGATCTCAGACAATGCGCTGTCATGGTTCAGATCGTACCTCACTGGGCGCTCGTTCAGGGTGTCATGGCAAGGACGGCTGTCCCCAGCCCACTCGTTACCCACTGGGGTTCCCCAGGGTTCGGTACTGGGACCTCTTCTCTTCTCAATATACACCACCTCTCTAGGTCGGGTTATCCGCTCACATGGTTTTTCCTACCACTGCTTTGCTGACGACACTCAGCTATACCTCTCGTTCTCACCAGATGATCACTCAATCTCTGCACGAATATCACAGTGTCTCTCAGACATATCCGCATGGATGAAGGAACATCACCTCCAACTAAACCTCTCAAAGACTGAACTTCTGGTCATACCAGCAAAACCTTCTATTCAACACAACTTTGCCATAACCATCGACTCTCTCTCTCTCTCACCGACAAAGGTTGCTAGGAACCTGGGTGTCATGGTTGATGACCAGCTTCTCTTCACGCACCATGTGGCCTCAGTTGCTCGATCCTGCCTCTTTGCGCTTTACAACATCGGAAAAATTCGACCGTTTCTGACGCAACAGGCCACCCAACTCCTGGTACAAGCTGTGGTAATCTCACGCCTCGACTACTGCAATGCCGTACTAACTGGCCTCCCGGCCTGTGTAGTAAAACCACTACAGATGATTCAGAATGCAGCAGCACGTTTGGTCTTCAACCAACCAAAACGGGCACATGTCACTCCGCTGCTCATTGAGCTCCACTGGCTACCGGTTGCTGCTCGCATCAAATTCAAAGTGCTTACAATCACCTACAAGGTGATGACAGTACAGGCTCCTTCCTACCTGCACTCGCTCCTGAAGGCTTACGCTACCTCCCGGCCGCTGCGCTCCTCCAATGAACGTCGCCTCGCTTTGCCAAACACTCACACAAAGCAATCCAGACTGTTCTCATACAGAGTTCCCCAATGGTGGAACAAACTACCTTCCACTACCAGATCAGGAGAATCTCTCGCTATCTTTAAGAAACTCCTGAAGACAGAGCTCTTCAAAGAGCACTTACTCTCCTAACACCTCTAACAAACTAACTAATTCTAACCTCATCTCCTTCTTCCTCTTCTCTACTCCTCTATCCCATTATTTCCCTCTGACCTCCTTAAGGCCCTATCTATAGATGCTTTATTTTTAACTTCTATTATTTTTGTACTTAACCTCTTCTATTATTTGCACTTCAATATTGTAAGTCGCTTTGGACAAAAGCGTCTGCCAAATGTAATGTAATGTAATGTAATGTACTTTGAATAATCTAAAACATTAAACAAATTCTGGTTTGTTTAGCACTTTTTTATTGAATATTCCATGTGTTTTCCTTTATTGTTTAGATGACTTTAGTATTAATCTACAATGCATATTTTTTTCTCCCAATGAATGCATAGGAGCCTGTGTTGTTGAGAGTTAGGTTCAGAGGTGAATCTGAGCAGATCTGAGAGTGGGCTAGTGTTTATTGTGTTGAATGAAGAGGCTGTTTGTTTGTATGGTGAGAGCTTGTAGCTTGTTGCTGTGGGTGAATGAGACTGGATGAGATAGTGTGAGTGTGGGACCCAGTTTAGTTTGTCTTTTTCTCTCTTTGGTTTTCTAGGGTCATGAGCCTGACATACGTGAAGTGACCATTAGACTTTCCTGCGTTTGCTCTTTATTGTACAATGTGGAACTAAAGGCTTTTTTGCAATTCGCCAGCCTCCCTCCCCATCACCCCCTGTTTCCATGGCAACCCTGTCAGGGTGGAGAATACCAGCAAATCATGTGAGTGCAGAGCATCCCTCTTTCCCTCCCTCTCTCTCTCTTTCTCTCTCCTTCTCTCTCTCTCCCTCCCACAGTCTCTCTCTGGGTGTCTGACTGTGCCACTGCAGACCATTCCAGGCTGCATCAGGGGGAGCGAGGGAGTGAAGAAATCAGAGCAGCAGAGGAGAAGTGCTGTCCTCCATTCATCCTTACCTTTCTTTTCCTCTTTCTTTTTTTGTCGTTGGTTACACTCGTCTGTTTCTGGGTCTGGATCTCTCGATCCAGTGGGCTGGTCTGTCAGTGGGACAGAGTGTGATGCTAGAATGGGTTGTGGAAATTCCTCTGCCACTAATACCACAGCAGGAGGTGAGTGTGTGTGTGTGTGAGAGTGTGTGTGTGAAACCAGACATGGGGTTTCCATAACACTGCATGGAATTTCTCAATGGAAACACATTGGAAGTTATGTACATACACGCATGTGTGTTTGTATCCCAGTATATGCCTTTATGTGTGTGTGTGTCTGTGTGTGTGTATGTGATAGAATGCACAACATAGCATGGGATTTCTTAATGTATTTATAGCGCCAGTCATAGGCATGCATGTGTGTGTGTCCCAGTACGCTACTGCTTGATTGTGTGCATATGTATATTTGTGTGTGTGAGTGTGAGTGTGTGTAAGTGTGTGTAGCATGTGCAGGTGGATCAGGTGCTGTGTTTATAGCTGAGATTTTAAGTGTAATTCCCTCATCAACACTGAGAGATGCTAATGTTTAGTGTACTGTCTTACTTGGAATGCATCAGGCTGTACAGCTAGCCATAGACTCGTAGCAGTGCGTGTGTGTGTGTGTGTGTGTGTGTGTGTGTGTGTGTGTGTTTGTGTGTGTGAGACAATGTGTGTTTTATTAGTAATAGAGATGTATCTGTTAAATTTGCCGATATGAGAGTCTCCAGTAAAGAGAGAGTCACACACTCCTTCAGCAGAGCACAGTGTGGCACTCTCTGCTCTGAGTGTGTGTGTGTGTGTGTGTGTTCAGCAGGCACAAGTCTCTCTGAGTGAGCCAGTGGTATTTGTGGACACACACTTTGATTTATGGGGACAGTGTGTGTATAGGGATGTGGGGGGTGTATACAGGGGGGGTGTATTTTGGGGGCTGTCTGGGGGATACAGTCATGTGCTCATCTTTGTTTTTATAACAATAAATGTCCTGATTTTAGGATTTTTTTGGGGGGGAGAGGGGCTCAATCAAGGTAAAGTATACTTTACCTACAAAATAGGTTTATTAAAAAAGTTTAGGCTCAGGAAACACACAAAATATATTACATATAGATATTTGACATCATTAAATACTGATAAGATTAAAGTTTATTAATATTTGATATAAAAATCCAGGTCATCAGAGCAGTTTAGCTCCACCCACATACATTAATGTTATAAGGACTGCATAATCTCAGATTATTATTAGTTTGAGACAGAATCTATCTATCTATCTATCTATCTATCTATCTATCTATCTATCTATCTATCTATCTATCTATCTATCTATCTATCTATCTATCTATCTATCTATCTATCTATCTCTCTCTCTCTCTCTCTATATATATATATATATATATATATATATATATATATATATATATATATATATATACATATACATACAGTACAAGTCAAAAGTTTGGACACACCTTCTTATTCAATCTTTTTTCCTTATTTATTCCTTTAATTTATTTTCTACATTGTAGATTTATATTAACGATTAAAACAATTAAGGGACACATGTTTAATTACATAGTAAACAAAATAGTGTTTGCCCTCCTTAATACTCCCATCTAAGCCCTAAGACTGAGATGGTGATTTGGAATGAGCTCGAGCTAAATGTGCTACTTAGAAGAATCTAAAGTATAAAACATATTCTGGTTTGTTTAACTTTTTTGTTGCAGAATATTTACAGAATAATTTCATGAGTGTCACTGTATAGATTGAATGTCTTCCATATTAAATTTACAATGAAAATAATAATATAAAAAAAAGAATAGACACTGAATGAGAAGAAGTGTGTGCAAATTTTTGGCTGGTATTGTATATATAAAAATATATAAGCAATTTTACAGAAGAAGAGATCATATTTTCTAAACTCTCATTGGAAGTCAATGTAAAAAGATTTTCTAAGTAATTTTGCAAGCATTTCTATTTATCCATTCATAATAGAATTTTGGCAAAATGTAAAGTCAAATTAAATGTAAAAACAACATTGTATACATAATGGATTCACATATTTGTATGTTTGGATGTGTTTTTGTGTGTGTGTAAACCCATATGCTTACATTTTATAAATACAAGTGTATGCCTGTGTGTGTGTGTGTGTGAGTGTGTGTGCGTGTGTGTGTGTGTGTGTGTGTGTGTGTGTGTGTTCCTCACTCTGGCTTTGGTTTCCATAGTCATGTGTGTGTTAGTTGTTGCACAGACAGCACATTCTGTTTACAGAGATGAGTCTCAGTGTCAGTCACTGGTGTCGGCTGTTTAGGCTTTGATGTGTCTCTGTTTAATCCCTCTATCTATTTATTCCTCCATTTGCTCTTTCTCTCTAATCATCCACTGCATTAACTTCAGAGGTACTGACTGATGTGGTAGCAGACTAGATCTGGACAATATAAATGATATTACAAAAAAACTCATATCTCGGTAGGGTGAGGAGAAATGGCTGGTTAGTTTATATGATGTATAATATTAAAGTATGATAAATGTTTCTAGGTAATATTTATATTTTTTAATAATACACATAAGACAGTTGCACTATGTGCATTCTTTTACTGGCTTAACAATAATTCAGTATCATTATATAATCAAGATAAAAAAAATTAATAATGGATATATGATTTTAAAACACATTTCTGATATTTTACTCTAAAACTGCGTTGTGTATGTGGGTGTAATAGTTTGTGACTGTGTGTGTGACTTTGTTCCCAGATATAGATATAGGCACTCTGTCCAGGGTCAGTTATTCAGTGCCCGATGCAATCCTCCAGGTGACACTTGTTTCCGCGCAAAAGTACTCTGTGCACGATTGGCTGCTGCTTTTCACTGGTGTGTGTTGATTGGCTGAGTGTAAGTGATTGTAGAATGTAATTAACAGCATCCTTGGGTACCTAGAAATGCAAGTAAACTCCTAGAGCAATATAAAGTAATTCAGGGCATTTTCTCACCTCGAGTTTGTTTCTTTGGTCCGAATCAGTTGATGAGTTTGTTTACTTGAAGTGTTTTCTCCCTCTGTTTGGTTTGGTTTCACACAAGCACAAACTTAAACACGCCAAAATGTGCAGTGCAGACGTCTGCATAATAAACTTAGTCGCGCGGCTATGGACAGCAGAGACAGCATTTGATCATAGCTGTGGTGATTAGTATTATCTGGCTAATATGCCTTATCAGCAGTTTAGCTCATATTAAAGGAGTATATTTGATAGCTGGGTTGGATTGAGACCGGATCACGTTCTCACTACAAGAAAGGGGCTCCAGAGTTTGTTTGGAACTGGACAGAGACCACGTCCTCTAGCAGGTTGTGGTCCGTTTTTTTTGATCCGCACCCAAGTGCTATTAATCGAACCACACTAACGAGACAAACACCAGAAAAAATAGCGCTGAGCATGTTTGGACAGTTACTGTTGTTTAATTTTACTGTTTAATTTTGAACTCAGGTATTGTGAAACTTCTACAGGATTTGAGGTCAGAATGTTTGCTTGATATGATTTTAAACGTGTTATACTATTATACAATTCTGTTGAACGAATAAATATTCATGTGTTATACTCTTATCACAGTGTTTTTTGTGTAAGAAATCATTTCAGTTGTTATTAAGTAATGTGGTGTGAGGCAGTGTCTGGGTGTCTTTGGGTCATGTGTTGTCTTGGTGATGCACTAACAGAAACACTTCAAAAGCACAACTGCTGATTGTTCTTAGTCACTCCGAACAAAGGAGTAAAATGGTCTTATCGGTCTGGACCAGCCACAGCAAAGCTGTTAAAAACAGTGTAATCAATGTGCCCTGGGGAGCCTGTGTCCAGTTACTTCAGGAGCTGTTTTTTCGCCTTTGGTTTTACGTGATACGCTTACTGACCCTAGACAAATGACCTAGTTTTCATGTTTTTTTTTTTCCCCCTTCCTGTTGTCTTGGTCCAGTCTTCATGGAAATAAACATTGGGATGAGTTTGTGAGAAAGACTGTGGGGAGGTCAGAGTTTTTTTTCCAAAACTATGTTTTTTCTTTGTGCTTCCTGTCAGACACTATATAAGCACTGTACTTGTAGGCCATCCAGAGTTTACATGAGTCAAGACAAAGACTCTTCAGATGTTTGAGAGGCAGGCCAAGGCTCTTAAAGCTGCTTGGCTGTGATGGAGGCCTCGGGCAGAGTGACTTTCTGAAGAGCATTTGCACATCTCCAGCCCTGCCAGCAGTGCTGTAAGTGCTCTCTGTGGTGGAGAGCAGGACAGTTTATGAACAGGCTCTGTTGTTGTAGCTCCCTTTCCCAGTGCAATACACGGAAAATCAGAGTCACTGTACAGTCACATAGCTGCAGTGATGAAGCGAGACTGCCCTGAAGCATTGTGTCATAGGTGACTGATTGCGGGACGATACTCAACTCGAGTCTGAGGAGAGATGATGTTATGCGTCTGTATGTAACATTTGTGCTGTATGTCTTAATAGCATATATTCTTTATGCTGGAAAATATTCAGTGGCAAATATGACTAACTGCAAAAGGGTTGCTTGCATAAGTATATAAGCATAAGAGTTTGGAGAACTGGGGGAAAGATAATTGTAAACAGTAAGCATATACAAGATTAAAACACATGAGGAAAACATATATTCAAGTGTTTGATCTAACTACTATCTACTGTATTGTAACAACAAGCATCGCTTTATGAAAGTCACTCCTCAGAACAAGAGTAAGACTTGAATACCTGAATAAAGCCATAAAGAGCTCTAAACGAGAGACCAGAGTGTATAGAGACACCATTCAATGATATTAAGAGCTCATACAATTGCTCTGTATGTAGTGGCCAGAAAAAAAACAAACGTTTAGATCGTTACATTTGGAATCTAGTAAGTAGCAAAATGGCTCTGCCCATTGCAGATTACCATTTAATTTCCCTACCAGGCAAGTACACTAAAGCTCTATTCGAAAAAGATCAGGTTTACCAAGGGAAGTAAAGTGATGTTTTTTTATTACAGGATGTCAGTAAATATATTACTGACTCACACAGGATAAAAAATCTCATAATATGAGAATGACTCTAATAATATGAGAATGACTGAAATGAGGGTCAACAACGTATGATGATAACAAATTGACAATTGTATTATCCATTTATATAGTAATAATAAACTAGTTTAGTTCAAAAATTGGCAGCTAAATGTTTAAAAAAAAAACTGTATGTAAGTTATACCCTATGCTACACAATCACTTGCCTAAATCTGCAAGAAGTTTTGTACCTCTAACTCTGAGTGCTTCGGTGTATCATTTCGATTACACAGGATTATTTTAACTTGAGGTTATTTTTGGCTCATTTACAGAAGATGCTCTGATCTATACTGTAGTGAGAGAGCACAGTTCTGGAAAATTACTGACATGGAGCATTCTGTTGGGACTAAAATCACTGAGGATATATGGAAATAATTACTGTACCCCACATCGTCAGGTAAAACTAATCCCATCTGAATATGTCTTTAGTCACACCAGTAGGAGTCCTTGGGCAGGCTCTGAATTCCTTTATTTCTATTATCTACTGTTAGATCAAGTGTGTACCCCCAAGCATTGTTATTTGAAAGCCATACATCAGAGCAAAATAAAGACTTGTAAATAAAGCCAAAATTAGAACAACAATCACTTTGAAGGAGCTAAAGAGTTCAGTAGCTCTAGACTAGAGACCATAGTATAGATCCACCATTTTGATTTGCATAGGATTAGTTTAACTTATGGGTTATTTTAGTGGTGGGAGGTATGGCCAAAAATGCATATTACAGTATTTTTCAAGATTTTGATGGTTTCACGGTATATCACTGTATTTTTTTTTTTTTTTTGTATTATTATTTTTTGCATGACTGGGCTTTAATATAGGTTTGTGAGTTACTGTACTGTTAGGAGTACATGTAATATAAAACACCTAAAGCTTTAAATTAAGGCTTTGATTAGTATTGGGTTTACTTTGTCCCACAGAATTACATAATATATGAAGAAATCAGACTTTGTATCAGAAAAAATAGCTAAAGAATGTAAACAACAGACCTACGCTAACAAATTTAACACGGCTCCCTTTACAAAATTAAACATTTTAATAAACAGTTTCATAAACACTATAAACAAAGCTATAAAATACTCAATGTTGAGGTATTCAAAGAGATATTTCTCAAAAGGTCTATTGCATAAGTAAGATACAAGTTTAATATAAATGTACTATATGTTATTCCTGAAGCCACAATTTCCTTCTTTCTCCAGTTAACAAATATATTCAAATCATCCTTCAAGCTACAGTATTAATATATTTTAAAGGGCTGTAGTTACTGCCCTATTTTACTGGTATAAAAACACTCATACAGTAGAAACAGCAGCAGGAGGTGTTCTGATTTCTCTGCAGGACGGAGCTACACCTGCGTTTGACTCTCTTCTTTTGCGGTGCTGTTCTGCACGGCGCTCCACAGCGCCCTCTAGCGGTATGGTGGTATGAGAGAAAAGCATACCGGTTCAAGTTCCCCCCGCGGTATACTGAATGAACCGGTATACCGCCCAGCACTAGGTTATTTAGGGCTAATTTACAGAAGATGCTCTGATCTTTACTGATGTTAAAAAGCACAGTTGTGGAAAATAACTGACATGGCACATTCAGTTGGGACTAAAATCACTGAGGATGTATGGAAATAATTACTGTACATACTGTATATGTCTTTAGTCACACCAGTAAAAGTCCTTGGGCAGGCTCTGAATTTTTTTGACGTAGCTGTGTAACATGATTCACAAGCAAGTTTCTCTACATAAAAACCTCAGAGGCCATAAATGTAAATGTGAATCTGGAGTCTGTCAGAAAGATCAGTTACTCTAAATTTTGAGACGTTTTATAGTCAGAAGAGTCACATTGTGAGATTTTAACCAAAATTTAAAGCATGTTACACATTTTATGCAGATCAGTCGTCAACAAAAAGCACCATATTAATTAACTGCCGATGCTAACGGCTAACTGTTGATGCTATTGACTAAATGATGATTTTCCTGAGCTGAATGAATTGCTGTTTTTTTTTTTTTTTAAAGATGGATGGCACTGTTATGGTTATAAGTCACTCAAGTTCTTAGGTATTGATCTCAGAACACCGGAATGCAGCTATTGGCTCAATGCTAGCAAACAGCTGAACTCAGCAGTAAGCTTGAAATGCATTAGCCTAGGTGCTGACTGTTTTCTAAGATGAGTTAATTGCCTGTTTTTGATATCAGATTGATCTGACTATGCTGGCTAGATATGGTAAGTTCTGTGTTTGATATGCTACATGTATGATGTCTGTATGAAATCTCTGGTCGATGAAGGTTAAAACACCACCACCAGGCTAGAGTGCAGGTTACTTTTTTTTAGACTGTCTTATTCTGTGTGTTCCATGTTTTAATATGAATTCTGCTTGTATTCCTCTGATTCACAGGAATCATAGGGCCCTAGTTGAAGAACAGAAAGGCCAGTGTTGTACAACGGCAAAATTAAAGTGGACTTAATACAAGAATTGTCTAATTAACCTGAACAACGAATCTTCAGTGTTGCAGAAGAAGGCATGAAATCACTTCAAAACAGTGAGCACAACTAGATAGACAATAGACAAAAGACTTAAAAAAAGACTCTTATTGCAGCAAATAGTGGCTCTACCATGTTTTAGTAAGACTAGACAAATACCATATTCACCATGCTTTTGCTAGCACACAAATTGAAAGAGGACTGCACCTTTAACCCATCCATGCAGTGAACTCACACATTCACATTAGTGACCATGCACACCCATAGCCATTTTACACTAAAAGAACTTTAAGTAAACCAGCCAGCTTTTGCACCAGTGTTTAGTGAATCCTAAACGAGGAAAGTACTTTTTTTGGCTCCAGCTGGAAATGAACTTTTCGGGTTCTAAAATCTGTTTTTAGCACAAGCGTGTTCAGAATTGTGGGTAGCAATTGCTGTGGTGCTTTGGGAGCAGTGAGGGATTGGGAGCAGCATTGCTCAAAGGCCCAACAGTGTGAGCCTTAAGGGTTGCTCTACTAACCCAATGCTCTAACCACTGAGCCACCACTGCCATACTGGACCACTTCTGCACCAGGCAGAAGGATATGAATATGCAAGCAGTATTTTTCTGTTAAATTCTTAATAAAACATTTGGCTGATAAACAGCGAAAGTAGCCTTTCAAAATGCATTTCATGAACACAGCTCCCTCTCCTTCTGAACAGTTGCCTATCATGCAGTTTTGCATGACAACAATGATAAATAAATACTGCTACTCCGGCGGCTCTTTCCAATTATTATTCCTTCTCCCACACTTCTCGTCTCTCTGGACGAGGAGGTGGAACGGGCCTATTAATCGCTAATGGCTTAAAACATACTCCACTATTACTGGCAAACACATTCAATACATTTGAGTATCATGCCACACTGGTTACTACTCCAGCAAAACTTGCCATTATTGTTCTCTACCGTCCTCCTGGACAAATGGACGAATTCACGCATGAACTTGACATGCTACTGTCTTCTATCCCTGAGCAAGATTGTCCCATGCTCATTCTAGGGGATATGAACATCCACCATGACAGTACCAGCTTCACAGACTTCCTATCCCTCATGCAGTCTTTCGAACTGGAGCAGGTCCCCAGCCCTCCAACACATAAAGCTGGCAAACATCTAGACCTGATCTTCACTCGTAACTGTGACACCGACTCTCTAACTGTCACTCCTTTGCACGTCTCGGATCACTACTTTATGAAACTCAATGTTCATATTTCAAATAAACCCACAGCTACTCCTACTATGGTCTCGTTCCGCCGAAATCTTCGAGATCTCTCAGCAGACCAGTACTCCTCGCTGGTGACTGACAATATGCCTCCATTAGGCTCATTTTCATCACTCAATGTAAATGATGCCACTGACACTCTCTGCTCCACACTAAGCTCCTGTTTGGACAACCTCTGTCCTCTCACATCTCGAGCCATTAGCTCAAACAAACCGCAGCCATGGCTTAAAAATGACACACTCAGGGAACTACGCTCCAAACTCCGAGCTGCCGAAAGAAAATGGCAAAAAACCCAAAAACAAGCAGACCTAAAAAATTACCAACTGCTCCTGGCTTCTTTTTCAGCCAACCTCACTACTGCTAAAGCTGAATTTTATCACAATAAATTCTGCTCTCTCACAGACTCCCGGAAACTATTTGCTACATTTAAATCACTACTCAACCCTCTGCCTCCTCCTCCGGCTACATGCCTTACGGCTGAAACACTTGCCTCATTCTTTACTGGCAAAGTGGCGGCCATCAGCAACCAGTTTACTGATGCACAATGTAGCAGTCCTACTACATCCTCTACTGCCCAGTGTCCCTCCACCGAAGGTGTTGCTTTCTCCTCGTTCACTCCTCTCACTGAGAACGAGACACTGGCTCTCCTAACACGTAGCCGTCCTACTACGTGTCCGCTTGACCCAATTCCTTCAAACCTACTGCAAACTATCGCACCTGCAATCATTCCGGCTATCACTCACACGATCAATGCCTCTTTAACTTCTGGTGTATTCCCGACTGCTTTCAAACAAGCACATGTGACACCACTGCTCAAAAAGCCTTCTCTAAACCCCGCCCAGGTTGACAACTACAGACCGGTCTCACTGCTACCCTTTCTCTCTAAAACACTAGAAAGAGCAGTTTTAAATCAGGTCTCTGGCTTCCTCTCCCAGAATGACCTTCTGGACCAGAACCAATCTGGGTTCAAAAAAGGACACTCTACCGAGACGGCTCTGTTGTCTGTGACTGAAGCATTGAAAACTGCCAGAGCTGCAGGTCAGTCCTCAGTGCTCATTCTGCTGGACCTCTCGGCCGCATTTGACACAGTCAACCATGACTTCCTCCTAACTATACTCTCAAACATGGGGATCGCAGACAATGTGCTGTCATGGTTCAGATCGTACCTCACTGGGCGCTCGTTCAAGGTGTCGTGGCAAGGACAGCTGTCCTCAGCCCGCTCCTTATCCACTGGGGTTCCCCAAGGTTCGGTACTGGGACCCCTTCTCTTCTCCATATACACCACCTCTCTTGGTCAGGTTATCCGCTCACAAGGATTTTCCTACCATTGCTTTGCTGATGACACCCAGCTATACCTGTCGTTCTCACCTGAAGATCACTCAATCTCTGCACGGATTTCGCAGTGTCTCTCTGACATATCCTCATGGATGAGGGAGCATCACCTTCAATTAAATCTCTCAAAGACTGAACTTCTGGTTATACCAGCAAAACCATCTTTTCAACACAAATTCTCTATAAGTATCGACTCTCTCTCTCTCTCACCGACAAAGGTTGCTAGGAACCTGGGTGTTCTGGTTGATGACCAACTCTCCTTCACGCACCATGTGGCCTCATTTGCTCGGTCCTGCCGCTTTGCGCTCTATAACATCCGAAAAATTAGACCGTTCCTGACGCAACAGGCCACCCAACTCCTGGTGCAAGCGGTCGTCATCTCACGCCTCGACTACTGCAATGCCCTGCTAACTGGCCTCCCGGCCTGTGTAGTAAAACCACTCCAGATGATCCAGAACGCAGCAGCACGTCTGGTCTTCAACCAGCCAAAACGGGCACATGTCACCCCGCTGCTCATTGAGCTCCATTGGCTACCAGTTGATGCTCGCATCAAATTCAAAACTCTTATAATCGCCTACAAGGTGATGACAGTACAGGCTCCTTCCTACCTGCACTCGCTCCTGAAGGCTTACGCTACCTCCCGGCCGCTGCGCTCCTCCAGTGAACGTCGCCTCGCTTTGCCAAACATTCACACAAAGCAATCCAGACTGTTCTCATACAGAGTTCCCCAATGGTGGAACAAACTACCTTCCACTACCAGATCAGGAGAATCTCTCGCTATCTTTAAGAAACTCCTGAAGACAGAGCTCTTCAAAGAGCACTTACTCTCTTAACACCTCTAACACACTAACTACTTCTAACCTCATTTCCTTCTTCCTCTCCTTCACTCCTCTATCCTATTATTCCCCTTTGTCCTCCTTTTATCCCTATCCAAAGATGTTTTACCTTTAAACTTATTTTACATTGTACTTGACTATTGTAAGTCGCTTTGGACAAAAGCGTCTGCCAAATGTAATGTAATGTAATGTAAATATATACAGCATATATATAGTATGGGTGGGGGTGTGGTGGTGTAGTGAGTGCTCTACATATCTGAAATGATCTGGATTCATGGCCACTATAGAATATGCTGGTTATTTAGCTCTGCCCTCTTTGTCAAAGTCAAGTTGTTCTGCTCTTAGACCCACAGGCTCTGTGATTAATGCAGAAGGCTGCACTTAGAGGACTGCATGAAGAGTCCTTCAGCCTCCTCACAGCTCAGACAGGACCTCCATCTCATCATACACACACACACACACACACACACACACACATACAGAGGTATGGCAAAACATTTGCCACTCTACAGATTTCTACATATTTTAGATTAACAAACACGTTTTAATATCAGACAAATATAGCCTGAGTAAATGTAAACCAACCCGGCCCTATGTGAAATAGTATTTTCCCCTCTAAAACGAATAACTTCACAATTAGGGTTCACAATTGGAATCACAGGTATCTCAATCATACTTTCACTGGGCCAAAACCTTAATTTTGTTTGTTTTGTTTTTGAGGTGGACTTCTTTGTGTGCTTTGGATCATTGTCGTGCTGCAGAACCCAAGTATGCCTGAGCTTTAGGTCACAAACTGACGACCAGACATTCTCTTTCAGGATTTTCTGGTAGAGAGCAGAACTCATGGTTCCATCAATTTTAGCAAGTTGTCTAGATCCTGAAGAACAAACCCCAGTCCCAGATCATCACACTGCCAACTCATGTTTTACGTACAGTATGATGTTCTTTTTCTTAATTGCTGTGTTAGTATTATGCCATGTATAACAGGACACCCACCTTCTAAAAAAGTTCCAATTTTGTCTCATTAGTCCACAGAATATTGGGGATCGCCAAGATGTTTGTTGGAAATGTGAGATGGGTGTCAGGGTGCGTGAAGGAGGGACGAGGAGAGCGGATGCAAATGCGAGTGTATTTATTATACAAATAACAAAAGACAAAAATAAACAAATAAACGGAAACTAAACTGAAAACAAGAAACATGAGACACAGAGACGCAACCACAACAGGCTAACAAAGCACAAGAACCGACCCGAGGGAAAGGGAGCACGGACTATAAATAGTGTAACACACACGGGAAACAGAGAACACCTGGGGCTAAGGGGCGGAGTTACAAATGATACACAGGTGAGGGCAAGAAACACTGAGGAGCACGGATCACGTGGGAGACACACTCACAGGCACAAGCAGAGACAGGCACAGAAAAAGGTAAATAAACACAGAAACACGAGAACAGACAGGGACCACGTGACAGAACCCACCCCTTAACGCGCAACTCCTGGGGCGCGAAAAAACAAACCCCCAGGAGCCGGTCAGGAGAGGGTGGAAACCGAAAAACAAAACAAAACACAAGACTAGAACAGAGGACACCTGAGAGGAGACTGAACAGAAAACGGGGACTGGACATTACTGGGCAAAGGGACCGGGATGAAAACAGTAAGAGGGACAGAAACATACACGGTGACAGGGACTGGAACAGAAAAACCACCAGGGACAGAGACTGGAACATAGACAGAGACAGACATACTGTATATGTCTTTAGTCACACCAGTAAAAGTCCTTGGGCAGGCTCTGAATTTTTTTGACGTAGCTGTGTAACATGATTCACAAGCAAGTTTCTCTACATAAAAACCTCAGAGGCCATAAATGTAAATGTGAATCTGGAGTCTGTCAGAAAGATCAGTTACTCTAAATTTTGAGACGTTTTATAGTCAGAAGAGTCACATTGTGAGATTTTAACCAAAATTTAAAGCATGTTACACATTTTATGCAGATCAGTCGTCAACAAAAAGCACCATATTAATTAACTGCCGATGCTAACGGCTAACTGTTGATGCTATTGACTAAATGATGATTTTCCTGAGCTGAATGAATTGCTGTTTTTTTTTTTTTTTAAAGATGGATGGCACTGTTATGGTTATAAGTCACTCAAGTTCTTAGGTATTGATCTCAGAACACCGGAATGCAGCTATTGGCTCAATGCTAGCAAACAGCTGAACTCAGCAGTAAGCTTGAAATGCATTAGCCTAGGTGCTGACTGTTTTCTAAGATGAGTTAATTGCCTGTTTTTGATATCAGATTGATCTGACTATGCTGGCTAGATATGGTAAGTTCTGTGTTTGATATGCTACATGTATGATGTCTGTATGAAATCTCTGGTCGATGAAGGTTAAAACACCACCACCAGGCTAGAGTGCAGGTTACTTTTTTTTAGACTGTCTTATTCTGTGTGTTCCATGTTTTAATATGAATTCTGCTTGTATTCCTCTGATTCACAGGAATCATAGGGCCCTAGTTGAAGAACAGAAAGGCCAGTGTTGTACAACGGCAAAATTAAAGTGGACTTAATACAAGAATTGTCTAATTAACCTGAACAACGAATCTTCAGTGTTGCAGAAGAAGGCATGAAATCACTTCAAAACAGTGAGCACAACTAGATAGACAATAGACAAAAGACTTAAAAAAAGACTCTTATTGCAGCAAATAGTGGCTCTACCATGTTTTAGTAAGACTAGACAAATACCATATTCACCATGCTTTTGCTAGCACACAAATTGAAAGAGGACTGCACCTTTAACCCATCCATGCAGTGAACTCACACATTCACATTAGTGACCATGCACACCCATAGCCATTTTACACTAAAAGAACTTTAAGTAAACCAGCCAGCTTTTGCACCAGTGTTTAGTGAATCCTAAACGAGGAAAGTACTTTTTTTGGCTCCAGCTGGAAATGAACTTTTCGGGTTCTAAAATCTGTTTTTAGCACAAGCGTGTTCAGAATTGTGGGTAGCAATTGCTGTGGTGCTTTGGGAGCAGTGAGGGATTGGGAGCAGCATTGCTCAAAGGCCCAACAGTGTGAGCCTTAAGGGTTGCTCTACTAACCCAATGCTCTAACCACTGAGCCACCACTGCCATACTGGACCACTTCTGCACCAGGCAGAAGGATATGAATATGCAAGCAGTATTTTTCTGTTAAATTCTTAATAAAACATTTGGCTGATAAACAGCGAAAGTAGCCTTTCAAAATGCATTTCATGAACACAGCTCCCTCTCCTTCTGAACAGTTGCCTATCATGCAGTTTTGCATGACAACAATGATAAATAAATACTGCTACTCCGGCGGCTCTTTCCAATTATTATTCCTTCTCCCACACTTCTCGTCGCAGATCATCACACTGCCAACTCATGTTTTACGTACAGTATGATGTTCTTTTTCTTAATTGCTGTGTTAGTATTATGCCATGTATAACAGGACACCCACCTTCTAAAAAAGTTCCAATTTTGTCTCATTAGTCCACAGAATATTGGGGATCGCCAAGATGTTTGTTGGAAATGTGAGATGGGTGTCAGGGTGCGTGAAGGAGGGACGAGGAGAGCGGATGCAAATGCGAGTGTATTTATTATACAAATAACAAAAGACAAAAATAAACAAATAAACGGAAACTAAACTGAAAACAAGAAACATGAGACACAGAGACGCAACCACAACAGGCTAACAAAGCACAAGAACCGACCCGAGGGAAAGGGAGCACGGACTATAAATAGTGTAACACACACGGGAAACAGAGAACACCTGGGGCTAAGGGGCGGAGTTACAAATGATACACAGGTGAGGGCAAGAAACACTGAGGAGCACGGATCACGTGGGAGACACACTCACAGGCACAAGCAGAGACAGGCACAGAAAAAGGTAAATAAACACAGAAACACGAGAACAGACAGGGACCACGTGACAGAACCCACCCCTTAACGCGCAACTCCTGGGGCGCGAAAAAACAAACCCCCAGGAGCCGGTCAGGAGAGGGTGGAAACCGAAAAACAAAACAAAACACAAGACTAGAACAGAGGACACCTGAGAGGAGACTGAACAGAAAACGGGGACTGGACATTACTGGGCAAAGGGACCGGGATGAAAACAGTAAGAGGGACAGAAACATACACGGTGACAGGGACTGGAACAGAAAAACCACCAGGGACAGAGACTGGAACATAGACAGAGACAGGAACCATAACGGGAAGAGACAGGGGCATGAGAAACATAGATGGGTGCCCAGGACTGGCAAAAGTCTGTGGAAATGTCTGTGGGACCAGCCTGGGCACAGCTCCTGAAAATAGTTCAGGTGGCCTCGGAGCAGGCCTGGAAAGGCGGGGCCTGGGAGTGGGCGTGGTAACGGGAGCCACGGCCACAGGAGTAGGTGAGTTGACCGTAGGTCTGCCGGTGAAGTCCGGCTCGGAGAGCGCTGGATCGCCGGTGAAGTCCGGCTCGGAGAGCGCTGGATCGCCGGTGAAGTCCGGCTCGGAGAGCGCTGGATCGCCGGTGAAGTCCGGCTCGGAGAGCGCTGGATCGCCGGTGAAGTCCGGCTCGGAGAGCGCTGGATCGCCGGTGAGGTCCGGCTCGGAGAGCGCTGGGTCGCCGCTGACGTCCGGCTCGGAGAGCGCTGGGTCGCCGCTGACGTCCGGCTCGGAGAGCGCTGGGTCGCCGCTGACGTCCGGCTCGGAGAGCGCTGGGTCGCCGCTGACGTCCGGCTCGGAGAGCGCTGGGTCGCCGCTGACGTCCGGCTCGGAGAGCGCTGGGTCGCCGGTGAAGATCGGCTCGGAGGGCGCTGGGTCGCCGGTGAAGATCGGCTCGGAGGGCGCTGGGTCGCCGGTCAGGAACCAGGGTGGACAGAGGCATGCGGGAGGCAGAACTGCCCCTGGAGGCAACGGCAGACGGGCTGGTGTAGGGAGGTAATCTCCCTCCTCCTCCTCCGAGCTGGACGCAGGTGTGAGGAAGTCTACATAATCCCAGAAATAAGACTCCTCACAACCTGCGTCCCTGCCAACACGGTGCGCCCCCCCAAAAAGTGCTCCCCCCTTGAGAGGATCCTCCTCAGGCGAGCGGGAGCGCTGAGAACGCCGCTGCCGTCTTTTCCTCCTCCGGCGCCGGCTAGCTGAGGAGTTAGGAGAAGGCTGCTCCTCCAGCACGCCGCGAGAAAGGGAGGTGCGGCGGATCGCCAGTCTGGAACCCAGGTAGACGCCACTCGCTGCATCCATAGTTTGGTCGGTTCTTCTGTCAGGGTGCGTGAAGGAGGGACGAGGAGAGCGGATGCAAATGCGAGTGTATTTATTATACAAATAACAAAAGACAAAAATAAACAAATAAACGGAAACTAAACTGAAAACAAGAAACATGAGACACAGAGACGCAACCACAACAGGCTAACAAAGCACAAGAACCGACCCGAGGGAAAGGGAGCACGGACTATAAATAGTGTAACACACACGGGAAACAGAGAACACCTGGGGCTAAGGGGCGGAGTTACAAATGATACACAGGTGAGGGCAAGAAACACTGAGGAGCACGGATCACGTGGGAGACACACTCACAGGCACAAGCAGAGACAGGCACAGAAAAAGGTAAATAAACACAGAAACACGAGAACAGACAGGGACCACGTGACAATGGGCCTTTGTGTTCTTTTTTGTCAGCAGGGGTTTTTGCCTTAGAACTCTTCCATGGATACATTTTTGCCCAGTGTCTTTCTTATTATTAAATCATTAACACTGACTTTAATTTAATTGAAGTGAGCCCCTGTAGTTCTTTAAATGTTGTTCTGTGTTCTTTTGTGACCTCCTGGATGAGTTGTACATGCCCTTTTGGAGTATTTTCGTAGGCCGGTCACTCCTGGGAAGATTCACTGTTTAATGTTTTCTCCATTTGTAAATAATAGCTTTTACTGTGGTCTGCTGGAGTACCAAAGCCTTAGAAATTACTTGATACCTTTTCCAGAATGATAGATGTCATTGACTTTGTTTTCAAATCTGTTCTTTAATTTCTGATGATGGCATAATGTGTTGCAAAATCTGCTTTTTACATTTACTTAGGTTATATTTGTCTGATGTTAAAATGTGTTTGTTAATCTGAAAAATGTAAGAATGATAAAAAAGCAAAAACAAAAGAAATCTGTAGGGGGTAAATACATTTTAACAGCACTGTACACAAAGCACAACACACAAGTCACTATTGCTTTATAGAATCAGAATATTAGATTACTTGATTTAGACTGTATTTATTGTGTTTGGATAAGTAATAAAACTGACTTATGGTATTTCTTGTTTTTCCTTTCTTTTTCTGTCTCTTTCCTGCTCACAGGACCCGCAGAGGCTGCTAAGGATGTGTAAGTGTGAATTTCTCTATCTAAAAAAGGAATGTGGTTAAATTATCTGTGAGACAAACTGAGAATAAACTCTAAGTTAGACACTGTAAGATAAGACAAAGATATATCATACTGTAATGTGATCTAGACTAAAGAATACATACGGTTATTTTCTAAAGATATTATAACAGTTATTCTAGCTGTCCAATACTTTTATAACTTAACTTGACATTATGAAGCAAAAACTGGTATTTCTTGCTTCTTGGCTCCCCTACAGTCATTAAATGTAATTCATATCTATAGATTACCCTAAAGGACATGTTGTTCACATGCATTTCTGGACAAGCTGAGAGTTACAGCAGCGCAGTATTTTTACAGGGTTTTACGAAGTGTCGTTAGCAGTAGTCTGACCTTGGAGTAGCAGTAATATAAATGCTATTCTCTCTGTTACAAGTCAGTGAAGCACTTTAATGATTTTAAGGCAAAAAAAAAATGGTACATAACTGCAACATTCAATTACCATTGTTAGACAGTCTCTTTGCTCATAGCACTAAAGTGTAAAATCACGTAAATGATAACACTGCAAAACAGTGGGAAATATTGATTGGATGTTGTGTATTTTTATACCTTTTCTACTTACAATACCCAGTCACATTTATATTTCACACACACACACATACACACATATACTTACATACTGTACATATACACACACATGCATTTTCAACTAATTCCTGAGAGACATTAAATCACAGCCTGCTCCGGCCTGTGTTCTCCCTAATGGTAAATATGGATGTGCCTGTGTGTGTTCCACCTCAGCTCCTGTGGGCTCTGATTGCACCCAGGCCAATCAACACTAATTACTGAACTCACCAGCACTCAGCACATCAGCACTAGCATTTAATCTCCGAGAGAGGCCCCCAACACCACCTCGTACACACTGCTGTGGGAACAGGCCTTTCCATCTGAATTGAAGTTTATGAAATTTCATAAAAGGCCAAAATCACACAGAGGAGCCAAATAGCTCATAATGGCAGAAACTGTCTGCAGAATTGAATCATTTGTTGCCAGAATTTATAAGGTTTGCATAAAAATGGTCAAAACACCAACACGCTGCAGATCTAATATTACTCTGTGTTCTGTTCTGTGGGTGTGACATGATGTTTTATAACATAAAAACACTCTAAATCCCCATTAGTCCCACATTATCACAGTTTTGTCCATATAAAATTATATTGCAAGGGTAAGCGCTTCTACATACCTCTATGGGTAACACTTTAACAGCTTATCAGAAACACAACCAATCAGTGCGGTAGCAGTAGGGAAGCATCTGAGGTACACAGCTTTGCTGTTACTTACATGTAGTAGATTTAATATTGATAAGTTACATGAAAAAGCCTTAACCTCCAAATCCTAAACCTTACCCTACCCCTAATTCTAACCCCAACCCTAACCTTAACCTCCACATCCTAAACCTTACCCTACCCCTAATTCTAACCCCAACCCTAACCTTAACCTCCACATCCTAAACCTTACCCTACCCCTAATTTTAACCCTAACCCTAATTCTAACCCTAACCTTAACCTCCAAATCCTAACACTTATCATACCCCTAATTTTAACCCTAACCTTAACCTTAACCTCCAAATCCTAAATCATACCCTACCCCTAATTCTAACCCTACTCTACACTTAACCTTAATTCTAACCCAGCCTTAACCTCTAAATCCTAAACATTACCCTACCCTTAACCTTAACTCTAACCCAGCCTTAACCTCCAAATCCTAAACCTTACTCTACCCCTAATTCTAACCCTAACCCTACCCTTAATCTCCAAATCCTAAACCTGACCCTACCCCTAATTCTAACCCTAACCTTAACCTCCAAATCCTAAACCTTACTCTACCCCTAATTCTAACCCTAACCTTAACCTCCAAATCCTAAACCTTATCCTACCCCTAATTCTAATCCTAACCATTATCCTGGCCAAAATTACTGACTTTCACCTCAGTCTAAATACTAAACCTATCCCTGGCCCCTTATCGTGGATAGAGGTCTAGATACACTGTATTGATGGAAGGATAAGTGGTAGGCTGATGCATGAAAAGGGGTTTGACTGAGTGGATGGAGGCATTAATGAGGAGAAGATGAATAGATGGAAAGAGAATACATTATAGGAAGATAATAGTTGGACAGAGGAATGGATAAAATAGATAGAATGATGGGGGACTGAATGGAGGGATGACTAGATGAGGGAATTTGAGTACACATTTTGGTACACAGAAAAGTGAATTATGGGTAGATGATAGATAATTTGAAAGAACAGATGGATAGATGAAGAACTGAATGAAAGGATGAAAACATAAACAAATTGTGGAGACATAAATGGATAGATGTTGATAGATATATTCACTCTAAAAAGTGATTTTGTGTTTTAGTCAGGAGAACTAATATTATCAAGCTGAGTAAAATTACCAGCCACTACAACTCAATAAAATTAACTCAGAGAACTTCAACCTTAAAACTTAAAAATGCTTGTTGACCCGATGAAAAAATGGGATTTCAACCAACTTTTAATATACTGCTACGTGTCAATGCTCTTTGTTGGTTCACACAGCTTTCCCATAGACTCCTTGCACCATATATTTGCATATTGGGTGTGGTCTCTCTTACTTACCATCTTTGTGTTGTCTGTTGCTCAAAGCTACCTTATCCTTGGCATGCTGATGTATAAAATGTAGGTAGCTTGTAAGGCTTCAGTCTTGGAGGTTGTAAGAATGAGTTGCTTTTGTTCTGTGTTCTTAGCTGTCGTGGTATATTGGTTTGGAGCTACATCTTTTACAATGTTACTGCAGTGTTTTGCTGTCAGTATTGGCAGTTCTGCTGAATATGACTATATATATATATGTATATATATATATATATATATATATATATATATATATACACACACTTTATCATGTACTCCTGTCCATTAAGGCAAATGTAAAATCAGCCAATCACACGGCAGCAACTCAATGCATTTAGGAATGTAGACAGGGCCAAAATGATATGCTGCTGTTTAAACCGAGCATCAGAATGGGGAAGAAATGTGATTTAAGTGACTTTGAACTTGGTGTGGTTGTTGGTGCCAGACTGGCTGGTTTAAGTATTTTAGAAAGTGCTGATCTAGTGGGATTTTCACGCATAACCATCTCCAGGGTTTACATCTCTAGGGAATGGTCCGAAAAAGAGAAAATATCCAGTAAGCGGCATACAGGTATGCAGAAAAGCATCTCTGAACACACAACACATTGAAACCTTGAGGCGGCTGGGCTACAGCAGCAGAAGGTCACACCGGGTGCCACTCCTGTCTAAGAACAGAAAACTAAGGCTACAATTCACACAGGCTCACCAAAATTGGACAATAGAAGATTGGAAAATGTTATCTGGTCTGATGAGTCTCGATTTCTGCTGCGACATTCGGATGGTAGGGTCAGAATTTGGCAGATTTTAATCCAATAGAGCACCTTTGGGGTGTGTTGGAACGGGAGATTCTCATCATGGATGTGCAGCCAACAAATTTGCAGCAACTGCGTCATGCTGTCATGTCAATATGGACCAGACACTCTGAGGAATGTAGCCAATGTATCCTTGTTAAATCTATGCCACGAAGGATTAAGGCAGTTCTTAAGGTAAAAGGGGGTCCAACCCTGTGCTATTAAGTGTTTAGTGAGTGTACTTATATTAAATAAACTAAATTCTCCAAGCCCACAATACTGGAAAGAAACTGTTGAGATAATTAACTTTAGTTGTGTGAACAAAACCCAGTTAAGGTGAACAAACTTTACTGAATTAAGTTATCATCTAGCTTTGACTCAGTTAATTTTAATAAGCAACATGCCAACATACTGTGATCACAAGGAACACAGAATAAAAGTGCCTTGCTCTTACAGCCTACAACAATGAGGCCTGGCAATTACCTTGTATAATAACTTAATACATGCCTAGGATAAGGTAGCTTTGGGCAACAGACAACACAAAGATGGTAAGTAAGGGAGAGGCCACACCCAATATGCAAATATATGGTACCAGGAGCCTTATGGGAAAGCTGTATGATCCAACACTGTAGAAAGAGCATTGAAATATGTAGTAACTAAAAGTTGGTTCAAATCATATTTTTGTGGACAAATTGAATGAATAGACAGATTATGGGTAGATGATAGATAATTGGATAGAATAGATGGATAGACGGAGGACTGAATAAAAGGATGAAAATTGATAAATGTCTAGATACAGTATATTGAGGAAGAACGAGGTGATACAAACTTATACATGAAGGGGATGAACCGTGAATTATGGATTTATGGATGGATGGAAGAATTGATAGATTGATCAGTGGAGGATGGATGAATGAAAATGAAATAAATTAATTGATGGATGGATGATTGAACGAGGGAATAAATTAATTGTTTATTAAATGGATGGATAAATTATTGGATTAAATTAATGTAGGTGTAAATTAATTAATATCTAGATGAATAGAGAGAGAAGAATGGATGGATGGATATACTGGTATATAGTTTGAGGTATAGATAAATGGACTGGTGAGTAGGAACATGGAGAGTGGATGACTGGATTGATCATTGGAAAGGAGATGAATAAATGAATGAATGGATGAAAAGATGGATGAATGTATAAAAAAAAAGTCTTAAATGATTTCCTCTTTTGTAACAGGACAGAGGAACCCTCGCCAGATGAAGAGAAAAGAAGGTTAGTGGGATAAATAAATAGAGGGATGGATGGATAATAGATTCATTTAGTAAAGGAATAAATATGTTTTAGCTTTAGTAGAGAGAATGAGTACTCTGTAAACTTTCAATTTTTTTTATCCTGTAGGAACTATGGAGGGGTTTATGTTGGACTCCCAGCAGATCTGACCACAGTAGCAGCGAGTCAGTCCAAGTCCACAGAGAAAGGTAAGCCTTAGTGTTGATTTCTGTTTTTAAATGCTGTCAGCATCAGTGCTAGCCTAGCCTTTCTGCATGAAAACATGATATTAGTGTTTAATCA
This sequence comes from Astyanax mexicanus, assembly GCF_023375975.1. Lineage (NCBI taxonomy): Eukaryota > Metazoa > Chordata > Actinopteri > Characiformes > Acestrorhamphidae > Astyanax > Astyanax mexicanus. The sequence goes on along the minus strand of NC_064409.1, from coordinate 46,257,298 downwards.
AACTGCAGCGTTATGCAAGTCTCAGAGCTGAATAGTTTGATCCTCTTCTCTGTGTTGTTGAGAATACTGCTCTCGGCATTAAGAGTGTGAACGGGGGCCGAGCACGGCAGCATTGATTATCCATAATAATTCAGTAAAATGGAAAAACAGAGTGCTGCTTGCCAGTATGCCATTACCCTCTGATTACACAACACAGACACAACAGTGACTGAGATAGTCATTAATTAATATTTACAGTTACTTTAGGGTTAAAGATTTTCATGCAGCATTTTGGATAATAGTACAGACCCGTGGACGACCTATACTCTAGTTCATATGAGTTAAAAAGTACATTTAGGCACTTTTTGAGAATGTTTTGTACATATACTGTACCACACAGACATAAATTATTCATTGGCTCAACTTAACTCAATCAAGTAATCATTTTGCTTTGACTCAGATAAGCTGTAAATATGTACAATTTTAAGTTTATTCAACTTAACCCAGTCAAAGCTAAATGATAACTTGAATCAGTTACATTTATTCAGCTTAACTGACATTTTTCACACAACAGTTTAATTGACTGAGACTAACAGATTTCAAGTATTGTGAGTCAAAAGACAACAGCTTTTTTTATATAGAAATGTCAATACTGATAGCATTATACCGTAGCTTTAAGCCAACATGCTGTGAGCACTAGGAACACAGAATAAAGGTGATTTGATCTTCAAGCCTACAACACTGAGGCCTCGCAATCAACACATATAATATGCTAATGAGTGACTAAGATAAGGTAGCTTTGGGCAACATACAACACAAAGATGGTGAGTTAGGGAGAGGCCACACCCAATATGCAAATATATGGTGCCAGGAGTCTTATGGGAAAGCTGCATGAACCAACACTGTAGAAAGAGCATTGAAACCTGTAGTAACTAAACATTGGTTCAAATCATATTTTTCTCAACAAGCATTTTAAAATTTTCAGGTTGAAGTTCTTTGAACTCATTTTATTGAGTTGTACTGGCTGGTACATTCACCCATCTTGATCAAATGAGTTGTCCTGACTAAAACACAAAAATCAATTTTTAGAGTGCAGTCAAAAAGCTGGTCACACCTTTTCATTCTGCATTTACATTGTAAATGAATACTGAGGCTGGTAACTCTGATGAAATTATCCTGTGCAACAGAGGTAACTCTTGGTATTTTTTTTCTTGGTGCAGTCCTGATTAGAGCCAGTTTCATCATAATGTTTTTGAGGGTCATTGCGACTGCAGTTTGGGATACTTGTAAAGTTCTTGAAATTTTTCAGATTGACTGACCTTCATTTCTTTTTTTTTCTGTACTTAGTTGAGTAGTTCTTGCCATAATATGGATAAGAACATTTCTCAATTTGCACGTTCTCCCCGTGTCTGCGTGGGTTTCCTCCGGGTTCTCCGGTTTCCTCCCACAGGCCAAAGACGGCACGTTCAGGCTAATTGGAACTTGGTTGAAATTGCCCCTTAGGTGTGAGTGTGTGAGTGAATGTGTCTGTGTGTCTGTCTGTGTCTGTCTGCCCTGCGGTGGATTGGCGGCCTGTCCAGGGTGTATCCTGCCTTCCGCCCGATGCCGGCTGGGATAGGCTCCAGCACCCCCCGCGACCCTTAATGGATGAAGCGGTTGATAATGACTTGACATTTCTCAAGTAGAGCTATTCACTGTATACCTGTAACTCTACCTCTTTACATCTTTACAACTGATGCTCTCAAACACATTAAGAGGGAAAAAAAATAATAATGCATGCAAAGGTGAAGATTCCTTACTTTTACACACCTTAAAACATGTTCCAGCAAAAAATGGGACAAAAGTGGTCTTTTATTTGGAATATGATGTTGGCGTAAAATGCAGGAATGGCTGTAAATTAGAAAATGAAATAAAGTTGACCTGATAAAATCTGAAATATTGTGGATATATACTTTCTGTAAATAAATAAAAAGTCAAAATAAATGTAAATAAACACTGCATTGTCCGTACTGCCCCAATGCTCCTGATTTGGTGTTGTACAGTATTGTACAACATATGTAAAATGTACCGTATACACAGCATTGTCTTTGAAGTGAAGCAGAAGCAAAGATGTTCCTAGATCTCAGAGAACCAGATGCAGCTAATTAGTGTTAAAACACCACAGGGTACGGAAGTGTGAGTGTGTATGTGTGTGTGTGCTCATTTGTGTATGTGTGACTGTGTGTGTGTGTGCGTGCGCGCGTGCCTTGACCACATCACATGGCCTGTCACCATCTCTTTAATGACTTTTTTAAGGGTTTCCAGAGAAAATGATCCTCCCCTAACACACACACACACACACACACACTCGTGCACAGCTTTCTCCCTGTGGTGCATGAGTCTACCAATTAGTAGCATCTGCTTAACCTCAAATAAGACTCAATCAGATCTCATATTCTTCACCAGCTTACGTAAGTTCTGACGATGACCCTTTTCTCTTGTCTCTTTTTCAGACTAGTGTATCTCATAATAGGAGCTGCGAGAAACCATAACACAGGTAGGACAGATTTGTCCTAATTTCCATAATGCAAATTGCCTAAAGACACAGTGCAGTCATTGGTTTATAACACTGTTTTTTCCCCTCTCTTTTGTGCAGTTGACCATGTGAGTGAAGAAGCTTTTTATGGACTAGCGGCTGGTCGAGAGTTTCCATCCACTAACGCCAACGGTGAAAACGTGAAAATTACCTGTTCATGATGTGCCTGTATGGAGTGTAGACTCTACACACTCTACACGGACCTCTGAGAGCCATGCTGACTCTCTGTGTAGAGTAGAGGACCATCGCTGCTCTCTGAGCAGGCTTTCTACCAGGTTCAGAGAGGTTTCTAGGAATGGAAACAGCAGCCCTAGAGGAGAACCTGGCATTTAAATGGCACCGGAGTCAACAAGGCAGGGTATTCGTAGCTCAGGAAGCCTCCTGAACCTGGACCGCGATGAAGGCCCGTCAACACGCAAACCAGCTCCCAGTTTCTGCAATAAAATGGACTAACCTGCATCGTTAATGTAGGACAATAGCTCCATAGCAAAGCCATTTAAAGACACGTTTAGCTCAGAGAATTGTAGCTGTAGGATTTTTTAAATAATAGTCCAATCACTGTATGGAGTTCAGCATAACCTGTCTAATGACGTGATCTTCATCACCATTCACGATCAAATACTACTAGCTGCCACATCACCTCATTAGTACAAATTAGTTCTTTTGAAATAGAAAATGCTATTTCTTATAGGCCTACATGTGTACTGTTTGTTGCTATATTTCTGCCATTTCAAGAACATGACTGGGGATTGTAGGTTAAAATGTGTCTGGTATAGACTATATATAATGAAAAAAGAGAAATTTGAATAGTTCTATGCCTCAGTTTGTCTCTTTATGTATATATTTTTACACAGAGAAAGCAAAGCATTAGACAAGGAAGGGTGCAAATTGTATTATCATGTTTTTACAGCCTCAGGTAGAGTGGGAAAATAAAGTGTGAAAAAACTGCAATAAGTATGTGCAAACTTCAATATCTTCTCCGAGCTTCACAGAGAAGACAATTTAAACATCTTATGAGCATCTTATGAAAAAGTCCAAAAGCAGAACGAGAATGATGAGGCCTTATTTCTTCCGAGCAGCTTTGTTTTTATGCTGGTTGAAGTGGTGCAATACTTCCTTGTCAGACTGCCAATGATTAGAACAGCAGGGTGGCTTTTATTTCCTGAAATAGCAAAGGCTGCAATCAGCAGAGTGTTCTTTCTGGGTATATTTGAGGCACTTACTCATCATTTATAGAGGATTTAATGTTATTTTCCTTTCTCTCGTTTTGGCACCAGGAAAAAAAAGTCAGATTTGTTTACTTCAGAATATATAACCTTCCAAGATCCTCCAGTTCACTGTAATGGACATAAGCCTGAGCCCTATAAGTTAAGCACTGCTTAATTAGTTTGAATCCTGTAAATCTCCAGGTCTAAGTTGGAAAGTGTGTGAACATGGACACCTAGAAAAAAATTAAAAAAATAGCACAGTGGTTAAGTGGTTAAAACATTCACCTGTCAGCACTGGGGTCTTTGGTTCAAGTCCCTCTCTGGGTGGTGTTTTTTTTTTTCTGGAGACCCTGCTTTCCTCCCACAGTGCAGAAACATGTAGAATTGGATACCCCAAAACTGCCCATATGCACATATGCGGCTTTCCCAATGGCTCATGGCATCATGTGTGTCCCCTACCTCTAACTCACCATCAGTGTGCAGTCTTGTCAACCAGGGCTACCTTCCCGTTTGGTACTCAGTTAGTATGTGAAGAAAGGTAGAATGAGCAAGATAGGTAATTTATCCTACTCAAACTTGCCGAACAATGATTTGTGGCTTGCTACTTGAAATTACATTTAACTGTAAGTGTACCCTGTGCAAAAAATGGGTGCAATCATCTTCAGCCCATTAAAAACATGACAAAGAAGGAATTGTATCAGACCCAGCCTCTCCTCCTGGATCTGTGGTTCTGCAGCTACAACCATCACAAAAAGTTCAGCAGATCTCAACATTTTTTTTTGCCTTTTTTTCCCCAGTTTTGAAGTTTGACAACCCTACTTTACTGCTATGAAATACACAAGAAAAGGTAGCCTCAGTGGGCAAGACTTCATCCTGATGGTTAGTGAGGGATGCATGACACACCCATTACGCAAATAAATTATGCCAGGAACCAATAGCATGAATTGTTGCTTACAGTGCAGTTGTCGCAGGTTAAGAGTATGCTGTGTGTTTCACTGTTGTGACGTGTGTGTTTTAGTGCTTTGACATAGTTTCCATACTTTAGAAAGCACAGGGCTGAATGAAGCGGAAATAATATTATTCTGATTTCTTTTTTTAATATTATTTTTAACCAGATTTTCTCCCCATTTTAGCTATGCCGACACTGCCGCACAGTCAGCTGTACTTCCCCTATCACTAGTAAAGGGCCCCAACACCAGGAGGGTGAAGACTAGTATATGTCTCCTTCAATACATGTGGAGTCAGAGTCTGCTTTTTTTTAAGCTGCTGCAAAATTGCTGAGCAGCCACCACAGTGCTCAGAGGAAAGTGCATTAACTCATATTTGATACATCAGCTCATAGACACCTGTGTTAATCAACTTTACCTTGGGAGTGATCGTGTTTTTTTTTAGGGCTCCAGCAGCTGATGACACTTATAAGTCTCAAACCAGCAATATCCTGAGCACATTAGCATTGCCATAATCAATCAGACCCTCCAAAGCACTCTTATTCTGAATTCCAGGAGCCTCAGTGGGCAAGACTTCACCCTGATGGTTAGTGAGGGTTGTGAGTCACACCCCATATGCAAATAAATGATGCAAGGAACCAATAGGGAAAAAAATTACTTTTGGTGTTATGGACTAAGAAATGTTAAGTAAAATAAACCTTTTCTGAGTCTTAGCTGTTTAGTGTATGTAATATTTAATTTAAAGTTTATAGGTGTACTCAATAAATAAAACTAATTTATTTATTTATTTTTAGAACACAAAGTGCACAGGGATTAGGAATAATTAATGGTTTTCCTGAAGTATGTTTTATTGCTGAACATTAGTTAACACATTGATTTTACATAACATTCCCCATTCAGTTGTTTAAATGTTACACTATTAACTTATAGTGTAATATATAAGTTATATTTACTAACCGCATGGATCGTTGTTTGCAGCGCAGTTGTTGCTGGTTCAGAGTATGCTGTGCTTGTTTCGCTGCCGTGGTGTGTGTGTTTAAGTGTTAAGTGTATGGATTGTGTGGAGTGTTGATCAAAAGCTTCCTTTGGTTCAGGAAAGGCGTTAAAATAAGTGTAAGAAATAATATAAAAATGGCAGATATTGATGCAGTCACACTTTATGGAAACAGTTTTTTGAGATTTTTAACCACATTTATTTTTAGATTTCAGAAATGTACTGTTATTTAACCATTTCATTCATTTTAGGTGTCTTCTGCAGTGGACAGCATTTTTACCTAGTTTCCATACTTTAGAAAGTACAGGGCTATATGAAGCTGAAAGAATTTTATTCTGAATTCTTTTTCATTTATTTATTTTTTCTTTTGTTTTTCTTACTCTTAATTCTGGAAGGGTTGCCATACCTATAGCTGTCAGGAGACATAAGGTGGAGCAAACACACTGATGTGCCAATAAAAGCCTGGGTAATTTGTGGTACTTTTGGGTAATTTGCTCTGTGTTGCAAAGAGCTTTATAAGGTGTTCTGTTAATTCTGGCCCTTAAACGCTGCCAGTAAATTAACAGAAAGTGAAGAAGCTGCCACTATTCGTTGTTGTTCTCTGTCACATGTTGGACTGTAGGAGGAAACCAGAGTCTCTGAAGGAAAGGCCACCCAGAGAGGGACTTGAACCAAAGACCCCAGTGCTGAGAGGTGAAGGTTTTAAACACTAAACCACTGTTCCGCCTATTTTCTGCCCTTTTTTTTTTCAAGTGCCTGTGTTTACCCCCTGCCAACTTAGACCTTACTAGAAAACCAAGAATGTCCTTTTGAGTACAGAGGGATTCAAACAGATTAGAGAAATCATATAATCATATTCCATTGCTGTTAGGTTCAGTCCCAATGACCCAATGTCCACAGCAGACACTTTCCATGGTGAACAGGGGTTAGCAGTTAAGCAGTCACATACTACAGTACTGTGTAGTGAATGTTCTGACCCAGTTGTACGGAAAGTGTTTAGGCCCTCAAATAAATCAATTAGATTTTCATGCCTGCCCTGTTCCTCACACATGCTGAATATGGAAACTGATTATTCAGATAACATCTAACAAACTGTGTTGTGCAGAAGCCTCAGGCACCTGTTAAAAACAGAACCAAAAGCTTCTTATCTGGGCAGTTAGTATTTATTCGCTTAATAAAACGTTATAAATAAAATGTTAGAATGAATACAAATAACATTTACACAAAAACATAGAGTAGGAGGTTTATGTGATTGTGTTCATTGAATCATCTTCAAAGCTCATGGGGCTAATATTAATATAGTTGCCATTATATCAACAACTGGTTTGGTAAACTAGAGCTTAACGATGATAAATCAGGTGAGCTGATAATAGAAGTAAACAAATCCAAGGTTTTATTTTTTTAGCTCATAAGACATCAACATGTGATTCATCAAAATGTCTGCTACTTCTATTTGTTCTATTTGGAGTACAAACCAACGTACAAACACTCTAAAGCAGTAGAGGGGCTCTGGAGTAGGTGCATGTGTGAGGTCACCATGCTCCTGTCTGCTACTAAGAGTGATTACTAAGGGGGAAAAATAGGGAAATTCTAATAAAGAATAGTACATTCTTAAAGGAACAAAAAAAAAATCTGCATACAATGAAATGCTTGGGATTTTAGCTATTTATTTTGATTTTATATCAAGGCTGTTTCCTTTCTAGAGAAATTTATTGATAATGTATTTAATGCTTCTATAAACTAAATCACTTTAGTCACATCAGACAATGTGAAATGAAGATTGCCTGAACACTTTAAGACCAAAAATAGTCCATTATTATAATACATAAGGCTCCATCTTACCCTCTGAGCAAAGTGCGTTGCGATGCGTATTGCTATCTTGCACCCCGTGAACGGCCTATGTTTATGTATGCACCTGTATTATTTAAATAGCACAAACAAAACTTAAAATTGTTCTCCTTAATTTGATTTTTAAGTCAGCTAAACAAGAAATATTGAATTGCACCATAAACTAGAGCAAACTAGTTGCGTCAACTAACATTGTGAAGTTTTTTTGTTGTTTTTCTAACTAAAACATTTGTGTTTGCAAAATTCACAAATTGTAGTTGAACCCAATTTGAGGCCAAACCAACTACTCTGCACTACTGCACATGCTCAGTTTTACTCTTTAGTTAAACGGGGTCTGCTGAGCAATTATACAGGGGTTTTCACCTGATATTGGTCACACTATTTGCATATTGGGCGTGTCCTCCCATCTCTCACTCACCATCAGTGTGTGATCAAGGTTGTAAGAGTAAGTTACTGTGTTTTTTGAGATTACTTGATGTCTGGGTCCAGCAAGTCATATTTGCATTATTGCAAGCTTATGTGACTGACAATAAGACATATACCTAATAGTTAATAGATACTTAATAGAGTTTCAGCTGCTAACTTACATCAACAAAAAAAATAGTGTTGTGCTTGTTGTTTGAGTTTGATTTATGTAAAACATGTTATTGATACAAATTAATTGTTTTTGTTGATCTAAAATGATGTTCAACAAAAACTGAAATGAGGCCAACTAACACTACAAAGTGAATTGTTTAGTTGTAAATCTGAACTTAAGTTTTCTAGTTGTCTTAAAAGTTTGAGTTAGCTTCAAAACTGAAAAAATAGGACAGTAAGTTGCCTTAAAAAAAATTCTCAAGTTTTCTCAACTTTTTATTTTATTTTACAGTGTATCTACACTAATAGATGTTGTGGACTGGAAGTGAGGTGTGTTTGGGTAAATTTTTGGCATATTGCTAATTTAGCAACAGAAAACACAGGTGGAATTTCTATTGGTCCATTTATTAAGAAATTGTGATGGAGTGTAAAAGTAGTTAATCTAAAAGTCAACAAAAATAAAACTACTTCTTTTTAACAGGACAGTCACAATTAAATTAAATTAAATACACCACTTTTTTTGCTGTATGGACCAATGGACTGATTTCCTCTAGAGGCTGCTGGATTTGATGAGTGATCAGTGACTAAGCTGCTTTTCTGAAGAGTAAGAGATAAATGCATTTCCCCTGTGAAGGTCAGAACACCTTCTCAAGTCTCCTGTGGGCTCATCAGTGGGTTCCTCTGGTTAATACAGCAACTTCAGGACACTATTCACAGTGCTATAACGAGATATCCAGGGACGGGGATGAATGTGCCCACGCAGTACCGGAGCAGCTGTGAAAATAAGCACACCATGGTGAAACTGGTTCCCTGAAAATTAAAGTAGAGATAAGGAGATTAGAACGGGTAGAGAGCACAAACAGACACAAAGGTATGAAAACGTGAGCAGTGGAAAATACACCACAGTGATTACAGGTAGGTGAGCAGGGTCTGCTGCTGGAGTGTGTTTATGATAGTGAACATGACCAAGCACACACTGTCCTAACACAATCATCTCCTGCAGCTGCTGTACCTGCTCTGTGCTTCTCTGCAGTAATCAATCATCACTGCTATTCATCCCTCCCACAGCACTGCTTCCACCACTACACACAAAGATCAGCTCCAAAGATTAGAGTACTGATAAAGAACTGCTTCAGAGAGATAACACCACTGTACAAATCAATAACTACACTGATTTTATTACTTCATCTAAATGTAAGATTTAGTAACTATACTTAAATATAAGATTTTATCAAGTAAGGTAATATTTAGTAACTTTACTGAAATATAAGATATTATAACTTCACCTAATGTAGAATATAGTAGCTATACTGAAATATAAGATATTATAACTTCACCCTAATATAAGATTTTATAACTTTATCTAGATTTAATATTTAGTAACTATACTTAAATATAAAATGTTATAACTTTACCTAAAAGTGTAAGATTTAGTTACTATACTTAAATATAACTTAAGTAGAAAAAATTTAATCTAAATGTAATATTTAGCAACTATATCCAAATTTAAGATTTTATAATTTGATCTAAATATAAGATTTAGTAACTATACTGAAATATAAGATTTTATAACTTTATCTAAATGTAAGATTTAGTAACTATACTGAAATATACGATTTTATAACTTCATATAGATTTAAGATTTAGTTACTATACTTAAATATAACTTTAGTAGAAATAAATTAATCTAAATGTAATATTTAGCAACTATACTCAAATTTAAGGTTTTACAATTTTATCTAAATGTAATATTTAGCTACTATACTGAAATACACGATTTTATAACTATCTAAATGTAAGATTTAGTAACTATACTTAAATATAAGATTTTATAACTATGATTAAATTCATGATTCATAATGAAGTTCATGATAATTATGATATGACTACTAAAATGTAATATTGTAAAATTACATTTAAATATAAGATTTTAAAACTGTAAGAAGATGTAAGATTTAAAAACAATACTAAAATGTAAGATTTTAAAACTATACTGAAATGTAAGATTTTAAAACTATACTGAAATGTAAGGTTTTATAACTATACTGAATGCAAGATTTAATAACTACTAATATGTAGAATTTTAAAATGATACTAAAATGTTAGATTTTAAAACTAGGTTTTAAAGGTTTTAAGGTTTTATAACTATACCTGAATGTAAGTTTTTAAAGGTTTTTTTATGTAAGATTGAATAACTTTACTAAAATTTAAGATTTTGTAACTACACTGAAATTGTAAAAAATTGTTTTGTCTGGTCAGGTTAATTTTCTTTATACCTATAAATAAACATCTACATGTGTTTTGGGGAAGTGGGGGAGAAGCCTGTTGCTTTTCTACTTATGTGCAGCAGGTGTCAGTATTGCCCATGAATACAAATTTACATCAGAATGAGTTTCAGGATTTTTTTTTCTTCTTGAAGAACTTCAACTTAGGAATGGACAATATTAATAATACTTAGTTTTATAAAACCTAATATCCTAATACATGTGTTTTTTCCAGTCTAAAATATTGACATTGAGTATGGTATTTGGAAGCCTCTCATTAGTATTAAATTATCAGCTGTATAAGGAGTTGCTACTGTATATTTCAGCCCTAACATTAATAATTCTTAAGTTTCAGCTCTACTGATCACATTTCATAGAACATTTGGGAACATAGTAGTCTTTCTTTTTCTCTGCATATTTAATTATCCTCCTTTCTTCCTGTTAATCAATGGTCAGGACTCACAGGATCACCACAGAGCAGATATTATTTGAGGGGTGAGTCATTCTTAGCACTGCAGTGAAACTGACATGATGGTAGTGTGTGTTGTACTACTATGAATGGTGGATCAGACACAGCAGTGCACAACAAAACACAGACAGTAACTTGCTCGTATAACCTTTAACACTGAGGCCAAACAGCTACTTTGCAAAACAGACATGTTCATCCCAAGAGAAGGCAGCCTGTGGAGAATGACTACACACTGATGGTGAGTGAGAGGTGGGAGGACACTTTCAATATGCAAATAGTGTGACCAACATCAGAGGAAAACCCCTGCATAATTGTAGACCCAATTTAACTAGTCAAACTGAGCATGTGCAGTAGTGCAGAGTAGTTAATCTATGTAATGCTGCAGGCCGGAGCCCCAGTGGGCGTGGCTAAAGAGCGGAGCATGTGTCAATCATTTTCGACTACAGCCTATCAGATACTACACTTTCGTTGTCAATCACTTTTTATTAAGCCAATCCTCAGACAGACCAAGCTGTCCATCATTTTTTACTGCAGCCAATCACCTTAACAGATCTGTCAAAAGAAGGCGGAAACTGCGGTGCTACCGGTTAAACGTAGCGCGATTTAAACTTCTGAACAGCGGTGAAGCTGAATCTGTATAAGTATTTTACAAAATACTACATTAACAGTTTAAACACACACTATTGTAGTTAGTCCTGCCTATATGCCGCTCTTAAACAGAAGTAACTGAATGAAAATGTTAAAAAAGCCCTGACTTATATTTTTAAATCAAAGATTAAAATACTCGTTTTTATGGAATGGCACTTTCGTGTTTTTTTTTCCCTTTATTGCAGTAATTGCATTAAATCGTGTATATGTATGTATGTATATATATATATATATATATATATATATATATATATATATATATATATATATATATATATGACAAATCTGACATAGTTTTGTTTCATTGTAGCCTACACTGATTTCCTGATTATCAGTGCAAATCATATTAAATGACAATGAACTTACTTTTGATCCCTTTTCCAATGGAAACTTCTAATCACTGCCAAATGATTATTTCTACACTTGTCTTAAGTTCATACATTATGCATCTTTGTCTCCTTTGCATAACATTTAACACATTAATCATCTGTAATGTTACTATCACTATTACTTTCAATATCAATATACATCTGCCTTTTTTACTGTCAGGATGTGTGTGGTATACAGAAATTATTTACTTATTTAGGAGTCCCACATTTGCATCTATGTCCTGCAATAAAATGAATAAATAAAATTAAATCTTGTATATGTACATGTGTGTATATATATATATATATATATATATATATATATATATATATATATATATATATATATATACACGATTTAATGCAATTACTGCAATAAAGAAAAAAACACGAAAGTGCCATTCCAGAAAAACGAGTATTTTAATCTTTGATTTAAAAATATCTAAAGTCAGGGCTTTTCTAATGTTTCATTCAGTTACTTCTGTTTAAGAGCGGCATATAGGCAGTACTAACTACAATAGCACATAAATGTGTTTAAACTGTTAATATAGTATTTTGTAAAATACTTATACACATTCAGCTTCACCGCTGTTCAGAAATTTAAATCGCGCTACGTTTAACCGGTAGCAACGCAGTTTCCGCCTTCTTTTGACAGATCTGTTAAGGTGATTGGCTGCAGTAAAAAATGATGGACAGCTTGGTCTGTCTGAGGATTGGATTAATAAAAAGTGATTGACAACGAAAGTGTAGTATCTGATTGGCTGCAGTCGAAAATGATTGACACAGCATTACCCTTCTCGAGTAGTTGACTTGGCCTCAACTAGGTTTCAAATTCAATTTTATAAATTTTGGCAACAAAAATTAGGCTAATTAAAAAAAAATAATAATAAAGTTATTTGAGGAAAGTAATTAATATTTTTTGTACAGCTCACTTAAAAACCACATTAAGAAGATCATTTTTTGGACAGTTGTTTACAGTGTACTTCATTGTTAATCATACAAGTTTGCTGTAATGCAAGTATGACCAGCTGGTCCTGATCAGCATACAGCCCCACTGAGCAGCACAAAACACAAAAACATGCTTTTAAAGCCTTCAACATGGAGACCAGGGTGTTGACTACTACATAACACTTATGTGAATCCAGAAAAAAGGCAGCCTGTGGAGAATGACTACACACTGATGGTGAGTGAGAGATGGGCCTATATTTGCCCAATATGCAAATAGTGTGACTAACAGCAGGTTAAAACCCCTGAATAATTGCTATTTAACTAAACAGTAAAACTGAGCATGTGCATTAGTGCAGAGTAGTTGGTTTGGCCTCAACTTACAATTACAATTTGTAAATTTAGCAAACACAGATCATTTAATTTAGACCAACTTTTAACAAGAAACTTCATGTTAGTTTAGGCAATTAGTTTGCTATAGTTTATGTTGCAATTTAATATTTCTTGTTCAGCCGATTTAAAAATTGCAATGAGAAGAACAATTTTAAGTTTTGTTTTTTATAGTGTAATTGCCTCTGCAGTGCTCCAAATTAGTAAAGAGGGCTGATAGTCTAGACAGTGAGTAAAGAATGGTGGTGGTGTTAATGTTATGACTGACCACAGTATATACTGTATATAGCCACAACACAAAAAGAAAAAGAAAATTTGAGTTTGGTAAATTATCTTCTCTGCCAAGCAGCTTCTTTTGCTGTTGCTATTGACACTTGTCTTGAGCCTCTAGTACCCCAGGTGCTGCCAATCAGATGCCTGATTGTTCCCTGACTAGCAGCACCAGCACTCTAAAAAACAGCACTCTAAAAAGTGATTTTGTGTTTTAGTCAGGAGAACTAACATTCTCAAGTTTACCGGCCAGGAAAACAGAGATCTTCAACCTGAAAACTTAAAAATGCTTTTCTATAGGCTCCTGGCACCATATATTTGCATATTGAGTGTGGCTGCTACCTTACTTACCATCTTTGTGTTGTCTGTGGCCCAAAGCTACTTAAACCTGGGCATGTAGTAGCATTGTATATATGTCGATTGCTAGACGTCAATGTTGTAGGCTGTAAGAGCACATCAGTGACGTGCAGATGCTATGGCCCAATGTGCTTGGGCAACTGCCCTTTTGTCTTCCTTGGCTGTTATTGCACTTCCGAGGGAGGGCAAAAATAATATAGGCAAATATGAATTTATATTTCAACAAGATTTTCAAAATAGGCCAAAGGGAGGGGCGTGGGCGTAGAGGGGGACATGCAGCACACGACCGGGCGGCGCTTCAGCCGACTAGCAGAGGATTTTGAAGATGCTGTGGGAGTAGAACGACACAGTAGCCTTCACAGTATTACAAGACATGATCACAATCAACTCTAAAATCCGATGTCGTCGAGTTTAGGACATTTAGTGATCCTAAATAATCTGACAGACACCTACTGTGCCACGTTTAGGTAGCAAAAAACCCCGACAGCCAGCTAGCTTGCAGTCAATGTTTTACATGGCTCAGGTTGTTTTGTGGGAGGCTAACCAAACTAAGTTACATGCAGCTGATAACATTTCATTTTATCAAGCAAGATGAATGACGGACATAAACAGGGCCGGAGTGGGCCCCTTTTTCAGCCCGGGAGTTTCATGCCCAAACCCAGCCCATTTTTTCCATGGAGCAGGAATTTGAATAAATAAAACAGCAGCTAGATCTTACAATGCCTTTTTATTGCATGTAAGTACAAGTATATGTTGGTAAGTTAACAGAACACCCTTCACTTAAACATGTTTCATTCAAATATAAATCAGATAAAGATTTAAAAGTAGTGCTGGGCAATATGGGAAAAATCTTTTTTTTTTTTTTATATCACGATAACGATGTATATCATGATATACCACATTTATATAAATAAATTATAAATAAATTAACAAAGGAAAGTGACGCGCTCATCCGAGCGTTTAAAGATGTGCAGGTGGATTAATAGGTGCGGCTAGTGGGGATCTGGCACTAATTCTACTGCTTTGGGGCAGGACAAACCATTCTTCAGGTTAGAGCAACTGCCCTTCAAGATTCCTGTGCACGTCCCTGGAGCACATTAATTTTATTGTGTGTTCCTAGTGATCACAGTATGCTGGTTTGGAACTACAGCATTCACTCTTTACATTGTTTACTCCTATACTGCTCCAGTATTATTGTTGTGTGAACAAAACTCAGTTAAGTTGAATAAACTTAACTGATTCAAGTTATCATTTACACTTTAAAAAGTGATTGTGTTTTAGTCAGGAGAACTAATATTATCAACTGAGTGAACTTACCAGCCAATACAACTCAATAAAATGAGTTCAGAGAACTTCAACTTGAAAACTTAAAATGTTGGAAATGTCTATATATATTAAATAATCTAATTTCTTTAGTTCTACAATACTTGAAAAAAAACTGTTGTGTTAATGCAATAGCTGTTGTGTGAACAAAACTAAGTTAAATTGAGTTAACTTAACTGGTTCAAGTTATCATCTAGCTTTGACTCAGTTAAGTTGAATAAACTTAAGGTATTATAACCGTCCTGTGTCCTCCCATTCTTGGGAGTATGCACTTGCCAAGTCTGTACTGGCCAAGTAAGGGAGTCCATATTGAGAAATAGTCTAAATGTCTGCTCCAAAAATCGACATGCTACGTTTGACTGACATTCAAGCTGGTGCTCCGCAAAACCAAGTTGCAGCTTTATTTGGGGTGAATCCCAGTTTATATAACAAGGGAGTTAGGCCACGAAGTTGGCATCCCAAGAAGACGAGACAATGAGCTCTGCTGCTCATTCCACAAATGCATGTTCCTTACAAATGTGGCAACATTCAAAATTAAGATTAACAGGCTTTCCAATGATATATGAGTTATTGCCAATAAGCATAAAGAACAACAAATAAATCATCTACCAAAAACTAATTTTCTTACTTTTTGTGTTAATTCCTATATAGAATCCCTATTTTAGAACCTTCAGAATCCTCTCACTCTTCCTTTCCCTCAAGAGAAGCAGATATTCTTGTTCAGCAGTGCAGTTACTGAAGATGTCTCTTTAAGACAGACTGTGCTGAAATGGACAGATGCAGGCAATCAGAGTGTAGTTAAATGCCTTCTGATTGGCAGTAATGGCTGGTTTGTGCTAATCTTGCTAAACAAGCCTTTGCAGCAGTGTTAATCACAACACAAGACCAGCCAGGCAGCATTATACACTAATCAAGCTCCTTATTAGCGCAGTGTTTGTAAGATTAGACAGCAGAGCTCCATACGGACGCCAGTCTGACTGAAAAAACAAAACAAAAAACAAAACAGAACCAGTGGTAGGGGAAATCAGAGTAAAGCCAGCTTAACTACATGTCCTACCTGAGCTGCTGAGGTGATTTTTAGACGCTAACAGCGGAGAGTTAGCACGTTGCTACATGGCCGGTACAGGTTTAAGTGGTGAGATGAAGGGAGGTCTTAAAAAAGTTATCAGAAGCTGATGTCTTCCAGCTCTGAGCACTGTGTTAAAGTGGAGCTTATGCAGCACATAATATTTTATGGCAGGCTATTTCACGGTCTTTCTAGACTATCCATCGGCAGCTAATTCATGGCATCAGGTTCCTTTTGAAGTGCTAAAGGGCAAATAATGTACATAGCTCTCTCACACTTAATACTACCATAAAGCATGATATTTTTTCATTCAGTCACTGTCGGAATACTGAGCTGTTGGCCTGCATAATTTTAAACAAATTACTGAATGTTTTCTTTTGACTATTTATAATATTTATAAGACCTCAGACTAAACAGAAATCATACTTTCTTATCTTAACTTTTTAGCTAACAGAGAATGTTATAAGAATGTTTAGCAATAATAATTTTCAGAACATCCCTTGAACATCATTTCTGTAAAATTATACAGAATAACCTTTCTGGATTCTTTAAAAAAAAAAGAATCCAGAAAGGTTAGTCTGTATAATTTTACAGAAATTATGTTCAAGGGATGTTCTGAAAATGTGTGACATAATAATCAGAGGTTCGCATCACAACCTTTTTCTAACTTTTTTTTCACATAACATTCCCAGCTATATAAATACTCAAAAAAAAAAAAGGTAAAACAACAAAATGTGAAAAGTGACACTTCAAAGGGGGTTGTAAAATTAGATTACAAGATATTTCTACTCGTGGATATTTATTCTAATATTTAACATTATGGGTTAGAAGGATATATAAATGTTTTGTCTATATATATATATATATATATATATATATATATATATATATATATATATGGACATGGCAAAAAACAAACCCTGACGTCTAAGAAACCTGTATAAAATGTACAAAATTACAGGAAAACATTCCTTTATATTTGTATTAAAGGTACACTAGGATCATTGATTGGTTCTGCTATGAGGCTCCCCCTACTGGCCAAGAGTAAACATTCACTGTCTCACTACTGTTCCTCCATTTCCTCCCCCTAGCTATATGTGATTGTTTTAAGCACAACAGACTAATGTTAAAAAATAAAATACAATCCCAAAAAAATTTAACCATCCTAAGGTCATCACTAAACAATAGTCTAAAAAAGACACACTAATTTTGTGAGTTTTATGGCTAGCAAATGTGACTAGATACGACTTATAGTTTATAGCTTCAAACCAAAACACACTTCAAACCAAATCTGCACCAAATAATGGGTTATTTAGTAAACCAAGCACACATACCTGCACTGAACTTCACTTCACTTCAAGTTTGTCAATTAGCAAGCAATGGAAAGGCCACTATCTAGCTAAGTTAGCTATTACCCAAACAACCATGCTTAGCCAGTGAGCTAGCCAGCTAGCCAGATCTAAACGAACATCTCCACTAGCCACTTAGCATCAACAGACCATAAAAACAGTTGAACAAACAACTTTAAAAACAATGGCTGTCATTGTGGAAGAACAAAACACGCACAGAAAGAGGTCCCCTTCATTCCAATGTTACTCACAGTCGCAACAGCAGGAACTTAAGTTAGCTCTCTCCATTCAGAGAAGACTTGTCTGAGCTTCACCCGAGTGTGAATCCTTGCTGCGCCATCATGGGCTTCATCTGATGTGATTTTAGAGCCCCTATTCACTAGACATGCCTCTCTCTTTCTCTTTGCTGGGGCCCAAGAACTGTGAGCTGTGATTGGCACAGACCAAGGGCTCTTGTACTTGCAAGTATGATTTTACCCCTACAGACCACAAAAGCAGCCAAGAGATGTAATGAAACAAATTAAAAGTAATGAACCATTTAATCATGTAAAACAGTATTAAACACATGAAGTAACTGAATAATGTTTCATAGTGTGCATTTATTGTGTTCATTTAGAGTAAACTTGGAGAACTGTATTGTTACACAGCGTTTGTATGAAATATAAACATATACCGTACAGGCCAAAAGTTTGGACACACCTTCTCATTCAATGCCTTTTTTTATTTTCATGACTATTTACATTGTAGATTCTCACTGAAGGCATCAACACTATAAATGAATACATGTGGAGTTTTATGTACTTAACAAAAAAAAAAGACCTGGCCTCCACAGTCACCGGACCTGAACCCAATCCAGATGGTTTGGGGTGAGCTGGACCAGTGCTAAACACCTCTGGGAACTCCTTCCTTAAAGACTGTTGGAAAACCATTTCAGGTGACTACCTCTTAAAGCTCATTGAGAGAATGATAAAGAGTGTGCAAAGCAGTAATCAGAGCAAAAGGTGGCTATTTTGAAGAAATATATATATATATATTAGCTTGCTTAATTGCATCAGTTGAACTTGGCTATAACTCAAAAGGTCACGGGTTCAGCCACAGCTGATATTTACTGCCATTGTGCTCTTAAGCAAGACACTTAACCCCAGAGGACTGGTCCCTGCAGTTGGTCGATATAAGTCACTTTGAGCTGAAGTGTCAACAAAATGTCCATGACAGGCTTTTCTGTCTGTGTTGGTTGTGTCTGTTTGCTGGTTTAGCTGTCCATTAGGTTATTAAAGGAGCCCTGTCCTCCATTTGTCTTCATTTGTTTTTGTCTGGGATCAGCTGATCATGCTTAAACAGGCTGTTTCTCTTAATGTGTTTTTTAAGACTGCTATCCGAAAGTGACCTCTGTTCTGATTGGCTGCTTTTTCATTGTGTCATATTCCGTAAGCAGTTAAACACTATTTTAACTTGTAGTTAAAAAAAATTAGTTTTAGTTTAGTACTTGTATTTACTGATTTGTTTGCTTTGTATCGTTTTTTTAAATATCACAAATATGAATCATTCAAAACAGAATTTTATCCCCATCATACGATGAGTGAATAGTGCATTCAGAATTTTTTTTGTTTGTATATTGGGCTGGTTGTTTAGTTTTGTGATGGCGGTATAGCTTTTGCAAAGGTTTGGACATCCCTGTTTAAACTATATGTGTTGTTTTAGTAAATAAAATCATAAATTCCCGCTGTTTACGGAGACACCATTTTGCACATTCTTTAAATAATTACTGTTAATTTGCTCAATGTATCTTTTTGATTTGTTCAATTCAGATTATAAATAATAAAATAAATAGTAAATAGTGGGTCTAAAATGGGCAAAAGTTTTAGGTTAGGTTCTGTTATGATGAGAATTATTTTGATATGAATGTGTGGCCTGATTTATGCATAAGAGTACATGTATTGTTGTGTAACATTTCAATAAACCTGTTTTCTTACATACAGCTTACATTTATTTTACATTACATTATTTAGATACATTACTTTTATTATTCCACCTCATTGAATACCTCATTGTAGTGTGTCAATGTTTGTTTATCCTGTTTTTGTAAAATAATAAAAATATATTCACACTGCAATAAATTATGTTGCTTAATTTCCTTAAATATACTAGTGTGACCTAAGAATGCAATCTGTACATAGGAAAGATGTTTTTTCTCACAAACATTAGAATAAATGTTCTGTTCTTAGAAGCTTTGATTGCTTCCACAAGCCTTGATTATTTACACATACAGATTTATAAATGTATTTATCTACAAGTTATCAGTTTCTCATTTTTTCTTTTTCACTGGAACTGAAAGTTCATAGCTGTTTACCATTTATTGGTTACAAGGTTTCACGCTTCCCTTTAACTTTGGGCTCAGGTTCAGTTTCCAGAGTACGTGTGAAGGGCACGGTCACCTAGCCAGTGATATATCTCTCCGGCTTTGCCCCATTCCACTGTCATTACCCTGTGTCCCTGTGTTCTTTCCATCCAGCGTGTCACGGCCCAGACCCATGCAGAGCCCTTCAGTGGCCTATAGCCCCACACCACACTCAGTATGCTTCCAATTACGGACAAAAGAGGCGAGGCAGTCCCTCGCAACATGTGGTTCCATTTAGAGCAGGTGAAACAATGTAGGAAAATAGATCCGTCATTCATTGCATTCCAGAGGTCAGGAGAGAGCAGCGCTAAATCATAGCAGACTAATCCTAGATAGGTTGGGGAAGGGGAGAGGGCTCGGGCCAACAGAAGACCACGTTAGCATTAATGGGCATGGCACTCCAGAGCTCTGCAGGGGCCTGATGGCACTCCCGCCCCCATGTTTCTTGATATCAGGATCATCAAGGTAGAATTTATTTATTTATTTATTGTGCAACACGATAGCGGTGGAATTCCTGTTATGCCTGAAGCCTGGGAACCTGCATCTCATTCCAGTTCTGACCCCCTGGGATCAGCCGCCCAGGTGTTTCTTTTCAAAACATCTTAGGAAGTATCTAATTTGATTTGGGTGCAGTAGGGAAAGCGTTTTTCATATATATATAACCTCAACCTTACTCTCAGCCTGCAGCTTTTGCACCGGCCTTGTGAAACATTCTCAAAACACATATTTCACAGTCTCAGTGGTTTAATTCACATGAGTGGTAACACATCCTGAACGTGAATGCACCGGAGAATACTGTGAATATATATATTTTTGAAACAATCATGAACAAAACTTCTAAAATATCTCTTTTTTTTCAAGTTAATAACATGTTTTAAACAGTAATAAATTCTGTTACTGTAACAATGATAACATATTCTTCGCAGATGGAAATGACAGTGTGTGGTAGAAATGAACTTGAAATGTCTTTAACCTTGTTTTTATAGGCCCATTTCTGGTGCATAGCAACATTTCTGCTGTAGAATTAACTTTCCTTTAATATAAACGTGACACATCACTGATGTTTCTGCATTCACTATTATGTACTTATTAATAATTAAAATTAAATTACAATATCATAAACCATTGATTTTTATTTTGTTAGTTGCTGAAAGTCTTATTTTGAAAACTAAGTATCGGAATAAAATGTACACATCTCGTGTAACTCTCACTGTGACTTTAATTTAAACATAAACACTTTCTACTTATTATGAAAAAAGGCCCAATATATACAGTATTATATTTTCTGTTTTCTAAAATGATTAGAATGTGTCATCAAATATTGAAAAAAACATGCTTAAAGTCAGCCAGTATGTTCTAGTTCGGGTGTCTTCGGGTGTTCTCTCTCTCTGGTCTGTAGGAGTCAGTAGCATACACATAGGACCAAAACAGCACCACTGCAGAGCATTGTAGCATCCACGACCATCAATCAGCGTATGGGCCTTTTGCAGCAGCGCTAGATCAGTGCTGGCATTCAGACCAAGGAGCTGAACTACAAAGGGTAAAACACTTATATTCTACTCAAAAAGCAAATGTATCCAGTGTCCTCTCCCTCTGTCAAACAATATATTTTTGGTGATAGTTTTACACTGTGAATCTGGGGATAATGTTGGTAATGTAACAGGTAATGGAAGTTGACGGTAATGTTGCTGAGCAGTACAACCTGCAAAAACACTGTTTAAGTCTAATTTTTAGCCTGCAGCACTTTATCTCTGCTCATTTACACTGATGTTATGAGAAGTATTCCTGGCCTAAATGTTTGTTTAATAAAATAAACTATGATGTGGCGAAGAATCATTGTGAATGGATTGGCCAAACTAATTTTTTTGACCAGTCATAGACACTGAGAACTGAGGTGCCCATCTTCTGCTCTGTGAACATTTGATTCTGACAGAGAGGCTTATAACCTCTGTTTCTTATTTTCTGCTTTATACAGGGATGTATAGTAAGGAAGCGGATCTACTTCACAACTGTACTAAAAGTACTAAAATGCTGTATCTGTAACTACTGGAGTATTTTTTTCTCCTTCTACTTTTAGTACACTACACATTTTCGATGAGTTTAATATTTTCACTACAATAATTTTTTATTTATGTAATGCATTATTTATTACTCATTACAATGATAAAAATCATTCCAAACCCAAATTATTACCACTGCCAGCGCAGAAGATGCTCTGCGCTGTCACCGAGTTTGATGAAGCTTCACAATATACAGTACCAGTCAAAGAATTGGACACACTTCTTTTTAAATACAATGTGTTTTCTTAACTTTTTTCACATTTTAAATTTAAACTTATATAGGAACAAATATGTAATTATTCTGTAGTGTTTTATAGCCACATTTATCTTTGAGGGCAGATCTGCACACTCTTGGTATTTTAATCTCAGTGTCTTTATGAAGTAGAGTCTCCTGGAATAGTTTTCTCAGCATCTTTAAGGAGTTTCTGGAGGTGCTGAACAATAGTTGCTGCTTTTCCAGCTCATCCCAAATCACCTCAGATCACCATCTCAGTTGGTTTTGTTCAGGAGATTGTGGAGGACAAACACTTTTTTGTTTAATGTACAAAGTAGAAACTAAGTTTAATATAGAAATTAAGAAAAACATTGAATGAGAAGAAATATTAAGTGACTGATGTTGTTGTGCTAACTCTACGTATCTCTTGTATCTACTGGATTAGCCTACCTGAGCGCTGCTACCCTGCCCAGAAGTCTAAATGCTGTTGGCTTCAGAGCTGATTAGCGCATTGCTATCACATTTATAGCAGCTAACCTCTTTCATATGCTCCAAATAGAATAATGAGAAACACAAAGGTGCTCCAGAGTCATATAGCAAGCCACACTGCCAAAACCAACCCGAGTCTCCCTGTTAAAAAGCCACTCTGTTTTCAGTGGCCTCTCAAGGCATGCTCCCCCTTCCCTCACATTCCGTGGTCCAGTCCAGGTTTTTATACTCATGTAAAACCAGAAATTAAAGTTAACGTTAATTTGTTCTGCAGTCTATTTTCTCTTTAAGCTAATGAACACAAGGAATGTGCCCTGTTTCCCTTTTTTTTTTAAAGAAAAAAACAACCCAGAGTCCACTCTTACTGGCACACTGAAACTGGCTGGTTTCTTTTACTTTTTCGTTTCATTAGTGAGAGACGACGGATAAAGAATGGAGAGTGTGTTGGATGTAGTGTTCCAAAATGTGTTTTTATAAGATCATGAATTGCTGGGCACTTTGATTGCTGATTGGACTTAATATCAGGAAACAGAACATTACAGGCCATTAGACTTGTGTTCCACGACTGATTACCCGTATGAGCACGCCACACTATTTTACAGTCATACATCTCTGTCTCTCTCTCTCCCTCTCTCTCTCTTTCTCTCTCTCTCTCTCTCTCTCTCTCTCTTTCTCTCAGTGCCATCGTTTTTGCCTCAATGCCATGCTTCATCGCATTGCAGAGCAAGTCAAATAAAATAAAATATGTGCCTGGCTATATCATCATCTGTACTAAAGTGCCCAGTCGTGCTCCTTGAAATACAATGTAGCATTGAGTTGAGTTACAGCCATGTTATAATGCAGCTTGATGTCTTTAGTAATTCCTAATAGCAAGCACCAGCCAACTTTTTAAAGACTTCAAAGGCTTTGACTACAGCACAGGAAGGCCTGTTCACCTGTACACTTATGCCATTACCTAATCAAGCAATTGTGTGGCAGCAGTGCAATGCTTAATGACAAATACAAGGCCAACAGCTTCAGGTAATGTTCACATCAACCGAGGTCCCCGCCTTTTGCTCTGTGAACATTTGTTTCCTACAGAACTTATTTTTTATTATTTTATTTCCTAATTTATACAGAGATGTACAGTAAAAAAGTACCTCACTACTGTACTTAAGTACAATGGTCATCAATAACGCAATCTGTCAATTTACCCTCACAAATAGCAACTACTCTAATAGCAGATAATTTACAGACCATCATGAATTGCCTCAAAAGAGGCGGTACTGTGCTCTGGTTGGACTAAAATATTCAGAGGCAGGACTGGCTGTCCAGAACAGTCATAGCTAGTTTAACACTGGAAATGTTTTCCTCCTTCTACCCGTTGATCTCCCTAATGAAGAAACTGACAATGCTGTTTTTTTTTAGTTTTTTTTTTTTGCAGAGGTGTGGCTTCCATTTCTGTCAGTCAAGAACAGAAAGCTGAGGCTGCAGTAGGAACAGGTTCCGCAGAACAATATATTGTAAAAACTGGAAATTAGTCTATTGTGAAAAATTGAATTCATTAAAGTAGGCACCTGCTTAACTTTGCACATCTTGGCTGGATTTTTTTCTGTCTAGCTATATGAGGTGTGGTCACTTGGAATGGCTTTCAGTTAACAGCTGTGCCTTGTCCACAAAATGTGTTTGAGACCATCGGCTGCGTTGCAAAGAGGTAGACATACAGTATACAGTTAATAGATCTATTTGAGTAATGTTTTAATCCATATTAGGGCAACAACTACTCAACTAAGTAAAGAAAAAACATTTAAGAAATAAAGGTCAGTCAATCTGAAAAAAAAATTTGAAACTGAAAACTGAGAAAGTATCCTTAAATGCAGTCACAAAACCACCAAAGCATTGTGATGAAACTGGCTCTCATCAGGACCGCCCCAGGAAAGGAACACCAAGAGTTTTGTCTGTTGCACAGAATAAGTTTGTCAAAGTTAGCAGCCTCAGAAACTGCAAGTTACCAACATCCAAGATAAGAACTCCCCTAAATACTAAAACCTAAATGAGTATTTTTGTTTGTTTAACAATTAAGTTACTATAGGATTAATTATGTGTTCCTTCATAGTCTGAATGACTTTAGTATTAATTTACAGTGTAGAAAAAAAAACTTTCAATGAGAGGGTGTGTCCAATGTTTTGACTGGTACTTTATTTTATTCAATACGTAATACAAGTACACAATGCAAAAAAAGGGTGGCTAAAACTCTTACTACTAATTATGATGAATTAATCTCAGAAGATAATGATCTATTTCTAGTAGATATATGCACTGAAGTTGGAGTGCTAAAGGCAGTGTCAATGTCTCCTAAATGAATCAGCATCGTCTCGTACCTTAGCACCATGGTTTGGGAGGGAGCCATGTCCACTGTGGTTTCCAGAGGAATATTTCCACTGAGCAAACCCATTTACACGTCTAATGATCTCCATCTTTCAGTGGAGATAACAGTTATGTGCATTTAGAGCTAAACAATGTTTCTGGCTCCTAGACTTAAAGAGTTAACCACAGCTATAGATCACCCTGTTTATACAGCATTGGTGCCACTTTGTTAAGGCCTTGAAATCAGCACTGGTGTTGTTGTGTTGAAGGTGTTGATTAATGACTGAAACACAGCTGGGCTCCAGTATCATTACCATGTATTACACATGTACTTAATGAGGTGGCTTGTGTAAACCACATGCAGACCATGACTTATAAAGCTTTCCTTGATTAGGTTATTACTTACTGGCTCTAATCTGACTCTTTTGAAACAGTCTGTGGTTTACTCAGGATATGTTTGTCATGTTTTAGTTTGTTAATCCTCTCAGAGAGTCTGTGTAGTTTTCTTTTTTCTGGTATAATGTATTGTGTTTAAAAGCATATGTAAAATAACAAATGCAAATGTTATCTTGAACTTTAAGATTTTATTGTTATTGCAAATGATGCATTATGTGCATTAATAATGCAAAAATGCATTAATTCATGAACATTTGCAAAGTCAGAAGATTAATAGATATGTTTTTTTATAAAATAACTGCATCATACATATCCTTTAAATGTTTATGATCAAAAGTATATTTTATTGCACATTTAAAACAAATGGTACTTAACTGTATATTTAAATGATTTAAATATAGGAAGTAGTTGCAAATAAATACAATGGGTTACACTGGCAACTATGTTATTACAATTTATTGTTATAGGGTGTTTCACACTTGAGTCTGCAACCAGGACCAATTCTGGGCTGGTTTGGCGAAGGCCTCATCATGAGCCTAAGTTTAGTTGCATCTGGACCTTGCAGATCATGCTCTACGTGGAAGGCAGGGGTTGACTTATCCCTCCAAGCAACCAGCGGGACCATTCTGGAGGAGATAGGGACGAATGATTGGAAAAAAAATGTTGCAAGAAAATATTTAAAGCCCTATCCGGACGGGATTAGGTTTCTTAGGGGGTCCTGGGGTCATTTTCTCTTTTATTAGGGCGAAAAAATGCATCCATCTATTTTCTGTGAATCAGTTGAAAGTGCTTGGTGTCGGGAACATATGCTTCTTAGAGCTGTTTAATTGGCTCCCTTATTGTGACATCACAATAAGAAAACCTGCATAGAATCACCCTAATATCCCCTACTAGAGCCCCACTCCAACCTCAGTACACAGCAGGATTAGCCAGCAGACATCGTCTGTTGGAGGGATCTGTACCTACTGTCCGTGGCAAGTCAAACACTTGGTTTGAACATTAACAGCTTATTTGCATAAAAGTGACATAGCCTTCAAACGGGTCATTCTGAAAGGGACTGAAACTGGCAAGAATAGAGGTGGTGAGATCTCTTTATATGAGAATGATTTTGTGCAAAGAACTTTACAAAAATTGTTTTGTATAGTTCATATATAAAAACTATTCTATTCAAACTATTTGTGTGTAAAAACAGGTATAATATGTCCCCTTTAAGATTTAATGCAATATTGGGTATATAGATATAGTGTAGATATAGTGCTGATCTCCAAGACCTCCAAGCAGATTGTTCTTCTTGAACTCACTGTACCCTGGGAGGAGCGGATTGAGGAGGCCAACGAGAGGAAGAGGGCGAAGTATGCAGAGCTTGTGGGGGAGTGCCGGAACAATGGGTGGCGAGCACGGTGTGAGCCCATTGAGGTTGGATGCAGAGGGTTCGCTGGCCAATCTCTCTGCAGGGCCTACAACATCTTGGGCATCAGTGGGGCCTGCAAGCGAAGGGCCATTAAGGAGGCCACTGAGGCAGCAGAAGTTGCCTCAAGGTGGCTGTGGATAAGGAGAGGAGAACCGTGGGTGTGGTAGCGCTACCTGGACACAAGCTGGGGCCTGATCAACCCCAGCTGGGTCGCCTGGGTGAGAGTGTATGATGTTTGAAAGACCCGAAACACTCCGTGACCCCAGGTAACATCACTGATGACGTGTCAAGGTTGCATCAGTAGATGTATGTGACAAAAAAAAAAGGTTTAATATACTTTCCACACATTCATGGAATAATACTTTCTGCCCACCTATTTTTTAAAGTATTCTTAAGTATTGTCTTCCCTTAACTGCCTAAACTGAAATTGGCCTAAAAATCAAATCAATCATTTTGCCTCACTTACTGTAGCTGCATATAAACTGCTCTGGAAATGTAAGGAAGCACTTTTGAGAAGAAAGAGACCGGATTCCTTTCTTGTGGTCTCCGGTGGAAATGATGCTTGAAAGAATCTTCGGCATGCGGTGATTAACTTTACTCTAGTGGATGTAGCTCACGAGTTGAGCCCTCATGTCCACACATACTCTGTATTTCATTTTCTGCACAGATTGGTGCACGACACCATGAACAAGGCTAAATATGATTTACAAAAGAACCAGAGCTCTTGTAGTCATGAGTGATTGGTGAACACAGGCTCTTTGGTCTTATATTGAAATGTCAACAAAATGAGCTGAATAATCACCAGTGTCTTCCTGTGTTTCTAATTCCAGTCAACTTGGTGTTTCCTTTCATCATCAACCATACATTACATTAATGCACAGCAGATTCAAAACAACCAAACTCTCCTCACGAAAACGCCCAGTGCGGTTTTCCCTTTCACCCCGAGCATGAGATTCATTCTCAGCAGAAAATAATAACAGTAATTTTATCTAATGGAGTAATTACACACTCTATATTCAAAAGGCTTTGTTTGTTTGTATGTTTGATTGATTGTTCACTTATGGCTACTGATTCAAAGTAATCGGTTTCCTTGATATTGTGCCCAATATAAAAAACAAAGCTTTTTCTAAAGTTACATATCATCATTGACCAATAATAAGTGTTTCCAAAACAACAACTTTACAAGAGAGAAATAAAACCTTTTTAATATTCAATGGAAGTTATTGTAAAAAAAAAAAAGGTTTTTCTTTTAATTTAGGAGAATTTCTATTGGTCTGTTAATCAAGAAAATTGACACAGTGTAAGAGGCAGTTTGTTTTTTTACAAACTTTTTCTTTAGTTGTTAAAAAAGGGGGGGGGGGGGTGCATTAATAACCTGTTAATGATGTTAAACGTGTTGATAACCTCTCAGTTATGTTCTTATTTTTTATGAATAATCTTTTTATTGCGTTTTTGTCACAATATTCAGCAGTGCATGTATAGCAATATGCAATATGCACAGCTCCTTGAATTAAACCTGAAAGTTTTTACTTTAATTTAATTTCATTTGTTTAATTTCAAATCCAGTGTGATGGCCGGGAAAACCCAAATCAGAAAGATTATTTTTTAAGTTATTTTTTGGAACACTCTGTATATTCCACACCTTAAGTGCTTTAAATAAATTGTGGGCACTTATCTGGCAAAGATCCATATATATCATCCCCTATTAACACCCTCATTCCTTTCGGATCATTCCTGTAAATCCTCTCCATGTTTTGCTTACTGGTAGTCAGTGAATGAGGGTAAAAATCCAAAACAAAAATCCACAGCAGACAGTGTGAGAACCTGTGTTTTTCTGGGGACAATAGACTCCCTCATTCTAAAGTTAGCAGAAGAACTGATGGGTGATGAGATTAAAAGCTTATGCAAAAGCAGCAAGGCCCACCTATAGTGCCTGATGCCCCTTACTGGAGGCAGTACAGACAATGACATGCTGGGCTGCAGAATCATTGAAGAATCAGAATGATTATCTATTCAGATCAAACAGTAAACCACAGTGGAGTCATATAGCTCATCACTTTCTGTTTCAGTAGTGATAACAGTTCCATGCCATGATCAGATTAAGTGGGTGTGTCTATTTTATACTTATTTAAATTTTTTAAATACTCATTAAATGGTGATGTAATGTGTCAGTCAAAGATCCTTACAAGGTTTAACATTAGGAGCAGCCTTAAACCACCTGATACAAACTAAAACTCAGCATGGAACCTGTTGTATTATTAAACTCCTGGTGAAGTCTTACACAAGCAGTGCCGTCTCAAATAAACCTAAACCAAACAAATTTAAAACTAACCCCCTGATGAATCAGTGACTCAGTGAATGAGTGAGTGAGTGATTGAATGAGTAAGTGAATGAGTAAATTAGTGAGTGAGTGAGTGAGTAAATGAATAAGTGAGTTAGAGAATGAGTGAGTGATTAAATGAGTGAGTGAGTAAATGAGTGAGTGAGTAAATGAATAAGTGACTTAGAGAATGAGTGAGTGAGTGAGTGAGTGAGTGAGTAAAGGAGTGAGTGAGTGAGTAAATGAGTGAGTTAGTAAATGAGTGAGTAAATAAGAGAGAGTGAGTGAGTAAATGAGTGAGTGAGTAAGTGAGTAGATGAGTGGGTAAATGAGTGAGTGAGTGAGTAAATGAGTGAGTGAGAGAAAGAGAGAGTCAGTGAGTGGGTAAGTAAATGAGAGTGAATGAATGATTACTGAGTGAATGAGTGAGTGAGTGAGAGGGTGACTGAAAGAATGACTAAGTGAATGAGCAAATGAGTGAGTGAGTGAGTGAATGAGAGGGTGACTGAAAGAATGACTAAGTAAATGAGCAAATTAGTTAGTGAGTGGGTGAGTGAGTGAATGAGAGGGTGACTGAAAGAATGACTAAGTAAATGAGCAAATGAGTTAGTGAGTGAGTGAATGAGAGGGTGACTGAAAGAATGACTAAGTGAATGAGCAAATTAGTTAGTGAGTGAATGAGTGAGTGGGTGAGTGAGTGAGTGAGTAAATGAGTGAGTGACTGAGTGACTGAGTGAATGAATGAGTGAGTGAATGGCTGAGTGAGTAAGTAAGAGTCTTAAGCCAGTTCAGTGAGATACTCAGCAGCTCCAAAAATAGCCTATTTAGAACGTACTGAATTCAGAGCTATTCTTCACTCTTGCCCTGAATATCATTGAACCCAGATATTTTAATTGAAATGCAGTCTGCTCTCTATGGCACTGATGGAATGGGTATGGTCAACCTCCAGAATGAAGAGGAAAGGTCTGCTTGTGCTGCTCTGTCAGAGCGGACGTCAGAGGTGTCGGTCTTCATCTCAAATCCCCTCATCACCTCACTGCCTCCCCAGGGGCTGCACTCTATCTGCGCTTTTTGACTGATGCTCCTGATTTTGTTGGCTCTGCGCTCTGCAATTGTGGGGACGTGGGGGAAACATGCCTCAGACAGCGTCTCCAGATGAGAGCAGGATCTGGGCATGGCTACGGCTGGCCTTAAAATAGTCTGCGGTGGGGCTGGTATTTCATAACTGTGACCGGGACAAGCCTGAAACAGGATCTAGCCGTTCTCTCCGCACATCTGACATGGCCATGGTGGAAATGGGAAAGACTAACCCATCTGCCCTCCAGAGACAGGAGTTTGGCTCCTGGTAGACAGTAGCACAGTGGCGATCACGAAAATGCTTGCATTCCCTCTGATGCGGCTCCTGTTGGAAAACTTTCTTAATGGTCCAGAACATATGTTAACCAAAGTTGGAGCTGTGTCCTCCCTCAAAATCTGTGTTATCATTTTACACTTCTTTATTACAAATTATACCATTTACATAGCAGTTTGAGTAAAATGTAAAAAATATATAGATCAAGAATATTATTATTTTACACCTCTCAGTTAATGGTGAACTGGATATGTTACATTTCCCATCTACGTGAACGGACAGTGAGGTACCCACTGATGAATCTGTGCCATGTCCAAGGGGTATTTCTGCAATTTACCCAAAGATTTTGGGATGGCTTTGGAGTCACCGTGACCCTGACTACAAAAAAATGGCAGGAACAGTTACTGTATGTGTGCAACTCTAAAAGTTGCCAATATAGGAAAGATGGGTTATTTATTTAATTTTTTTATGCAATTTTCTACCCAGTTTAGCTTAACCACTTAACTCACCATAAGGATAATAGCTCATGTTAAGCATCGCTCTTTTTTAAAAGATGATTTGGAATATGGTGAGATTTGAGAGCGTGCCAAGACACATGAACGCTGTTATTAAAAAATAGGGCTATTTCGCTAAATATTGATTCCTAAACTCATAGGTTAAAACATTAGTATTTTTGTTGGTTCTAAATTAATATGAAGTTGTGTTTTTGGCATTATGTAGGGTCTGAAAGCTCTGCATGTTTTTTGTTATTTTGACTATTTCTTATTTTCTGCAAATAAATGCTGTAAATGACAATATTTTTTATTTGGAATTTGGGAGAAATGTTGTCAGTAGTTTACAGAATAAAACAACAATGTTCGTTTCAAAAATATACCTATAAATAGTAAAATCTGAGAAACTGGTCAATATGAAGTGGTCTCTTTATGGAGCTGTATATCTGACACATACAACCTCTATGGTTTTTCTGTGAATTTTGTTTGCTTTCTCAGGATTTAACCTGATAATGCAAGTCCTCTTGATCACAATAAGAAGAAGAATTTAAATGAGGTGTTTAATAAAATAATGCTATACATATGTGCATTACATAATGTGTTACCCTTCATTGAACACACAGAACACAAAAAATAACAGTAAAGTTTTTGAGAGTGTGACTGTTTTGAAAGTGTTTATTGTTAAGTTGTTTTATGTTTCAGGGCTCCTGTGAAGTTGAGGCTCATGTGCTGTGGTTGATTTTAAGAAGTAGCATTCATGATTAGACAGATTATCGACCTTTGACTTCAGGGGTAAAGTGATGACAGGGTCAAAATTGACCTGCATTACACACCATCTACTATAGCACTTTCTGCTCAGATTGAGTGATGCTCGTTAACCATGGAGGGCACAGAGACCTGCATGCTTTCATTTGTCTTATCAGAACAGAGGAGCAGGCGGAACGTGCCAGTGATGCAGCAGGTGAAAACATATGCTATAAAAGGTGCCCTCTGGGCTGCGCAGACGTGATAAAATCTCAGGGGGTTGCGGGAATATGAGAAATACGGGAAATGTTATGATGTTTTCCCCACCCTTGCCTATGGTTATGTGGTTCTTGGTGTACATACATGACTAACTCTGCCTCCTCCAGTTTTTGTATCACCACATAAGAGAGGACCAGATGTCAGATGTAATAAATTGTGGAGAGTTATTTAAAACAAAAAGTGGAAAAAGATTTAACAAACCTAGTTTTGAAAGAGTAACTAATAAAAGAGGACATATTATACCTCTTTTTGCACAAATTAGAATAGGTCTATGGTCTTTTGTGTTTACAACACGTTACAGAATTAAATTCAGTCATAAACCCTTAAGAGTATAGTTAAACATAAAGTCATTGATAATAATTAAGACAAGGAATAAATGCTCAGTGTAAAGCTGAATGTTTTAACCAATTAAGTATAATTTTGGATTATTTATATTGGTCCACTGATCATAAAGTATTTACAAAATGTAAAAAGGCACCTTAAGTATCAAGCCTTTATATGCCATACATTACAATGTTTTATCTTAGAGGTAGCACACAGAGTATTTTAAAGCATTTAAAATCCTTTTACTTACAGTAAAATCACATTTTTGACAAGGAGAAGGCCCTTGAAATTAAAAATAAAAAAATGACAACATAAAATATGATAAAATACACAAAATATTTAATAAAAAAATTTAAATGCTAAGGATAAGAATCACAAAAATGTATCAGATGTATTGTAGTGTGTTTACAGTGTACCATGGACTATTAATGCAGCAGCAAGTAGTCACACGAAAAGGAATGTGAATTTTATGACTCCTATAATATCTGTGTGATTTAATTCAAGTGAAATGAACAGGCGTTTTCTCGATTATCCCTCAGGGAGTTAAATATCTATAAGAACATGCAGATGTATTAATAAACATTAACTTGATGTACTCCTTTACCAAAATAAAAGCCTTAATCATCTCCTTTTTTAAAATCTGTGGTCTGAAAAATGAAAAAACTTTTCTTTTTCTTTTTACCACTTTTTGATTCAGAATTAGGTTCATGTACAATATGTGATGACTGTGAAAGCAAATAATGGCCTGAAATCGGTGCAAAATTCTGTACATTATACACAATTTAGAAATCCCACACAGATGTTTTTTTCGCTTTCACAAATAGGGCAAGTCAGAGGAAAAGAGGATGAACAGTCTTCCACTTTTTAGTGCCTCTATTTTAGGGTTCGTTAGCATCAAGCTAACAGTGTGTACTGCCTACAGTGTACACACTGAAGCAGACTTTCAAATAATTGCAAACACAAAAGCACAGCACTGTTTCTTTGGGTTTAGAACTATCTCTGCATCCAAACCATTAAAACATGTCTAATTAAAGAGAAATTTTAGCATTTTAGCAGCCTGTGTTTTATTAGTTGGTGCAGCTTAGCCAAATGACAGACAGATTAAACTGGTGAGACATTAAAAAAAACTTTATTCTTTACTGTTTATCCGGGAACACTTCCACACAACGTAAAATTGTGTTAAATAGCTGTTTAGCCTAGCTAGCTAGCGATCTAACTTTTAGCCTAATGTAACTCTGCTAGCTGTAGCTACTTATAGCTATCAATAAATGACCAGCTCCACAAACAAAACTTACTTGATGGTCCGTAGAAGCAGAATAACAGACTAACGGTAGATACAGTATAAATTTGTTTTCATTAATTAATTCATGACATGAACCCACGAGCCTTTCCTGTCTTTTTGTAGTGCTGGTTGTGCATGTCTTTAAAAATTAAAGGAGAAATACAGTGTGAAATGGACTTGGGTTGTAGTGAAACAGGATAATAAGTACAAACTTTGGTTGAGTAGCCCACCTCTCTTCACCCCCAGCATTCCAAAATACAGCACTTTTAGTTGATGCTCCCAACAGGCTTACAATGCTTACAATGGCATAGAGTTGCCAATGCATAGAGATGGCTATTTATACACCATTAAGAATCTCAAATAGCTCCACACTTCATTGGTAGGGGCTTGGCATTTAAAACAAGGCACTAGGAACTTTGAAAGTTCACAGATAGGTTATTAAAAACACTGCTTATACACACAGTACCTTTGGGTAGTTCTCCAGGCATCGCCATCTGGAAATCAGGTCGCAATATGTCGACTGACGAGCACAAGCGAAAAGGAAGGATAAGAGAACAGACTGCAAAATGAATTTAGTGAAAGTGAATAAATTCCAGCTGTCCTTTTTTTATTTATTTAATTTCATTTTTTTTCCCCCAATTTAGGTAGGCTAACTGTCCTACCCACTCAGCTGTATATCCGCCATCACAGGTGATGCCACAAATCATTACCGCGTAGCTCACAGATGCCTTTTGCTATTCGGCATCACCCTACTAGTGATGAGCGAAAAAAGCGCCATCTACCTACCCAGAGGGAACAAGGCCAATTGTGCTCTCCCAGGGCTCCAGAAGCTGATGACAAGCTGCATGACTGGGATTTAAACCAGCGATCTCCCGATCATAATGGCAGCACTTTAGACTGCTGGACCACTCACCATCCTTTCATTTCAAATGTTCTTATTTTTTTTTGTATAATACATGCATTTCCACAGATTTAATTCATCAGATGCCTGTGCTGCCCTCTAGTGGAAGCCTCCACTAACACACATCACACACAGGTAAGTATGTGAACATTTACATTCACAACACAGACAGTTGTTTACGCCAAACAGCAGGTATATAGCTAGCCTATTAGCATATTTTAAATATTAACGCAAAAAAAGATTAAATGTTTTTATATCACAACAACAGTAACACTGTTTATGTGTGTGTGTGTGCGTGTGTGTTTTTAGTGCTTGTGTATGTGACTAAGTGTCTTTACAACACACTATGTGTACCTTTGCCAATGACTGGGTATGCCTTATCATCTGTTATCCTGTTATTATCTCTTCTTCTACAGCCCATCACTGTATCACTATAGCAGTGCAGCCTCCAGCACTGCACCTGGGTAGTGCACACCTGTTCTACGCTATAACGCAGTCTATCCCCCCTCACACCTGTTTCAGCTTCCACAGTTCTCTGCCCTCTGCTGACCACACGTCCCATTCGAACAAGGTTGTTAATCTTTATGTTTTACAATGTTCACAGGTGAATCAGGGTGTAAGAATGCTTTGTAATGGCTCTGGGAACACTTATGCAATGCAGTTAACCCGTGTAACATGGAAACTTATCAGAGCAGACAGGACAGCAGGATCGCAGGCTAGTCTGGGCCTGCATCATGTCTTCCCCTCTATTCTCCATGCAATCTGATAGCTACCGTCACTCTTAATCCCCGACCCCGCTCTGACAGACGTGTCAGGATAAAATACTTTAGCATGAGCGAGTTATGCAACCCCCAGCTTTACTTGTGACAAATACGTTTAGCAGACAGCCTTTTTCTTTGAGACAACATGGTGTAAAATACTTAAATAGTTGTTTTGGGATGGGGGGGGCACGGGATGAGAATCGTAAACATGAGTGTAAAAGCAGAGAGAAGCCAGGCTTGTCCTACACATGTTTTAGCAACCTAAGCATACAGGTTTGTAGACACCTGCTGATAGGCCTGACATGATAATTACATTATCTTTTTGTCATACAATTAGGGCTGTTGATCGATTAAAAGAAACAACTAATTATATATATTTTTTTATCTTTTTTCTGAATCTATTAACACATATATTTAACTATTCAAAATATGTACTGGTCAAACTCAGGCAGCTTTACGTAATTTTTGACAGTTAAGGTTTCTAAGCCAAAGATGGTTACAAAACTTATGTGACAATTAAAAAAAAAGCATGTTTAAAAGCAAGTCCACTAATTCCTGATTCCTGATTGTCTCTCAAGAAAGTCTTTATTTTAAAGAAATGGCTGACTGCATGTTCAAATAATTGACATTTATGACAAAAAATCCCTTCTGTTAATGGCACTCTTTTTTGTTACTGGAACTTGCTCCTGTTATTTTTTATGTTTTGAGTAACAGAAATGAAAGTAACAAATGAGGAATGAATGAGTTTTAGCATAGAATTAGCAAAAACATGAAAAATGCTAATAGCATGAGGACACTGAGCACATTCTAGTGATTTTTCCAAAATTTGTATTTTAAATATAAACCAATAAGATCTAAGAATTAATTTAGTTAACAGGAATGAGTGTTGAGATTGACCTCCTCAGTCATAGTTACAATAAGACCAAATATACAGAAATACAAATGAGGGAACTTAATTCTGGTCTTCCCATGGTCTTCCTGTTTTAGATGTAACTTATAGAAAGTTCCAGATTTTTCAGATGGGGTAATGTGCTATAGTAACAGGAATGAATGAAACCCAGGGACACAATTAATTGAAAAAAAAAAAAAAATAAGCATAGATGGGATTTGGAGTGTCTAAAGGATTTTAATAATTCGAGAGTGAGAGTGGGGGCAGGTAACAAATGCACAGAATGTACAAGACACTATGCTTTATATATATATATATATATATATATATATATATATATATATATATATATATATATATATATATATATATTCCTTTTTGTGTCCTTTTTTAATTGTTAGCCTTTCTAAGGTCAGTGTGCCTGCTGATCCCTGCTGCAGCCAGTAGATGGCAGTGTATCGCAGGGTGTGCTGTGACTAGCCATGGTAGCCTCGACTTCTCCTCTCAGCCCAGAGAGACGTTTATCAAAGAAAGCTACAGGTAGTTTCTCAATACGGAGTACACAAGGTTGGACTCCTGTACTTGGTAGAGTTCCAGTACGGATTTGGTAAGTTTGACTCACAACACATATTGAGAAATGGCTATGGGTTTAAACCTGTATTTTTAGGTGATTTCCTGACTAAAAACGCACCATAAACATTCTAAACTACTTAATAAACCATACTAGTCCATGCTTGTAGAGTCGAAAATATGTTTATTATTTGGTAAAAATGAAGACTTTAGGATCTAGAGTGTTAAATAGCAAATGTAATAGGCGTTGTTGATAGTTAATTGTGTTGTAGTACACTCCTAGAC
The DNA here is from genome assembly GCF_023375975.1 of Astyanax mexicanus. Taxonomy (NCBI): domain Eukaryota; kingdom Metazoa; phylum Chordata; class Actinopteri; order Characiformes; family Acestrorhamphidae; genus Astyanax; species Astyanax mexicanus. The sequence continues at coordinate 46,220,211 of NC_064409.1, read as the reverse complement.
TTAAATACTTGAGTGTTTTAGACATAGATTTTGACCACCAAACCGGATATTAACAAGTGTTAAAAGAAAATAGCTGTTCTAAGAGAATTATTGTTTTCTGTACCTGAAATTTTGAATGACCTTCATTTTAAGTAATTTTTCCTTTACTTAGTTTAGTAGTTCTTGCTATAATATGAAATAGAACATTACTCAAATAGGGTTAGTCACCTATGTGAGTTCTTTCAAAGTTGCTAGTCTGTTAGCATGAACAAAATCTAGCTAGACACTGCCAGTCACGATCACTACCACTCACGGATTTATCTGTGCTGAGTGGTTGTGTCTTCTATGGCCTATTCTTGGTACACACACATACCTGTCAAGTTTTTGATTTAAATATAAGGGAAATTTTTCGCCGCTCACTTAAAGCCATCCCACTAGCCCAACGGAGGTTCAGTATCCCTTACATTTTAAGACAAGTTTACAAGAAATCTAAAATAACCACATGTGAACCACTTACAAACTACAAATAGATGATCAGAATCTGATCGGTCTACCTTTGTTGACACTGAAATGTTGTGGACATAACTATATATGTAATTCTTTTAATACAGCCAAATTAAAAAACTTTTTTGGGCTCTTTTATATAATATATATATAATTTTTTATTTAATGGATTTAAAATTGAACAAAGGGTGCACAAGTTAAGTTAGCTTAACTTTAATATTATAGTTAAGCTAACTGAGTTACAAACTGTAATCTTTGTGGTTTAATCTGTGTGTTTTGATTCGGGGACAAGTATTTTTAACCAGCTATCAGAAACAATGTAATCACAGTTTACATGGTTAGCTCCGTTACCTTTCTTCTAGAAAAATCGCTGTATATCCTGTACATTTTCTTACATTTATAAGTTACATCTGGCCCTCAGAGGACAGCCAGTATGCCAATGTGGCCCTCGGCCAAAATGAGTTTGACACCCCTGGCCTAAACTCACAGCAACGAGGGCTTCCCCACACTGACCCTTCTCAAAACCAGCAAGCTGATTGGCTGTCTCTCCTGAAAGGCGGGACTTTCTCCTTAAGCCAGTACCACGATTTGTTAAAAGACACACAGCGGTCAGTGGCCTGTGTCCTCAATAAAAAAGTTTTTTTACATTTTAAGATAATACGGGAAATTTATGGGAAAATACTAATATGGGACAAAATGGGAGACTTGACAGATATGCACACATCTGATTATCTGGCACCTTATATATATATGTAGGTGTGAGCATCTCTAGCTGTAACTTTGGGTAACACTTCATGATCAATTTACATATTGCTTTCCTATGACTTTTGGCACATCAGTGTAATAATTCTGGATAATAAAAGCAACTCCAGCTCATCACAAAGAGAGCACAGATCCACTGATCCACAGCCTAGAAATATTAGATTAGATTATTCAGATGTGTGTACAGAACTGAACATCTGTGTAAGCAGTGGGTGTGCTAATCCTGAACTCAGGGATCTTCTCATGGGCACTTCAAGCTTCAACAAGGGCTTGTTGTAGTACACACATTCCTTCATGGCTCTTTGGAGAACATCCATGAAATGATGCTACCTGACACCCAAGAAGGACTCCAGTGTGGAGACCAACCACAGAGCTCTCAAATATTTGTCACGGGAGCTTTCTTGCTGTAGTGTTACCTGTAACTTTAATGAATTTTAAAGGGAATTAAACACAGCTATTTCAGTTTTTGGTGTAAAATTGATCATTATACAGAAATTTGTTTAGATTTCGTTATAAGAACAATGATGGGAACGACTACACCACATCTACAGTGATTTTATTTATTTCTCAGAATGACTAGTGATCCCAAACGAGTCCAACACCCCCCTACAGGTTTCTGTTGTGTTTGCTTTTTTTTAGAAAATGTATCATACATTTTCAGATTAACACATTTTAATATCAGACAAAGCATTTTTGAATGATAATTTTATTTATTAAGAAAAAAATTCTAAACCTACCTGGCTCTATGTGAAAAAGTATTTGCCCCTAAGAATAATAACTTGTTTGTGCTACACTTGGCGGCCAACTTTTGTCCCACTCTTCTTTGCTGATGTCAGGCCTGTCCAGCCAAGCCAAGCACTCTATGCCCAAATAAGGACATTCCCCTAATTAGAGCACGCACACACACACACTCTGAGAAGCACTCCATGCCCAAATAAGGACTTCCTCTAATCAGGGCACACGCAGCCATCCAGCCCTGATTAGAGATCAGAGGCACCTGGGCAGAGTTGCTTAAAAGCTTGCTGTTTCTCTCTGCTGTTGCCGAGTATTGGTCGCTCACATGGTCTGTGTTTCCTTGTGGATCCAGCCTGTTTGCTACTCTACAAAGCGTTCTTATTGTTTTAATTCGGCCACATTGGTGTTCTTCTTTGACTAATTGTCCTGCTGCAGAACCCAAGTACACCAAGCTTAAAGTAAAAAAAAACGAATCACATTCTCTTTTAGAATTTTCTGGCAGCGATGTTTGACGTTCCGTCTGATGCAGTTTTTCTGAAAATATATATTAGTTAGTTTTACGGCAAACACACACCTTCCAAAAAGTTACACTTTTGTCTTGTCAGTACACAGAATATTTTCCTAAAGTCCTGCGGATCATCAACATGTTTTTTGGCGAATGTGAGATGGGCCTTGGTCAGCAGTGTGGAACTCTCCCATGGATACCATTTTTGTCCAGTCTTTTACCTATTATTGAATCATTAACACTGAATGTAACGGAGGAAAAGTGCCCTGCAGTTCTTTAGATGTTGTTCTGGGTTCTTTTGCGACCTCCTGGATGAGTTGTCCATGCTTTTTTGGAGTAATTTTGGTCGGCCGGTCACTCCTGGGAGGGTTCATCAGTGTTCCATGCTTTCTCCATTAATTAATTAATTAATTAATTAAACTCTCACTGGAGTGGTCATGTGGAGTCCCAAAGCTTTAAAAATGAAAAATCCAGACTAATAGATGTCAATAGATGACTTTTTTTCATTGACGAACAAATTTTCTATGGGACTACTTTTTTCTTTTAACATCTTACATGTACCTCTCTGCTGTAAATGTGTTCATAGATCAATGTCTCTGGCATTGGGCATTGTAGTTTAATATCAGGATTGTGAAGGCACGCCTCGGAATAGGGGCGTGGCCACCATGACCTGGTAGTTCGGAAGCGCAGAGAGACAGATACAGGGAGTGAATGAGCTTAAAACGTACCTTTAATTAACAAAATGCCCTACACCAACACCCAAAACAAACTTAAATAAACATTGCAAACGTCCAGTGGTGCTCTAGTTGCTTCTCTTCAGTATCTTTGGGTCTGTTTTGCCTCGGCCTTCCTCTCACCATCAGCGTCTCTGCTTGAGTGAAGACTTAAGGCAGGGTTTTAAGACCGGTCCCAGATGACCCTCGTTGGACTGATTAGGCAGCCAGTTGGGACCGTCTTTAAAACCCTGCCTCAGCCTTCACAAAAAGTGAGACATCAATGGTAAGAGGAAGACGAGGTGAAGATCACATGTTACTCTCCTTGTCACTTTTATCTCCCTCACATAAATGAGCCCAAATTTAATTTTCCAGAATACTTGTATGATTTGTAGTCACTTTTAAAATGCGTGAGAATCAGACACAGCAGGACAACAAGACTACAGTCTGTAATTGTAGAACTGCGAAGTGTTCAATATGATCATCAGTGAAGAAAAAAGGAGGCGATCATAATGTTATGCTTGATTGTTTGTGTTTGCATTTGAGTGGAATACGATTTTTACTGTAAAATCTCTCTTCGGAGACACAAACCTGAGCACACTGAACACACTTTCCCAGCAACCCAGACTATGTAACATAAGAGGCCCAGTCTGACTATTTTTTTCACATTTGTGCAATAAATATTCCACCAAGTGCCATTGGAGGTTTTTCCTTCCTGTTTGCCACAAATAAAACACTACTTTTCTGTCAGCAGAATAATTGTAATCCACTTCTTACACACTGAATTCACTCAGTTTAGAAAGCAGCGGAAGAGAGTACAGTCTAGGACTGAACCCCCTTTTTAAAAAGCCACTACTGAGCTTCCTGAGTCGCTGAGTGCTTTATGTCCTACTCCGCTGAGACATAAAGGTGGCCCAGAGCAGGAGAGGTGAAAAGCTAGCCGTGCGTACGCTGAGAGAAATATGCAGCCCCCAAGTTGCTTTCTCCAGGCCCCTCTAATATACCATATGTGCGCCATCGGCGGAAAGTAGGTCAATAAAACAAGTATGAAAACCCTTACTGCTGCAGAGTCTGCCACTCGTGAGGAGCCAAAAACAGCCCATGTTTCCTGACTCTAAATGTGTGTGTAAATGTGTGTGTGTGTGTGTGTGTGTGTGTGTCTAGAGTGGGAAGGGGGTTCATGCTGCACTCCTCAGAGAGTGGACCTGAGGTTGAGGCATTCAGAAGGAGGAATGCACTCGCCTCTCACACGGTAGGATCAGATGCCTCAGAACGGTGAGGAATTAAAACAAAAAAATGGAGGGAACGAAGGAGGGGAGGGGGGAAATTGAATGAGTGGGAGAGCGATAGAGAACATAGCATTCCTCTTTAATGAAGTCAAGCAGGAGCAGCAGATCTGAGCAGGGAGGGATGTCAATCCAAAAGCTTCCAAAAGCACCTTGAACATGATAAAGACAGAGTGCCTCTTATTTATGGAACTAGCCCCCTCTCCCCTCACCTCCCCTCACCTCCCTTACTCTCCCTCCCCATCAGAGGCCAGAGAGAGAGAGAGCGAGAGAGAGAGATGGAAATAATGATTGTTTTGAATTACTGTCAGGACATCAGAACACACTGGGCCAAGTTCTGAAGGCCTAAAATAAACCTAATTTTAGCATGAAAACCTTGCCTGGAGAGTGAAGGGAGGAGAGAACTATGTCTCCACATTCCATTCTTCAACATCTTTCTGTGGTGAGGACAGGTAGTACCTGACACATTTAACAGCAGTATATTATATGTATACATCATCTCTTGTCATAAGAAAAATCTTGTGGCTTGGGCTCCTTTATTCACCATTCAAAAAACACCATCTGCCTTTTATATTGTGGGAATATTTCATGCTGCATCAACAAAGAGAAATGTACATTTCACAAGGTTTTAAAGGGCCCATATAATGAAAACCATTGATACACCTTACTTTTGGAATGTTTTCAACCGTTTTCAGCCGTGAGTGACGACTGCTTCACACCTGCCTTTAACAACTTTAGTATAGTAACTGGATATACTTTTACTAAAATCTATCACTTAAATGCATTCCCAGCATGCAATGATGTCAAAAGTGTTTACATTCATTACGCTGTAGGTAGCAGTATATATACTAATGTTTAAAATATTTCTGTAAAAGTATAAACTCAAGCGCTTTACTCAAGTAAAAGTGTAAAAGTACTGTTTCAAACCTACTTTAGATATAAAAGTAAAAGTAATGTAACAGGAAAAAAATGTTATGTTAAAAAAAATTGTATACAAAAGATTATGTTATATTAACAAAGCTTAAGTAGGACATTTTGCTCGAGTTCTCTTGAGTTCCTGCCAAGGATTATCTTCATACTGGGCTTCATAAATCTGCTAAATTCTTGCTGGAGTGTGGGCGTGACGTGTGCAGGTGAGATGGATCACATATAAACCAATAGGGTGTCGGAAAGGTATATGTTTATACTTCTCTACATCCAACCACAATCAAATTCACTGTATCCTGATGGAGAGATTTATCTGGATAGGGTTTTTTGAATGATGAGAAGCTGGTATGAAAACAATCTGAAATGAAAAAGAAATAATGAGGCTATTTTTAAAATGTAAGGAATAGAAAGTTCAGATAATTGCGTGAACATGTAAGGAGTAGAAGTAAAAAGACAGTAAAGTATAGATAACCAAAATGTCTACTTAATGTAAGGTAAGGTTACAAAGTATTTGTCCTTCATTACTTGACACCTCTGACAAAGCCCTGACTTGGGCTACCTTTACCTTTATGGGCAAATGCAGCCAAATGGCATCTCTCTCCTTATCTTGATTCTTTAGTTTTGTACTGACACAGGATGAGTAAAAATGGTGCATGAAAGCTATCCACACAGAATCCACTGCAACAACATTGCAACCTTAGTGACCGTCTGAGGACTCATGATTTTGTCTATTGTATTGTTGATCCATGTTGCACCACGGTTCCGGAGGAATGCAGTTTCGTTACACTGTGTACCTGTACTCAGATGTAATGACATTAAAAGCCTCTTGACTTGATTTGACTTGATTTGATTTAATGCACATGCCAAAATAGGGCTGATTTTTCTGAATGTATGAGTTTAACTACAGATACATTCAACATGCATTTATACTTTCCAGAGACTGGAAATGATTTAAATATAGTAGGCTACTGAGATTCATGTTATATAATGTGGAATGCTATGAACAGGGATATTAACATGGAGCAATGCAGGTAAGAATGTTTTTCTTTCATTTAAAATATTGAATAAATACATGATGAAGAGCACTTATGCATTTCTTAAACAATGTGGTTACCAGATATCTTTGCTTGACATATTTCCTCTCAGGGCAACTTAAGACCATTTTCAAAAACCCACAATTAGTCTAGGCCTGAAATGTGGTTCCATTTATCACTGACTTATTTTAATGTCTCTTTATTCAGAGCTTTGAGGCGTAGCTGTGAAGCATTAACACATTCTTTCTCTTTTGTCTTTCAGAAAATGAAGAGCAATGCTGTCTTCAGTTCCCAGTTGTGCCTTTAAAGCATCCCTTGAACATAAACCAGTTGACAGATGGCATTTCCCAGGCAAGGGTCGAGTCCTACTGGCACGTTCCTGATCCCATTCGCAGACACAGAGGCCACCTTCATATGGACTTCATTGTCCAGATAGAGGTGTAATGTCTCAGTTATGCATCTAAGTCAAACAATAGCACCTCTAACTCAGTGTGGGCCTGCTGGAGACCCCTTGTCCCCCACCAGGGTCAAGCTCACTGTCTCTAAACGTTTGGGTGGGCTGAGGGACCTGCCGTGGAGGAACTTTTGTTTGGGCTTGGAGAACGGCTGAGGAGATTGTGCTTCGAGTGGCAGCCGTTTATTGTTGTTAGAAATGGAGAAGGCTGAAGCTGGTTGGTAGCAAAGCAGCACAGAGGAGCCTCTGGAACACATTACACTTCTGTCACTCCGCCTCGCTAAAAACACAGACGTACACAGGCTCTCACGGCAAACAGCTCTTTGTCTGTTCTCTATTAACTGCACACTGGCATCTCACAGACATTGGCTGAAGGCTCAAGTGTTAATTTTGGTGTAATAGTCCAAACGTATCGGCCATTTAATTAAATAAGGCCCGGGTTGGAAACCTGACCACTGCCTCACATATACTGCAATCATCACTTCATAACAGTCAGACCACAAATTGAACCAAACAAAAGGGTTTGGGAACAGAAAGGCACGTGAAACAAGTTGAAAACAACATTTAAGAGGTGCAGCCGTGTCTGAGTGCAAGGAGAGCCAACAGCATGGTGATTATGTTGAACTGAAGCCAAACCATCCATAGTCCTGATTGTGTGATTGTAAAATAGGCCTGTAAAATAAGGCCTCAGTCAAATGTTGTTGACCGAAACTCACCAATAACAGTAGCAGAAAATCCAAAGAGAAAGAAATTGATATCCCTTATAAAATTAAAGTAACATGAAGAGTATTGCAGCATGCCTCACACTGTTTTTGTCTAGTATTTTTTTATTCTTCTACATTGTGGAAAGGTCAGGAGTGCAGTCAGTACAGTCAAGTACATGTGTTCTCTTCTTCCACAGCCATACCTTTGTAATATTTGCAGCACATGCTTCATTCAGTACATCTTTTACAGGGATAGCTATGCATTTTCCAATAAGTCAAAGAAAAAATCCATGCTGTGAACATTACAAATTTATGGCTGTGGAAAAAGAGTATACTGGATTCTCTTCTCCACAGCCATACCTTTGTACAGCATATGTTTTTGCACTGTCTTGTTCAAAACTAAATGGATGGCCATCCCTGGAAACAATGTTGTTTTGAATGAAGCATGTATTGCTCTAAAATATCAATGTACGTTTCTGTGTTGATGCTGCCATCATAGAAGTGTGCTGACACAACCCCGCACCAGTGCATACCCTTCCTTTGGGCCTTTGGGATATTGAAAATAGTCTAAAAGTTTAACTAAAGACCAACCATAGTCTTTATTGTGTGATTGGTAAATATGTCTGTAAAATAAGACATTCATTAAAAGCATAGAAACCAATAAAACAGAAACATTGAAATGTTGTATGCTTTAACATCACTTACAGTAACACAAAGAGTAATGCATCATCTCTAGCTCTAGAGTCACAAGTTTTTTATTGCCAAGATGGCCATTGTCTTCAAAATAGAGCCACAGCAAAAATAGACTAGGGACAACAAATTAATAGATGTATCAGCAAATAATAATGCTGCTTTAGGCAACTCGTTTGTTGTACGAAGACTCTTGAGTAAGTCATTTATATATTTATATATATTTTTTTCATTTGTTTAACTCAGTAACTACAAACCCAAATCAGAAAAAAGTTGGGTCAGGACTGCAGGCAGGCCAGTCGGATACTGTACATATACAGTACTCTCTCCTTCCACAGCTATGCCTTTGTCTTGTGTGCATCATGTGGTTTTGCATTGACTGTTTAAAAAATGTATAGCCATCCTTGGAAAAGATGTCGTCTTAAGGGGAAACATAATATGTTGCTTTAAGACAGTTCACTGTTGTCTAAGTTGTCATTGCCGCACCTGTGTTTTCCGTTGACAAGATAGCAATATGCCAGAATTGTACCTGAACACACCTCACTTCCAGACTACCATGCCCGTCATCGTAGATATGTTCACAAGTGCCTTTGCTATTTAAACGACACAGGAGGAAGCTGCAAAATTAGACTGTTGGCAGTGTGTTAGACAGCAAAGAGCATTTTAATGCACCTTGCTCAGGGTGTAAGATAGGGTCCCTAACATATTGGTGCTCTACCCATGTTCCGACCCATGTCCCTTGTCAAAGTGGCTCAGATTCATTCTTCTTATGATTCAACTTTAGGAACTGCTTGGAATATACCACCTTTAACAGGCTCCAATTTAAGTGAAAAGTTTGGACAAACATTCTCATTATTATTTGTATTTTATTTGTATTCTTTACTACATTGTAGATTAATATTAAAGACTTATAAACTATGAAGGAACACATATGCAATTAGGTTGTAGACAAAAAGACAAGTGGTTGATCTTCATAAACACCTGACAATTTGGAGCGAAGAAAAAGCAGTTAACAAGTGCTTAATACCTCTAGAACTAACTGAGAGAATAATGCCAGAAATGGACAAAGTTGGCATCAAAGGAAAAACTGCTACTTTGAAGAATCTAAAGTATAAAAAACTTTTTTTGTTTACTTAATACATTATAAAAAAAAACAACATTAAATTGCACTGTTAACTACACCCAAATAATTGCCTCAACTTGCATTATTTTTTTTTTTTAAAACTTGGTCCTACTAAATAATCTGTGTTTGCAAAATGTACAAATTTTGTTGAACCCTAATTGAGGCCAAGCCCACTACTCTGCACATGCTTAGTTTGACTCTTTAGTTGAACGGGGTCTACTAAGCAATTCTGCAAGGGTTTTCTCATCTGATGTCACTTTATTTGCATATTGGGCATGTTTTCCCACCTCTCAAGCATTGGGGTATAATCTTTCTTCACAGGATGCCTTCTGTTGCGATTTAGATATGTGTTATAAAATGTAAACTTGTGTTAAAAAAAGTGTTACTGCAAATGTGTTCCATCATAGTTTGAATGTCTTCAGTGTTAATCTACAATGTAGAAAACAATCCAAATAAAGAAAAAACATAAATAACAAGGGGTATGTTATTTTTTTTATTGTACAGTAAATCAAAAGTTCAAGGTTTTTCTCTTTACTTGTGAATAGAGGGTTTTTATGTGATGGCTAATCAGAGTGCTGCCAAAATAAAATATAGGCATATGTATGTGTAATGTTTAGTGGGGCACAGTCATTCATTATGCTTGTTATCTACAAAATCATCACATTATGGATCAGAAATGGCTATTAGTTCAAAATGGTTGCAAGTGGTGCATTAATAATGGAAGGAAGTGTATAGATGCAAAAAATCCTTGCATACTCTCAATCATTCCAAATGGTCCAGAATAGCACTCTTTCTTCCAGCTTCCTGCTCGCCAGTCTGAGCTTTGTTTCCGCATCTAGACCCAACGCACGCCAGTCCAGCACAGCCACTGTATTGCCCCCGGTGCTCTCACAAGCGGAACTGCCCCGCTTTGATGTGGGCCGTTAGGCAGAGTGGTCGGCGGCCCTTGATCAGTGCTGATGGCTGGGGGTCCGAGTGTGTTTGTGATTTACTGTTCCCGCTCGTCTCGTGCTTTGCTTTCTGGCAGTCTCCCCTTTAACCCGCACACCTGTCTCTGGGATGGAGCCGCTCCCTTTAAAGCAGATTGCTGCACTGGGGCCCTTTTCAACAGGCCTACGAGCTTGCTTTCACAACTAATCAAACCCACATTCCCATAACATGTGTCTTTTGTCGCCGTGCCCGTGCTAGAAAGGCCCTGGCCAGAGCTGTTCGAGATGAAACGGCTCGTGCTCACAGCTTTATGTCCAGTCGGAGGTGAGGCATTAAATGGAGCAGGGTGGAGGACTGGGCTGGGCTTCCCTCTCATGCTCATGCTGGTGTTTATGTGGGGCACGTGAAAACAGGCGTGTCATCCGTCAAAAGAGGGCTTCGTGTGTTGGTAATGAGTGCTAAATGTGCCAGGTGTGAAACAGCCACCTGGAAAAACACTGCAGCTGTGGATCAGGGTGATTATGAATGAGCCCAAAACATGTCAGTCTTACCTAACCCTTTAATAGTCGACCTGATTTAGAATAGAATAGAATAGAGATATAAATCTTTAAATGTACAAACTACAATTAAATGCATTTTATTCTTAACCCAAAAGAGCCCATGGAAACGTACGTGTCACATACCCTTTAAAAGCTGTGTATAGTTCCTAACAACACTCAGTCCTTCACTTTAACTCACAAAGTGTCTATAAGAGACACATACTGAGCATCCTGAGAGCATCACTACAGGACAGTGTGTGGATGTGTGTTCACTCATCTCACCTTTTTTTACAGAATGTAGGTGTACAAAGTTAGTACTTGAGATAGAATTACAGCTCTGTTCGAACCAGTTTAAAATGCTTTGATTAAATGCTTTTCATTCCATAGAACTAGTTCTGACCTGATTTCTAGAACAAAATTTTAATGCTGACAATATTTACAGTCACACTCCAACAATAAGAAAAAAAATCAAGAATGAGCTGCTTAATGAATATATCTGATTCCATTATGAATTTGGGATCAATATTCAGACTTTTTATTTAATTTATTTTATTTTGTTGTAAATTGTACATTGTAGGGACACAGGTATAGTAAAGATTTAAATGTTTTCAAAAGCTGTGGTATTTTTTTACTTACCATGCACTATTAAAGGTTATCCTGAGTTTTTCTCATGGCAGGCTGAATGGCTTCTTTTACCAAATTCTTTTACCATTACTTACTTGCTCCCACGCCCGAAAAAGGAGACAATGTTTGCTGAATTTACTTTTTTTGGAGATAATAAAACATAACACGTTACATGTAGCATAACTTTTGTACACACCAATATGTGTACAAACAAGTATTTATATAAACATGTTAGCAATCATGTTAGCAAGATGTGTGTTTATTGTAACTTACAAAATCATGAATTGCTTTGACCAGGGTTGCTCAAACATCTCCAACTCTTTTGGATTAGTCTGTATATAGGCATTGCAACCTTGCATATGTGTGCAACAATATATTCATAATTTAGAAAATAGAATTTATATTAGACCTATTGACCTCATGGACTGTGGAATAGTGAAAAATGCAAATATAGCAGATGCCACTCTTCTGTTTTTCACTTTTTTTTTTTTTGCAATTTCCTCCTTCAGCACTGCAGGACATTATATCTGATCACTTTTGGGACTGTGAGAGTGTGGGTGAGGTTTAATGAACCCTAATAGCAAAAAAATGATTAAGGTCCTGTCTATGCTGTTCAAGTGGAATTCTAAATGTCTCTCTCTCTCTCTCTCTCTCTCTCTCTCTCTCTCTCTCTCTCTCTCTCTCTCTCTCTCTCTCTCTCTTTATGTGTGTGTGTGTGTGTGGATAGGTGTACATGTGTGTTAATGTCACAGTGAGAGAAGAAAGGCGGCAGAAAATAGAGCTGGAGTCACATTCAATTACTGAAATTGCAGCAGACAGAAAGAGTAGCCAGACTACATTATACAGCCTGTTCTCAGCTGTACTCCAACTCCAGAGCACTAAAAGCTAATGTGACCTTACCCAACACCTCCATCAGCCCCACACACCCTGACTTACTTAGTCCTGATTGCAACAATTAGTATTAACTGCATAAATGTGACTGCAGTGTTTAGCTGTGCCGTGCTGAGGTAATGGTTTTTCTTACGCACTTTTAATAGACAGTGGTGAAGGTCGTATGCATGTTACTTAGCGTAAACCATAAAAAAATCTACACTGTAGAATTATAAAATACTTAGACAGACTAACAACTCATAAGCATTAACATAAAGTCCACTTCATCTGCTTTCTTTAGCTGATCATGAAGAGAAATATTTATTGGAAAAATAAACACACAAAAAAGTCACCTAGTAATGTTTTTGTGTTACTACTCTTTTGTCAATGTTATTTCTATTGTGGTATTACTGTTGTCATTACAAACATGATACTGAGGTAACAGTGTCCCATTATATGGGTAAATACTACAATTTTTTTTTACATATATAAAAAGTGTGATGTTTAGAAATATAAGTCAATCAAACTATGTTTAAAAATGTTTCTGTGTTAAGCGTTTATGACTTACTAATCCTGGAATAATAATAATAATAATATTAATAATAATAATAATAATAATAATAATAATAATAATAATTATTATTATTAGCTTAGCTATTTTTACATCTTGCAAAAGCAGTGCTATTTGGCTAATGCATACCAATAGGGCAAGCATGGTGATTCTAGCTAATACTGACTAACTGCTATAACGTGTATTTTAGGCTAAGATAAGGTAACCCTCGCTAACAGGTTTATTTTCAGGCTAAATCAGGCTAGCTTACAGTATATAGCCTGATTAATTGTGCTGCAATATACAAGGCTACAAGTAGGCTAAACTTTTTTGTGTGAAATATTCATGTTTAATCTAAAAAGGCAAAAAATGTTCTTGCACACTGCCCTTAGATTAGCACTTATCATCCAACTGGCATGCCTACAGGAATAAACTTTACTGTACAAGTGTTTATGGGCCAAACTGAAGTCCTCTAGGTCTTTAAACTGAGTCACTATCATGTAGAAGTTAGAAGATTAATAACTATGTTGAGATTTAATACACTGAAGAATGATTTTCTGTTTGCTCCAAACTTTCAGATATCTACTGTATTTTACTCTGAGTTTACAGATGATTGAAATATTTCCTGTAACACAGTGAAAGGTCTCAAAGCTCTTAAATGACCCTTAGCTGCTTACTGCTAATCCTCAGACTCCAAACGTCACATTAAAATGAGATGTCTGAAATGTGTCCCTCTCTCCCGCTATCTCTTGCTCTCTCGTTCTCTTTGGTTGGGTGTGATGGAGCTGCTGATGATTGAACAGGGCAGCAGAAAGCTCTTTGTCTCTGTGTGACTGTCCCTGTGTGTGGAGGTAAATTATATAATGAGATCAGGAGGCTAATGTTAGTGTATGACCTGTTTGGAGCGTAGGAGCCGGGTGAGCGAAGAAGGTCTGCAAACTATTCCACCCCTGACAGGCCCAAATGAATGGGCCATTTCTTTAATCCAGACCAGAGCCAGGACCAATGCTTCAAATGGTTCAAATTCGGCAAACCGGCAACCCCCCTCCCGAGGCTTTTCAAAAATAAATCCCCAGTCACTCTGTTAAACGAGTGAAGGAAAATGAAAAACGAGCACTCTTGGCCCGTGTGAGGCGAAGCTGCGAGCACGGCTCTGACTGACTGGCTGTAATCAGGAGGGGCACGGGGCACTTTTCTAAAAAGTACTGAGATCAAATGGATTCTGTTTCTGCGGGTGAGCCTGACGAGACCTCAGTGGGCCTCTCCAGTAAGGTCATAAAGATTGCAGTGGGTTCTATTGTAAAGAAATGCTAAAGAAATGTTACGTTAAAAAATTTGAGCACAGGTTTAAAGAAAGTATTTAGCAATAATGTTAAAGGTCTCCTTCCACTAAAATCCATTATTTCTTGTTCTTTGTGAAATACTATAGGTCTCTCTGAGCTGTATAGGCATGCTGCCTATGAAACTCTTCTTCAGCCTCCATTGTCTGCAGTAGAAAGTAAAAGAAAATCCTCAGAAATACGAGTTGATCAGAGAGACATTAGGGTGTCGACGTCAACCAGTGACTTCGTGACCTCGCCCACCTCGGCTCAGAAGCTGAAGCTGGGCTGCAGGAGAGCTGACACCATCTCGTTAGCTAAAGATGAGCTAACAGCTCTGTTTACAGCTTCTGTTTACAGTAGCTAGTTAACGTTAGCTCTCTTGTGTAAGTAACTATAGGGTTAAATCGGATCTCCAGTTGATTTCGCGCTTTACAGAGACCTTAAATAAACACTAGGGAAGCACAGTTTGACAAGGTAGCACAACTCGACAGAACACCGGTCAAAGCGTGATATAGAGCGGACTCTTTAACATGGTAAAACTGCCCAAGCACTGAAGCACCAAGCAAGTCTGAGGTAAGAGTTTAGCATTGTTAGTTTAGCTAAAAGAAACAATATCAATGCCAGGGGGAGAATTGTGCTATGAGTGCGAAAGTAATAAAGCAAACTGCTTTAAACTTGATTGTCAATTTCTGTTTAGATTTTTGTAGTGGTTAGTAAGTAAGCATGGGGTAAAAAAAAATGAAACAAGACCTCAAAATCATGACACAAAACCAAACGTAATTAAATTAAGCAGGTGTGCCATAAAATATCTCTGTAGGTACAGATAGTAACAATTCCTGTCTTATGATTAATGACCACAAGAGCGCCTTAGCAACAATACACTATTGACTCAATACAATAACCCCTTCAGTGAGTAATTTCCCATAAATCCATGCAGACTAAATTAAAAGCAACAGGCATGTTACAGTGTGTACATAAATATTTGGATGAAGAGTCTTGAGATTTGCAGTAAGTAGATAAAATCTCCAGGTGGGTGAATCACGTGCGTAGGATGATTTATAAAAGTTCCAGCACCAGTAATGAAGGTTCTGCATGTTCATGAAGCTCTACTTTTACTATCAAAACACTGATCAATACACATCCCTGATTAAAAACAACATGACCAGCTCAAACAGATCAAGCTGGCTAACTTGATTGACCAGCTTAAATTTTGACCAGCATAAGGTGTGCTTTGTTTAAATAACAAAGATGCGCAAGATGCGTCACGATGCTCATTGCTATCTTACACCCTGCCAACAGTGTATTTTCATGCTTTGGGGCTTGGACATTTAAATAACATGTTCAGGTACATTTTTGGTGTATTGCCATCTTGGTAATGTAAAACACAGGTTCACCACTGACTGAAAACAACCTAGGCAGTCGTCAACAGTCAGACGTTTATTGCTGTCTTGTCAGTGACCTCTGCCTGTTATGCACATATGGACATGCAACAGCGCACAAATCCATAAACAAAATGAATGAGTGTGAATGAGCAGGTCAGCTTCCTCAGCTAAGAATCCAGGTAGCTGCCCCCCTGAAATAGCAATCTGCCAAAGTCCGAGCACATCAGGCTTTTAAAAGGAAATGGCGAGTGAAAAGTTGATTGTTTTTTTTGCACGTTTCACCCAAAACACACCCATGATTAATTAAGAAAATTAGTACATGCCTTCTGCACATTTCGAGCCATGCAAGGCATACAGTACTTTACCCCTTTATTCCGATAGCAAATAAAGGGGTGCCTGAATCAAGTCAAGTCAGTTAGTGAATCGCAGAGGTATATATAACAATGTGAACAGATGAAACCAATACTCAGGTGATTGCGGTCTGGGAGGTTCCATGTCATCAGTCATCATGTGATTGATTGAGTAAATGAGTGATTTTACTGTGTGGTGCATTCTGGGCAATGGAGTCCAGAGCTGGGAGATCACTGGTAGACAGGAGGAATAGAAGCGCCATCAGCGCCAGGTGTTACAAAGATGTTTGCATTCACACATTGGATAACGTTTAAAATTGTAAAATGTTATGTAAAATGTAATATTTTTTTCAGAAATAAAATGTAAGAAAAATTAATATCAATATTTATTTTCCAAAATGTAAACCCATAAAAAAACAGGACACAATTGTATCAAGGTAATGTTTTTTTTTAATGTAAATGATCTAGACAATCGATTTGAGTTCATTGCTTTGCTTAATGAATGGGCCAATAGAAATGCTCTAATAATGTGGAAAAGTGGAAAAAATATTTTTACTTCGCTTTTTTCTCTCATTTAAACTTTTCCTGTAAGTCCTGTAAACTCAAAACATTTTTGAAATACAAGGTTTTTTACAAGGTGCTTGACAGCAGCTGTATCCATATATCCTAACTGGCATGTTCACATGCTGTTTCGGTCAGTTTTAAAGTTCCAGCCTGGTTTCTTTTCTGTTATTAATACTGTTCTTTTCTCCAGCTCTGAGTATGACACCTATATTTCATCCTTCTTCTCTTCTTCCTCTCTTCCTGTACCCAGCGTGAAAGTGTTTGCATGTGTCAGTAATGAATCACTGGAGTCCAGGCAGTATCATGTCTTAGCTGACCTCAGTAACGTGAAGCTCAGCGTGAGCCTCCAGAGTCCGGCTGAAGACACACAGATAAGCACAAATACAGCCCTGCTGTTTACACAAGCACTAGTGAACATTACCGAGTGCCTGTCACTTTCCCTGAGTGTGTGTCAGTGTGTGCGGCCACAATGGGAGCTCTATAACTCTGCCTTCACTCCCTCTTTGTGTTCCCAGTAGAGTTGGGATCGGGAGACAATGGGCGAGCGTGAGTGTGCAGTGGAGGGTGATGGAGGAGGCCACCTGAGTAAACGGGAGTAGCCGGCTCGACCCGCCGCTCAGATTTATGGGCTGTTTCCTCCGGGCTGGAGGGGCAGCGCTGGAGCACTCGGGCCAGACACACTCATCAGCTGTTTCGTCCAGACATGTAACTTCTCACGCCACTGTATGTGTGTGTGTGTGTGCGTTCATATATTTTCGTTAATAAAATTTGGCTGAGTTTTTAGGAAAACTAGAGGGAGGGATGCCAGATAGTATCTGAATACTTTTGTTAATTTACAGTACCAGTCAAAAGTTTGGACATACCCTAAATTTAGTGTTTTTTAATTATTCAGAAGGTTTCTTTATTGTAGACTAATACTTAAAGTCATCCAAACTATGAAAAAAAGCATATGGAATTTAATAAACCAAAAAGTATTTAACAAACCAGAATATGTTTTATATTTTTGATTCTTGCTTAGATGACAGCTTTGGACATGTTGGCATTTTCTCAGTCAGCTTCATGAGGCTATCAGTTAACAGCTGTGCTGAACTTTAAGTCTCCAGAGTTTATTTCTTGAATTTCTCGCCTCTTAATGTGTTTCAGAGCATCAGTTGTAAAGTTGTGAAGAGGTAGAGTTGGTAAACAATGAAAATCCCTAATTGAGTAAAGTTCTAATCCATATTATGGGCAAGAACTAGTCAACTCTACTTTAAAAAATGAAGATCAGTCAATCTGAAAAAACTTTGAAAGTATCCTCAAGTGCTGATAAAACTGGCTCTCATCAGGACCCAGGAAAGGAAGAGCAAGAGAAACCTCTGTTGCACATGTAACCCTGTTAGAATAAGCACTCTGTAGTCGAGCTATTCTGTGGAGTCTGCAGATCCCTCCCACTGTTCTCTCCCCTCTCCTCCTTCTCTCTCTACCTTGCACTCTCCCAGAGTGTGTGTTTAGAGCAGGTGCTGAGTCGCTGTTTTCTGGTGCAGATTTTTAGTTAAAAACGCTGTTAAACCTTCTAAAAGGGACCTAAAATACCCTAATAATTTCAGTCCTACTGGTGTATACGAGCCACGAGTTGGATAAACTCTCGTCTGTCCTGTTCTATTGTGTGGAGAAACTTCGGTGAGTTCAGATAGTAACAGATAAATACAGAGTATAAGTAATTTAGTGGATATTTATGTGTTATAAGGAGCTTATAAGAGGAGCCAAGCACTTGATACACATGCACACAACCACTAGTCTACCCGGTTAGTGAAGATCTAAATACACATTTTAGACACTTTGGGACAAATTACACACACAAAGGGAAAAGAAGAAAAAAATAACATAACATTGAATATGAAAAAAACAAAGAACTGTTGAACTGTTGGTTACAGTTTAAACTTAAAGACTGTGACTAAAGGGAACATATTGAACTTGAAAATGAGCCATTTTGTGTTTTTTCTTAATTGTTCTTAGTTTCTTCTGAATAGAGCCCTGTTAAGCTATTTTCTTATTTAATACCCTCTTTTTCTTTACTCAATAACATTTTGTTTACTTGGTTCTTTTCTCAACTACACGTACACTTACACATACCATAATCATTTTGTTAATAAATCCAAAGTTTCTATTTTCACCCTGTACACTGTGTCACGTTGCAATTCTGTCCAAGCCCTCTTCCTTAACGTACCTAGAGCAAGATTTATACTGGTCCAACCCCTGAGATTAAACAGCCCAAATCTATGGGATACTTTCCCTTTAGTAAATGCCATTGTGATAAATCTATTGAAACTAAGTTAAACGCGTGCTACACAGAGGATATGTTAATCAGAGTTAACAGCTTCAGCAACTAAAAGTTCACAGCACCTTAGATAAGAGCACATAAATGCGTCACAGAGTATTTGGGTTTGTTTAACAATTTTAAGTTACTACATGATTCCTTATGTGTTCCTTTATAGTCTGGATATCTCCAGTATTCATTTACAATTTAGGAATGATAAAAACATTAAATGAGAATGTGTGCCCAAACTTTTGACTGCTACTGTATTTCTAGTTCTTTTACTGTAGTTCTTTTATCTTAACACTTTATTTATTTCATAATATTCTGTTTTACCTTATGTCTCTTTATAGTCTGGATGACTTCAGTATTAATTTACAGTGTAGGAAAAAGGAAAACATTGAATGAGAAAGTGTGTGTTTGATTGGTACTGTAGTTTATAAACCTGATGGCTGAAGTGTCCTCAATAGTATTCTGGAAAATCCTCAGTTGTTTTGCCCAGAACATTAGAAACCGTATTCATGAATGAGTTTGGGAAAAAGAAGCTGCAGAATTCAAAAGTTGATTCAAAGATCAACCTATATCACACAGGAATTACCCACCATTTAAACCACACCCCTTGAAACATGATGGTGGGGAGTCATACAGTAGATTGGGCATGTATGGCAGTAGGCAGTAGCACAATGAATTCTGAAGTGAATAGAAATATTAAATCTTAAGGGAACAATGCCGAAATCAAGCAAAAGCTGAAGATGGCTGCATTAAAGGCAAAGCATCACCAAAAAAGATAATCAGCACCAGTTGAATGATCTGGGTTGCAGATTTTGAGTAGTCAATACAGGGAAAACAAACTAGCATCACTGATTTCTATCATTTCTATACACCGAACATTATAATGCTCTAAAATTAGAGTGACAAAAATAAGTGCATCACTTCAACATGGTAAAACCAAAATTTGTGCAAATAAAAGAAAGTAAATTAATTAACCCTAAATTAAAGTAAAACCATGGAATCTATCATGGAAATATGTGTGTGTGTGTGTGTGTGTGTGTGTATTAACAAGAGCTTGTCAGCAAGAATGGTCAACCCCACCATGAACTCTGTCCATTGCTGCTGTGGCTGCAGGCGCACACTTTCAGAGGAGTGAGGTGTTAAGGTCGATCTGTCAGATAAGGTTTACACACACACACACACACATATACTTCACTTACACGCACTGTCAAACTAATGAGCATAACAGCACTAAAACACATGCTTTACCCTCAGGAGAGAAGAGCACATTCTTTAGGGCTGTGAGTGAATGGGCTCTGGACTCACAAGGAACTTATAGAAAATCAGATATGCTTGAAAAGTGCTATACAGCTTTGTGACGTTGATGAGTGGCACATATGCAGTAACATGAGAGGCAACAATTAAGCTTTTCCAATAAATGACCATATATTGACCTATTCTCTGTTGTAAGTTATTAAATTTTAAGTAATTTCATTTCAAACTTTATTTTAAGCTTTTTTTTAGTACAAGTTGGAGTGTGTAAATTTATACTTTAATTGTAGTAAAGAATATTAATGATTTCAACTTTTACTTAAATAATTAATAACTGGAGCATTTGTACTTTTACTTCCTTTTACTTCTGCACCGTCTGTCCTTAGAAAACTAATTTAAAACAGTTTTAATGCCATGAAGTATTCATTTTATCAATATCATGCACATTTTTTACATTTTGAGGATGCCTAAACTAACCTTGTAATTTAAATAAAAAGTTTTGAGTAACTGATTTCTCCCAAATAGAAACAGTAGATATACAGTCCCCTCCACAAGTATTAGATATTTCTGCTGTAGAATTAAAACATTTGGGTTCGATACTCTGATACACAGTTTAGAAGATATCACTTTTTATCTGAACCCATGTGACTGTCACGTGTGTTTTGTTGCCCAGGTGTGTTACATTGATTATTCAAACAATAAATAGTGCTAAATGCCTGCGAATAGTTTCAGATTTGGGTTTAATCTGTGCAGACTGTGTGCTTATAGGAGTAGCCAACATGAAAACCAAAGAGCTGTTTATGGATGAAAAGCTAGGAGAAGATGGAAAATCAATCAGATTGATTGCACATATATTGGCCATAGCCAGTACAACAGCTTGAATGTCTTGCAGAAGAAATCATCACTGGTGTACTACTTGACAGGTGTTGAACAGGTAGACCAAGGAAAACGGCAGCAGGTAATGACAGAAACATTGTAAGTGCTAAAAAACCCTAAACAACTGTTAGTGACATCAGCAACGACTTTTACAAAAAAGAAGAATTTAAAAGTTTAGAGATATCAGTGGCTCACAGGCTTGAGTTAAAGCTGAAATGTTGATCTTTTCTCTCATATTAACAATCAAAATAAGGTCTTAATTCTTCAGGTCCAGATGTAAATAACTGAAAGAAAAAGCTGAAAACATATCATATAAAATGTTTTCAGTCTAAAGCAGAAATAAAGGGATTGTTTTCACTGTTTCAGTACTTTTGGAGTACTTTTTAGGGGCTAAACTGCTAAAACTAAACCTTAACCTTAAATATTTATACCTTCCAACTTTACCTTCCAGTTTCACATCAGACTAATGTGATCAGGCAGTGTGTAATCAGTGAAATAGTTTTACTGGAGTTGACTTTATTGTAAGGTGAGATTTTTAGAGACAGATCACAGACACAAGCTGTTTTGGCTAGCTGATGTGTAGACCACTTTACTTAAGCTCTGAGCAACAACTGTCGGGACACATTTCAGTACACAACGCTGTTCAACAGTAAGATTGATCTCATAACCTCACAGGATTCACAGCGTTTTTAACCTAATCTCTGTCTGTCTTATCATTAGCATTTGATTGATTACAACAGACAGTCATGTTCACGTCTCTGTGTACATTATAAAAGTACAGAAAGCTTGTTAAAGACTCAAAACTCCCTTACAATGGGCAGATGTTCAAACTTCCTTACCTATTGTAACACTGTTGTCAGAAAATAACCTTATATGTGGAAAACTTTCAACATTTAATGTATTTAAAAGGATTTTTCATTTTTGAAACATTTCTATTTCTATTAATATTTTACAAAAAATACAATATTAAGGCAAAGATAAATATAACCACAATAACCATTTTTGTTGGACCTGTTTATTATATGTGCTGCAGTAGCCTTGAGTCTGAGAAACAATTTTCAAGTTGGGTACACACACACGCACTTAAAAAACAGGGATCGTAAGCCCTAACCAGACGCGATTAGTTTCTCAGGAGGATGTCTGTGAAAAATATTTCATACTTCTACTCAGGGATAAAACTATTGCATCTGGACTGCTATTAAAAAACAGGAGGAGGAGTTTCTTGGCTTTTCCGGTGTGTAGCAGTGGACAAATAGCTATTTTATTAAATGCAAGGTGATGAAGACGTGTCCAGACGCGACTAAAATTACTGGAGTACCACAGAGTTTAGGGAAAACAGTAGGAAATTCAGCCTGTAACAACATACATGATCGTTCCGGATGGGACTAAAATCACAGAGGACCCCCCATAAAGGAGAAATTTCTTCAATTAGTAACACATAATTAAATTAAGGTTTAATAATAATAATTTAATAATAAGTTAAATAAGCACAGTTACTTTAAGTTAGCCCAACATAATAAACTAACTGTTTCAAATGAACAGTTTGCATTAATGAAACTTAAATGTAAATGTAAGGCAAGTCAACTTAACCCTTGTGTGGTGTTCGGGTCTGTGGGACACGTTTTCATTTTTCATCAAATGATACTAAAAAAATATTTTTTCTAACTCAAACTCAATGACATTGGCTCATTTTTTGTGAAAACATATATCAAAACACATTTTCGATAAACACACACTGTACACCCCCCCCCCCCCTACACATTTATATTACATACAGTATGTTTGGCCAATGGCTAATAAGCATTGCTTCATTTGTAAATTTGAAACTAAACAAATTTTCTACTCATATCTTGAGTTTAATTCATTTTCTTTTACATTTTATTTAAAAACTAATAAAAAAAAAGAGTAGCACTTTTTTAAAGAAATGTAACATAAGAAAGGTAAAGGGAAAATATTAACCATGTAAGCTGTTTATATTGCTTGCAATTTAGGGGAAGCAAGCATGTGTAAAGTGTTTTAATGTAAAATTGCTTAATTTTGCTGAATTAAATACAAGTAACAAAGTAAACGAGTAACAAAAATATGAACACCACACAAGGGTTAAACTAGTTATGTGTTAATAACTTAAATGACACTCTGTACTGAAATACAGACAAATTAAGTTAATCTAAAACCTGGAATAAAAGTTCTGATTATAAAACTTGACCTGGCATTTAACCAACAATAACCAACCAATAATAACATAAATATCTTATACAAATGAACTGAGCGTGAAACTCAACTATTCATTTTTGAGCCAGTTTGATCTAATCAGTTTAAGTGATCCCAGATTTCTGTAGTATTTTATAAAAAAGTTATGATAGTAGTAGTATGGCAGTTAGATTTTACATTGATCTCATTCAAAATATTACATTGCTTTAACTACTACTCAAATACACATTTTACTGTGTAGCACAAAAGAGCACAGAAGAGAAACTTCGTTTTGTGTTTAATTTTTCGTGCTCGGGTACCATTGGCTGTTGACGGGACCAGTTCAGACTGAATTGCTGACCAGTAAACACAACTAGATTAAGAGTCTGCACCTCTCACACACTACTCAGTTCTCTCTGCAGCTCTCAGCAGAGGACAAATCTGCAGACTAGAGCCAAGCAGAGCAGCACAGACTCAACCAGACTTGAGAACTGGGGCTCCAATCAGGACAATGACGGAGTAGTGTGACCCCAGCTTTATAAACTCCTCATATCTTACGCACTGTTGTTGTCAGACTGTGCATGTTGCCGTGCTGTTTGATGGTTTGAGGCTTGTTCAGGTGCCAGAGTGTTGCTCACTATCTGCCAAGAGAAAATATGAAAGGATAAATATATCTGCGCTCGCTGGTCAGATACAGAACTCTGGAACGGCTCAGAGTCAAAAGTGGTCTCAAGTTTTCTTCCAATTACAGACTCACTTATTCCACTTCACAGGCACGCATGAGTTTGTTGTATGGGCTCACACCAGTCCTCTAGTGCTCTAATATAAAGGCTCTCTTTTCTTTCTTTCTCTGTCGGTATGGAAAGAAAAACAGCTCTCTGCAGCAATGAGAGAGAAAGAGAGAGAGAAAAAGAGAGACACTGCCTGAGTCAACATTGCCTACACTGGGAAAAACTGTGACTTAAGCAAAGAAAGAAGGAAAGAAGGAAAAACAGAGAGAAAGGCATAAAAGACAAAATCTCGTAAGGCGGCTTAAGTTCATGTATACTGTACATATACAACAGAAACTGCTCCATTTCTAAACTAAATTTCTGAATGTGCTTAAATTCTGCATATCATTTCAGTAGGATAAAAACTTACATCTCACTTACATACAACTCTTAGTGGAAGTATAAAAAGGAAAATCATTATAAATTTGGTCAAAAGTTGATTAATTGAGGTATAAGGCATACCTGTCAAGTTTTAGATTTAAAAATAAGGGATATTTTCCTCTGTCTGCTTAAAGTCGTCCCACCAGCCCAACGAAGGTTCAGTATCCCTTACATTTTAAGACAGGTTTACAAAAAATCTAAAATAACCACATGTGAACCACTTACACACTACAATTAGATCATCAGAATCTGAAATGTTGTGGACATTCCTTATATGTCATTATTTTAATACAGCCAGATTAAAAACCCTTTTCTAGATATTTAAAAAAAAGTTAAGATTTCATGTCTTTTTTTGCATAAATGCACTCTTTTCTTTTATATATATATATATATATATATATATATATATATATATATATATATATATATATATATATATATATATTTCATTTATTTAATAGATTTAAAATTGAACAAAGGGTGCACAAATTCTGCAAAATAACTGTAGATGACCCTGAAAATAGTATCATGAGATTTTACTAAAAGGACATGGACCAGATATATTCCATCAGTAAAAAATAGTGTAGGCCTAATTAATTAATCCAATTAATCATTTTTAATTAATACTTCTTTCTTTTGAAGTATTCATTAAATAATAATACTTCAAAAGTTCAGTTAATCAGTTCAGTTCAGTTAATTTCGGTCCTCTCCACATTTCTAGTCAAACTGAGTCACAATCTGTAATTTTTTTATTTTAAAAGGTTTAATCTGCGTGTTTTATTTCGGAGACGAGTACTTTTAAGCAGCTATCAGAAAAATCTAATCACAGTTTACATGATTAGCCTACCGTTACCTTTCTTTTAGAAAAATCGCTGTATATCCAGATCTGTTTTAACATCAGCTGCTCCGACTAGCTGCCTGAACTCACAGCGACTGGGGGCTTCCCCACTCTGACCCTCCTTTGCAAGCTGATTGGCTGTTTCTCCTGAAAGGCAGGACTTTCTCCTTGAACCGGCTCCACGATTGGTTAAGAGACACAGAGCGGTCAGTGCCCTGTCTCCTCAATAATATATATTTTTTAATTTTAATATAATACGGGAAATTTACGGGAAAATACTAATACGGGAGGACGGCGGGAAAGAGGAGTAAAATACGGTAGTTTCCCGGCCAAAACGGGAGACTTGACAGGTATGGTATAAGGTTTTTTTTAAAGCAGCAAATATAATCAGTTCATTTTGATGCAAATTGCATTTACACATCTTAAAATATAATGTAAATTTTAAAATGCACAGTAAATTTCAATATGTTGATTTTACTTGAGAGATTTTGAGAAACCAATTGTCCTAAAAAATATATCTGTAAAATAACTTTTATTTTCAAGTTATGTTTACATCATTTCTCATATTTAAGTTTATAGTTTTAAGTATTTGAGTTTTAAGTATCTGAGTTGTACTGAATTTAAATAGAAGATAACATTGTTTTGGATCATTGTTCTGCTGCAAAACTCAAGTTAATTCAGCTTGAGGGCACGATCAGATGGCAAGACATTCTCCTTCAGGATTTTTTGGTTGTGGGATCTTTTGTTACCTCTTGAATGAGTAGCCACTGCACTCTTTGGGTTTCTAATGTCCCAAAACCTTGATTACTTACTTTTTCATTTGTTCCTGAATTTCTTTGGATCTTGGCATGATGTCTAGCTTTTGAATATCTTTTGGTTCTCTTCGCTTTGTCAGGCAGGTCTTATTTAAGAGATTTCTTGATTGAGAAAAGGTGTGGTAGTAATCAGGCCTGGTTGTGACTAGAGAAATTAGTGTGATAAATGTGTGATAAACTACAGTTAAGTTATGTTTTACCTGTGGGGGGGCAAACACTTCTTCACAGAAGCCCATGTAAGTTTAGATTTTTTTCTCCCCTAAAATTAAAAAAATAATAATTTTAAAAACTGCATACTAAAAGTTCATTTTATTTAAAAATCTGAAATGTTTAAGAGTGACAAAGATACAAAAAATAAGAAATCATGAAGGAGGCAAACACTTTCACACCACTGTGTGTGTATATGTGTTTATAACCCATGATTTTTCTAATGAAAAAAGGCTTGATTGCCATTCTGCTATGTGGACTGCACACACTTCTTGCCAAAATGAATCTGTGTGTGTATGTGTCTGTGTGTGTGTTTATATGGCCCATGTCCTTTCTCTCTCCACAGTAAATGAGTGTGGTTTGTGTGGCTTCGCTGTACGTGTGAGAGGGAAATGCCGAGGAGGTGCAGTCAGTCTGCTCAATCTAATGGGCGCGAGTGTCTCTGCTAGCGTTAGCAAGCCTTCAATCCAGCTGCAATTCTGCTGCCCCACATCCTCGAACGTCACAGCTCACGTCCGTCCAGCCACTTGTGGTTCTCACAGAGGAGGACCACTTTTCAGGGTTTGGAAGAATCTTCAATAATGATGAAAATGTGATTTTTAGTACGATTCCATGTGAACCACATTTCTGCGCAGTAGTGTCCAAAAATGTACGTTGGATCTTTGAGGTGGTGTGTTGAGAGCGTGAGAGAAGCGCTGAGAGAGAGTGAAAGAGATGGGGAGTGTGTGCTGGTCCACATGCATGGAAGTGTGTGTATGTGCAGTCTGTGTCCTTCAACAGTTCTTACTCTGCACTGTGGGAACTGATTTGTTGGGATTTTACTGCAGCCTATCATTAACTAAACTGAAGCAAAGCATGATCACACTCCCAGACTTGGAGCCACACTGCCAAGTCACACACACACACACACACAAACACACACATGCAAGGACAGCTGACTTTATACTGTATATAACGACCTGTTAATATACAGATTTATGGAGCCTGCCAAAATGACAAATGCAGCAATACACTCTCAGCACAAAGCTCTATACTGGCAGTTTCATAGTGAAGATAACAATACAGTTATTTACTATTACATACATAACTATAACTTCATGTCAGCTTAATTGATTAGCTTATTTAAAATTATATTAGATTTGAAATTGGAAGACTAATATCTGAGCATATAACTGCAGTTAAACATTACGCAGGACACATGTGGGTCTATATTTAAGTTTCTCATGCTGACATCTAGCTACATACAGTAACATACGTTTATAATTGTTATTGTATAAGCATTATGATTAATAACTCACTGATATGCTTAGGGTTTATTTAACCCATAAAAATCCTGTTGGGATTTAGGAAGTCTCCGCTCATATTGTTATTAAACGATTTCCAGCAGATGATAAATTATTTTTGGCCATTTATTTTTTTGCAGAAGGCTTCTAGGTCTTATGGTAGATTCTTGGGGCATCTTTCTGCTGTCCTCTTTTTTTGAGGTTGATCCACATTTTTTTATATGTTAAATACAAGGGACTATGAGGCCCAAGACAATAACTTTAGCTTATACCTTTTGTTGTAGTCTACTGTGGATTCTTTGGTGAGTTTAGGATCGTTATTCTGAAGTAAAAGCCATCCTCTTTGCTGGTATCTGGCCACTTTTTTCTCCAAATACACCTTTGGAAATAATAATAAGTTTTATTTCAACTTCTTCAGGTCACAAGACTTGTTTTTTTAGAATGTGTTTTAAAACTCCTGATGCACAAAACAGTGCACCACCACTGCAGAGTCTGCAGCATCTTTCTGAAGGTATTGTGCAGGAGGCAAACAGGGGTTCTGATTTGCTTGCCTAGCAATCCTAACAAGCAGTGCCATCACTTAAATATACCACAGACTGATGAACATCCTGAAAAGCATGATGAATAAGCTTTGATATTTTTTGTAAAACGTTATATTCACATAATGCATAGCAACAAACAATAAAGAAAAGAGTTGTCCTGGAAGTTTTGAGCGACTTAGACACAATAGGTTGAGTGTAGAGTCGACTCACTGACTGAATCGGTTCACGAATCGAGTGCAAATTTGAATCAATGATCCAAAACATTGTTTACAAGCACATGCAATGAAATCATGCTCTGACCTCATGTATACACAGCCAGGGGAGAACTCAGAAACTGGACTATACTTCAGAACATGTGAAATAAAGCAGTAAATGAGTCACAGAAAGTTACTTTGAAATAAACCTTAAAGGAATTCTTAATATTGAGAGTTTTCAACAGTGTACTGTATAAACAGGGATCTAACCTATCCCGCAAATTATATACAATATCCCGTAAATTTAGCTATCATGTTGCATGTTGTGCCAAACTAAAAGTAGTAGCAGTGTAAAACACCGTGCTTTGAGCTCTACAATTATATAGAAATGATTCCTTGAGGCAGAGAAATTTATTCATGCATTTTTTTTTTCGTAATTGTACTCTAATTACTTAAGAAATCATTTTACCCCTAATATTTATCTAGAAAAAATCCAGAGAAAGACCATATTTGGTTATTCAGTAGAACTTATCAATGATTTAATCATTTTTTGTACATGGGGGATGTGGAGAAGGAAATGTGTGAGGAAAGTTTTTTTTTTTTTTTTAAGTTTAATGGGCCTCCACAAAAGGAACAGCTTCCATATCAGAGCGCTTAATGCTTTCATATAGAACCATGCATTTAAGCCAAGAACCATTCAGGACCCTTATTCTTTAGAGTGTCTGACTACTGGGTCAGCAGCTGTGCTCTAGTTTCTGAGGCTTTAAGAGGAAATGAAAGGTTTGGCTTTAAGGAGACATTTGGTTTGTTTGGTTTTTCTTGGAGGTTGTTTAGCTCAAGAGTCCATTTATTAGGACAGTAAACTTCCGAGTCACGCTAGAATGCCCGTCGCATGTTTGTGCGTCAAAGTGGCGGCCAAAACAGTACGAGCGAAAAAAACAAAGCCTCTGCGTTTCCCATGAGGAGCAACATGCTAGTGACCGGAAGGCTTTGTGGGACTGGAAGATTCATCATCTGCGAGCTCAGAATGCTTTAGGTCGCACGGTAAACTCTGGCTGATGCCGCCTTTTCTCTGTTCTCTGCTCGGCTCCGATCTTCTGGCCTGGGGGAACGTTTGGGAATGACACGGCAGTATAGATGGAGCGGAATGATCATTCCTGAAGGCACAGCTCAGGTTCGGATCTGCCACTTTCCACAAAGGGAAACATTTGTCTGGGATGAAAGCGGCGGGGTCTTGTGACGGGAAAGAAAAAATCATCTCCCTGTTGCGACCTGCCAGCCCCAGCTGCTATTCGCTGGCACTGAGCTCTGTGGCTCCTGCGCCCATCAGGGTTTTGGTTAAATCCAATCTGACCATGGCCGCCGCTGTGTGAATGCCAGCAGTGAAGCAGAGATGAGCCGAGACACACGTACACACACACACACACACACACACACTCACACACACATGCATACACTTGATGGAGATGAAAGAAGCTGCAAGCTGCAGCATGCTGTGTCCTCCCTTCTCCCCTCTCTCATAAACCGACGGGTGGGTCTTCAGACATGCCTATCATTCCTGCTCTGCAGTAAAGCCAGTGAAGTGGTACATGATGTATATGGATGGTGGGTACTGAAACTGATGATAGCTGACTGATAGCTGAGCAGCTAGGAGATGAGTTCAGGACAGTTAGGGAGGAGCACAGCTGTCAGCAGAATAACTGCTGACTGTGTGGTTTGAAATTAATCATCTCTAACTGTAGATTAGTAGGCGTATTTGTTTCATCTTCAGAATTCTGTGCCTCATAAGTTCATATTTAGAAGACTTTAGAATACACAGAAATCATATCTTCATTTTCACATAATATTTGAACTTTGTTTTAAACAATTGTAGCAACAATTGGAATTTAATGAAACTTTAAATGGTTGCCATAGTGAAAAGAAGTAGATTAAAATATACTAAGCATCAGTATGCTATAGTGAACTAAAGTGTTCTTGTAGCCACATTATTAATCAGTATATTTAAAGAGTGCTAAAATGGAACTGTTTTTGTACTTATTATACTTTGTACTTTGTATAAAAAAAATATACAAAAGTCTCACTTAAATTGCTAAGTGTACTTAAATGTTCTAAAATGGAACTAATTTAAATATACTTAAGTAACATTTAAACATACTACTTCATGTATGTGACCCCATATTTAAAATATGCTTACAGTAAAATTATAATATATTTAATGAGTATTACAACTGTATCACTATTATACACCATATATCAGGAATATACTAAGAATTGATGTTAAATATATTTACACTAGAGTACACAGTTGTTTTAACACACATACAGTTTATTATGTACAATATTGAATTACTTTAAACTAAAAGTGTATTTCATAGTAGTCTATTTTTGAAAAATACACAATATTGTACTTTTAAAATTCACTTTCAAACATTTAATGAATCAGAATATTAATGTACTTTTAATATATTTAAGTAGGTACATAAAACTTTTAGTATATTTATAGCATATTTAGACATTTGTCAATATGTTTAAAGTACAATTAAGTTTATTTATTTTTTACCAGGGTGTTCATGGTAACCTTATTCTGTTTTTTACCATGATATTTTACCAAAGATGCCAAAAAAAGGTGTATTGACATTAACTACTCAGGTAGAAGAATAAATACTATGATTTAAAATACTTCTGTAGAAGCTGAAGCATCAACTCTAAAGTAAAAATATAAAAGTACTGCTTTTAAAACTATTTAAAGTATACAAGTAAAAGTAATGTAAAGAGGATAAAATGCCATTAAGGACAAAAGCTTTGGCCGTGCCACAGGAGCCTATACTGCACTACCCCCTCCCCCTCCTCAAAACACATTTTACTAAAAGCTATAATAACTATAATGTTATATTAAAATGGTAATAATAAAAAATGTGGGATGCACTTGGCTCTCTGTTTCAGCTGTATATATGCCCATTGGAAAAAAAATCATTTTAGTACAATGCAAATATATTATTATGAACCTCAGTTGGGGCTTACTTCTACCTGAGTAGTGAATGAATGTGAATACGTCTGACACCTTCGGTAATAAAGAGAATCATTCTGAATAAATCTTAAAAACATTATTGTACAATTTATACACAATTTCATTAATATCAACATTAAAACTGAATACTTTACAAACTGCTTCCATGCATCTCCATGAGTGTATGTGTGTGTGTGTTGTGTCAAAGACAACTGACAAAAGTGGCAATAAACAGTTTAACCATAGTGAGAATTTGTATTTTATTTTAAAGTCTTATCAGTTGCTATTTATTTACATGGTAAGAACTCAGTAAAACCAGAGAAATAAGCTCTGCTTTCTTTTACAGTCCTTTTACTCGTTTATTAAGCAGAAAGTTCTGTTATTTACACAGTGTTTTACACTGTACAGCAGGTAATTCTACAAAGGGTTATTTGTATCTCCCATGTACTTGTTTAATACCTAGATCCTGTGAGACATTTCAGACATTGTAATTAGACAAGGCTGTTACCCAAAATAATTATTTAGCACTTCAAAATTTGTACCTTTCAATTACCTGGTTAATACCTAGAATTTAGGCAACTGTAAAAGAAAGGGTTACCGGTTTTCCTTTATGAATCACTGGTTATTTGAATCAGCAATTTCAGTTAAATATAACATATAGCAGATAAACACAGTGATATTTGACACGTGAAATGAAATTTCACAAAAATCCTACAGGTTAAATTTCTTACTTGGAAAGTCGGGAGAGCCTTACCAACCCAGAGTTCAGAGTCTGTGATGGCTGAACTGCACATCAACAGTAGTAAAAGCAGTGTTATTATGCATTTTATTAGCAATTTTATTTATTGTGTCTCATTAAATCAAATGTACACACAGTACTGTCCAACCTCCATCTGTGGACATGCTGTTTGGATGCACAGAAACTGTATAATGCTGTATGCTTACAAACATATAGATAAAAAAAAGCTGGCCTCTAACATTTTTTTGGCTGAATTCACTATAAATAATTTTCAGAAAATGACAAATTACTGTTAATTCAGGTGTTTTAGTATTCTGTAGCTAGCTGTTTTTAGCAATGTTTTAAATAGTGTAAAGTTAGGTTAGATTAAATTATTTTTCAGTAGGCATTAGGAACAAAAAACCTGTAAAGGGTTTCATCAAGGGTCCGGAAAATAGGTTGCTCTGCACCTATTATTAATACCAAATGTTGCAATGTTTTGATTCTTGACTCAAGAAGTAGATACACAGCGTTGTCTCTGTGTCTGTGTGAGTGACAGGCTGCTGCTGCCTGAGAAGCGCAATGAGTGCTTGTGAACACTAGGTAATGCATGGCCTCCATCCACATGGCTGGGCACGTGCTTTTAAACACAGATATTTCCAGTTACAGCTGAAACCACACTTTTAATCCCAGAAGAACGCTCTTAGTTACCTTTGAAAAAGCCATTTAAATGGCTGATTAAATGACCGATTACTGTTGTTTTGCTGTTTTCCTCAGGTTTTGAGTGCTCTGCGCTGACTCAGCTCTTGATTGGTCCGAGCAGAGCTGGTGACATCATGGGCCCTGCATTGTTTAAAAATCGAACAAAAAAAAAAGAACATTTGCAATGTAAAATGTTTCCAATATCATGCAGCCCTAATACCAAATTAAATTCTTAAACCACAATCACCCACATACTTTTTAAGGTGTATGCCACTTTTAATTAGTTATTCTCATTTCAATGACCCTTCCCTAATCTCAATGACCTGAACACATTCCCCACCATAAAAACAGAAGTTTAACCCATTAACAGTCACACAAATGGTCCATTTCCCTCATTTCCCATCCTAGAAAAAACATAACACACTGTGCTGTCATGTGTAAAACACAGAGAGGGAGCGTTCACTTAGACGTGAATAGAGTTTGACACAGTTCCAGATCTTTCAGCTGAGAAGTGGCCTAAAGGCACGGCTCGTTGGGCCTAAACACAGCACCAATTAAACCCAATTAAAGCCAGTTAAACCCAATTAAAGGCTGTGAGTCTCCCACTGGGAGCATTCGGAGTGTAAGTAATGGGTCAAGTTCAAGGATATATTGCCCTGAACGTGACCCGCTAACCTTCACACTGAGCGCTACAAGTTACAATCACAGGTTCACTGAGCATTGCACTTTTCTATGGCTAACTCTGGATCAGTGTAACACAAAACTGCCTTGTGAAAGAAACAGACAAAATGTTATCTTAGATTAGAACATGTGCTTATGAGGGCACATACCTATGGAATAATTATTACGAACTCAGAGTAGGGCTGGGGCAGTTTCTTTAAAAATGTGCTGTAGTACAGTCAACTGATTACCTGTTTAACAAGTCTATAGCCTGGTCTAATTGAATCTAAAGGGATAAAGACACACTAGGATATATTTTCAGTCAATCAATGCATTTTAAACTGTTTTAGATGATTAAGTGAGTCAATACAGGGTGAATAAAGGTTCTCTCGGCCAGCCTTGTGGTCTGTAGAGGTAAAATCACTCTTATAAGTTCAGGAGTCCTCGGCCCGCACCCATCAGCTCACAAGTTTTAGGCATTGTAAGAGTCAGTCTTGAATTTTGAAAAATAAAGGTAAAAATGGCAGCGTTCTAAAACTTTTGGTAACACTACAATACAGCCCACATTTTAGAGGGTAAGTTCTATTTACTTATGGTGTAACTTCTCTGGATAAACCAGTACATTCAAAATACTTTCTGGGTCCTACGGGTACTTAACTATAACTATAAATAAAACACAACCAGGAACAAGAGTGTAGAAACTAGGTAACTTACTGAAACTTACCTTTATACTTTCCCAACATTTATGGTGTAACTGTTCTCTATGAATCAGTAAATACAAAATACTTATGGGGTCCTACTCGTATTTAAAAAATAGGTACAAATAAAGCACAGGGGAACCAGCAATTTTCTTAAACTTGTACATTTTTCATTCATTAATAAACAGAATAACCATTAATAAACACAGAAACCAAAATGTTTTATATTAATCATTAATAAACCCACAACTCACCTGATTTGTACTGTTCTTATTTTACATAGTGCTCAGAAACAGCAGGGAGCGGGCTGTATTATGTAGTGTACAGTGTTTTACCATTCTTGTTCTATAAGTACACAGTACTTACCCTCTAAAATGCAGGCTGGATTATATTAAGAGTTACTTCACTTTTGATCAGTAGTGTAGGAATACTGTATACATATAGATAATATTAGCTGCTTGGACCCAACAGTCCAGTCAGCTTTGTTTGTCCAGTCATCATACATCTATAAAGACATCTATAAAGTTAACATCTATAAAGAACAGTATTCATTTCTCTCTCTCTCTTTTTGCTCTCTCCCTCCCTCATTCTCTCTCATTCTCCCTCGTTTCTTTCTCTCTCTCTCTCGGCAGGAGACTGTAATGGGAGCCAGATTGTCAAGGCTTAGGCCGAAATATAGATCTCACAATTACCAGCAATTCATTTGGAATCTCGTTTGACATTTCGTCTACACAGCTGTGTTTGGGCTATTTTTTTTTTGAACCTGTGAAATTTTGGTCACGGAACAATAAATCAAAGAGTCCTTGTCGGGGGAGATTGACGTGTCGGGCCTCAGCTCATCAAAGACTTGGCTGGAGACCCTGGCATTAGGAGTGCACCAGCATGGGCACTGAGCCTGTGTATTATGATGAACATGTGTGAGGCTAGTTATACCTTATGGCCCTCACCCCACTAGGTTACAGTTGTACGAGGCTGGTGTCAGTGAAGCACGAAGAGAAAGAGAGAGAAAAAGAGAGACAGAGAGAGAGAGAGTGCAGACAGAGCTGCGTGTAGGAGATGGAATTCAAAGCAGCACAGTCGCGTGATGTATTTGCCAAAATCAATGCTCTCTGGAATCCAGGTTTTTGAGCGAAGAGCTAAAAATGGGCAACAATAATGGCAAGACTGCAAGAAGGGGTGAAGGCTAGAGAGCGGAAGCAGGAGAGTGTCTTTGTGTGTTTATATCTAAAACGATTCCACACATGGCAGGAATGATGAAGAAAGACT
Source organism: Astyanax mexicanus (assembly GCF_023375975.1). Taxonomy (NCBI): domain Eukaryota; kingdom Metazoa; phylum Chordata; class Actinopteri; order Characiformes; family Acestrorhamphidae; genus Astyanax; species Astyanax mexicanus. The sequence continues at coordinate 46,184,961 of NC_064409.1, read as the reverse complement.
ATAGGCTGCTACTTGTCCTGAAATCAGACCTATTTCTTTCATCCACTCTTGGGTAACCAGGCGTTTTTGGGTTGACGTGAACTCGTGCAGCTAACAAAATTAAAGACTTTTCTGAAAACAATTCACGACCGAAGCCAACGAGTGCCCAAATTTAGCATAACAAAGCCAAAGGCTACAAATACATTCGACACACAATAGCACAGGGCAAACATACACTATAAACTACAATATAGAAAAATCTGTTACATAAACACCCTGTTCTCTAAAACAATAGGATTTACTGGAATCGTACAGGAAGTTTAACAACACACTTAAAAAGAAGAAGCATTGCCTTACACACAACACTAGCACTACTGAGGCCTCAGCAATTACCTTTCTTTTACAAAAGTTGAAGGAAAAGCACAAGAACCCAAGGTTATTCATGAGCATAAACATCCGAGATTGAATTTGAATTGACCATCAGGTTGGTCAAACCTACCCATTCATTGGTTTGTGTATTTTCTAAAACATGTTTACATAATACAACAGATTAATACAACATTACTACTGTAAAGACATTATCAACAAACTCTGCAAAATGTGGAATAATGGCCTAAAATGGCCCAATTTTTTTTCTATTGCTTGATTCAAACAGTTGTACTATTAAACCAACATTAACTACTTTTGTGTTCTATTTATATGCTCACAATAGCCTGACTTTCCTTAGTATGCCTAAGAAACTGGACCAGAACAAGATGTTTATAGAGATTACTCTTATTATTGACACTTTTATGTGCACCACAGCAAAGTCTGACTTTAAAAAATGATTTTACACCAACCCTGTTTGGTCTGGACCTGTGAATTATTCAGTTTGGTAAAAACTAAATAAAATAGTGGGTATAAAAAGCAAAAGTACCAATATTTACAGTGTGATAGCACATATTTAGATGTTTTAAACTTTTTTACAGCAATTACAGGAAGTTGAGGAATGCCATCTATTCACCTATTCAACAATAGAAGTAAAAAATAAACAGTGTCATGATGACATCTGACTTCCCTTCACATGCACATATGCCACACAGCAGTATAGACACAATAGATTACACTTGTAATTCCTGTCTTTTGTATCTCTGTAAATATATTCTGTAAACATTTGTTTATATACAGACATAAAAGGAATCTGAGGATTCACCCATTTCTCCCATTTTGCTACATGACACATGTGCACATGAAGGGCAGACAGATTCTGGCAGGGAGGCAGAATTCAGCACAACATTCAGAAAGAAAACTCACTAAGCTGATAACATTCGGCAAACCGATCATTGTCAAGCATATAGTAGGCAGTGAAAACAGTACATAGCTAATGCTCACTAAACTGCAGTGTGAAACCAAAATGTGCACAACATGTAACAAACTTCAGGTAAGAAAATGCCTAATACGATGAGGCTCTTATATAATAAGTGCACTTTTACAGGTATGAAAAGTGCCGTGAACCACAGTCTGAACCAGAGGATAAAAATGTTTTCCAGATCAAAAGAGGTGGTCTCAGTCTGAATTAGCTGAACCATGATTTATTTTTTTTTGAAGTGTGAAAAGATGCTTTGGACTTTTGGACCAATAACAGCCAGTAAAGCAGACTATTGTCACCCAACCGAAGAAGAAATGTATAAGATATAAAATCTGTTTATTCATTTTTGGAAAGGGCTAACCATCAAATTGACAATGTAGACAACACTCTACAAACCAATCAGGTCAACTATGTCAATGGAGGTGCAGTCCACATACAAAAGGTGACAGTGACTGGACGTAGGTACCTTTATATCATGCATGTACACTCACTAAATTGCAATGTGATGAAAAAACTAACAAACATACAATCTAACAAAAACCTTAACCTTGGTTCAAACCTTGGTCCAGACTTTCAGGTGTAAAATTGTCCGTAGTCAGACGATGACAGTTCCACTGTACTCTATGCTGTTCATATATTTACATATTTTAGTTAGACAATCCTGTCTCAGTCAAGCCAATGTTGAACCATTAGAGTTGTTATGAAGGAGGTGTTTGAGGCAGAATGTATGCACATACTGTACATATTTCCCCAAAAGCGCTATAAATACACATAGAAACACGAAACAAGAAACACCTGGGAACAGTATTTACTGGGAGGGGATACAAACTACACACAGATGGACAATGACTAGGTGGGAATATAGGAGGCAGAAATGGGAGGAGACTGGAGACAAGAGAGCCAGGACCAGGAAAGTGACAGCAAGTCCCAAATGTGCAAAAAAAAAGAAACTGTGGGCGGATCAGCTGGAGCCAGATGAGGAAAGGTGCAAAGAACAGGGTGTCAGGGATTGTGATGGAGGAGCAAGGAGAGGACACAGAGAGCGGACTATAAACTATAAACCAAAAACACAAACTCTGAGAACACACAGGAAACCATACACAATCTGAATCTGAACGTAAAACGTACAAGAACCGACATAGGAAACAGGAAACACTGGACTATAATTACAGACTCAAGGCGGGAAGGAAAACTGGGAACACCTGAGGACAAGTAATGAGAGGGGTGGAGCTATAAATGAAATACAGGTGAAAACACTTTTAACCTTTAAATGAAGTCAGTATTAAAATAGTTTATATCTATTGGTCCATTCAACAAGAAACCGTGACACAGTGTAAGGGTCAGTGTTCAAATTATGTAGTAATCTAAAAATCAGCAAAAATGGAGGTGCTTGTTTTTCATTGGACAGCGACAAAAAACTCCTGAAGGCCTCAGCAAGGGAAATGATGAGAGCAGACTCTCTGTGTGAAGGTTTTCAGTCTGTCCAGTCTCAGTCACTCTCCCAGAGGAGTCACTAAACACTGAATGGAATGAGGAAAAGCTTATTAGCCTGTCTGTGTTTAATGGACGCCATTAATTACAGTAGTTGTTTATGCACCTGCGTCATCATCAGCAGAGGAAGATATTTCAGGCATTTTAGTCAGTGGCATTTATGAAGCATTACTCATTATTCATTATCTTTAATTAATCATTTGAGAGGTCTAAAATGACAGAGCCTTATTCACCCACCATTTTTAAGAAGAAATTTCTTCTAAAATCCTTCTCACAACGTTTCAAATTGACCAGTGTTTTTTTACTAGGATTTTTTTACATTAATAATAATGGAGTAATGGAATTCATTATTGTAAGAGCACAGCTACAAACAATGCTGCATCTTAAAAAGACATCAAGAATCTGATTTAGCACTTTTGTTAACTAATTTAAGAAAGTTATAGGGAAGAAATTGGTGAATGATGCCCAAATGTTCTTTGCCTGGCTGTTATATATTCCTTTGCCAGGTAAAAGCAGTGATTTGTGAATAAACTAAAACAAGTGCCTGAATTCATCTTGTCCAGTAACTCAAGTGCTGACCAGTGCTTCAATGTGTAGATCAGTGCTACACTGCAAAAACAAAATATTAGCAATTAAAATGATCTAATTTTTGTCATACCAAGCATTGAAATTAAGCCCAAAATCAGTCACCATTCAAGTTATTCTGACCATTCTGTTAAAATGTAATTAATTTATTTGATTCGGGTCTTACTTCAAATATTCTTTTAGGTTATTTTAAGAAATCTTATTAAGACAAATCTTCCTTTCACTGTTCAGCTTCTGTAGTTCACACAGATAGCAAGTTTCTATTTTTTATACCAGAGACAGAAACAGATGTCATATTTCTTTTTTACCAGCATCCCTGACTAAATTCAAGGGCTATGTATCTCCTCAGTCTCCTCCATTTACCAGCAAATCTAATCCTTGACTCTTTTCAGGTGAGAGGTGATATGCATGATGTTTGATAGGAGTATTGATTTCCGTCAGGGTAAATGATTTGTGGGAAGGATCCAAGATCTGTCAAATACAAATAGATAAAAAATCTGGACAAAAGTTCTTATTGTACAGGTAACAATGCAAGCCATTACAAAGCTAGATGTGTCAGAAATGCTGGGATCTTTTTGGTTACTCCCACTTGCCAGGAAATCTGGCTTTTGACCCTGTTTCTCAGGTAAGAATAAGAATGAATGAATGAAAATTAATTCCTGTGTACAGCAAATATTTTTCTGTCATATAGTAGAATTGAGTGTCATTTTAAGAGTATTATATTCTCCAACAATGCACTTCTTTCAAACCAACACTGTAGCTTACTTTATCAGCTGAATGTGGAGCCAGATGCAGTAGAACAAAACTGAACCAACAGCAATTTCCTATTTAAACAGGTGAACGAAAAAAAATTGGATTAAACTCCAGATATACCATATTATATTAACATGTTATTGGTCTAAGCTGTGTTCTTAAGTGGGATGTTTGAACAATTCATATTGAATAGACTGATATGTATCTAAAATCATTTAAAATGTATTTTTTTTCCCATTTTCTCCCCAATTTACACGGCCCAACCCACTCATTAGGACTCCCCCTATCACTAGTGATGCCCCAACACACCAGGAGGGTGAAGACTAACACATGCTTCCTCCGATATATGTGAAGCCAGCCACCGCTTCTTTTTGAGCTGCTGCTGATGCAGCATTACCGAGCAGCCAGCATGCTCGCAGGAAAGCACAGCGGCTCTGCAGACATCACCATAGGACAGATGTGGGGAGAGAGCGCCATCTACCCACCCGGAGGGAGCAGGGCCAATTTTGCTCCCTCTAACGCCGGCAGCTTGATGGCAAAGCTGCATGAGCTGGGGTTCGAACCTGCGACCTCCTGCTCATAGTGGCAGCGCTTTAGACCGCTGGACCACTCGGCGCCCTTAAAATGTAATTTTAACATAATCACATCATTGTAACATATTTTTTAAAGCCTTTTTATCTAATCATAATTTCACCCAAAGTGGAGTTAAGAATGAACTTAAAGCTCATTTAGGTTATAAGGTCTTTTATATACCCTCAGCTTTCAACCTATATCATGTCAAACAAAATTCACACCAATCTCCACCCAATTTATTTAACGAGTACTTGTATTTTTTTTTTTATTATTGTCTTCACATACCACAGGAAGCCGACCTGAACTCCAAGTCAAAATATATATTCTGTGTCTGACCCCTCATTCCTTTTCATTGTGTGATCTGCACTAGCAAATTGAAGATAATGAAGAAGACACAGGATTTGTTTTGTAAGGATACGATATTGTTACATGATGTTAACATGATATTGTTATTAAGTTATATATAATATAATTTGTCTCTATTTGAATATTTCTTTAAAAAAGAACTAATCCAAAAATAATGCAAAGTGGTTAGATTATGGAACTTTATTACAGTAACCCTTTGAATTGTACAAGTTACAATTGCAGTTTTAAAAGGTTTGTAAAATAACCCTCCCAACTCTGTATATTATTAATGTTGCACAGTCATCATACAGCACAGTTCCTGTCAGAGACTTCATGCTTTTTTAACAGGACTGGAGCCCCTGAGCAGTGTACCTGTGGCCCACAGACTCTTTAGTCACTTTAGCTTGGGCTCATCACTCGAGTGTCAGCAGCATGAGGCTGCGTCTCCTCTGAGGACCAGACATTTCAGTCTTATAGTCTTGAATAGTTAATAACTATCAGCTCCCTTCTCTACATCTGAATCCTGCACAGGTACAGTGGAACAGACCCTCAGATGATGAGCCAACCCATGCTAGTCATCTCCAGCTCCAGGACCTGCTCTTCTCCACAGCCTCTTATTCTCCTCTCCAAACACCACAGCTCCATCCTCACCTCCCTCCTCTCTTCATTATGCAGAGAGCCGTTCACTGGCACTCACAGACTAAACACATGGCATTACTTACACTACGTACACTGAACTGTATCAGCTTAGCCAGGAAAACACTCTGAATTAAACAGTTTCACATATGCCTTCCTGATATTTTCCCTCCAAATTGTGATAATCAAAACATCCTCCATGTCTGTCACTGCTCGTTCACGGCACTTTACATTTCAGACCTAATGGTTTCCCTGGATCATCCTGAAAAATAGTTTAATTCCTGGACGTAAGATGTCCCTGAATTTTATATGTTAGCATTTCTTATGCAGTTTAAACGATTTATTTTATTAATCCTATCAAATTTTTTTTACACAAAGAATTCATTTGATGGCTCTGGTTTATCTTCAATAAAGAAACAACTGTTCCAGAAAAGCATTTTCACAACTACACTGCAAAAAATCTATCAACAAAAACTAAAAAAAACATACTTTACCAGTCAAAAGTTTGGACACCTCCTCCTCTCATTCAATGTTTTTATTCATTTTGATCTGAACAGAGACCACCTCTTTTATCTTCATCAAAAATATCAAATTTTGTTTCTTTAGTTTGTGGCCCCTTTGATACATGTACAGTCATATGAAAAAGTTTGGGCACCCCTATTAATCTTAATCATTTTTAGTTCTAAATATTTGGGTGTTTGCAACAGCCATTTCAGTTTGATATATCTAATAACTGACGGACACAGTAATATTTCAGGATTGAAATGAGGTTTATTGTACTAACAGAAAATGTGCAATATGCATTAAACCAAAATTTGACCGGTGCAAAAGTATGGGCACCCTTATCATTTTATTGATTTGAATACTCCTAACTACTTTTTACTGACTTACTAAAGCACAAAATTGGTTTGGTAACCTCATTGAGCTTTGAACTTCATAGCCAGGTGTATCCAATCATGAGAAAAGGTATTTAAGGTGGCCAATTGCAAGTTGTTCTCCTATTTGAATCTCCTCTGAAGAGTGGCATCATGGGCTCATCAAAACAACTCTCAAATGATCTAAAAACAAAGATTGTTCAACATAGTTGTTCAGGGGAAGGATACAAAAAGTTGTCTCAGAGATTTAACCTGTCAGTTTCCACTGTGAAGAACATTGTAAGGAAATGGAAGACGACAGGGACAGTTCTTGTTGCAAGTGGCAGGCCAAGAAAAATATCAGAAAGGCAGAGAAGAAGAATGGTGAAAACAGTCAAGGACAATCCACAGACCACCTCCAAAGAGCTGCAGCATCATCTTGCTGCAGATGGTGTCGCTGTGCATCGGTCAAACAATACAGCGCACTTTGCACAAGGAAGAAGCCATTTAAAAGCAAAAGCACACCTCAGGCGACTCTGTTTGTGGCGTGCTTGCAGAAATGGCTTCTTTCGCATCACACTCCCATACAGCTTATTGTCCATTATTATACACTAAAACTGTTGGAAATTCTCAACCAAACAATGTTGGTGTGGTAGATACTGTATGAAGATCCGTTTCTGTAGCTGAAGTTACAGCTGTCTACCTGTCTCTACACTATGTCTGCACTGTGAGCATAACCACCCATACTTTGAATTTAATGAAGCTCAATCCAATGATCAAGTGTCTAGGAATGTTACAGGTCAGAGAAAGTCAATCCTATCCAGACCACACCAGACAACAGAAAAGGATCTTCTCTCTTTGAAAAGCTTCTGCAACGTCAAGAAAAGTCCTGTGGACCACATGGGCCTGCTGATCTCAGCTGCATACACCTCCAAGCTCTCGTGGATTGCATGTGGGTGGGCCAAACAGCTACTTCTGAAATAGTTCATGGAGTGCTTAAGCCTCAAGTCTGAGGTCTCTCTTTCACAGCCTGCTAATCAGCCTGAACCACAGCAGGAAGAGTGTCCGTCAACAGGAATGCTGCCTCACTCCAGCAAGTTGGTAGAAACTCTTGACTCCTGCTACCCTGCGCACCTTTTAACCTTGGACAAGTTTGGGCATATCACCAAGCACACTGTGTTCTCATCGCTAGCTAATAATTTCCTCCGAGTTACAGTGTAAATGTATATTCACATTCCCGCACTTCATAATTTGGGAAGAAATAAAACAAACCACCACTGCTTCCAGTGTAATCAAGGATTTTTGGGTTCACATGAACTCACAGAACCGGCGAAATAAAAGAGCGGGGTTACAGAATGCAATTCAGGGCTGAAGCCAACGAGTGGCCACAAACGCAGAAGAACATATTTCAAATATGACATGCCATGAATGGGATAAATACATATGGTGCACAACTGCGAAGGGCAAAGCTACACCACAATATAAAAAAGCCTGTTACACTTTCTTTCTTTCTTCCGCTCATACTGTAATTTGTTTTACTGAGAATAAATTGCAAAAATATACTGGACAGATGTTTGTGGAGCTGCACTCTGTTCCTGGTGATGGTTTGATGTGCAACAGAAAGCATTACCAGTCACACAGATGTACTCTGCTCACTTCCCATCCGGAGACAAGACAGTTCACCTGCGTGCACTCCTGCCCGAGTTGTTTTCCTAAGAGGTACTTTTGTTTGAGTGATTGCTCCAGAAAGTGTTTTTCATTCCTGAGAGCACAGTCTCTTACCGTCACCTCAGAGGAATAAGAAATAGTGCTGCAGTACGTCTAGTCTGTTTGCACATTCATGTGCATAGGAAAGCTCTGAAGCATATAAACATGTGTTGTATATGCGCAGCAAATCCTGCCTTTTGGAATAAACTCCCTGTGAGTTCAACTCAACAACTCATTTTGAGTGTACGTATATGTGTGGCCATAGAATAGACTTTAGGGCCTTTAGATTTAGGCCCAATCCCATTTCTCTTTTGTACTGCTACTAGTGCTTAAATTCTCTGCCTGAACGGGTCGGGCTAAAGAAAATGGTCTGAGACGTAGGCGTCTGTTTTTTAATGCTATTTTTTTCATATAAAGCTATGGTGTGATAAGCATAATATAGCTAAGTAATGAATCAAACTGTTTTTTTTAATTGCACAAGTTAAAATGTTAAAATTATGCATTTGACTTGCAGTGCTGTGTGCAGCTGTTCTTAAAAAAAAAACATTTTTCTTAAATAATAGGTCTATGCTTCTTCAGTGTTGCAATGTTAATTAACATCATTCTAAACATATTTTGTTCAAATAGCCCGAACATGATTTTAAAAAGCTCAGTTTTAATGCTTTACTTACTTAAAAATGTCAGGTTTAAATCAGGCTCTGCCTCATAATGACTCTGCTCTGACAAAGCTCTAACCCCTACCCCTTGTTTTCAAGTGTAACCCTTAACCTTGGAACAGAGTAACAAAGGGTAGGGGTAAAATCCTCCCCCTAAAAACTGGGACAACCTATCAAGCACCCCATGCAGATTTAGCTAGCTATAGCAGGGGAGCGCTAACATTCAGCAACCTAGCTGCTGCTGGTAAACAATGGCAATTAATTATTATTGTATTTTCCTTAATTCATCTGTAATGGGAAGCTGAAATTAGCCTTTATTAGCTTTCCCGTTTCACCTTAAATGGTGCAGACCAAAAAAAAGGATAATATAAGCTCATTTCAGCTCCACATCACAGAGGAATTAAGGAATGCGCAATTATAATGATTTGCTGCATCACCTGCCCTCTTTCTGAAGACACAGAATACCCTAAAGTTAACAAGTAAAAAAGCAGCTAAATTACTAAACTTTAGCGCTCCTGATGACGTATCGGGTGCTTGATGGGTTGTTCCAGTTCTCAGGGGGGAAGATTTTACCCCGTCCCCTTTCAATTCTGTTTCAAGGGGAAGGGTTAAACTCGAAAACAAGGGGTAGGGGTAGAAAAGAGAAATGGGATTGGGCCTTAGTCAGCATAAAGTTGCACTTTGCAGTGAAGAAAATGGTAACTTGTTCTTATGCCCTACAACACTGTGGCTAGGCAATCCATCAACCATTATAAAAAATAAAACTGAATACCCTATGGAAGCAATGGTGGGCCATGGTGGGCACAACTACACACTGATAATGAGGGGGGGTTGCAAAAAACAAAAAGTTATTGTTTAGGAGTTAAATGCCTCTACTAGACTCTTGCAAATAGATTCCAGACTACTACACCACTAAAGAATAACAAGTTGTAGTCTAGCTTTTAGAGAATGAACTCAAAACATCACTCAATACACTTCCACACATTTTTCTGTAACTGTAGATAAACGAACTCCAGAAATGTGCTGTGTGGACAGGAACTATTTCCTTGGCCTTGAAAGTACCAGGGTTTTGATAGCTGTATTAGTGGCTTTTACAATGAAAACGCACATCACTGCAGTATATTTCAAAAGAGGAAATGTATATTTTTATGAAAATATTTATTGAGCGCAGTTGTGGCGGAAGTCTGCGGATGAAGTCACTGTATGTGCCATGTGTGTATGGTTAGGGTGTCTCTTTGTGGCCTTATTCTCTTCTACCCAGAGGGAAAACACACAGCATAGACACACACACACACACACTCACAAAGTGCACGGGTGTAAAGCCACACTCTGCAGCGAGCGAGTGAAACCGCAGAAGAGGGAGCAAGCAAGGATTTGGCCAGGGATGAAATGGAAATGACAGAAGGGGGAAGTGGAAAAAAGATGGGAGGTCACATATGTTTGAGGAAAGAAAGATCGAGGGGGAAGGAACATTAGTCTAGATCACAAGCGGAGAAATAATTTAGCACAACTGACTCTTTTCTCTTTCATCTCAGACAGATGGGCTGAGAGAGCAGACTGCACTCATGATGGGAATGTGTCTGCACTCTGCAGTTAGACCGGGGAAAACTAGACTCTGCTCAACCGGAGCGCTCAGGAATTCACAGCCAAACCAAACTCCGGCTGGCTAATTCAGGAATTCTCAGCCAAACAAGGCCAAGCTCAAGGCCAAGCAGTCCGTTCTCACAAAGAAAGAAAATGGGTATTATATTATGGCTTCAAAACCATCATTTTTATAGTTTTTTTAAGTCCACTTAAGTAAAAGTACAAATACTCCAGTTAGAAAATAAATGTGGACCTCAATGTTTTTTTTTTTCTATTTGTAACATTGAACATTAATTAGTAAATAAACCAAACATGTATGTAAAGTATCTGGGTACTGGTAACTTGCGGTTTCTGAGGCTGATAACTATGGTAAAACTGATCAACTTTTTCTGTACATCAGAGGCAACCTCTTGCCCCTTCTTTCCCGGGGCGGTCCTGATGAGAGCCAGTTCCATCATACATTTTTTGATGGTTTTTCAACTGCACTTAAGGGTAAAAGTTCCTGAACTGATTCTCTTAAACTCATTAAAAGACAAGAAATTCAAGTAATTAACTCTTGATAAGTTCAGCACAGCTGTTAACTGAAAGCCATTCCAGGTGACTCTACCTCATAAGGTGCCACTTTGAAGAATCTTAAATATAAAACATATTCAGTTTTTTTTTGTTTACCTAAAATTAATGTGCTTTTCTTCATAGTTTGGATGACTTTAGTATTAATCTACAATACAGAACATTTTAAATTATGAAAAACCCACCTGGTTTAAGGTGTGTCCAGACTTTTGACTGATACTGTACTTAAGTAAAACGTTTGGTGTAGATTTTTACTAAAATAAAATGTATAAACGTACACTCTTAAATTTACCTAAAGTAAAAACATGTTATTTCTTTAAAAAGAGCTTCTAATTTCTTTATATGTACATGTTTCTAGATTTTGTTCAGCAAAAATAAAGCTATATAGTTTATAATGTTTAAATTAGCAAAATAAAACTGCGGAGAGCTCGACAGTAAAATTAAAATGTTTGAGTAATGTGCCTGTTATGCAAATGTAGTAGATATGAAGTATATATATATATATATTTTTTTTTTTCTTGTGGAACGTAAAGAGTTGATGTAATAGTATTAAATGACATGTAGGCACTGTGGTACTGTAAGAAGTTTAGTTCAGCCTTAAGAATGCCTAAGTTTTAAGTACCTGAACATTTAAACAGAAATAATCTTGTCATCTAAATCTAATGTACCTATCTGTAACAGTGGAGAGTAATTGTGTGTGTGTGTGTGTGTGTGTGTGTGTGTCTGTGTGTGTGTGTGTGGCTAGAGAGACTAAGACAGGTCAGCAAGATGAAGTTTGTGTTGGCGGGAGTTTGTAAACCAGTGTGTGATTTTTCATAATTCTGCTGTACACATTTCACACGTGTTCCCCATTTATTCACGTCTTACCACTTTTTTCTCACAGGAAAATCCCATGTGTCACTGGACGTATTTATATATTTACTTCCAGATATCAAGATGTTTAACAAATATAACAAAGAAAAATGCATTTTAAATACAGACTAACAGAAACAAAACTACACCACTGTCATATTCTGTTGCAGGATATCTTGTCCACCTGGCTTTAGAAGAGTTTAGGAGTTTTTCTCTGGCATATCTCTTCTGTTCCTTCACCTTTAATACAACATCAACACCTACAGTACCAGTATAGCATTTAACACATCTTCTCTTTCTTTATTTCAAGTATTATTTTATCTTGTAGATTAGTATTAAAGACATCAACAATTAAGGGACACATATTGAATTATGTAGTAAATAAAAAAGTGTTTGACCTCCACAATCTCCTGATCTAAATTGAGATGGTGAGTTGGGATGAAATGTACTATTAAATGTTCTTGACTGGGATATAAAAATGAAAGAACAAATAAAATGCTAATTGTACAATATTATTAATGATATGATGATAAATAGCAATACTCATAATTAATGTCTTATAAACAAAATACAATTGTGTTTTGCTATTTGCTTCAAACGTGTGACTGTGTGATTGTTTCAAGCATAGTAGACCAGCGAATGCAACGTCTAATCATTTCAAGTAAAGATTTTGTTCCAATTTTCAACAAATTTGTAGTTTTTGTGTGTTTTCATACACAGCTCTGGAAAAAATTAAAAGACCACTACAGTTTTTGAATCAGTTTTTCTGATTTTGTTATTTATATAACATTATTGTTTTATTCTATAAACTACGGACAACATTTCTCCCAAATTACAAACTAAAATATTATCATTTAGAGCATTTATTGGCAGAAAATGAGAAATGGCTGAAATAACAAAAGATATGCAGAGCTTTCAGACCTCAAGTAATGCAAAGAAAACAAGTTCATATTCATAAAGTTTTAAGAGTTCAGAAATCAATATTTGGTGGCATAATTTAATCCCAATTTTTATGCTTTTTGGCATGTTCTCCCCCAACAGTCTTACATACTGCTTTTGGATAACTTTATTTATACTTGGTTTGATGGCTCGTGATCATCCATCTTCCTCTCGATTATATTCCAGAGGTTTTCAATTGTTCAAAATCAAAGAAACTCATCAAGTGTTTTTTTTTTTTTTTCAGAGCTGTATAGTCAGGAATCATGAGGACAAAAGAAGACAAATAGGCTTTACATATCCTGCCTTTATATACCAGTTACTTATTTTTATTGGATATTAGAGAAAGCAGTCTAGGAAATAATGTCTGTTCATGTAATACACAATAAGTTCATGTAATACACAGGATTTTGTGTATTAGATGGATGAATATCAACAATTAGAACGATTGTTAACCTTTGCTTCACTCTTACAACAATGTTTAGCCAGTGAGCTAACTAACTAACTCTCTAAATGAACATCTCTGCTGGCTACTTAGCTATACAGCAAAGACTCAAATGATTTAAGTCTGTTTTACATAAAATTGGATATTTCTAAACAATACTCAACTATTTTGAGTTAGTTGATCATTTGTGGGCACATAAACATTCAAACTAAGATCTTTGAGTTGAACCAACTTATAATAACTGAGTTTAGTCTGTTGTCATTGGCAGCTTCTTTTCCATTGGCTTCTGTCACAATCTATTTGCATACTTGGTGTGTCCAACAGTTTCTGACACTCACCATCAGTGTAGTAGTGATTCCCCCTGGGCTACCTTACAAATAAATCAACCTCCCCTTTAATTGTAATAACTTCATGTTTTAATTTATGCTAACTCAAGTGTTCATTACCCATTACTTAAAAAGACTGAACAAACCGGCTGCCTTAAAAAAGTTAAGTAAACTCAACTTATCCGGTCTTACTGTATTGCAAAAATAAAAAAGTTAAATCAACTTCCCCTTTAGTTACTTGATGTTCTAAGTTATGCTAACTTAAGTTTTCATTATCCATTACTTAACTTTTAAAGCAACCGGTTTCCTCAAATTTTTTAAGTACATTCAACTTATCTGGGCTTACAGTGCAGGTCTATAGCTATAGCACCATTGTTTTATAGCCACTAGCAACTAGCCTGTCTCTCACTCTCTGCTGGCGGCGGGTGTCTAGCGAGACTGCCTCTCAGAATGCACAAGTCTTGTGAGCCTCTGGGTGCAGGTTGAGGGCTTCTGAACTTGCAAGCATGTTTTTCCCCTACAGGCCACAACGATGACCGAGAGAACCTTTATTCTCCCTGAAATTATTAATTTAATCATCTAAAACAGTAAGAAACTCATTAATCAACTGAAAAGCATTGCATAGTGTACCTTTAACGGAGGAAAAATGCTACTCCTAGTGCCCCCACACCCTGCCACTCCTGGGGATCTGACTGATGATGTGATGATATGGTCCCAAACCAGCCCTGGAATAGATGTAGACTTGTATGTATAACAGAAGGTGAAGAGACAGATTTTATCTAAAGCTATACAGCCTGTAATGATTGAACTCAAAGACAGTTCAACAGATGGCAGAGAGAGGCAGAAGGTGTGATCTATGACACTTATATGGATGGATCAATAGCCTGACTGTGGAATTCCTGATATGTTGGAAGAAGAACAAAGAGACAGGGGTGGCAAAAGCAGCAGAGCGAAGCTTTTAATAAAGTTAAAGATAAACCAAACCAAACCTGCATTTCAGCTTCAGATGATTTTAGGCTTTCTGGACTCTTTTAGCCTTTCAGCTTCTGGATCTGCTTTAGACTTTCTCTGTCTCTCTGCTCTCTTTCAGACACAACAAATAGATAAAGCTTAGTTACCTCCTGATTCTTAACCATGTACCCAATACTGACGTGAGTTTTACCAAGGCTAATTATTCCTTTTTTTAGTATCCAGTATCTACATTGCTGTTTTGATTATCATCCATTATGGTCTTTTGAAATATTGCAGTTACTTATGGAGTTATTAAGAGTTATAATAACTTCATAAGAGACTGCAATACAGTTTATTGGTTAACAAATGGGAGATGGAAACTTTCAATGAGTTTAAGGTTAACGGTTGTCTGTGATTATAGCCAGTTTAACTAATCCTGATTTAAACCAAGTCCAAACATTATTTCAGCAAAATGCATCCACTGAAAACCAATTCATTTAGTAAAATTTTATGAAAAATCACACCCTTCAGTTTGAAACATTATAAATAGGCCATATTGAACTTTTAACCCCATAGTGCCCCTCCTGCTGCCTGCGCTCAGCAAGCTCTGGTTTACTTACTGTACCAAAACCCAGCCTGCGGACTCTGGGCGATCAAGCTTTCTCCTCTGCTGCCCCAAGATTGTGGAATCAGCTTCCCAGAAATATTCGTGCTGCAGACAGCCTAAACTCTTTTAAATCCTTACTCAAAACTCATCTTTTTAGGGAAGCTTACTGCTGTTAAAATATCTTTACTTGTATACTTTATTTTATTTTATTTTTGTTTTCTAAATACTTGCACTGTTATGTGTAAGTGCTTGCATGCATGTTTGTTTTTTATGCACTATACCTTTTGTCTATGGCTATATAAATAAAATATTATTATTGTATATTATTATTATTATTATTATTATTATTATTATTATTATTATTATTATTATTATATTATCTGGAACTATATGACATATTAAAAAACTATTTGGTTGTATATAACATTGTAAGACTTGGTGGGAAACCTATAGTGAATATATGTTCCTTTTTTCTTTTTGAATTTGTATTAGTTTTATTTTAAAACTACAGTACAAGTAAAAGGTTTGGACACACCTTCTTATTAAATGGTAAGTAAATGTGTTTTTTTCCTACATTGTAAATTAATACTGAAGTCATCGAGACTATAAAGGAACACATAATGAATCATGTAGTAAACTTGAAAAGTGTTCAACCAATCCAGTACCAAAATATGAAGTATTTAGGTGACTCTTACCCGGGGAGCTGTTAACTTTGCGGTTCCGCTTTATCCTGTGCAAAAGAGGTAACTCTTGTTCCTTTCATGGGGCAGCCTGATGAGAGCCAGTTTCATCATTGCGACTGCACTTAAGGATACTTTTAAAGTTCTTGAAATGTTTTGGATTGACTGACCTTCATTTCTTATATAGTATTTTTTTCTTTAGTTAGAGTTGAGTAGTTCATGCCATAATATGGATTAGAACATTACTCAAATAGAGCCATTCACTGTATACCAACTCTTCCTCTTCACAACTTCACAACTGATGCTCACACATCAAGAGACAAAAAAAAAACTCTTGATGAGGCACAGCTGTTAACTGAAAGCCATTCAAGGTAACTCTACCTCATAAAGCTGACTGAGAAATACCAAGATCCTGTCATTCAAAACGAGGTGCGACTTTGAAGAATGTAAAACACTTTTTTGTTTACTAAATATTTCAATATGTTTTTCCTGACTGTTTGGATGACTTTAGTATTAGTCTGCTATGCAGAAAATGTGTCCACTGATAATTGCTAGAGATAGCACAGTCAGGTTGAGTTAAGTTTAACACCTTCTTTAAAAAAGTGTAGTAACTCAAAATTTGCCTCACCAAACTTTAATTCAAAAATTCCATACAGTTCTATATAGCACCAAACATGGTTACACTAATGTTACGAGTCACATTACCATTTTCAGTCCAACATAAGACCAGTATTATCACCGTTTCTCACAATTAGTTATTAACTTAGGAAAATAGACTGAAACTAATTATTCATTATGTCCATATACAGAAGGTGATATATATTTTACAATGAATAGCAGATTTCAGTGAATTGCAGTGATTAACAATTAGGAGAGAATTTTGTACTTTTCAATGACATAATCTCACAAATCAGGAGGTTTGCATGCGAGTTTAGTCTGTATCACTTTTGTAACAATATGAAACCAGGTGATTAAAAGTGTTCTTCTCTGTGTATCTTGAGCTGTTTCAGTGCAGTTACAGATTAATCTAAAACAAATTAAGTTTAAACTGAAGTTCAAATTATGGCACACACCCTTCTAATTCTGTTGACAGATAAATCTTGTTTGTCTGTTTCAGTGCTGAATAATTTGAGGAAACCGGCACTCAGGACCTATCAGAGGCATGCAGGATCTGAAAAACAAGTTAACTTGAGTCACACAAGTCTGTGAACCTGGTAATTAACCGGCCCTCAAATAGATGTTTCATAAGAAACATGTTCAGAAGCGATGGCATGAAAATGGCATAATTCAGAGAATTACTGCTGTGAAAAACCACTGCTAAGAGTGTAAAATAAGAAAGAGGGACTTTCTAAGCTAAAATGAATCAAGTTACTGAACATTTGAAGGTTGAAAATGGGTTCTTTGCCCAATGAATAAAATGTAAAATATATCTAATGTATGTCCTGCTGGAGCTCCAACCCACAGCAAAGCCAGAGCATTTTAGCGTTGCTTTTCTGGTGACAGAGTTTAAAAACTTTATATAGTGCATGTTTTGTACAGGCACAATGGCTTTTCTATAATATGTATCTGATTCTGTGCTGTATGATTTTATTTCATTAGAGAACACTGATAATAATTCATTATAGTGAGAGTCAGAAACAGATACAATAGTACCCTTGTAATAATAATGGTGATTTAAATGGGATTTTTTTTAATGTTTCACATAATTTGTGCAATAAGGGAATGAAGAGCAACAGATGGTCTTATCACACATACAAATCTCTATTGCAAACACATGTTTATTTTATGGTATCATGCAAAAAATAAATTAAAGTGCCTCATACATTGGAACTATGTTCATCATTTCTTAAACTGCAGATTTGCCTCTTGGTGTATTCTCTGGACTTTTTCTTTCTCCTTTTTTTCTCATTGAATAACCATGTTTTTGGCTATAAAGTGTTAATTTGCAAAAACAGATACAGGTATGTTTTAAGTATAGGAATTATTTGTTCTCGTTTTTTTTTTTTTTTTTCAAATAAACTCTTCATATATTTTTGTATATAAACTTCAGAGAAGCAGAGAAACCAACTCCAAAAGCTCATTCTGCAGAGTACCAGCAGCTCACCAACCAGGCCATTCTAATAAAACCATTACTGCTTCCAGCTGTCATGATGCAATCCTGTAAAATCCAATTAGTAAACAATGCACAGTGTTATGTAAGATCCTTATTAGGAACAGGATACTTTGTTAATTATACATCAAGACAAAGATAATGTTGTTATGTAAGAAAAGAGGGAGTGACCAAAACTGGGTGCACATTAGAAAAGCATTAAGAAGCATCTATTTCAGTTGAGTCTGCAAGAATGTTCATCTGAACAGTGTGTTTGTAGAAGCTTCCAGACTGCAGCCTAGAAAGCAGTGTACCCTCTGCTCTATCAGCAGAACGTTCTATCTCATCAGTGCAGATCTCTCAGATTGCATATAAGGTGCTTGACCTACAGGTCTCAGACCTGTTCACTATGAACAGCCAAGTCTTCCAGTGACAGAATGAGATCTGATGGTGAGATTGAAATACAGACTGATCCTCTTCTGATTTTGCACTTTTTTTATATTTCAGAACAGACAAGAATGGTTTTCAGGGGTCTTTACTCACCATACACTCCATACAGATTAGCAGTAAAAAAAAAAAACATTATTTTACCAGCATATTAAATGTTCAGTCACTGGTTTGAGTACAATTAAGGCATTCAGAATGAATCTTTAATGGGGGCTCCGAGTGGCCCAGCAGGATAAGCGCTGCCACTATGATCAGAAGATCGCCGGTTCGAATCCTGTTTATGTAGCTTGCCATCAGCTACCGGAGCC
The DNA here is from genome assembly GCF_023375975.1 of Astyanax mexicanus. Lineage (NCBI taxonomy): Eukaryota > Metazoa > Chordata > Actinopteri > Characiformes > Acestrorhamphidae > Astyanax > Astyanax mexicanus. The sequence continues at coordinate 46,166,239 of NC_064409.1, read as the reverse complement.
CTGAGAGAGCACAACTGGCCTTGCTCTCTCTGGGTGCTAGCTTCTGGGTGTGTGGATGACACTCTCTCCCCACATCACTCTAAAGGGTGATGTCGATCAGCACAAGGCCTCTGTGAGCTGATGTAGCGAAACTGAGTCGCTGCGCTTTCCTCCAAACGCGCTGTGATGCTACTTGGCAATGCTCATCAGCAGCAGCTCGAAAAGAGGTGGTGTGGGCAATGTGGGTTCCTGTGGCGCAGCCTAAGCTTTTGTCCTTAATGGCAGTAGTAGTTTTAAAACCAGTACTTTTTAAGTCAAGTCAAGATGATTTTATTGTCATTACCTCTTAGTAGAGGTACACAGTGTAATGAAATTACATTCCTCTGGAACCATGGTGCAACATGGAACAAAAATACAATAGACAATATAACTACAATAAATACAATAAAAATACAGCAGACAAGAGGCAATTTAACACACAGGACAGTGCAGAACCAATAATTTACATTTTTTCTTGAGTAAAAAGCTTGAGATACTTCAACTTCTACAGGAGTATTTTATACCCTGGTATCTATACTTCTACCTGAGTAATAAATGTGAATTATTTTCACACCTTGGAACTTAATAAAGTCTATAAATCTGTCCAAATAATTACCAAGTCTTTTCCCCCCCTTATTTCTGAGGAATGTCACTAGGAATTTTGGACTTTTTCTAAGGTATGTTGGAGGATTTCTTTTGGCAGGAGAAAATGAAGATCTATTGTGCTGAAGGTGGGAACTTTCAGTTGGGATCTTCATGAAGTGAAGAATATCCCAGTGTAATACAATCTGCGCACACTGTGAGCTGTTTCTTCATTGGGATAAGACACTTCCTAATCTTTCCAAAGTAGAAACTGTTCTGCTCACAGACAGAACACATTCATTACAAACTGATATGCTGGCTTGGATTTCTAGAAAACAATCAATAAACGTTTCTAATTCCTGAGATAAAATTTCCTTCCTAAAACTTGAGACAAACAACTAATCCACCAGTGTCAGGGTATGGTCTCAAGTCATCATACCCAAGTTATGAGAACGTTTATCAATGCTTTGGAAAGGTTCCAAAAAGTTTAACCTGTAATATTACAGAAATAATGTCAGAGGAGCATTACGTGTGATGTAATAATGGTTTGCATTACAATATTTATTAGAAAGTTTCTCACATAATAGTCCCAGTGAGATGAATACTAAAGGAAACATTGAAAGAAACATTCCAAAAACAAAAAATTTAAACAATGACAGCAGTGACTTTGCGGAGATGTTTAAAAACATTAAATAAAACAGTTCTAAGAACATCCAGAAAACTTTACAGATTAAATGTTCTAAGAACATTAACTGTAATATTCAGAAAATATTATGCTAACCAAAAATTGTCAGCTCGGATCATATATGAACTTAATTTTGTAATAATCTGGCTCAAATAAAAAAATATATTTGGTTTAGACAATGATCACTTTGGGTAAGATGCTATATATTATATATTTTGAGTTCATTGGTGTATAGCTCCAGTAAAAAAAACATCCAGCTCCAAAACACTGATAAAAAAAGATAAAACCTTCTTAACTTTCAGTGAAAGTCAATATAAAAAAGCTTTTTTTTTCAGATAAATTTGGAGACTTTGATTTTGACACAGTGTGAGTGTGACGCCAGGTAGTGAGGAGTGACGCGAGCCGAGTTAAAAATACAGACAGGTTTATTAGCAGGATGGCTAACAGACACTGCTAACAGAATAGCCAGGCAAACAGTGATCTCACAGATGACAGAAAACGTAGTCAAAAATACAGTCCGAGTTCGTAACCGAGAAGCAGTCCAACCATACATCAAATCCAGAAAGGGCAAAACAAAAGACAGAAACCGATAATCCGAAAACAGGGTCGTAACGAGTACGGGGAGTTTTACTCTGAGCACAAATGGTACATGAAGAAACAAAGTCATGAATGTCGGCTCGCATACTTTCCCACCAGAAACGATTCTCTAACAATTGATATGTGCGGGTCTCGCCTGGATGTCCTGAAGTGGGGGAAGTATGAGCCCATGTAATGAGTCTATTTCTGCATTGGTCAGGTACATAAGATTTGTTTGTAGGGCACTCAACAGGGGGAGGTGAAGTGGAATTAATTCTATTAATCTCATCAGAGATCTCCCATCGGATAGGGGCTAGAACAATACCTGGTTTCAAAATGGTGGAGGGTTCAGAGCTTCCTACAATTTCTTCTTCATAAATTCGAGAAAGGGCATCTGCCTTGGTGTTTCTGGAACCTGGTCGGTAAGTGATTACAAAATCAAAGCGAGCAAAGAAAATTGACCAACGCGCCTGACGAGAATTCATGCTTTTCATTGATTTTAAATATTCCAAATTCTTGTGGTCAGTTATCACTACAAAAGGATGTAATGCTCCCTCCAACCAGTGCCTCCATTCATCTAAAGCTAACTTAATAGCTAAAAGTTCACGATCACCAATGCCATAATTACGTTCAGCCGGAGAGAGTTTATGGGAGAAGTACGCCACGGGGTGCATCTCACTGGAAGAACCCAAATGTTGGGAAAGCACAGCACCTACCCCAACACTGGATGCATCTACCTCAACTATGAAGGGTTCCTTGGGGTCGGGATGTTTTAATAGAGGAGCAGAGGTGAACACCTCCTTGAGAGAAGAGAAAGCATCTGACGCTTCCTCTGACCAAACCAATTTTTTAGCATTTCGCTTTAACAAATTAGTGAGTGGGGCAGCTAGAGAACTATAGTTACGAATAAATCTTCGGTAGAAGTTCACAAAACCTAGAAATCTCTGTAGTTCCTTAATGGATTTGGGAGGAGGCCAATTAGCAACAGCCTGAACCTTCCTAACATCCATCGTAATACCCTTATCACTAATCACATAACCCAGAAAGGAAATGGTAGATAAATTAAACTCACATTTTTCTGCTTTGACAAAAAGCTGGTTTTGGAGGAGTCTGGTTAGTACAGCACGAACATGGGATACGTGAGTAGGAAGGTCGGGTGAGTAAATAAGAATATCATCGATGTATGCTATGACGAATTTTCCCAACATATCACGAAGTACCTCGTTTATGAAGGATTGAAACACTGAAGGAGCATTCTTGAGACCAAAAGGCATAACTAAATATTCATAGTGCCCCCTTGTGGTAAAAAAGGCAGTCTTCCACTCATCACCCTCTCTGATTCTCACCAAGTTATAGGCACTACGAAGATCTAACTTAGTGAATACGGAAGCCCCACGTAATTGTTCTAGAGCTACCGGTACTAGAGGGAGTGGGTAGGGATACGTTTTTGTAACAGCATTAAGTTGGCGATAATCGATACATGGACGAAGACCTCCATCCTTCTTTTTAACAAAGAAGAAGGAAGCGGCTACTGGAGAGGTAGAATGACGAATAAATCCTTGAGCAAGAGCCTCCTGCACATATTCCTCCATAGCACGTTCCTCAATCTGAGTTAACGGGTAAATTCGTGATTTGGGAGGTATCTGATTATCAATAAGCTCAATGGCGCAGTCATAAGAGCAATGTGGGGGAAGTTGAGTAGCACGAGACTTACTAAAAACTTCAGACAAATCTGCATAATCAGGAGGGATATGTGCAAGAGATTCCCGACCAGGACTTTCCACTGTAGTAGACAGAATCAGTAATTTAGGACCAGAAATACAGTGATCATGACAGTAAGAAGACCAAGAGATAATTTCACAATTTGACCAAGAAATCTGAGGATTGTGTCTTTTTAACCAAGGAAGTCCCAAAACAATCTGATAGTTAGTGTCCTTCATTACAAAAAACCTGATCTCCTCGGAATGCAGAGCACTGACGTTCAGCTGGACTGGTGTGGTGATGTGGGATACGGCTCCTTGTCCAACTGGGGTCCCATCCACCGCAGACAGCTTCATCGGGTTTTCCAGGCACTCCAACGGGATCAGAAGTTGTCTAGCCAGTTGCTCATTAATAAAGTTCCCCTCAGCACCGGAATCTATCAGAGCTGGAAACACAAAAGAAGAGGACTGGCAGAGCAGTATAACTGAGATAATAAATGATTTAGAGAACATGTCAGAGCTGGGTCGGCTTACCCTCTTCCCGAGTCAGAAGCAGTTGGCTCATATGGATGGTCCGGGTTGCCATGGAAACCATGGGAGAGCCCACCGTTGGACGAGCCTGTCATATCCTTTCGCTGATCTCGGGAAGGGCAGCTCCGACAATCGCGTAACATATGACCCGATCTGCCACAGTAGAAGCAAAGTCCAGCCTGCCGTCGTCGCATTCTCTCTTCTCTGGATAGACGGGTAGCGTCTACTTGCATGGGTTCTTCATCTCTGAGAGTGACCCGAGGATTAAATGCAGATGCGCGAGGAGTAGAAAACCGAGGAGTAGAGGTACCAGCTCTACGACCAGGTACAGAGCTCAGTTTCAGCTGATCAAGTCTGATGGCTAGAGATATCAGTTCGTCCAAGGATAATCCATCGTCCTTGCAAGCTAATTCGGCTAAAATATCAGCTCTGAGTCCATTCCGAAACATAACTCTTAACGCCAGTTCATTCCAGCCACTACCAGCAGCCAAAGTATGGAATTCAAGTGCAAAATCAGAAACAGGTCGATTCCCTTGACGTAACTGAACTAATACTCCCCCTGTGATTGTCCATGATGAGGATGATCAAAAACCAGCCTGAATTCCCTGAGAAAGTGCTCATAAGTGCTATTTTCTATGCTTGACCAAATAGCCGTAGCCCAATCCAGAGCTTTACCAGTAAGGGTTATATAAAAAACGAAATACACGCTGTATCAACACTAACCGGTGAATTAACAAAAAATAACGACATTTGCAAGAGAAAACCTCTGCACAAATCCGGAGAGCTGTCATATTTATCAGGTTTGCTTACCGGAAAAACGGCCAGTGAGGGAGCGATAGCAGTAGAGCTAACCGGAGCCTGGTTAGCAGAGGCTAGGCTAGCTGGAGTGGCTACTCTCAGCTGGGTGAGCTGAGCAGCTATATCCTGAAGACTAGCAGTGATCTGAGCTAGCTGAGAGTGTTGATCCGACTGCTGGGTAGTAAGAGCAGTAACGGTGTTAGCAAGGCTCTCAAAAAGCTGACTATGCTGTTCAAGAACCCTTTCCTGGTTCCCGACTGCCTGCTGGAGGTCATTAAACTCGGCCATCACTCCTGGCGAGGTATTCTGTGACGCCAGGTAGTGAGGAGTGACGCGAGCCGAGTTAAAAATACAGACAGGTTTATTAGCAGGATGGCTAACAGACACTGCTAACAGAATAGCCAGGCAAACAGTGATCTCACAAATGACAGAAAACGTAGTCAAAAATACAGTCCGAGTTCGTAACCGAGAAGCAGTCCAACCATACATCAAATCCAGAAAGGGCAAAACAAAAGACAGAAACCGATAATCCGAAAACAGGGTCGTAACGAGAAGGCAAAAACAATATACAGGAAAACGCTTAGTATGCAACATAAGTTAGCAATACCTTGCGGTGTTTGTTTACAAACTGCTGCCTTAAATACCGGAGCCAGATAGAGATGAACCGGAACTAACTCAGAACACGGGAGAATCAGAGCGTCGGAGTGTAATGCGATTGGGTGAAGACGAACGGGTGCTGTTGACGTCATAATCAGAGGGATTCTGGGGAATGGAGTCCGACAGTGTAGAAGGAGACTGAGGCGGCGTGACAGTGAGAGTCAGTTTGTGTGTTCAAAATATGTAGTGAACAAATAAAAAATGAAGATACTTGTTTTTCATTGTAACAGACTAGTTTTTATATTGATACACAGTGTGATCTCTATTTATTTATATCTAACAGATTAGATTTCACTACTGTTGGGTTTAGAAAGTAGATTACACTGTGCTGTCCAAGCTTCCTCAGGTTGATTACTTGTTTTTTGTTTATTGTAAAGCAATGATAGTTTATTTGTGTGCTATCTATTTAACATATTGAACACTTTAACGTTAAGTTTCTGAACAGATTTTAGAATGGCAAAATAATAAATGTCAATCATAAATGAGAATTGTGAAATCAGAATAAAAAATGTATGGTACACTTAACCTGTTCAAATTACAGTTTTTGTTTATCTTAAACCTGAATGAGTATTTCACAAATAATTATGAACAGAAGTCAGATTCAGAGCAGTCTGGAGTAGTAGAGAAGTAGAGAAGAACTGGACAGTAGAGCAGGAAGGTCAGAGGTCAGAGGAGGACCACCAGCTGTCTCTGAGCCTAAGCAAAAACTTGTGATCTTATGCTTGCTGCAAGTAATCAGGTTTTTGGAAACATTTTAGAGCAGACAAAAAGAATTAAAATAAAAAATACCATCAGACAACCCTAACATTCCAAGACGAAGAAATACCTGCTGTCTACTACAAGAGACTTAAAACGAAAAGAAAAAAAAAACACTGTTGTGTTTATCTAAAAAAAATAAAACTAAACACTATCCTCAGGAAGCTATATCACCAGTGTATTTTATCTTTATTTTATTTAGAAACATAAATTAACTTGTATTGTTTATATATACAGTAGAACTATGAATGTGTGATGGTCTTTTGTCTGCTTAGATGGTTCTACATACACAAAGACATTTAAAAGTTCAGTTAAATCACTGATTTTTTTTTTTAGGATAACATTAATTACAGTGTATATGTGGTAATTGGCAATAGTGTGGCTTTAGATGTGTTATTTTTAAGAACAGGCTACAATTGTACACTAATTTAGGCAATCTTAAGCTGATTTGGGCTAGTAACATTTATCAGAATTATTTAAATTATAATATATATGTGAGGTTATTAGATTTATATAAGTTTTACCTCACTGCTAAAGTTGAATTCAGTAGAAATTACTCATAAAGCTAATAAACAAAAGCCTAAAATTCCTAACTGTTCTAATATTCCAGCGCAGTACAGTCTGAAGTGCAGGCTATTGCTGTGACAGTCTGATTGATATGAATTTAGCCTTTAAGCCCAAATGTAGCTGCTGGGCCAATTATCAGTGGGGGTGGCGTCTCTGAGATTAGAGCTCCATTTACTGTGATGAAAAGCATAATTGCTCATCTCAGCTCACCCGAGATTCCCTCCCTTACCTCTCCAACAGCAGCCTACAGGTCTAACATTCCTCTCTCTCTCTCTGTCACCCTCTATTATTGTAAATTATTCCCTCTTTTTCATTTCTCTCTCCTTTGCCTCAGTTTGTCTCTGTCTTTCTCTAATTATCTCGTTCACTGTAACTTTGTTTCTCTTTTGTCTCTCTTTCTTCCTCTTTCCCTCGATTTGTCTCTGTCTCTCTATCTCTCTCTATTTATCACTGTAACTTGGTCAAATGTTTTCTCTTTTAAATTTCTCTCTTTCTTCCCCTCTCCCTGTCTTACTCTCTTTCACTGTAAGCTTGTTTTATTTTCTCTATTTCTGCACCTTTTCCTCTCTCAATCTCTCTTAATGTCTCTCTATGTATCTAATCTTGTAATTTTTCTTCCTCTATAATTTATTTTGCCTAATTCTATCTTTCTCTAATTATCTATCTATCTTTTAGTGTAACTTTGTCACAGCTGTAATTTCTCTTTCTCCCTTTCCTTTATTTTTCTCACTTTATTTTTATTTCACTGTAACTTTTTCTCTTTCTGTTTTCATTTCTATTTCCCCCCTTTCTCTCTCTCAGGATCTCTCTCTCAGGATCTCTCTGTTTGTCTCTCTCTTTCTCAGTGCAGTGAGTCATTGGTCAGTAATGAGGGAGTAGGGATGGATGGATGGATGGATGGATGAATGAATGAGTGTGTTTATGTGGGTCAGTGGGATTCACATTAACCTCTGACCCTCTCCTGCTCTCCAGCACCAGCGTTTAGAGAGCTGCACCACCGGCTTGAACAGCGCTGTGTGTTCATCATGTTTAAGTGCTCACATGAGCGAGTGGTCAGTAGGGATCACAGAAGATCACTAAGTCACTGAGATTGTTTGCTCTTGGTGTAGCTGACATATGTAACGGTCAAAGGTCACAGACACTGTCAGTCTAAACAACAAAACCCCAGATCTGAAACTTAGAATGTTCTTCACACAGCCTCACTCATTTCTGCATTACTCTCATATATTCTAATCCTCAACATAATGCAAATGTTAATAATATCTATGTTGTTTGAAAGTCATTTAAAAGAATATCAGTTGACTAAGGTTTTGTCTACACTGATCTATAGTGCATTAGGTATTATAGGTTATGTGGTAACACTTTAGGTTGTATTTAGAAATGCCATCAAATAATTAATTCATCAGAATTTGAATATTAATAAATCACTAGTTAATACAAAATTGACCATGCTGCCAGTGTGCATTGGTTTTTACACATATGTTAACTTACAAACTGAGTAGCTCATCAAGATGTAAAAAGCTATTAATTATTTGCTAATGGTATATTAATTGTATATAATGGTATATCTGGTCTCCCAGAGAGAACCATAGAAGGCCAGTAGAGAAAATACACTTTCTGGCCAAAAAAAAAGGTCCCACACTCTAAAATTTGGTTGTAGCGTCTTTAGCTTTGATTGTGATATGCATTCGCTGTGGCATTGTTTCAATAAGCTTCTGCAATGTCACATTATTTTTATTTCAATCCAGTGATGCATTCATTTTTCACCAAGATCTTGCATTGATGAACTTTTAAACGTTGTGGGCGTATATGTTTTTAGTTTCAGCCACAGTAGGTGCCTGTTTTATTGTTTTGCCTCTGCCCTTCATTATTGATTAAGTCATAAATGCTCCTGTAGGGGCAAGGTGTAGATCTCCTATAGGTTTTGTCCAAAAAGTGTATATTTCAGATTTTAGTGTACCAGCTAGGAACATTTTGAGTGAAAAAATAACCACATGTAAAAGTCGCTTTAGTCTCTTTTTTCTAGTTTACATAATGTAAAATTATCACCGTAACACCTTATCACCTTTTGTCAGAAATTTCATATCACATCTTTTGACTTCTCTTAAAGTGTAAATCAATGTACCAATTGTCTTTATAAAAAAGCTTTTTCTTTTTAAAACACATTATTTTTTGCCGAATTCTTCAGTTATACAAGATAGAGAAGCTTTCTGATTGGGAAGCAGCAACCCCTGAATGCCCTTCCAGTCCCAGACAGTTGACCCCACACAGAGATCAAGGTCAACCTCACGTCTCTCGAGGTCCATCGCCTCACGGGCAGTGGAATTTCCCTTCCCAGAACCTTGTGTTAACCTCAAGAACCAGAGAAAGTCCATAGCAGTCCCTCAGTGAGCTCCACGTTCATATTTTGGTAGGTGAGGGCCGAGGCAGGCTGAAGTCAGGCGTAAGGAATGTGAGGCGGCGTGTTAATCTCTGCTGCTCGGCACACAAGGAAGCGTATCATTACTTTATGATTGATGCCTGTTTGGAGAGGAGGGAGGCATTCATTACCGGCTTTGATGTTGTCACGACTAAAATGCTTTAACATTTAACCACCGACCGAAGCTCTGAAACTTAAAGGGGCAGCACTAGGCATGCAGGTGCGCCGTGTAGAAGTTGCCCTCAATTTTTCATCATTCAGCGTTCTGATGGAAAGCTGAATAAATCAACAAAGTTCAGGCAGAATGGGAAAAGACAACTACCTCCTAATCACCCTCTCGCTCCTGTAGTCTGTCTAAGACAGAGCATTAATTCTCGGCTTGGAAGTTTGGAGTTTCCCTGGTCTTTGGAGAAGGCGGGAGAAGCATAGTATATTTTGAAAACAGACTCTTTCAGTTGGACCCATTTATTGATGGCTCCAGGGCATTAATATTTTACTGGTCGTTTGGTAGTGTAAACCTGTCTTTGACCGTATCACTCAAGTCAAATCAGAGTAAAAAGCATTGATTTATGAAGTGTTTTTTTGTTTGTTCATTGTATTTCTTCTGCCAGTGAAAAAAAACTTTAATTTCCAAAAAATAACATACCAAAAAGGAGCTGTTGGAATCAATTGAAGCATTATACAGTATATTGCCAGAAGTATTTACTCACCCATGCAACTCATTGAACTCAGGTTTTAATCACTTCCTGACTTCCATCCAAGGACGGATTAAGAATAGTCTGGGCCCCTGGGCAAAGATTTAATTAATTAGTTAATTAGTCTCTGTGCTTAAGATAAATTGAACATAATAATTTTGAAACAATACAAAAATTCAGAAACATTAAGTAAGGGCCTGAATCGCATATTTGCAACAAAACGTCTGTTATGACATATGGTATCTTGCCAGGCAATTTGTAGGTCCCTAGAAAGGCAAGGAGCCATGGTAAACGACTTCTATGGAAGTCAAGGGCCCCTGATATGTGATCAAGGGTTCTCTATTGGTATTCCCTCTCTTTTCTAGGGCCCCTGGTAGGGGCTCGCATAACCAGGGCCCTCTAAACATATGCCCTCATCTTTCCTAGGACCCCTAATAGCCACATGTCAAAGTCAGAGCAGTGCCACAACGCCTAATCCATTTTCATAAGGGGCCCAAAAGCATGGCTAGGGGACCTGGGGACCTTAAGGGCCCCTGGGTGCTGGCCCCACTGGCCCGGTCAGTAATACATCAATGCTTCCATCACTTCCGATACTTAACAGTTCCATATAGACAGTACAGCATGTCAGAAAATACGAAATGGGAAAGTGAAATTCAGAACTGGGAGTGTAACATTCAATTTAAAAGTTTCTAAAAGTGAGGTAATTTAAGGCCAATCAGCTGCTTGGATAGCCACAGCAGGCTCATTCATGGTACCAAAACTTAATCTAGATGTTTGGTTTCCATGTGTCTTTAAGGATGGCAGGTCAAGCTGGGCTGAAGTACTTAACGTGATGGATCACCTTTTGAGCATTTCCATCAGGTAGAAAGGGACTGGTCCACTTGTGTCTTTGGGTTTCAAATCTTCTCCTCATGCTCCTGCTAGTCTAGAGAGGATGGTGACGAAGTTCCAGCACCCCAGTAAATGTTCCAAATCATTCCTAATTATACAATATGCACTGATATTCTGGAAGAGTTTAATCATTTAAAAGGAGATTAAATATAGTGATAAGCTTTGGTCAAATGAGGCAACCAGGAGACCTGATTAAGAATGATTAAGATAACGTATGTACCTGGACAGGACTGGGGTCCTAATTTTAATGAGCCCCAAAAGTAATGTTTGTATCAAAGTCACCCAGACCCATCCCAAATTACCACCTACACCCTGCAGTGCCCGTCAAACAACGTCAACAATATGCAGTGCTACAGAGCAAGAGACCTACACAGTGCATGTTTTTAAACAGCACACAACCATATTTGCTGCCTACATCACCCTGCGTGTTTTACGCCACCAGTAACATAAGCCTGGCGCTGAAAGCACACCTATCTCCACCGCACTCAGCTCTTCCTGCGCTCTTCAGTCACCGGACTACACTACCCAGAACGCACCACACATGGACTACACTCGCTCACATAATCACATGACTCTGCACAGGGCACTTCCAGGAAGCAATCTGTGTAATTAGCCTCACCTGTGTTCCGCTGTATGTATACCCCTTACCTCTCACTCTCATTGCTGAGTATTGTTTTGGTTTGTCCTGCTTTACAAAGCGCTTCCCATTGCTCTGTTTGTTTATTCATTTACAACCATATTTCCGTTTACCTCAACCCTGACTTTTGCCTGCTCTACGTTGCTGTTTGCCTGTGTTTTTGACCCTGGACTGTCTCTTGTTTATGGTATGTCATTCACTGTTTGCTAAAGTTTACCGCCATTGACCCTTTTTGCTTTAACCACGATCCTGGTTTACCTGAGTCCTGTCTGATCATGACACTGTGGATTTGATTTGAGTTGAAAGTTATTTGAAGTTATTAGCATTAATCCTGCAGTCAGATTTGGACTAATAATGATTTAAAGGTACCAGTTTAAAATAAGACTACCTTTATTAAGGGTTTATAAATGTTTTACAATAAGGTTGTAATTAGGTTGTAAATGACTTAAAAATCATTAATAATCAGTTATAACACATACACGTATAAAGGGCAACAATGCCAAATAGATTTAGGAATAGTGAACCCACAGCCGTCTATATTGTTGCCCTTTCTACGTATGTGTTATAACTGATTATTAATGATTTTTAAGGCATTTACCACCTAATTAGTAACCATTAATAAACTAATTGTAAACTATTTATTACCCTTTTATAAAGGTAGTCTTATTTGAAAGTGGTACCGATTTAAATTATTTAAAGCATTTTGTTTAAATGAGCTAAAGTAAAAGTAAACTACAATTTGGATACTAGAAATGTTGCATACATTTCACTGATATAAATTGAAGCTGAATTGATCAACGCATTTGTTTACAGGTTTTTAAAAAATCTATAATTAACTTGGCTGAACACAGTATATTTGCATACCCAGTCAATGCCCCTAGACAGGACTAAAATGATCAGACCAAAATGTGGTAACAAAATAGTTTGGCCAGTAGCAATAAGCCAACAATGTGAGCAGTGTGCTTAGAAATAAGCTCTTAGTAGCCCCTGTGGAAAAGTTACTCCTGTCCAAATCAAGCTGAAGAAATGTTTATCATGATTTGGCTTTGTTTTTGGGTACATAGTTAAACATTTGACTTTGCGTTATCATAACAATGCTCTCAATCAATTTAAAAGTACTAAAGTGTATATCTTGATTAATCAGGTTGATTTTAAATGTGATATAAAGGCAACAAATACATTTTCCAATCAATCTTACAATTCCTTGGTGCTTTTTTGTGAAGTACACTTGATTAAACTGCACTCTAACTGCAACAGTGGTGTTGAGAGGTTTAAATTGGGAGATATAAATATAACTACCAAGGCCCTCTCTGGTGAGAACCGGTAATTGCGCTGGAAGTGCAGAAGAATGATTTTAAACTGGGTGGGTGTGATGCGATCTCCTTTCAGAGCGGATAAATCTGATTCCAGGTTATGTTCAGTCAGAGAGGGAGAGAGCACTCAGTCAGAAACTTCACTCCTTCTTTCTTTGCTTTTACTGTGGGGGAATGAGCTACTCAAGTCTGAATTTTCCCTTCTGAAGTCTCCATTGCTCCACCAGCCTCTCTTGTTCAGTTAAACAGATCTGTACATGTACAACTGTACATGTCGCATAAGAAGAACTTCCATGAAAAGCGACCCGAGACCCGGGTTTTTAGAATTAATATATTAGGCTTAGCAGGGATGGTCGTTATTCTCAGTACTTCAGTGATACTGGAATATTGGTGATGTGTTAGTGTACTACAAGTTTTTAAACACTGTGTTTAAACACTGTATTATACACTCCTAGCTGGTCAGAGACAGAAGCTCATATATTGCTGCACAGTTTGTGTTGATCATCCTCTAGTCCTTCATCAGTGCTCACAGGACGCTCTTGGCTGGATATTTCTGGTTGGTCAACTATTCAAGGACTAGCAGTCAGTGACACAATAAGTGTAGCAAGCCCTTTCTTTACTTTCTGTTTGCTTTTAGCTACGAAACTTAGACCAAACATCAGAGAATGCATCTCTATGAAGTATTTTTAATACTTTTCAGCATCTCTAAAACTCTAATCCTATAATCAACCTTGAGTGACAGTAAGGTGTTTACCAAAACTAATGAAACTATTGATTAAAAACAAGAAGAGGATCCACTGTCATTCTAAATCACTCCATGAGTTACTGGCACGACTACCCACAAAGTTTCTTTCCTGTTAGTGGAGTCCTACTAAGTCAAACCATCTTTTGTCATTGAGTGTAATATGATTTAATATTTAACCATTTAAAATGACTTGTCCTGTACACAGGCTACAGATGTAGGTGATACAAAACACTTTTTTCTGCAGTAAAATAGTTTATTTACAATTTGAAAATTTGAAGGCTTTGAGAGAAGCTGTCTGTTCACTCTCTACTCCACTTAATAATAATAATAACAAATAATAAAAATAATAACAGGAATCAACCCAAATTCTGCATGTTTGAAAATGGACGTAAAAACTAGACAAATATATCAAAACTAAAGGTTTGGAGGACATGAACTGTTTCATTTATATACAGGAATATATTGATTTTAAAATGAAACTGTTAAGGGTTTAATATATGAACATTTCTTTTCCTATTGCAGTTATAGGTCACAGACAGCTGTCCTGATCATCCTCCTGCTTCTTTCTGCATCTGAAAAATACAAAAAAAAACTATTATAAACTGAAACTGACCCAACTGTTCACCCAAACATTGTTTGATTCCTTTTTAGTCAAATAGCTCAATATCTGATTCGACCTCAGACAACTTCTTCTTCCTCCATCTCTCTCTCTCTCTCTCTCTCTCTCTCTCTCTCCTTCTAACCTGTCTTCTTCTTCCCCTGGTCCACGCTCTCTCTGTGGGACCCTCTTTCATTCCTGCTCTCTGACCCTCCTTCCCCTCCCCCCCCGAGCGTCCAGACAGGTTGGGGAGAGTTGCGTGCGATGGAGAGAGGGATAGTCTTTCATCAAGCCCGCACAAGTGAAAGGGGGGGCAGGCCACTGAGATGGAGATCACTTTTCAAAGAGTTATCTTTTCATGTGTTTTTCCTCAACATTTCACTGCTGGTTAAGAGCGAAGAAAAATCCCCTCCCCTTTAAGAGAGGGGGAGAGGGGAGGAAAGCAGCAGATGGCCGTCACTCATAAAGGGAGTGGGATGTTTTTTAGGGGCATCTCCGCTTTGATTGTGGGAGAGTTCTCCTTTTCTGGCACGGCAGCGCAGGAAGATATCATCTCCGCCGGGGAAGTATTTATGTACACTGGCTCTTTACCTTCAGTGAACTTGAGGGAAGGTTCATCTGAAGTCGCTAGGTGATTGCTTTGGTCTGAAACTCAAGCCCTGTAAAATGGCTTCTCTTCCTCATCCTGTTAGCCATTAAGTTGATGAGATGTCTATGACTAAGACCCCCCCTCACCCCCCTCTCCACTTAAAGAAAATATAACACTACAGAGTTCTTCACTTCTTGCCAGGACGAAACACAAGCCTAAATGCTTGTATCTGCCAGGGAGATGTCAACAATCTGGCCGAGGAGCCATTTTTCTCATATTACAAGAATTTTAGAAAGAATCGTAGTTTATGGTCGGCTTTAACTTTGTCATAATGAAAAAGAATATGTTCTAGAAAACAGTGATGCACTGAATTCACTTCATTTAAATGTGTACTCAATTTCAGCAATCAGAATCAAAATCAGCAATACTGCTGCCAAAAGGTTTCAACTAAACCATCTTGAAATGAACATGCCAAAACGATTCTTTGACGACAATGTATATAAACTCAGGAATACAGAATCTTTTTTTCCCCATTTTCTCCCCAATTTACACAGCCAGTTACCCAACCCACTCATTAGGACTCCACCTATCACTAGTGACGCCCCTACACCAGGACGGTGAAGACTAGAACATGCCTCCTCCAACACATGTGAAGTCAGCTATCACCTCATTTCAAACTGCTGCTGATGTAGCATTGCTGAGTAGCATCACAGCGCAGCGACTCAGTTCCAATACATTAGCTCACAGACGCCTTGTGCTGAGTGACATCACCCTTTAGAGTAATGTGGGGAAAGAGCGCCATCTACTTACCCAGAGAGAGCAAGGCCAATTGTGCTCTCTCTGGGCTCTGGTAGATTCGAACTGGCGATGTCCTGATCATAGTGGCAGCGCTTAGCCCGCTGGATCACTGGGAGACCCCAGAATAATTTTTTATCGTTTTAAAAAACCTATACATAACAGAACAAGTCTTTACTCATTTAAATGGCCCATATATTAAAAACTGAATTTGTATAACTAATGGTGAAACTGTTTAAATTGTACCGTTACCCAGTTTATATATGGGACTTTTTGAGTCATGAGGTAATTGTGTAAATTTCACACCACATGAGGTCAAGAATTACACTAATTTTCACCATGGGAAATCTGAGACTCACCTGGCTGCTCTCCAAAAACATGTTTTTGTCACAAAAACACACCCGGAACTAAATGCACATTAGAGCTCACAGTGCTATGCCAGAGAAACTCTAGAGAGGAGAATACCCACTTAAAGTGAGTCCAGAATGAATGGGTTCACATGGAGCAATTATGTGAAATGTCTGATCAATTTTATACTAAAATATGTACTTAGGTCCTCAGCACAGAGCTATATCAAATGTTTCAGCACTGTAGACATAATGATATAAAGTTATTAACCTACATTTTAAGCTACTACAGTTATAAACAGCCTGTAACTCCAGCTTTAGTTTACCAACCAGCCAGCTCCCAGTAGCAGCAATGCAACATCTTGAATGTCTAAAACCTGTTTGCTGTAGAAAAAAATAAATATACAGGTACAATTTTTATGAAAATACGTTGTCCTACTTAAAAAAAAAATTAAAGGAATACTCAGATAAAGAAGTTAATTATTACATTTAATTTATTATTTTTAGCTTTTAGCTCCATTCGCCCCATTCATAGAGGACTCGCTTGTGATTAATAGTAAATATACTAACATATACTAGCGATATACTAACAGGGGAAACAGAAAATGGTGATGAGACTGACCATGCAGAAGATGTGTTTTGGATCCATCGTTCTTTCTTTCTATGCGATCCCAATGGCTGTATGTAATTACTGCGTTTCGAATCCTAGGAGTCATACATACATATTTTTCAAACATATTTTTCCTTTTTTTATATTAAGTTTTTACAACAAAATCTGTCAGTATAATTTATTTTACTTAATCATGTATATATTCGCGCATTATTACTATTATGACATGTTAGATCATTGACTGCTGTTAAAATGTACTGGAAATCTCAATTAGGGGTGTGACATATCATGTCATATGCAATTATTGGCCAAATAAAGTTTATAATTTTGCATAATATATAATATTATAATATAATATATAAAATACATGTTTTTTAATTCAATGATTTTTCATATAGCCAAGAATATCATTATCCCAAAAATCCCTGAAATGTTGTCTGAAATATACTCTAATTAGAAGGCATGCACCAAAAAAGTTGCACATGTGAAAAATGCAAGTGCAAGTGCAAGAAAAATGTTAAATATGGGTTAGAAAGGATCATTCATAAATCCTTTAGAGACATTAATGTAAAAGTGCTTTAAACAACAAGGGCAACTTCAAGCTTCTAGAAAATGACCTAAATGACATCATATATAACTATGTTTAATTCCTTTATCCTTATAAGTGAAAGACAGGCAGGTGTTTATATGTTTTATTCGTATGGAAATAATGTGCAGTCCAATTCAGACCAACCTTCAGATTTTTCAGTAAGGTCACACAAAGATGATAACAGAGCTCTGATGTTCTGAGCAGGTGGCCACCCATACATCCCAGAGCAGAAGGCCGTTCTGTAGGTTAAGTGTGTACACCACTGCAGTGTGTGTTAGCTTGGCTCGATGGGAATGTGCCAAGTGCAGGGATGAGGTGGTCTCTGGCCTGTGGGAGATAACCTCACTCCTCAGCACTTCATCATCTGCAGCCCCACTGTGTTTTATGTGACAGCAGGGCCACACTGGAACCACCTCCAAAAGTCTAGGCTCATAAAAACACTTTACTGGTGACAGGGATGGACCACCATGAAGACAAGATGGTTTGAAGCTTTACTGAAGCAGCGAAGCATCAAAACCTATAGCTATACCACACCCCAGCTCTCATCACTGCATCCTCTTTATCTGCACTCTATCATCATTCTTCACTTCACTCACTGAGCTCTCCCAAACTATGCATTCACCAGATTACTTCTCTTTTTATTATTATTTTTTTTAAGTCATCAAACTATGAGAAAAAAACATATGGAATTATTTAGTTGAAAAGGGTTAAACAAACCAGAATATGTTTTATATTTTAGATTCTTCAAAGTAGCACCTCTTTCTTTCTCAGTCAGCTTTATGCGGTAGAGTCACCTGGAATGGCTTTCAGTTAACAGCTGCACCTCGTCAAGAGTTAATTACTTGAATTTCTTGCCTCTTAATGTGTTTGAGAGCATCAGTTGTAAAGTTGTCAAGAGGTAGAGTTGGTATACAGTGAACAGCTCTATTTGATTAATATTATACATATTATAGTAAGAACTACTCAACAAAGCAAAGAAAAAAATATTTAAAGAAAGGTCAGTCAGTATCCTCAAGTGTAGTCGCAAAGACCATTAAAAAACGGTATAATGAAACTGGCTCTCATCAGGACCGCCCCAGCAAAGAAAGAGCAAGAGTTACCGCTGCTACACAGGATAAGTTCATCAGAGTTACCAGCCTCAGAAACCACAAGTTAACAGCACCTCAGATAACAGCCAGCTAAATACTTAAAAGTGTATTTGTTTAACACTTTTAAGTTTATGACATGATTCTTTATCTGTTCCTTCATAGTCTGAATGACTATTTCCTAAAACGTAGAGTACAAATGATAAAAACACTGAATGAAAAGATACTGGTACTATATAATATGAATTTAATGGGATGTCATCTAAATTACAGCAAGCATGTGAAGTGACTAATGCAGTCCAATCTAAAAAGACTGGATAGAGATTTCTGCTGCCCCCTCCTCCCTATGCAAAACCCATGGGTTGCCAGGTTGAGGACAATAAATCTATATGAACAAGAACAAGACAAGTTATGGTATTATTTAATTACATCAGATAATAAATTGAGTCAATATAACATGTCAAACCTTTGGATGTGGCTTGTCTGCTCCTCCATTGTTACTGATGGAACTTGATTTTAGCATGTTGTAGCATGACAGTGATAGCCTGCACTACTGCAGATTACTTTTTGCCAGGTTCTTACCACACAACTTTGATTCGTCAGGCCAATGTTCTGTTCACACTACACGACTGGCAGAACTGGTTTTGCTGTAATCGTGAGTTTTCCAGTTTTTGTAGCTTTACACTACATGACTGATAAGCAACATTACACATATTTCACATATGTTCTTCTTGGAAAATCAACTACTGATCTGACTGCTCTCCAAAAACTAAGTGCATGTGAGCATTAGCGATGAAAAAACGCGTTGTTCTCTCTATTCAATTGGTGATATTAGAAACCTGCCCTGGCATCTGTAGTTGACACCACACAACTAAGAGAGCTCCTAGGGACCGCCAATTCACGTGTGAGCAGAGGTTTTTGTCGATGGGCTACAAAAGACAGTCAGAGACTGGAAAATCATCCAGTATTCATGCCCACGAACGCTGTCCACAGGACTGGATACTACCCACAGGACTCTGCCCACAGGATGGTGTCTTTAGAATGCTGCCCACAGAATTCTGCCCAGAGGACGCTGCCTACAGGACGCTTTACACAGGACTGTGCCAACAGGATGCTTCACACAGGACTGTGCCCACAGGATGCTGCCCAAGGAACACTTTGAACAGGTCTCTGCCCACAGGTCTCTGCCTACAGCACAATAAAACACCATTCCATAGGACCACCACCATGCTCTGTGGTGGTCTATTCTGTGGGGCCTGACCATTGAAGAACAGAAAGAAAGAAGGATAATAAAGTATGCAAAGAAACAAACTACAGTCTGTAATTATAAAAATAAAACATTCTCCTATATGCACAGGGGAGCTGAAGTGGATAATGGGGTCATAATGTTTCGGATTTATGAATTATTAAATTAAGCTTTCATAATATTTTATCAATTGCCCTTTATTAACATTTTTTATTTAACTGACCGCATTCTTATTGGAATAATAATGTTTTAACGATGAAACAGTGGAGTAAATTCTGTATGTATAGTCAGTCATTTGCTTTCAGGCACCCAATCAAACTAATCTGATAAATTCTCCATTAGAGAAAGGATTTTGCCATCTTGGCACTGAAGCAGATCCGGACCATTTCACTTGAAAATCAGGACTGTTTAATAAGCTGCTTAAAGAGGAAGCCTAACAAGGTTGTGTGAATGATTAAATCAGTTTATAATGGGCAGGGCAGAGCTCTCTTTTAGTATTAAATTTTCCCATTGCTCATAAGCCTGGTGAAAAGAGACTTAACTAGTGCCTGTGGATGCCAACTGTGTCCATGCTTGCCTATAAATCGAACGCATGTAAAAGCCATTATATTAACAGCTATACCTTTCCTTTGCTACTTTCCCATGAATAAAATCCCCGAAATTCCACTGTTAACACGCACCAAATTGGTCCAAGCCTAAAGTTTTTTCCCCTTTTCAGATTGTGACATTTAGCTTCATTTGAAAGAGGCTGAGTCCGGGAGACGGGAAAGGGAAAAGTGAATGGAAAGCAGGAATGGGGAATGGGAGAAAAGAATCTTTAATCATAGAATCACTGCCCTACAAAAACACTGAGGCAGACACAAACGGAGGAATGTAGCTCAGCTGGGAGACACATTCAGACGGTCTCGCTGTATTTGGATTTACAGAGCAGGGAGGTGGGGCTGCACACACAGACCAAACTGAAGGATGAGTAAAAAACAGCATCACTTACAGTCCAGTTACTGAAAGCCATTCCCACGTCTGTAACCTCTGAACAAAACTACTTCCTCTGTTTCTTTATCTGTCTGTCTTGCTCCCTTTGGCAGAAACCAAACAACCTTGAAACAGTTTCACTGTAGAAGGCAAATGTCCATTGTCTGGATAAAATAACTGTATTCTCGTTAGATTTCGTTTAATGAAAGGTGATCAGCAAATCTGTCTCAACAACTCAACTCACCTTTTTGTTGTTGTGGGGGCTCCTGGAAGATTCCATTAAACCACTCTCCTTCTTCATCACTTCTAGTGTAAAGTGAATCAGCACAGGTGTCTGTTAACTGATGTATCATAGCTGGGACACAGCACTTTCCTCTGAGCGCACTGGCTTCTCAGTGAAGCTGCAGTTGGAAGCTGTCTGACTATGCATATCACACATTGAAGAAGCGTGCACATGTGTTGGGTGCATTTCTAAATTGGGCCTTCTAAATTAAGAACAAAAAAATAATAGAGAAAGTAGAGAAAATAATTTCTAACTTTTTTGTCTTGATATTCTGATACAATAAACCATGTTTAATATAAGCTGTGGCCAAAAGCTGCTTGTTTCTGCGCCATTGTTCAACAGTTTTTCCTCCTGTAAGTTTCCACCAGAAGTATAGTCTCATAGTTTTTTAGTATATGGAAGTATTGTCACAATACCAAAATTATTACTTTCGATATCATACCTGCCTATATAAAAATCTCAATACTGATCCTGAAAAGACACAGCAAAAAAAAAGAAATCTTGGAAAAACTAGAAAAATGCCAGTGACATCAATAGCCCCTTCTCCCATTTTGAATCAAAGTTAAAAAAAAGTACCGATATTGTTTTGTGTTTTGATTCGCTTGATAACTGCAAATCAGAGGAAACTAAGGCATTTAAAAACAGGGAGACATTTAAACTTTAAAATTTGCTAATATTTCTGGAATTATCATGTGACCTGTGTGGTGTTTGGATGCTTTAATCAACTTACACCATGTGTTGAGTCTAGAGTTAATTTTATGCAGTGAATTGAGTGCAAATTCAAATTAATGATTCAAAACATTGTTTAGGCTCTGACCTTGTGTATATATAGCCACAGCATCTGGGGTTGACTGGGTTAAAGTACCGGCACAAAATAAAGGGAGTATTGTATCGTTTTTAATGACGGTATTGAAATACTTTTTAAATATCTGCATACCGTGCAAAACTAGTAAATGGTTAGCATTTCTACAAATATGTTGGATCAGCCAAGAATGGTTTGGTGTTTTGGTTTTGTCCTAAAGTCCATACAGTGGATAAAGTGGATGTAAAGATGATTGAATGAATGGATGGATGAATTACTATTTTGTACTGTAAGTACATGCAAAGCAATGCAAACTCAGGAAAGATGTTCCTAAGTTATTAGAGGGAAAAATCCAGGAACTAGGTTATTTAGATATCTGTAATGGAATACATTTCAAAGTAAACCTTCCAAACCAACAGACTAGAGGATTTACTTGCTGACCAGCCTAAACAATCTTTATTATCTGACAAATTACAGTTAGTGATTGTTAATTACTGAATTACCGGTTCAGACTGAAGTGCTCATAAATATCCCTGTGCTTGCTGCTTACGCTAGATAACTCTTGTTAGTATGTGACTGAGAGCTGCACCTACAATCTTGAGATAGGCTACATGTAATTTAATATTTTTTACTGGAACTGCAGCCTGTATATGATAGCATTCGACAAAACTGGGGCAGTGATTTAGCGTTAGTATGTTCTTGGCCAGAATCGTGAAGTGGAGAGTAATATACAACAGAGCAAATCTACACGCAAACATTGTTGTAGGAGAAGCGAATATGACAGCCCTGCTGCTCGCTGTTAGCTATAAGGTGAATTTATTCCTTTTACTGGCTTAGGAGGCACAGGCTGCAGGTTAATCTTCCTCAGGGGCGATGCTGCTGCCAAGAATTTCTGGTCGCTGTACAACATACCATAACAAACACCTAAAGCAATGCAGATCTGTGTCTTCTTTCTTTCTTGCTCTTTTTTTTTCTTCTTTAAGAGCTTAAACATGAACAGGGAACTGTATGGCTGGAATTCCTGAGCACTTGAAGAGAAGAGGGAGAAGAGAGAGACGCAAATTCACGAGAGAGAGAGAGAGAGAGAGAGAGAGGACTGAGCAGGCCTGGCCTGAGCGCTGAGAAGAGGAGAGAATGGGGAAAGTAGGTTAACCACAACACCCAATAGCCTGATGTGATCTGAATGGCTTGGCGAGGAGATTCTTTTAACAGTTGTTCGCTGGAAGGCAAGTTTGAGGGGGTCATGTTGTGTGCGCGAGTGTGTTTTTGCTTCGAGTGTTTGAGAGTTTTTCTCTTCATGAACAGCAGGAGGGCTCTCGCTGTTGCTCCCGCTGCCGCTGCTATTGTCTTTCAGGCTGCTCCAACTTTTCTTTGAAGCTGTTCGGCTGATCCGGAAAAAGTGTGAGATTACAGCTGATTATTTTCTTAAGTGGACCACACACACAAAGAGAGGATTCATCAAGCAGACACACACACACGTAAGATCTGAATCATGGCCCACACACACACACACACATACACATACAAAACTGAATACATAAAGTTTTTCATTGTACAGTGGTTTAAAAAAAATTTTTAGATGATTTAGTGGGGTCTTTTATGACCTTTTGGATGAGTCGTCGCTGCGCTCTTGTGGTAATTTTAGTTGGCCGGCCACTCCTTTACTAGGAAGGTTTACCACTGTTTTGTGTTTTCTTCCATTGTGGATAATGATTCAAACTGTGGTTGACTAGAGTCTCATAACTAAAACAAACCTTTTCCAGAAGTATTTCTTTCTCATTTGTTCCTGAATTTATTTGGATATCAGCCAGCATAAGGTCTACCTATTTAGAATCTTTTGGTGTACTTCGCTTTGTCAGGCAGGTCTTATTTAAGTGATTTCTTGATTGAGGAAAGGTGTGGCAGTAATCAGGCCTGGGTGTGGCTAGAGAACTTGAACTCTTAAATGTGATAAACCACAGTTAAGCTATGTTTTAACTTTTTCAATCCACTGTACTTTCTATACTCTAGAAGAGTTTTAGACCGGACTGCAGACTTTACAGTTGCGACTAAGGGCAATGAGACTGTACTGTTGTATACAAGCAAAAAAACAGACACATCTGCACTTTCTCTTTTCCCCTTCTCTCTCTCTCTCTTTCTCTCTCTCTCTTTCTCTCTTTCTCCAGGCAAAGTTTCTCCTTCACTCGCTCCCTCACTCCCTCCCTGCCTGGCCTCTGTGGTGGTTTGAGAAGGAGCCAGACATTCCTTACAGGATTGCCGCCCAGACGTCCAGCAGCAGCCAGTCAGCAACAAATTCCAGAATAGCAGGGCAGACGGCTAAAAATAGAGACGAGGGAGAAGGAGAGAAAGAGAGAAAGTGAAAAGGAGAGAGAGTGGAAAAGAAATGAAGGAAGGAGGGAAAGCAGAGAAAGAAGGTAAATAAAAAGAAAGGAGGAGAGGGAAAAGAGATTCAATTCCATCACTGTATACAATGTTATCACAGGCCCGCATAAAACATGAAGCGCAGCTGGGTTCTGGATTTGTGACCTTTTTGTGAGTTAGCCGGCTTGGCCTGCACTTATACAGCCATTCAGCTTTCTCAGACACACACACACACACTCCCACACACACAGACACACACACACATATACAATCATATGCTGCACGAGAGCAGGCCAGTCCCAGACTGTCCCAGTGTTTATTTGTCCTGCCTCAGGCGGCCCTGCTCAGCTTTCGCTCTGGACCGGAGCGCTCAGTGTGGAATATCCTGCCTGCTGCTGCTCTGCCCTGCCTCTCCAAGAGGGTCTCACACCAACACTGTGCAGCTTTCAGCTCCACAAAAGCTCTCCACAAACACCCACTCATAATACACTA
This sequence comes from Astyanax mexicanus, assembly GCF_023375975.1. Taxonomy (NCBI): domain Eukaryota; kingdom Metazoa; phylum Chordata; class Actinopteri; order Characiformes; family Acestrorhamphidae; genus Astyanax; species Astyanax mexicanus. The sequence goes on along the minus strand of NC_064409.1, from coordinate 46,141,900 downwards.
ATTCAGCGCTTCCCACTCCAGTCCTGGGATTCACTTTTCCTGCATATTTAGCTGTTTTTCCAGCTCTAATCACACCTGATCAAACTCTCAGCTCATTAACAAGTTCCCTTCCTGAGTTAAAGTGGGTGTTGGAATCTTGGCCAGAAGTGGATTTGAAAAATCAATCTAAATAATTGGTTAACTGCACACAGTTATATTTGTTCCATGTTCGTTTTTTTTGGTTAAATTTAGTTTGCACAGTGGTGCAGCAGGTAATTCTTGCCAAACAGCTGCATAAGTCTGGGGTTGTGGGTTCAAGCCCTGCTCTAGTTACTTTTTAGAATGGGTTTATAGAGTTCTTTCCACTCTTTAATTTATTAATATTGCCCTTCTGCACTTCCAATTAAAAAGAGTGCCCTCCAAAAGTATTGGAACAGTGAGGCCAATCCATTCATTTCTGCTCTAGACTGAAAAGATGAACATGAGACAAAAGATCAACATGTCACCTTTTATTTTCAGGTATTTACATCTGGATCTGATACACAGTTCAGAAGATAGCACTTATTTTTCTTGTGAGCAAAAGTATTGAACAAATAAGTTTAAAGTAAATTCAAGTGAATAAGACTTTATATGTATTTGCAGATCCTTTGCTTGCAATAACTTCATCAAGCCTGGGACCCACTAACATAAATAAACATTTGTATGTCTTGTGTCTTCTTTGTGTTTCCAGGCTTTCACTCTAGCCTCTTTCAGCTGCTGTTTGTTTGGGGGGTTACTCCCTTCACTTTCCTATAGCAAGTACACTGCATGCTCCATAGGATTTAAGTTTAAGGAAGGTCTAAAACCTTCCACTTCTCATAATTATCTTTTGAGGTCAAACCCAATTGTTTTCAGCCCACATCAAATGGGTTCATGCTTGTTTCTATTTATGCCTTGTGGTTTTATTTATTCTTTTCTTGAAACAGTTCCAGTAGGGCATTTTATCTCCATTCATGATAAACAACTGTTTCATGCTAAATAACTGTTTCACGATGAAAACTGTTTCCACTGTGTCCAGTTTGTTTGCAGAGCTAAAACACTTTTTGGATGGTTTGCTTGTTAAGGCAGACAGTTGACACACATTTTTGCAATGCCGGTTTCAGTATCTACTGTAACTGTAGATTAACTCTTATTTCTAAACAGAAATAAAAGAATATAACAAATCTCAGAAACATATTTTGCTGTTTGATGTGCATGCACTTGCATGGTGTCAGATTCTGCCATCACACCATTCTGCAAACAAATGATTGTCAAATTTATGAATTCACAGCTCCCAGAAGGTGAAGATGACAGGAAACATCTAATTCTATTATTCTGCTCACCAAACTGCAGTGTGAAACCCAAACTAACTGAACCAAGTATACGGTTGCAAGAAAAAGTATGTGAATCCTTTGGGATTGCTTGGATTTCTGCATTAATTGGTCATTAAATGTGTTCTGAGTCTTAAATGTGTCACAACAATAGACGAACACAGGCTGTTTAAACTAATTCCTCACAAAACACTATATGTTTGCATTGTTTTATTGAACACACCAGGTTAACATTCACAGTGCAGGGTGGAAAAGTATGTGAACCTTTGGATTTAATAACTGGTTGACCCTCATTCGGCAGCAAAAAACTTAACCAAACATTTCCTGTAGTTGCAGATCAGACCTGCACAACAGTCAGGAGGAAATTTGGACCATTCCTCTTCACAAAACTGGTTCAGTTTAGCAATATTTTGTAATATTACTTTTTCCACCCTGCACTGTGAATGTTTATTGAATCTTGTGTTCAATAAAACCATGCAAACATATATGTTTTGTGTTGTATTAGTTTAAGGAGACTGTGTTTGTCTATTGTTGTGACTAAATGAAGATCAGAACACATTTAATAGCCAATTTATGCAGAAATCAAAGTCATACCAAAGGGTTCACATACTTTGTCTTGCAACTGTATATAATATAAGCTAACAAACCACTTGTGCTACAGAAGTGGAAACACCTAAATGTACAGGGCAGGCAAATTCATGAGCAGGACTGGAAAACACTTTCCTAAAAAGTGCCTCGGCATCCTCACTTTCACGAATTCCTACCCTTGTCACGTCTGTTTTTGGTTGTGGGAAGTTCTTGTTCAAGTCCCTGAGGCCAGAACTGCACCACGGCCTTCTCTGGCCCGATCTCAGGGGTCCTTGAGGTCGTTCTTCAGTTTCCTTGCCTTTATGTGTAGTCTGCTGAAATACGAGGCTTCTTTTGATGTCTTGCTCAAAGCAGAAGGAAGTGCCCACTGATGTATTGAGCACAGGCTTCCATATCTATAAAAAAAAAAAAAAGAGAGAAATGTGTGGGGGGGGGGGGGGGGGGGGTGTTGGGTATGTGCCCTGATCGTGAACCTTGTGCTCTGGGTTTAATGGGGTATCAGAAACAGTTCTTTACCAGAGCGAGGTAGTAGTAATGGAGCAGTAATGGAGGGGATTGGAACTCAGCTGCTACCTTTTAGCCTTTTATTTGGGAGCTCAGCAGGAAGCTAGGTTAGCGATTTGAAGAAAATGGTTCAAGTTCAGGTCAGTCCTGGGTCAGTGGTGAAGGAGAGGCACAGAAATGGACATGAGGCTTCATTTTGGTTGTCTAAGAAGTAGGGCTGTCAACATTAAAGCATTAACATGTGCTGTTAATTTGCAATCAGTAACGCATTACTATTTTTTTAATGCAAGTTAATTAAGGACCCAAGTTTGACCCCCACTTCCGCCATAATTTGCCCTGCCCCCGATTCCCTGATCTATTTTCTGGCTGAACGATTGAATGGCACACTCTTCGCGGTGTCCAACAGTAACACTCCGGTTCAGACTTCCAGCTACGACCCGGTTAGAGAGCTTTTTGGTTTCTTTCTCTCTCTATATTTTTTCTCTTTCTCTGTTTCTCTCTCCCTCTCTCTTGTTTCTGCACCAAATAGTGAGCTGGATAGATAGCTTTGTTTTGTCTCTCTCTCTTTGCGACCGTCTCTCTCCATCTCTCCCTTCCTTTCTTTCTCTGTCTCTCTCACTTGTTTCTCTGCCAAATAGAGAGTTTTAGTTTAAACAGGGATGTTCAGTTCCAGTCTGTTCACTCAACCTGCAGGCTTATTCAGTATGTACTGTGTACAAAAGAGATGTCCATAGACTCTTTAAAGGCTTATTTTCAAAGATTTGTCAGAGAAAAGAATGTTTTCTAAAGGACCTTTAAAGGTTCTTTATCGATTTAAAGAAAGTTATTCACACTCCCACTTTTGTAGTTTTTGCACCTTAACCCATGTTTGTCTTGTTTCCTCATTCCTCGTTCTGTTCCTGTGTTGTTTCCTTGCCTGTCTGTTTCCATGTCTTCCCTAGCCTAGGAAGTTTTCTTCCCTGTGTGCTCCACTGTGAGTTTTAGGGCAGGAGGCAGGACACTCGGACTCGCTCTAGCAGTATTCTACTATCTTATTCATTAATTCATACATGAACTAATGTAGCACTAATACACACTCTGTGAATTTAGCCTAAGAGCCTAATACTGGCCGTTACATATTTTCCAGGCCATTTGTATGGTCATCCATGAGATCAGCAAATTAATTTCAAATTTAGAAATCCTCATTTATAGACATTTACAATCCAATTTATCATAGATTCTTTATTCCAGCACCCAAATTTGATTTTTTCTCCCTTTAAACATACAAGTATATACTATTATTTTAATTGGCACCACTTTTATATATATATAATTGCATTTTACATTTCTTACATTAATTCTTTTATTTACATTTAAATATCCACTATAAAAGTTTGCGTCTGAAGAAAAACAAATGTGATTAATCGCAGTTAATCACAGAATTTTGTTGTGATTAATCGGATTAAGTTTTTTAATTGACTGACACCACTATTAAGAAGCTGAGCTCTTCAGAACTATTCCATTTGAAAGATTGGGGGGATATTGGTGGCTTGCAGTAAGTGTCATCTCACTCTTGTTAGCACGCTGACTCACTGGTGTGATCACTGACTCATATATCAGTAACCAGACGAGGGGAACACCTGGGCGAGCCGACAGCATGTGACCGAGCTGTGAGCGTGCAGGACTGCCAGACTGAACCAGAGCGGGTCTTAGTCATGCAATGATCTGACCCTAGATGTGCACTTACACGGTCAACTGCAGGGATTTAGAGCTCAGGTCCTGCAGCGTTGGAGTCTAGAGCGGCTCATGGTTGCACAAGTTCATAGAGGGATGTTCAGTTCACTCAACATGCAGGCTTATTCAGTATGTACTGTGTACAAAAGAGATGTCCCTAGACTCTTCAAAGGGTTATTTATGAGATGACTCATAATATATAAAGAACCATGTTTGTTATTGAAGATTAGTCAGAGAGAATGATGTTTTCTAAAGGTCTAAAGGACCTTTAAAAGTTCTTTATCGATTTAAAAGTTATTCACACTCCCACTTTTCTACCCATGTTTGTCTTGTTTCCTCTTTTCTTGCTCCATTCTGTTTCTGTTGTTTCCTTGACTGTCTGTTTCCATGTCTTTCCTAGCCTGTTTTCCTCCCTGTGTGCTCTTTAGCACATGGCTCTTGTTGTCTTTTCTCCTCCCTTACTATGCCCTAGCCCCGCCCTGTCATTAGTGTTCACACCTGTCTCTTGTTTGTTACCCAGCCTCCTCTTCATCTTCCCCAGGGTTTTCCTTGTTTCCCCGGCTCTACTTATACCTCATTTTTTCCTTGTTCTGTGTCATGCATTGTTTGACCGTCTGTCTTTTGTATGTTTAATTTATTTTTGTTTTATCTAGTATTATCTTTGTCTAGCTTACCTCTTGTTTGTTTTCTAGTCGTAGTTTAGTTAGCTATTGTGATGACGAAAAATAGACAAAATCTTGATTTTTTTTGTATGGGTATGGGTTTCTGAATTTGGAGGATGCTCTTATTCATATCCATATTCATTTTAAATCATGTTACATGTAAGTGTATGGAGCATTCAGAGACCTCCCATGAATTTAACACTACTCCACCACAAGAAGAGTGATTTTGTCATGCACCATGCTACTTGCAGCAAATTTGGTTGTTTATGTTTTGGTGGTTTTCACTATGTCTTTATCTCACTTCAGGATTTTTTAGTCCAAAGGGTTCAAATAAAGGAAGATTGGAATAAAAAAAATTGCTGGAGGTTCCACTTCTGTATAAACATAACTATAGTGTTTGGTTTCCTTATTATATGTTTCTTTTGCCTCTTTTTTTGCAGTTCCTCTACATAAATATAGCTTAAGGCTCATGCAGACTTTTTTGTTAAGTGTAATGCATGCAGATGCAGTGATGAGATGCCATGTCATGGGAATCAGTTTGAAACTGATCATGAAGTTTTACTTTAGGGGATAGTTTAGAAACACCAACACCTGTACAGGTGCATCTAAAAAAACTGAATATTAAAAAATAACTTTATGTCAGTAATTCAGTTCAAAGTTTGAAACTCGTATAAGGGTTAAGAACATTTGTAGACCTGTTACAATTATTTTATATGTAAAAATGTTTCAATTATTTTAGCTTTTGTTTTCTTGCTGTGGCATTACTGCAGACTAATGCTGCATTTTATTTACCTCATATTTTGGATGTTGGAGCTGGGACTGGACTGCATTCCAGTTAAACATTCAAATATTAGCTAGCATTGTTAGCACTGAGCCAGGTTAGCAGTGTTAGCAATACTAATTGAAAGCACGTTATGCAGTATCTGAATCCCATGAAAACATAGATAGAACAGATAGATGCACATATAGAACATACAGTTGTGGTCAAAAGTTTACATACACTTGTAAAAAAACATAATGTTATGGCTGTCTTGAGTTTTCAATAAGTTCTACAACTATTATTTTTCTGTGATAGAGTGATCGGAACACATACATGTTTGTCACAAAAAACAGTCATAAAATTTGGTTCTTTCATAAATTTATTATGGGTCTGCTGAAAATGTCACCAAATCTGCTGGGTCAAAAATATACATACAGCAACAAAATTTGTCAATTTTGGTGATGTAGCGAGTTGTGTCAATCAAATTAGCTTCATGTCATGGCCTCTTCACTTCTTGTAAGTGATTCTGATTGACTACAGCTGTTGACTTCTCATGAGCCCATTTAAATAGGGCTCATTTGACCCAGTGATTAGACTCAGCTACAAAAGCTACAATGGGAAAGTCAAAGGAACTCAGTGTGGATCTGAAAAAGCGAATTATTGACTTGAACAAGTCAGGGAAGTCACTTGGAGCCATTTCAAAGCAGCTACAGGTCCCAAGAGCAACTGTGCAGACAATTATACGCAAGTATAAAGTGCATGGAACAGTTGTGTCACTGCCACGATCAGGAAGAAAACGCAAGCTATCACATGCTGCCGAGAGGAGATTGGTCAGGATGGTCAAGAGTCAACCAAGAATCACCAAGAAGCAGGTCTGCAAGGATTTGGAAGCTGATGGAACACAGGTGTCAGTCTCCACAGTCAAGCGTGTTTTACATCGCCATGGACTGAGAGGCTGCCGTGCAAGAAAGAAGCCCTTGCTCCAGAAAAGGCACCTTAAGACTCGGCTGAAGTTTGCTGCTGATCACATGGACAAAGATAAAACCTTCTGGAGGAAAGTTCTCTGGTCAGACGAAACAAAAATTGAGCTGTTTGGCCACAACACCCAGCAATATGTTTGGAGGAGAAAAGGTGAGGCCTTTAATCCCAGGAACACCATGCCTACTGTCAAGCATGGTGGTGGTAGTATTATGCTCTGGGGATGTTTTGCTGCCAGTGGAACTGGTTCTTTGCAGAAAGTAAATGGGATAATGAAGAAGGAGGATTACCTCCAAATTCTGCAGGAAAACTTAAAACCATCAGCCCGAAGGTTGGGTCTTGGGCGCAGTTGGGTGTTCCAACAAGACAATGACCCAAAACACACATCAAAAGTGGTAAAGGAATGGCTAAACCAGGCTAGAATTAAGGTTTTAGAATGGCCTTCCCAAAGTCCTGACTTAAACCCCATTGAGAACATGTGGACAGTGCTAAAGAAACGGGTTCATGCAAGAAAACCATCACATTTAGCTGAACTGCACCAATTCTGTCAAGAAGAGTGGTCAAACATTCGACCTGAAGCTTGCCAGGAGCTTGTGGATGGCTACCAAAAGCGCCTAGTTGCCGTGAAAATGGCCAAGGGACATGTAACCAAATACTAATGTTGCTGTATGTATATTTTTGACCCAGCAGATTTGGTGACATTTTCAGCAGACCCATAATAAATTTATGAAAGAACCAAATTTTATGACTGTTTTTTGTGACAAACATGTAGGTGTTCCGATCACTCTATCACAGAAAAATAATAGTTGTAGAACTTATTGAAAACTCAAGACAGCCATAACATTATGTTTTTTTACAAGTGTATGTAAACTTTTGACCACAACTGTATAGAAGCTAGACAGTACTGTGTGTATTGTGACACAAATATAATAGATAATAAAGTGTATACTACTATTGATTTTATTACTGTGGATATACAGTACAGCCATCTTAGATTTTAAAATTTCTGAGGCTCTCCCAACTTCTCTAGTGGGCAGTCTGACCTGTAGGAGTATTCTAATTAAGTTTTCCAACAAGCTCAAACAGAATGCATCATGCAGTACCAGATCGTCAGACACACCTCTTCTCATTCAAAGTGTTTTCTTTCTTTTTATGATTTGTTTATGTGTTTATTTATTTTATTATTGACGATTGTGGCTTACAGCCAACGAGAACCCAAAAGTCAGAATCTCAGTAAATTTTTGTTTTATATAAGACTAAGACCAGATTTTTGCAGTGTGGGAAATGTTTTCTAGATGCATTTTTGGAGATGCACCTTTATAAGTTGTGAGGTGGTATCTTGAGAGTGAGATTGAACACTGGCAGCATCCTTATGGCAAGAGGACATGAATTAATAGAGCTTGAGCGAGGCCTGATAATTAATGCCAGATAAATAGGACATACCTTTTCTGGAGTTGTGTCTGGAATATGTCATCTATGACATTACCACCCACAGTGGACGGTACCAGTCAAAAGTTTGGACACATGCTTTGCTTTTTATATAGCAGTATATTTGTGGTCATTGTCTATCTGTTCTTTGAAACACCATCCAATCAGCCACACTGCATTTGCAAGAATCTGAGCAGAAAGTGAATCCCAGTGCACTGCCATCACACTGCCACCACCATGTATTACAGAGATTTTAGTGTGCTTTGTGTCGAGCTGTTGAAAGCCTTCTCTATACTTTCTTCTTCCCATCATTCCAGTACAGAATGACCTTAGTTTTATCTGTCCAAAGAACATTAAAACCTAACAGTCAACTGCAACTTCAACTGCATCTCATTTGTTTGATTTTAAATCCCGTATTGTGGCACACAGAGCCCAAATCATGAAGATTGTGTGTCACTGTCCAAATATTTATGGGTCTAACTGTATATAAATAGTCATTTTGTAGTTTAAGGGGTTAAAGCATGTTAGTGGAACACAGTAAAGTTGACCTTACATCAGCACGAGTGAATGCAGTCTCTTAATCCACAGTTAGAAGGTCATTACGCTGTTCAGGGATTGGTTTTGTTAACACAGAGACACAGCCAGGCCTGTTGGACTCTTTCTCTTTATTTCTCTCTCTCTTTCTGGCTGAGCGTCTCACTGCTCGTGCTGCACGAGCCAGAAGTGTTCTCCTGCTCCTCTGCACAGGGCTCCAGAGAGCTACAGCAGGCCAGCCGCCCACTCCTCCACCCGCCGCTGCAAATGTGGATCGAATTAAAGTCAACCCAGGCCACCCCCCCCACCTCCAACTGCTGACTCCTCCTTCCAACAGTGGCCTGATCCTTTCTCCATTCTCTTTTTCTCTTTCCTTTTCTTCTACGTGCCATTTACAGCCCTTCTCACTGCGGCTGTTCCTTTTGTGCTTTATAGTGTGGAAGTAGTTTTTTAATATATAATTGTAATAGTTTAAAAATGAAAAAACTACAATAAATATAACAATACATATAAATATATATATATATAAAAAAAAACTCACAGAAAATTGTGCGAGTGTTCTGGAACATAACTTTTAAAATGTGTATTTTAGTTTTGTCAGTTGCTCTGTAGTTGTGATTTTCAAAGAGCCAACCAGAAACAAGATCTGTCTCTGAGGGTTTTTCCCTTTAAAATGTAAAGTTAATAAAGTTAAAAAAAAGTTTGTGTCTCATTTGCATTTTGTCTCTGCGTAACAAAGTTGAAATAAAATAAAATCACCAAAATGACTCTATTACTGTGTTGTAAAAAGGGTTAAGAATGTTTGTAAACAATTAACTATTGTTTTCTATATAAAAATTTTAAAATTATTGTAGCTTTTTGTTTTCTTGCTGTGACTTCACTGCAGACTTATGCTGCATTTTATTTAGCTCATATTTTGGATGTTGGAGTTGGGACTTGAAAGCATTCCAGTTAAACATTCAGATATCAGCTAGCATTGTTAGCACTGTGCCAGGTTAGCAGTGTTAGCGATACTAGTTAAAAGCACATTATGCAGTATCTAAACCCCATGAAAACATACCCCCACAGTACTGGGGGTAATTTGATGCAAATATAGTAGATAGAAGAGATAATAAAAATACTACTACCGTTTTTACTACTGTTGATATACAGTGCAGCCATCTTAAACCCCATCCACAGGAAATATAATTTTTGGTCACTGACAACTGAAAATGCCTTCCAGAATGGGTTTTATACTTTAGGTTCTTCTAAGTATCAGATTTAGCATTGAGGACTGATCTGAACACTCTTGGTATTTTAATCTCAGGAAAAAAAACCTGAAATAGTTTTCTCAGCGTCCTGAAGGAGTTCCTGAACAACAGTTGCTGCTTTTCCTTCACACTGTGAAGCTCCAGCTCATCCCAAATCACCCATCTCAGTTGGGTTTAGGTCAGGAGATTGTAAAGGTCAAACACATAGGTGTCCCTTTAAATGTTTTCATGTCTTTAATACTAATCTATAATGTAGAAAATACATTAAATAAAGGAAAATATAGCATAACGAGAAGGTGTTATCAAAATTTTGACTGGTACTGTATGTCCCTCAGCTGCTGCCGTACCTCCATCAGACAAGTGTGTAGCTGTAAAAGTAAAGTCTAAAGTCTAAGAAGGAGAAATACTATGAAAAGTCAAGTCTCTAAGAAGGAAGCTTGTAAAATCAATGCAAAAAAGGTTAATTTAGCATTTTAAAATCTGTTTCAAAGAGTAGAAACTGAGAGAATGTGTCAGAACCATTCAAAGAACAAAATATGTTTTTTTACATTTACTGAAAAATGAAGATGTGTGATGGGTGAAATGCTTTTTCGTATCTTCTCCCTGTTGCGTAAAAATAAAGCTCACAGACACAATAACTTCTTTTGAAATGATCCATTTATTGAGCTGTTTTTACAGTGGCTTGGTTTCGCCATACATAAGAGATACTGACCACTGAACTCTTTCAGATTTACTATCTGAACAAGAGCATCAGCACCTCAGACAAACAGTCAACCAACCAATGCCTGTACAACACAATGACATAACTGCAGCCCATGCTCTCTTTCTCTGTCGTTCTCTGTCTTTCCATGTAATCCTGACTCATATCTAAAGCACTCGCTCCCACACAGCCATAGACGAGGCATGGGGTGTCGTTACATCAAGCAAAATGGCTTCACCACCAATAAATAGAGTATAAAAACACAACTGTTATAATTATCATTATCAAAAAAATTTAACATGATCATAAAAGAGAGCAAAGGCACTGAAACAAAAACCACCTCGGCAGTCAAGGGTTTCAAATCAATTAGGCAAAAAAAAAAGAAAACGATTATTGTGGCGTTTGGCCAACAATGGTAATGAATCGTAACAAAAATAATCAAAAAAATAATACTTAAATAACATAATAATACTATCTTTTTATTGTCAATAACAATATCCAGTCAAGTTTTCCTATAAGTAGACTTTCTGCTAACTAACAGATATGCACCAGTTAATTCCAGTTTGGCAGAAAACACGTTTGCAGCTCATCAAATTGTGTGGCTTTGTCCTTTCTTTGCGACCACTCTGTGGTGAATGTGAACTAACTGTGTGCTGATCAGCTGTGACAGCACAATGGCACTTTACGGTGATTCATAGTGGTTCCTTAAGACACGAGTTCACCAGCAATGCAGACAGAGACGAATAAGCCTGAACTGAACCTTGGTGTGATTTTTTAAACCATTTGCCGCCTTTCAGAAGGCATCTTTGGAATGGCTCTAGCTCTTGAACGAATGAGCTGGACCTGCTGAAGCTTCTCTGTTGTGTAGGTGAGAAGTTCCCTTGCTTAAGGCAGGACAGAACTGGACTTCTCCACTATCTGCTGTGTATCGCTGTCAGTCAGTCAGCACTAGGACGAGGACAAAGACATATTCTGCATGTTTTGGAACAGGACTGCTGATCTAGGATCAGTTCCATCATGTGAATGAGGCTTACTGTGAGACGTTTCAGAAATTTCAGCCCCGGTTGAATCAGGGAGTACCACATCCATGCTTCTGCCATAAAATAAAAAGAAATTAAAAATAAAATAAAATGATAAAAGATTCAATATTTTGGAGAATCAAAAACTGAAGCATAATAAACGAAAATACTAACGTAGTATAATTTTTTCACTGTGAATCCAGTTGACAATACAATGCAATACAAAAATGCAATACAATGCAATACACAAAGGGTGTCTCATTTTTCTGCAGTACCCAGGACCTCTGTTGCACAAACCGCCTTCATATGTTGCACAGATGTCAGTCGGTTTGTTGATACGTGGTTTTAGCGATTTATCTATTTCAGCACTCCTTCTGCTATTCATTGTAATAGATGATGATGATGATGATCATGATGAGGGGGCTTTGCTGGAGGGGGGTGCACAAACAGGAACTGTGAAACAATCTCCTCTACATTAAACAACATTCAGCACTACTTTCCCTGTCTTTCAGACACGGAGAACTATAAAACAAACACTTTCCACGTCCTTTCTCAATCTCTACCTACCTCATCGCGCTACGTCAACACTTCCAGTCGTCTTTCTTAATGTACAGCAGGATTAAAAGCTGCTGTCTCCATTTTCCAGTTAATCCTTCATGAAACCTGCTTACTGGAAAAGGATTGTACCTAACGTTCGTACCTACCACTATTATTAATAACACACTTCTCTAAATCTTTCTCTAAATCTGCTCAACATCTACACTCACTTACCTTCTACAACACACTCTGTGTGACTTCACTATAGGGATGCACTCAAATAAGCATTTTCGGCTGAAACTGAAACTGCAAAAATGCAAAATGAACGAAAAGTGAACACCAAATAGATTTTTTTTGCAGGTTGCGATTTAATCGCATTATTAAAAACAATCATGTTCTATATTTATTTTTCTGTCTTTTCATAGATTCAGTCAAACACCATTTTCATCCAAACTATTTCATCAAGTATTTGCTGAATACTTGGTGCATCTCCATTTCACTACTACATTAAGGCTACGTTACCTAGCATACTAACTTTGTTCCAAGTTGATTTACGCACAATAATCAATGGTAAAAGTCCAAAAAGCCCAACTTATTTAAGTATACAAAACAGCAAAGCACCCCCAGAACAAGTTCTAGTACAAACATGCATGCCACTGCTTTTGCCAAGAGCCTTTGGAATTTGCTGGATCATCACTGTTTTGAAAACAGTAATGTTTACCTGCTTTTTTTTCTTAATCCTCTGTTGGGTCAACGTTCCAAAGATCACATCAAAAAAACGAATGACATACAAAAAAAAAAAAGTCAACTGTGCCTAGTTGGTCCTCATACTGGTCAATCACAGTATGAGGACTCAACAAATCTGGATGTAAACAAGTAGAGGCATCAGCTCTTCAGGAAAAAAAAACAGTGGAAATGTCTAAACTGCCTGTTTTGGCCTGTTACATTCCTCAGAACTGAGAGTGTGTCTGAAAGTGCTACCTACTTGTTTAAAAAAAAAGAAAAAAAGAAAAAAGCCTGCTAAGGTGAAGATGTCCAGAGGGCTTAAAAAGCAATTCACTTCAATCAAGAAACCCACACACACTCCAACCCAGAGAGCCAAACAATGCACAAGCACTCTTCCAAGAGCCAGTCAGACACGGGCAGGCCTTTTAAAGCCTTTGAGGATAAAACCTTAAACAGGGCAGCAGAACAGACAGAAACAAAGTCATTGTGTGAGGGATTCGGAGAGGTCGGGAAGAGTTAGGAGCTTTAGAAGCTGCCCTTTCATCTTCACGCAGGATCAGCGCCCGTCACTGAACTGTCAATCTTTAAGTAGCATGTAGAGAAAAAAAGGGTTGTCACTAGAAGCTTTTTACAAAGACTTTACAGAGGTTTGATGGCTTGGGCTAACATTACCAACGTGGCCGTGGCCAATGTGCTTATAGAAAAGGCCTTGCACTCTGAGGTCCTGGGTCTCTCAACATTCAATACAATACAAAAACAGAACAGCACATCTGGTGATGGCTCCATCTGGCATCTCTCTCCACTTTTTCTTTGTTTTAGGAAATGACATACATAATTTTATATGAATTTTAAAAAGGCACTTCCTACATATTCCCATACAAATGAGTCTAAATATAAGACCTGTAAGAGTTTGTCATAATATATTTTATATATATATGAGGCCTCATGTCTCATGTATACGGTCTTAGTGATTAATAACGAAATAAATAGCATATATAATAATTATATATGTCAGTTCCATTCGGGTTAAAGGAGAGACTGAGATTCCCGCTCTTCCAGTACAGCCAGAGCACACCAGTTCTGTATCGCTAACTCTACGCTCTAAAATATTAATAAATAAATGACACTGTCAGTTCATTTTGAGCAAGACCCTGGTTTTCTTTTTCATTTTTTTTTTTACAGGAAGTAAAAATCACAACATGTGCTCTACGTGAGTTTTAAGGTGCTTTTGTAAACTCAGCTCGGCTCTCTGCTTCGTCTTCAGAGCCGCCCACTGTGTGGTGTGTCTATGTGTGATTCTAACTCACCTTCTGCTTGAACATGTAAACATTTGAACTCAGCACTGGTCTTTGTGAGGGTTGAGGGCAGGCAGAAGTAACTAACTACCACTGTACCTACTGAACACGTACTGTACTACACTAAGCTTGTATCTGTGTGATTTTTGTGTGTGTGTGTTCGGTAGTGTATAAACCCAACTCGATCTGTTCAGTCTCCTGATCAGACTATCCCAGCATCACACTGGTCGTCAGAGATGCACGAAGCAAATCAGAGCCTCGCACATTCCCCTCTGCCTCCTCTCTCTCTCTCTTTCTCTTTACATCTTTACTTCTTCTACCCCTCTTTCTCTACGACAGGTTGCTGCTGATATCCAGGGCTTGCTGGTACACCTGAGTCATGTCATCCAGGTCTCCCAGCAGGGAGAAGCTGCTGTTGTCTCCAGGAGAGCCTTGCCCGTGCGCCGCTCTGCCAAATTTACCGCCGTGGAGAGGCGGTGCCGCCTGAAGCCCTTTGAAGTTGGCCAGCTGAAGCAGGTTCTCTGCAGACACGCAGCTTCTGATCTTGGGCCGCGGGGCGATGGGAGGCCAGTCCACTCCGCTGAAGGAGCTGTTGGTCAGGATGCTGCTGTCTTCGCCCACAATGCTGGAGGGCCGGCTCTGGCTGCGCGACAAACCCGAGTCTCCGGATGGAGGCTCTCCGAGGACGCTCATGGAAGGCATGGCGCTGTAGGTGGAGTATTTGCCGTTGCGCTTCAGAATGCCCTTTCTACCTACGGCACGCTTCGGTGGTGAGCTGGCGACGAGTGGAGTTATAGTACCGCCTAGCAGGTCGGAGGACTCACTGCGCTCTGGAGAAGAATAGTACCCTGATTCACGTTGCTGGCTGTTCTTCAAGATGCCCTTCTTTGGCAGGATGGGCACCATCTTAGCTGGAGAGCCTCCCGTCAGTGCTGGCTCCTCCTCCTCTTCTCGCCCCTCCGCAGACCCCGTCTCCCGCTCTGCTTCTTTTGCGGTGGGCACCAGCTCGATGTCCTCCAGGGTGGGAGAGTGCTGCTCTTCTGATGTGCGTGTCTTTAGAATGCCTTTCGGTCTCTTCAGGCCCAGGCTGTCTTCTCCATGGCAGTGGGGCATCCCTCCATCATTCTCTTTCTTGGACTTCTTCAGCCGCTGGCGGACCAGCAGGAGCGGCTCAGGCCGAGTGCCTTTGGTGCCTCGTGGTTCTGTCCGGTTCTGCCAGTCGATGAGGCGAGCCAGCATGGGGGAGCCGGTGTCACGTTGGGTCTCGCAGTCACAGACGCTGCTCTTCCAGCCCCAGTTCACCCACCAGTGATTTGCGATGTCCTCCACTGTAGCCCGTCTATCCGGGTTCACCATCAGCATCCAGCGAATCAGACCCCGTGCATCTGGAGAAGCACGCAGTTATGTAGAGCTTAGGATCATGTACAGTACCATTCAAAGATTTAGACACACATT
Organism: Astyanax mexicanus; assembly: GCF_023375975.1. NCBI lineage: Eukaryota > Metazoa > Chordata > Actinopteri > Characiformes > Acestrorhamphidae > Astyanax > Astyanax mexicanus. The sequence goes on along the minus strand of NC_064409.1, from coordinate 46,126,423 downwards.
CTCATTCAATGTTTTATATATTTTTTTTATAAAGCTGACTGACAAAATGCCAAGATGTGCAAAGCTGACTCAACTAAGGAAGAGGTGTTGACTTTGAAAAACGTACAATATAAAACATATTCTGGTTTGTTTAACACTTTTTGTTTACTAAACAATGCCATGTGTTTTTTTCTTTAAAGATTGTAGTACTGTATTTTTCTAATACCATAACTGTAGATTAAAAACAAAAAGTGTGCATATACCACCTAACAAAAATACAAAAATGTAGCACTTAATTAAGCCTGAAACGCACAGTCTGGATTACTGGATAATATCTCTACCTACTCTATATACAGCTCTGAAAAAAAATTACCACTTTATTTCCTGTTTCTCTGATTTTGCTATACATTGGTATTTGTTTGAGTCAAATGAACTCTGTTGTTTTATTCTATAAACCACGGACAACATTTTATATTAAAATATTGTCATTTAGAGCATTTATTTGCAGAAAATAAGAAATGGCTGAAATAACAAATAAAGATGTAGAGCTTTTAGATCTTAAATAATGCAAAGAAAACAAGTTCATATTTATAAAGTTTTAAGAGTCCAGAAATCAATATTTGGTGGAATAACCCTATTATTTATACTTACATGATCTACTCCACCAGTATTACACACTGCTTTTGGATAACTTTATGCCACACTTGGTGCAAAAATTCAAGCAGTTCAGCTTGGTTTGATATTTGTGACCATCTTTCTCTTAATTATATTCCATTTTTAAGTGTTTTCTTATTTTTTTCCAGAGCTCTCAAAATAATTATATTTACATAATAGATAAAGTCCATAAATGTATTGTATGTCCAATTTAATACATGTACAATCTCATCTTTCTATTCTCTCTAAACTACAAAGAGCATGAATTAGTCCTAAAAGAACAGTTCTGTACCTGAAGACTGTGTGGGTTCTCTGTATTCTCCATTGCTGATTTGGCGGATGAGGTTCTTGTGGTCTCCCCCGTCGAATGGCATCGTACCGTAGACCAGAGTATAGAGCAGCACTCCCAGCGCCCAGCTGTCCACCTGCAGGGAACAGATAACATTGGCATCTGCTGACTCTGGACAATAAGCACTATAAAAGACTGCAGAACAAAAAACCCTACAATCTGCACTGCCTGAGAGAAACAGACACGCTAAAGATAAGATAACTTTTAAGGGGGTAAAAGACTCCTCCTGTCACGCATGAACAGCCAGGTCTTCATGCTTATTGCTCCCGGCATTGTAGCCGCCAAAGTACAATGGCGCTCTTGTCCTCTTATGCTGTGACAGTCAGACTAAGTGTCAGTGTGCGGTAAATCTGTAAATCAGTGTGCACTTCTCAGGTAAGAAGCACTAATGTTATCAGTCATTCTGTCCTGTTTTTTGGGCCTTCTCTTATATAAGCTCCTTCTCTCAGCACACACACAGAGCAACTTACATAAGACCCACAGCCCCAGTGGAGGAGCAGGGAAGAGCAGCTAGAAGGCACAAGTGGCTAATGGAAGCAAGATTTGAGATACCTCAAAGAACTGGGAAAACCTTGCACTCTCTTATAGGCCCAGTCCCCTCATTAAATAAACCATCTCACAAAGGCTTGCTGGGTCCTGTATGGGTGTCGGGTCACAGGAAATCAGATAGCAAGTCTTGAGTGATTAGACTTCCTCCCAAATTGTTTTGCTCAGGGCCTTCCTCTCATCGTTCAGAGTGTGGAGAGATTCCGATCATGACAAGGTGACACAGCCATTGTGTGTGCTATTTATTCCTCTTGCTGGCTGTAATTTGTGGCTTTTCCCATAAGAGTATACTGTAATTTTGATTGCAATCTCTCAGTTGCTGTATTTTTTTTTGTACCCGTAGGAAAATTGCAGCAAATTAAAGCAAATTGAAAGCCTCTGCTTTTGAGTCTAAAAATATGGCCCGCACTTGTTATAGAACACTCAGCTGCCAGACTCAGTCTGGCATTCTGGAAACGCCTAACAAGCCTGCTGTAAACAGGATCTCTTTACCTACCACAAAGACAGAAGGGCAGAAAAATGGGCAGAAAGAAAACATAACAGCATACAGTACTGTGCAAAAGTGTTAGACACAGGTTCAAAATAAGATTTTATTTATTTATTTTTTCATACAAAAAGTGGTGGTTTTGTGGTTGATGTCGTAGGTGGTGTGGTGCAGTGGATAACACTACTACATGCCAATAAACTACCGCATCATGTGGGAGACTGGGGTTCAATTCCCACTCTGGGTGTCTATGCTGCACTACACCAATAAAAGCACTTGGACAAGATTCCTAACACTAAACTGGCCAACCTCTGTAACAGTAATAACCTTGTTATAAGTCAGCTAAATGCTACAAATATAACGTAAATATGAATTGGTTTGCATCCCTGTGTTTAATTAAAATGAAAAAAAAAAGCTCTCCTCATGAAGTCTAGAGTTTTTTTTATATATAGTTCTCAACTTATAAACTTCTTTGGTTTGGTAAATCAGCACTTAATCATATTAAATCAGGAGGGCTGGGAATGGAATTGAACTAATCCACTGGATCACTGACTGGGAGCATACAGGAGATCTGGAACTATACTTTGTTCTTCATAATTGCTCTCAGTATATTAATTACTTTCTTAAAAAATAAAATTTCTCATTACTTTTTGCAGTATTTATGTTTATTTGCATGTGTTTTGCATCAAATATAATGTTTGTTTGGTTTTGAGTCATGCGCTTGAACTTTTGCACAGTAGTGTAAATACTTTCGAAAACAACCATTTTTACCGCCCAAGCCTGTAGAACTCATCCGAATGCTTTTGTGAGGACGTTTCATGGCAGCAGCAACCATAAAAACTTCACAAGCTTCAAATGTCCTCAAAAAGTATCCTTTACTGTGCTTTTTTTTTAGAACAATCTCAGCTTTTCTGTCAATGGTGCTCATCATCACATGTAAAGAGGAGCACTCAGAGGCACACTAAGCTTCTACAATTAAAGAGTTAAAGAGAGAGAGGATGTATCTGAGTCTTGTTCAGTACTGAAGGGGTTTGGCTGATTCCACAGCAGTAACTAGAAGACATCCTTATCTTAAAGCAATGGGAAAGAGTGAGGGTCTGCTAGTAGAGCTGATCTGAGGCTGGATAATCCTATCAAAGTGCAGCGTACTGCTTCAGCAACTCTTTCTGCCTGGTTTATTATACACACACACATACATCCAGAGAGAAAGAGTCATTGTTATACTGTACCTTTACACTATGAAGACTGAGCAGAGGATTTGAATTTTATAAAAGATGAGCTTCTGTTTGCTTTGAATGTACTTCCATTATAGTAACATTAATATGGGCTGAACCTGGGCAATGTCTGGCATTTACTATATTCATTCAAATATTACTTGGAATGATGATCAACAGGAGGGCCAGATGCTGTTTTGTGGGCTGGATGAGATTCTAAATGTTTATTCTGTTGATTTATATCTGCTGAGTAAAAAAATATGATTTTTAACCACTTGAGCTCTTGCGTCATCATGTGGAGACATGACATTTTTGCTTCTCTGCACCATGATATTTTATTTTTAAAAAAGATGACCTTTTGGCCTCATGTGGAGACGCCTTCTGTACCATCCAGTGGTCACATGACTCAATTGATTGAAAACAAGATGGCAGAAATCCCAGTCAAAAGTTTCTTTAGCCAGTCCAGACAAAAAAATTCTATGTTTGAAACACTAGTTTAATTACTTACTGTAAAAAGCTAAACTTTCTAGTAAATGTTTTTTTTGACTAATTTGTTCCTTCTGCTCCCAAATGCCATGGATCCTTTTTTAAATGTTAAAATAAACTACTCTCCCCATATGAGGACATTGTTTTTTGATAAAAAAAAATAAAAATGCACATCAAGCAAAGGGTCTACCTAGGGAATGAACCTAAAAGTAATGTAAATGTAAATGTCTTACCTCAGGGCCCCGATAAGGTCTTCCGTTAACAATCTCTGGAGATGCATACAGTGGGCTGCCACAGAATGTCTGCAAGAGCTTGTCCTTATGATACAGGTTGGACAGCCCAAAGTCAGCAATCTGATCAGACACAAATGCCAGAAATACAGGATTTGTCATTTCTGAAGATAATCAGTGTATCAAAACAGAAATGCAAAACATTACATTCTGCTTTGATTCATGATACCATGACAACATAACTCTTAGATCTTAAATCTAGCTAATACATACAAAGTTCTAAATTGCAGAATAGATTGTTCTTATTACTATAAGACATAAGAAAAAAGACTGAAAACTCTAAAGAAATAAATAAATCAGCGTATTACCTTTATATTACAGTTCTCATCCAGTAGCACATTTTCCAGTTTCAGATCCCTATGCACCACTCCATTCTGGAAAGGAAAACATAGGACATACGTTACAGTTTGGTTTTCTCTATGATGTTTTTGTTCCTAAACAGTGCTTTATTTAATGAATGCTATCTATAAAGGGCATCCCCTCGACTCCTGACTACACTTGGTCTTAAGTGTCTTTTTCCACAGCAATGACAGTAGCAGATGTTAAAAAGCTGGGATTAAACCCATGACCCCCTGGCTCACATCCAAGCTTCTGAACCCATAACCTACAACTACCCAGCCACGAGGCGTCCTGCATCGGAGCCACTGGCGAAGATAATGAAGGATTATCTCATGTTTTAACAGCTAAAGCATGTAGCTGAGTAAATACTACACGCTCTTTGGACAACAACACCACACTCTTATATCTACTGAGGTCATAGGCAACATATTGAGATCAACCAACCAACATCTGCGCCATAAACACACATCTGTAATTACAGACTAGCAAGAGTTGTGTTCTCACACCGGCTCTGGATTAAAACTCAGCTGTGTCATTAGCGTTTCTTTTAAAGCGGCAATTAACATGTGGGGAGCAGGGCCAGGAGCACAGACGTTCGAGATTAGGATCGCCGGTTCGGTCGCAGTCGACTTCATTAGCGTTGTGGCTGTGCACGGTGCAAGTTGGATGCCACAAATAGGGGGAACACATGTTCAGCACGCTTCTGATCGGAGCAGATGGGCCGAGAGGCGAGGGCAAAGCGTGGCACATCCTGTGTAAACTCAACTCAACTCAACTCCACCCACGTGTGCTAATGTGCCTGCGCTGATGCCAGCCCGCAGTGGTGATGATAGTGACTGCAGTCCCACCCTAATCCAGGTCAAAGTTCATCCCTGAGCTTTTCCAGCCAGGGAAATGACATCATCACTCCCCTCTCAGCTGTAGCTGTAGCTGTATGTCAGTGTCAATAGTGCAGCCCACCCACTGTTGCATCTGTGGGGGACCTGGCTCTAAACTCTAAATGCGGCGGCGGAAGAGAAGGAGCCACTGCTGGAGGTCTTAGCCTATGCGTACAGTAGAAATGGTGAAGCGATCTGATCCACAGAGGAAACAATAATGAAAGACTGGGCAAAAAAAAAAGTTAGAAAAAGTCTTCTTACAGTCAGAATGTTTGCAGTACGTGTGGCCTGCTCCGTTCTCTCTCGCTTCAGGCAAACAACCAAATGAGGACATGCTCTATGACAGGATAGCATATTACTCTGCTGAAAGCTAAGCCAAACGACTAAACGCACGACTCAGAAAGCGAAGCTGCTTCCCATCAGGCTGTCACTCGGAGATTCCTCCTGAACGTGAGCAAGCCAAAGACAACAGGCTCACAGGGCTGATGTATTCTGTGTGTGTGTGTATGTATTGCCGTTGGGTTTTATTAAATAAATGCTGTTGCGAACAAAGGCCTGAGTACACAATAAAGGTCACGAGGCAGGGTGGAGGGACAGCAGGGGGAAGACAAGACAGAACAAGGAGGAAAAGAATGGATTTTGGTTTTGTACATCTACAAGTTGCGATGCAACAATGCATTGCGATGGAAAAATTTGACGATGTGCATCGCAAAATCAGACAATTCCATGTTCTATTACTATGAAATCCCATTCAGTTGCATTGTTTGAACACCAGAGGTCAGAATTCCGCTAGTGCAGGCTGGAGAACCAGTGGGCGCAAACAAAGGACGGAGGACATTTTAATAATTTTAGACTGAAGCCAATCACCAACAACTGCTTTCTGATTTCAGTTACTTTTTTTAGGCCAATCAACAGCCAGAGTTAGCTGTCCATCATTTGTCTATCACAGAAGGGTTTGTCATGGATCTGCTGTTTCTGTTAAATTGTGGGAGCTGGGGCTGGTGGGGTGGCCCCACTCACTATGCCTCCCTCGCCTGGTGGGGCAAGTTTCAATGTCAGTCACCAATGAGTAGTAGATTTGGGATAATATAGTGGATTAAAAAATAACATGTTTTAATTTGAAATGCAAATTAATTAAAGTAAATTAAAGCAAATTTAAACCAAATTAAAGCAAAATTAAAACCAAAATGGAAATACTTTATGGAAAAATACACAAAAAATCTATTTAGGCAGAGTATTTATATTAACTTTATCACTGTTTACTACTGTTCAGCTAAGACAAAATATACAATAATACTTTTACTCTAGATCACTTCAAAAATAAGTGATTAATTAAGAAATTAAACAGGATAGTATTTCTGTAGATCAGCACATCAGTAACAATATGACACGTTACAGCACAAAGCGGAGTAATACATGGACAGCTTCAGTTACAGTGCTGATAATGGCACTTATAAAACGTCCTTCAGCTAATCACATTGCAGGGTCGGAACTAACTGTGGTATAATTATACATAAAGTGCATTTGGCATTATTTATACACTTAAGAAATATAAAAAACTGTTCAAAATGTGTTACAAATAAATAATTGAAATAATTGAATCATGAATTGAATCGACTTGTGAGCAGAGTGCATCATTACACCCCTATTGTTTACACTACAGAAAAAAAACATATTTTTCTTTATTCACATCTGTTTAATTTATCGTGAGAAAACCAAATGGGGCACTTGGTATCGTAAATTAAATGGAATTGTGAACAGAGTGTATCGTTACATATCTAAAAGCATTTATGATATGGTACCTTGTGGCAGTAGTGCACAGCAGAGACAATCTGCCTGAAGAAGTGTCGCGTCTCTCTCTCCGTCAGACGCCGCCGCTCGCTGATGTAGTCATACAGCTCCCCTTTACTGGCGTACTCCATCACGATTACAATCTTGTCCTTATTCTCAAACACTGCAGCACAAAAACAGACGGGGGATACTTCAGTTAAAACAAAACGAAGCTCAAATCAAAATAACAGCCTAAATAACAGTCAGTAAACCTCTGATCTACCCGCTCTGTATTTCTCTGGTCATGTTCACACAGCATGACATGTAGTAAGTACATGGTGCGTAATATCTGACCAGTGTTCAGATCAGATGGACAGAAGTTCAGCCAGCCACAACGGCGGCAACAAGCTTCAATAGAAGGCCTCGAGTCAAGAATATAAACTTGACCAACCTCCCAAATTTCACAAAAGGTCAAAATTAAAGAGATTCAAACATAAAGAGAAAGTAAATATTTTGGACTGGGCAGCTCACAGAGTTCACAGGGTCATGGCTTAAACCACTAATGAGTATGAGACTCAGGGCAAGGCCAGGATCAGCTTGTGGTGTAACGACAACAAACACAGCAAATTACAGTGAATCGCTGTGATTTCTGCAGGCAGCAGAATGTGGTTGTTTCTGTCCCAAAATCCCCAAATCTTCTTTTAAGCAGCACCCCACCCAGCGGTGTGCCCCAGCAGGCTGCGCCTGTCACCCAGCCAGCGCGAGAAGTTCATCCTGCGCTCTACTGAGGCTCACATCCAGCCACTCCCTCTCCAGAGTCTTACAGCTGGAGTCAGCGAAAATCACATTTAGCACAAATACAGACAATCAGCCAAGACGTTCTTACAGTGCAGTGTTTCTTCTTTAGTTTTACACTATAGCTACAGTGTGATGCTGCTGCTAAAGTAGCTAAAATATAATGGAAAGCTCAATCTCACCTAATAACATTATTCAATGTGTTTTGTGTCAGTGTTTTTAGTCACTTTGCCTCAGTGTTGAACTGTTGATTGATCTCCGATAGACTTGAATATAGTTTCTGACACAGGAGAATCATAGATCAGATATCAGATAAAAGAGAGGTAGCGGCCAATTCGAATTAGTCTGTCTTTCTCTTTATCTTGACCTTTGGCCACTTTTATAGATGTGTTATGCAGATCAGATCGATCAGATCAGATATACAGTAATTGTACAATGCCATAAACCACATGATTTATCATCACTCTCATAAACCTCAGATTAAACCAACATCTCATCTCTACTTAGTGTCAGATTCTGACACAGTAAAAAAATATCAGAATTTTAATATTTATTTATTTTGTGTTTGATTTGCTTTTTACTGTATTTAATTTGTTTGCAGTTTACATGCAGCACTAAATATGCAGGATTTTTTTTTATTTTGTTTCACTTTTGTTATGAAATTATACAGAAACAAGGTCTTGCTAAGTTACTGTTTATAGTTTATGGATCTTTTTGTTTCTACTGAATTTATAAAACTCCAGTTTATAAAAAAAAAGTTTTTCTGGCTATTTTTACTTAATATATTTTAGATTTACTATTTTTAAACTGTTCTTACTGTTTATTAAATCTTTTTCATTGGCAGTGTACACAGTGCTAATCTGTGGGGTATGGGATCTTCCATTACTTGTTAGTTACATAAGCACTGAATCTTGCGAGCAAAGCTAAAACCATTATTTCGGAGATACCAGGCACCACTTGGCTGATTAACTACACTTTGGGGTAAACGGAAAGTTCAGTAAATTTGACGTAACTTCCAGCAGCTTTTTCCAAGCTAAACTTCCAAAGCAGGAAGGCTAACTGTCGGTTTTCTAGGATTGTGCAAATACAGGAAAAAGAGTTAGAACAGGAACAGAGGGCAGAGAGGAAGGAGAACACGGTGCCACTGTTCCCTTTGCAGTAAATCATGCTCTTCTCACTTTGTTGTGGAATACAGCAGGCGGCCGTTAGGTTCAAGCACTGCCGTAAGAAACGGTTTGCATGTTGATGAGAGGTCACCATTCAAGGCCACAGCACCTATTACACTTCCAAAAGAACCACTTGTCAGTTTATTCACGCGCCCTTTCCTCAAAATGATTATATAATGAATGGAGTGGCTGAAGAAAAGGTACAAAGCTCCTCTGTAAGAAAATAAAATTACAGGTATGTTTTTGCAAAGCAGACGTACTAATGAGGAAAACGGAATAGTCACAGTCAGGTTGTGTTCCTTACAATTTACTTCATTCAGGCGGGAGGCACATATTTGAACGTAACTTTTTTTAAACAAATAAAAACTTTATTTTCATTACTTTAAAATAAAATAAATGCTCTGGAATTAAGACAGGGTTTAGATATAATATAAATCATCAGAAGTAGGGGGTTAATGTGATGTAACCCCGGTTTTGGTTTAATCTGTAACAGACCATGGCTGCTTGTTCTTTTGAGGAGCAAATAAAAGTAAAGTATGAAAAAAACAATAATAATGGTTGATATTATTTGTCTAATGTTTCTAATTATATTTAATTTACAACACCTGTCACTGACTGTCGTACGTTCACTTCACAATGCATTACACAACAATTAACAAATTCAAGTTTTTTGGTACAGACATCTGTTTTCCTTTTTCCTTTTGTTGCATCAACAGAAATTAAGGAATATATTGTGATGTAAATTCCAGCTCTTTCCTACAGAAATAAATAAAGCTGCTGTTTTTGAACAGTGAATTTTAACATACAGTTTAAGTCACATTAATAGCCTTGTTTTGCCAAGTATGCTCAATGAGCAATAATGTCAGGGTCAACAAAACTGATTGCAGGTATGCCCCTGTATTGTATGATTAGTTCATGATATAATAATCCTGACAGACCTAAATGCTCTTAAGGTTTCTTTGAGTTATGGGGATGACTTTTACAGTCTTTTAGTCTGAACTCTGACTGTGCAACAAACATTCCCTAAACCTGAGATACACAAAGCCTTCTTATCTAAATAGGCCATTGCTGCTTTATCGCTAGCATTACCAGGCTTCATGTTTATCTATCTGAGGTCAGGGTGCATTGCCATAACTGCAGGGGAGTGTGAAGATCAGAACAGTTTCCTGGAATGAAAGTGCGGTGGAATGTTCTGTGTGTGTGTGTGACCACCGGCCCCCTCGCTTGTTTCCCTCTCCATAACCCATTGAGGAACGAGAGAAAGGCAGGGGACTCTCTAAAGTTTCATTACTCCTTTATAGGTCCCTTTAAAACACCATTCTGGTGTCTGAATGACTGTGACCTGTGCTAAACTCATATATTCTGTGGTTCCAGTGGGACGCAGTGGGAAGCTTAGTGTCTAGAGGTGCTGCCAGTGCATGACCCAGCATGACATGGGGAGACTTTCCAGTTGTTTCATGTTGTGTGTATTTCTGTGTGTGTGTGTTTGATCATTAGCTGAAACCTCTGACCCCTTATCCCCACTTCTCTGAGCTCCATGGGGGATAATTAGCCAGATTACATAACCTCGGCTAGAAAAGGGGCGCTGAGCTCCACTCGCTCGTCACTCTGCCCCTTTGTTCAGCTGCTCTACTCGCAGCGCTGCAATTACTGTGCATTGTTCATGTGCCACTCACCCCTTTCAGACTCCATAACACTGACGCGCAGCTCCAGTCTGGGCAGCAGAGCTATAATTAGCCCTACAGGAGCATGCGCTGTTACCAAGTAGACACCTCTCTCTGGCTTGGTGTAAGTGCTGCTTCAGCCGGAACCTCTGAAGTTTTGGATGCGCAAACTTTTAGCTAGAGTTTGAAGCCAAAAATCTGGAGCAGAAACAAAGATTGAGCAAGGCTCTTGGCTGGTGTTGCGCTGTAAATAAAGATCTTATGTCTTATGAATTATGCTCCGGAGTGACAAGCATTTGCTAGTGTGTGTGTGTGTGTGCTAGTGGGCTAGGATTTGATTAGTAGGGAAATCCCATTTGCACTCAGCATCTGGATCAGCTTTACCTCACACATGCACTTAATGGTTGACATGGGTGTTGCCGGATATACGTTTCTGTGTGTCTATACATCTACAGCTATTCTGGTAGGAGGCCAACCCACAACAGTAAACAGAGTTTTAACAAGATACACCAGAAACCACATGGCTTTACCAAAAAAAGAAAAAGAAAAAAAAACACACACACTGTTGATAGCAACCCAAGCAGCCCAACTCCAGAGGTTAATGTAGGGGGTGTTTTTCTCCTAATCATCATTTCAGATTCCGGGCCAGGCCAACCACAACTGGGGCTGCTGAGTTATGACACCATGCAGAAGCAAATATAGTTTCTCTTCAGATGTGCACCACTTAATAAACACAGCCTCTGTGGAGAATCTGCTTGAAAAAATGGCAAAGTCAGCTAATGCGGTGGGTGCCCAAGGCCTGACGTGGCACAGTAACACCCATACTGCAAAGAGAGCAGATGAGAAAAAAGCAGAGACAGACATAACAGCTTAGTGCCATTAAAACACCACAGATCACACCCTAAAGATTCCCACCACTGGTCCTTCAACACCCCTGTCTGCACATTCTGGCTATGTTTAGACTACAGGCAGGCCGATCTGGTGAGATGACTGTCCGCACTGTTATTAGTGATGTCAGTATATTAAGAGAACAGATCGGATTTGCCTGTCTGAACATCACAAATCAATGTGTGTGGTCAATGTTGTAAGGATTCAGCATCAGTGGTGGGCTGGTTTTCTTACACAGAAGCAGGAGAGATGAGGGAGCATCATCTCCTTCTAAACAGTCGCCCTCATGGTAGGGGATGGGATAGATCTCTTACATTTTAATTATTCAATGACTGGTATATCCTGCAATATTCCTTATACTCTGCACAACAAATAATGTCTGAATTGAGTAGACTGATATGTATATGTGCAAATCTGATTGTAATTACATTTAATACCAACTTCAATTGTGATTTGGTTCAAATTTGGAAAAATCAGCAAAAATTGTTTGGGTCTGATTCTGGCCCAAATGCTCAGCTCACTTCCGTAAGTGTTGCATGTGCCCCCACAATGTTTTGAGTAAAATATGGGAATCAGTATAAACTATAAACTACATTTGGCCCAACTCTGAATAGTAGAGTCTCAGCCGATGTTGCCATACATCAACCGAAACCCCTGGCCCAAGGTAACAAACACACTGGCTATTATTCCCCAACAAAAGAGAGTCACTCCTTTGAATATTTTTAACTGAGGCCTAATGACCCGTCTGGCTTAAGTATGCGCATATGATTGGACTGGAAATGGAAAAACGCGTCAGTACTGTACGGAACTGTATCAGCAATTCATTATAAGCGAAAAGGAGGTCATTACTTATTCATCGGAAAATGATGTTTAATTCATTGCCAAGTCACAGACACTTTAGTGCATTGGAGCAAGAGGCAGAAAGCCCCTCTCCCTCGGAGAGCCGAGTCTGCTTCCCAGCTGCTTCGTCTGAAACCACCAGCAGATGTCTGGCCTCAACATCAAGAAGATGAAGGAGGAAAAAAGAAGAGACCCCTTAGATGTGTGGAAAGTTGCCCACAGACACCCCACTTCAGCGCACACAAAGGCACAGGCATCTGCCTCCAAATACATACATGCACACACATCCTCCACCACACACACACTTCCAAAAGCACACACAGACAGACGGATGATTAATAACATCCAGAAGGAGTAATGCCTGATATCTAACAGTGACATCTTTACTGTGAAACGTTCCAATACGCCACAAACAACACAACAGGGGTCCAGAGAAACTGGCACGTGGACAGACAAGAGTCATGACAAAGCAATAAATAAAAGGATTAGAGTATTTATGGGACACACTTACGTACTACGGGTTTTTAAACCATAAGGGTGTGGAAAAATATATAAGAGGATGATAGATAGATAGATAGATAGATAGATAGATAGATAGATAGATAGATAGATAGATAGATAGATAGATAGATAGATAGATAGATAGATAGATAGATAGATAGATAGATAGATAGATAGATAGATAGATAGCAGACAAACCTTCATATATAGAGATAATGTGGGGATGTCGGAGAGACGACATGATCTCAATCTCCCGGCGGATGTGAACCATATCCTGTTCATCCTTGATCTTTTCCTTCCTGATTGACTTTATAGCAACCTGCAAGGAGGAAACAGAGGAAGAGATTTAGCACATAATTCAGCCATCGAGCTGCAGAAAAGCCATAAAAAACATCAATCGACTTCTTATCTCAGAAACATCGAAAACTTAAAAGGTTCAATGTGACTGATTTCAATGTAGGGATGAGTGGGTGCACACAAACACAACATAATATAACATAACATAAAAACAAAATATGTAGTAGCCCCATATTTGCTGTTTTTTTTAATAAAGTAGCTTTTTTCTTCCACATGTTGTAGACACAAATTTCATACCTTTGTGTACTTATTTCCCCCATTTAGGGGTCCCTTTTTCAACACCACTGAACAATTATTTGCAGTCACATAAGACCAAGCTACTATGCTAAGCGGAATGTCAAATGACCATTTTTGAAATGTATTTAAAATCAATGATAAAATCGGATAAAACTTCCTGATTTTCAGTGTTCGGCTAGATAATGCACAAAAATGTGATTTTTTTAGTTTATTCTGGCTACTGCGCTTGCACAGATGTCCACACTGAGAGACTGGTAACTAGTCAGAGTATAACTGCCTATAAGGAATATGGCTTTCCACCCTAACCCAGGCACATCATAGATTTTCCTTTGCTCACAGTTTGAACAGTACATTGATTGTCACTTTATGTTAAAGGATGGGACTTTATTTGTAAACAGACTCCATGTTGAGCGTTACAAGGTCTCCCATTCACACTTCAACTGGATACAGCTTTTCTGTACATACTGCTATGGCTTATAACAAGCACCAAACAGGTTAGCTAGAAATATTGTAAGTCCCCTTGTTCTTATCAACAATTAAGTGTTCATAGATGCCCTAGGTTTTATATATATATATATATATATATATATCAAGAAATGTACACAATCCTCTCAGCTAACTTCAGCTAAAGCTCAGAGACAGAAGAATGGACTTGATCCAGCAAGCTGAACCATCAAGAGGAAGGCCTACAGTCAGTTAAAACCCGGCCATTTCGCACAGCGACTGTGTCATTTTCAAACGCGTCCTTAAAGAGAAAATGAAGGTGTTGAGGTTGGGAAGGAGCACGGCACAGGGTGCAGTACTGGAGGACCTCTCTGAATTTCTACTCTGGGAGGATTGGTGAATGCTTTCTCACTGAGACTTAGGACTTAAGACAGATTCCCCTCTAATTGATGGATCAGGTTGCATTGCAGAGAACAGATACCACATGTTCCAATGGCTAGGGAGCATGCAGACTCTGCGCTTCTGCATGTTCATGTTTCCACATGCTCATGTAAAGATTTTCTAGATGAATTAGCATTAACGTAAGGGTATAATGTTCAGAATAACGTTCAACATTATATCTTTCATGCGTTGCTGGAGCCGCATTACAAAGTTAAGGCCCTACGAATAGCAAGGAATCCTGGGAGAGTTCAAGTTTTACAGTGTTTTACAGTGATCTCATTGCTTTTGACCCCAATTCTGTTCAGCGTGACATGCTTCTTAAAAATATACGATATCAGTATACATTACAGTATACAGTGGTTTTGTATGTTGAAGAAATGCATCTTAATTAAGACGTAATGGTAATGCTCCATCAGTCGAGCGTCTCTGGGGTAATCAGGATGGAAACCCTCACGTTATTGAATTTCTTGCCCAGGAAAGGATGTGGAATGCAGGTAGTATACTGTATAGGTGTCAGATAAATCAAACTTCTACGATTCTGGTTACTGGATTCTGTTTCACCTTTCATGTCCTGATGAATAAGTCTCTATGGAAGAGGAAGTTGAAACTAGAACAACATTCTTGCTTTTAGATATTTAATACATACTGGCCTCAGGTAGTACTGGGAACTGTGTCTGTTCATATATTTTAATCTATGAAAGGTGGAGGGTTTGGTGGGGTGGGGTTAGTTGGGTGGTGTGTGTGGGGGGTCGGCTCTGACTGATAGGTGATATCATTTGGGAAAAGGAAGTGCTGGAAGGGATTTCCGGACTATCTTACACGCCCACCCATGTGCTTCATGACCATTTTTAGACACTGACAAAAAGGAAATCCTATTTGAGCCGCAAAACCAGGAGGTTCTTGTTTCGTCATAGGAAAAAAAAACTGACACTGCTCTAAAAGGATGTTCCCTAACTTTCCAAAATTCACATTTAATAGTGTTTAAAAAATGTCTGAATTGATGAATCGAGCTGCTTAACCCCACATATTTGGAAACATTTTCACCTAGTCCTGTTAGTTTTGGGGGAACTTTTGGGGTCTTATTAGTTTAGTGAAACTACGGCAACATCAGAGATCTCTTATTTCTTCTTGCAGCCACCGTATTTCCAAAATCCAAATACCCAGGCGATATAATAGACTTGCTGTTATGTTTGGCTGTGTGTGGAGCCCTATGATTCCCACAATGTGGAAAACATGGACTGAATCACAGAATTAAGTCATAAAAGTGTGTTTTACATATTTAGCTTGTACCTGCAAACATGCGCTCCTTTGTCGCAGGTGGGTTTCACTTAATTTTAAATGGTGTGCTCCAAAGCACTACTTCAGCCCCCTTGTGGAGATACTGCTAAATTAAGCTACGGAGGTGTAGAAGCATAGACGTGTATAAACATTTTTAGTTTATGCTTAAGAATTGATATAAATCATTTTAAATAAATATAGTGCCATTTTGCTATTTTTCATATAAGTTTGTAAAAAATAAAGAAGAGAAAAAAATCTTAATGGAACAAAACATACCAAAAAATAAAATGGGAAAAAAAAAAAAAATCAGCCATCATTGTGCATTTTAAAATATCAACATAAAGAAAAACTCTGTAATAAATGTGAGTGAGTGTGTAAAATGGCTACAATTTCCAAACACTAGATTTATTTATTTTTTTTTAGATCCACCCCCCCTACACAAATGCGAAGTTCACATGGGTAGCCACATTTACACAGAGTGGAGAGCGAAGTTCAGTCTTACTCTTTATGCCTGTTTCTACTACGTTCTACTACGTGATGGTGGTAAATTACCCAGATATGGTTAGCAACCTTCCTGAAACCCACTGATTACCTGTTTAACAAAAAAATGGACAGCTTGCACATTTCCCTATCTAAAGCCCACTATTTGCATGCTGTTGTCTATACCTGGAAGCCCCGATTGTGGTGACTGGACCAGGGAAATGGTGGTTGGAATATTCGGAGGCTACATCCCACACTGATTTCTGTGATGTACTACACAGTTCAAATAAGAAATTGCTGGCTGATGCTCTGCTAACTAAAGCTGTCGGTACCTTAACTCAGCAGATTTCCTTAATATCTGAAAATACATCCTGATCATGCTTTGTTTTACTACAGAAAATATCATTCTTAATGCTCCTTTAATCACATCACTATGATACAAAGCGAAGCTGCCTCCTAAATGTCTAAATGTAGATACTTGCTTGATTAAATATTTATTACATCAATTAAACAATCCTCTTCAGTTCTTACAAATTCTCCAGCATAGTGAGTTAAAACCCTGTCTCCAGTACTCTCTGCAATAACTGCATATAATGTAAGTATAGAACTTAATGATACAGTATAAGTCCTGCCTATCCGTCTTCACTGCAAGTCTGTCAGTGAATCATCTCTTCTGCTCTAATGATAGGATGGGAAGATAGACAACTCTAGCCTTTGCCAAAGGAGGAGCCCAGCGCTCCAGAGTGCCGCTTTCCTCCGAGAAACGAAAACCACATGCTTCACAGAGCCCAAGGTAAATTATCCAGCACATCCCTATAAGGAAACCTGACCGGAATGGCTCAAAACTTGATTACGTGGAATAAAAGAGTATAAATAAATACATAAATGGGGCCCATTCTCTGCATGCTCGGCTGAGATCCTGCAAAATCTTACGGTCTTTATTGGTAAGCCACAATGAACTGTTTTCCATTACCTCATGAAGTTTATCTACAGCTCAGGTATGTGCCTCCTGCCAGCCTCACAATAAGAGAGAAGGAATGTGAAGGATCCAGAGGGGCCCAGTGTTCATACTGCTCTTATAGCACCAAAACCACTTCAAAATAGTCAAGGAGGGTTATTTTTTATTTTCTAGAAAAAAAAAACAGTGCTGTAGCGATGAATTTTGCCATTGGAGGGATGTTCATACACTATGTGGATAAAATTATTGGGACACCTGCTCATATAAAAGATGCTTTATATAAAATTAAGAAAGAGTTTACCCTGCTTTTGTTGGAGTAACTGTTTCTACTGTCCAGTGACGGCTCTTTACTAGATTTACGATTTTTAAGCAGCATTGCTGTGAGAACTTGATTGAAAAATATTATATTTGATACGTATGTTTTATACGATATAACAGTTTTAAACATTCCATAGAAATATAAGCATCTGTTTTGTTTTTTTGTAAACAACATTAAATCAATAATGTAAGTTTGCTAGTATTAACCCACGCCCTGATGGAATATGATAGAAAGAGGGGGGGGGGGGGGGGGGAGTTCGGGGCAGCTACGCTAGGACGCGAGAAGCTGAAGCCCCCCCGCGATGAGAGGTAAAGAAGAAAAAGAAGGTGGAAGATGGGGAGGAGGTGGGTGCCAAGTTGTGCCACACGCAGGAGGAGAGGAAGTGGGGGTTTAAATAGGGCTAGTGGGTGGAGTAATGGGCGTGGATTATCTCCCAAAATTTAGTTATAAATAACTCCACTTAGTGGATGCAAATAAACTGCAAACATAAATTAATAATAATATACTTTAAAATAATAATAATATATTTTTTATCATCTTTTTATTGCGTTTTACATTATTTATAACAATATAAAAAATGTAGAAAAGTCCTAGTAACCGTATAATAGACAATACAATAAAGTTTGTATCTCTTGATGTAAAAAATATAATATAATATATATCTTTTCTTCAGAAGCCAAGTCTAAACACAGAAGGGACATACAATAATGGCATGCAGAGATAAGCATGTAGAAGGAATTTCAGTTATAATATACTGTTTTAGATAGTATATTATGTTAAGATATATTAAGATAAGAATACTCCTATTATCACAATATGTATTTTTGACTGTGTCATAATATATTGTGTACAATACAATACAATACAATGACATACTTCCCACCCCCAACTCATCCAGAGAACATAGCTCCTTTCTTCCACAGACCAATACAGGGACCGGGTGGGGGCTTTACGCCCGTCTAGCCCCTACCTGGCATCAGTGTTGGGAGTAACGGCGTTAAAACTAACGGCGTTACTAACGCCGTTACTTTTTTTCAGTAACGAGTAATCTAACTAATTACTATGACTGTAACTATAACGCCGTTACCATTTCCGACACCCCGTTACTGCACGTTACTTTAGCCGCTCTATGAACTTTTTTTTTTTATTTCGCTTTGCCCTGGTTAACCCCTCCTCTGTCCGGTGAACTTGAGCTTCTGGCCGCTGTGCCTGTGGGTTGGCGTGGTGAAGTGAGGCACAATTGTGACGATTTGCGTGCTCTAATCAATTCAGTGATTGCCGTGGACAACCCAAGTTCCGAATTAAGGACGTTAAGCTCTTTTTAGCCGCTCCGGTTTTTGTGGTGCTGCTGCTTTCTATTTTAGAGCTTAGATTCTCTGCCCGAATCCCACCTGACCTGAGGACCGACCCGAAATCAGGCTCCTATTTTTATTTTATATAAAGCTCTGGTGTGATAATCACAATGTTGCTAAGTAACCAATTATTATTGTTCACTAAAGCGAACGAAATAGCGAAAATTGAAAGTGAAAAACATTTGTGTTAACTGAATCTAATAAAAACGGTAATTAAAAGGAAAAACATAACTATCTCGAACTGTATTTTGTGTTTATAAAACTAACTAAAACGAACTGAAATTACTGATAGAATACCCTAATTTTTGTGTTTAATTTATTTATAAGCGCTGTTGTACAGCGGAGTTGTACAGCGGGAGTTGTTGTGCCGAGCGCGCGGCACTCGTGGTCCGTTAGTTCTTGTGTAAAGCGCTCGCGCTAGCAAGCCCAACCTAAAATGAACAGAAAAAATAAAAACAAAATAAAATTAAACTATAATAAAAATGAAAACTGTAATCACGTAGCTCTGGGCGCACGTGAACGCCTCGGCGTTTGACTTGCAGCATTGTGTGTAGCTGTTCTTAAAAATCATTTAAATTAAATGATAGTTCTATGCTTCTATGTTACAGTGTTAATTAACATAATTCTGATTATATTTCGCTCATTCAATCAGCCCGAAAACAGACAGTTTATGGGGCGGATCGGGTCAGGCTCATAATGACAGTTTATGGTTCGGGCTTGGGCAGAATGTGCACGGGCTCCGGCTGGGTCGGATTTTTTGGGCAGGATCTAAGCTCTATTCTCTTTTGGTGAAGCTGTTATATTAATACCATTTTAACGGGCATTAAATTGTTGTTTTTGTCCATTATTTTGTTTTATATATACATATTTCTTTTGAGTGTGGCTTGGTTTGTTAAATTTCATCCCCAGACGCGTTTTTCCGCTTTTTTCAGTATTACAAGTTTTAGTAATTTTCTTTGGTTGTGTGGAGAATTTCGTTTTATTTTTTTGAAATTCGTTAGATTATATTTTTGTCAACATTTTGGGTTTATTTTCGTTTGTTATTTTTTGTTATTTTTCTAATAATAATAGTAAATGCATAATTGATTTCCTTTTTTTGACGGGCGAATAATAAAAAGTAACGCGATAGTTACTTTTACTGGTATGCTGAGAAGCTGGTACATGCATTCATAACCTCCAGGCTGGACTACTGCAACGCGTTGTTGGCTGGAAGTCCACATAAATTACTCCTTAAACTCCAGCTAGTTCAGAATGCAGCCGCAAGAGTGCTTACCAGAGCTAGAAAGTTCGATCACATTACACCTATTCTTTCATCCCTACATTGGCTACCTGTTAGATTTCGTATAGATTATAAAATACTTCTCCTGACGTATAAATCCCTTAATGGTCTGGCCCCGCATTATCTACAGGAACTCCTTACTCCTTACAATCCGCCGCGTTCACTCCGCTCCCAAGACGCTGGCCTGTTATTAGTCCCGCGTATTAGAAAAAACTATACAGGAGGAAGAGCGTTCTTTTACAAAGCTCCCCAACTTTGGAATAGCCTCCCTATTAATATACGGGACTCAGACACACTCCCAATCTTTAAATCTAGACTCAAAACATTTCTATTTGCTCAAGCTTTTGAGTAATGTCTCATTACAATTTTCTTCCTCTTACAGCTTATCCAGCAAATATAAACCCTGTCCTAATCATCTGCTTTCTTTTTCTCTCCCCATGTCCTGAGCTGCTGCTACCAGTGCCCATCCCACTCCAGCAGAGTTTTATAAAACCATTCTAACCCCTTTTTCTTCCCTCCCCTCTCTGTTCTCTCTCTCTATCTTTCTCACATGTGCTGAGACGCCTGGCCGGCCGGTCTTCCTGGATGCGTCCGTCTGTGGTTCCAGCTTTCAGGAATCAGCCCTGTCCTTCTACTCAGAATTATCACACAGCCCTTCTAACTTCTGCTTTTTGTTTCTCTTTCTTTCCTTTCTGTTTTCTCTATCTATCTCTTTTACATGTATGGAGATGCCCTGTTCCTGATGTTCCCAGCCTGGCTCTCCACTGCCCGCTGTGTCGTTCTCCGGCTCTGCAACCCTGCACTGATTACCATTAACACACTCAGTATCTGTTTCTGTATTAGCCATAGCTCTATAGTTTGTGCCCATCACATTCTTATATTCATAAATTAGTACCTGTTATATTAGCCATAGTTCACATTAATTCTCTGTACTGTTTTTGTTCTGTTATTTGTTTGTTGTTTGTTATTTGTTTGTACTGAGCGGGTCAACCCGAGTAGGATGGGTTCCTCTGACTGAGTCTTGGTTCCTTCCAAGGTTTCTTCCTCTTAAAGGGAGTTTTTCCTTGCCACTGTGTCACCATAAAATTGGCATCTCTGTGGTGCTGCTCATAAGAGGCGTGGACCTGTTTTTCCTGTAAAGCTGCTTTGTGACAACCTTTGTTGTAAAAAGCGCTATATAAATAAAATTGAATTGAATTGGTAACTAATTACTTTTATAGTGGAGTAACTCCGTTAGTAACTCAGTTACTTTTTTGGAGAAGTAACGAGTAACTATAACTAATTACTTTTTCAAAGTAACGTGCCCAACACTGCCTGGCATTAGGCACAGTGTCAATATGTTCATGATTATCTGCTCTAGAGATTCCTATTCTATTGCTAATACTTCTTAACCCTAGTCATGCTTAAATCTCTTTTTAAAAGAAGAAAATAATCTAGATGTGCTGTCTGCTACCAATTCACTACGAGAAACCTTACAATATCGTGCCTACAGCAACTCGAGCAGCCCAAAAAAGAGTACATTACCAAAAACATCCGGACCGGACTAGAACTTTAATGGACACCAGTCCTTCTCCCTCCTTTCAGGATCCAAGTCTGGTCAACTAATGTAACTCCACCACTTAGCAATCCAAACCTTATGTCTTCCATTCCAGACAACTGCTCAAGCAGCTCATATCCTATACAGCTTCAGCTGTGCATCAGTACATCTCAGCATACATGTATGTGTATATGTGTGTGTGCACGTGTTTATGCCTCCGTAACCTAATTTTATACTGTTACAGTTAGTTAGCTCTGTCCGCCGTGGCTTAGTGGAAAAGCCTGAGCACAGTTACAGAGCTTAATGTAATTTGCTGTCTATTTAAAGCCCTGTGTTTTGCACTGGTCACAGCCATGATGATGATGATTTTGATAGCGGACATTGGTACTAAATCAGCCCTAATGGTGATCCAGGGTCTGCAGAATGCTGCTGTTCTCCTTCCTGAGCCCTCCACAGGATATGAATTTTCCATGGCATTTTCATTTCCTTTTAAGATGGCCTTTTATGTGTCACTATCTGCCTTCAGTCATCCTGTCACCACAACCTTTTCTTCTGGCCTCTTAAAGACACACACACACACACAAGCACACACTGCAATATATTGCCATATGTTGAATTGTACCTCCTGTACACATATACATATCACAAGGCCAAGACATAGCCCTAATGTTAAAGTCAGAGATGTATAGAAACAAAATAGATCTACTTCACTACTGTACTTAAGTACTAAAATGCTGTATCTGTATCTACTGGAGTATTGTTTTTTTTTTTGTCCTCTTCCAATTTTACTTTACTACTTATTTACAATGAGTTTAATACTTTTACTTTGATACATTTGTATGCACTTTTCTATAAACTGCCCAGCTTCAACTCATGCACACATACTGTAAACGTCAAAACCACTGTCTCTTACATTCCCTATCTCTACCAGAAACTCAGTGGCCTTCTTTCTGCAGTTTCTATTAAATACAGACACAGAGGGAAAGGGAGAGAGAGCTCTGTGTGAGAGAGAGATCTGAGAGAGCTGGTAAACTAATGTAAAGGCATTGCATAACAGTAGCTGTCTCTTTTCTATTCGCCTTGTCCAGGAGAGAGCACAGCATGCCTGTAGGCCAGGGGTTATGGGTTTATGGTACCAGTCTGAGCAAAAGCCTGCACACACTCACTGCAAAACTAGGAATGGGCAATACAGAAACAAACTGCATCCTGATACTTTAAGACATGTTCTCAACACACAGGCTTGTAGATCATGTTTTAAACCCTCCAGTCAAAAAGTCTAAGGACAACAATTAAGTAAGACTAACTGTGCTCTTGGTAATGAAACATGAAGAAAAAAGTATTCACACAATAACAATAACAAACTAACTTTTAGTTGGATGTTGCACCCTGACTGAGTATTTATGACTATAATAAACAACCAGAAAACTGTGATGGAATAATAGTAGTTTGAATGTAGATACACCATATGGACAAAGACCCTCAAACACCTGTTCCTAAATTCATAGTTTTTGAGTAAAATCAAGGGTATTAAAAAAAAGAATTGTGTTTTTGTTTGAGTAACTGTCTCTACTGTACAGACAAGGCCTTTAATTAGATTTTAAAGCATTGCTGTCCAGATTTGGTTGGATTCAGCAACAAGAGCTTTGTGAGTGAGGCCAGAATGTTGGATGATAACCTAACCTCAACCTCATCTCCTCCCAAATATATTAGATGCACTGGACCAAAAAAAAGGGACATTTTTAAACACCTCAGCCTCACTCCTGAACTAAAAATAGCAACCAACCACAAATACCCAGACAACAATGTCCTAATGTCCAGTCAGAATTTTGTAACCATTAATAAAGAACTAGAGGATGCACAACACAAACTTTTTTAGCGACCGATGAGCTTTTGTCTTCAACTTTACATCTACAATGTAGATCAGCTAGGTACTTTGGTGGGAATCAATTAGATGTTTAAAATTAAACACTGTAAGACCTTGAGAACACTTTCCCAAATCCACAGCGATTACGAACTTTCAAGTTGGCAAAATGGCAACAATGTAACAGGTAAGAACGACAATAGCGGTGTCTGAAAAAATTATATCAAGTCAAGGTCCCATAGAAAGTCTAAACAAGCTATATGAATTTAAAGGTCAGTGACAAAAACACCAGCAGGTGTTGGAGACTCCAAGGATTTAAACTAACAGAACCTTTAAGGCCTGAGGCACTGCCACTCCACTGATTACAAATGCTATCTGTATCTGTGCTGTTGGGCTGAGGCTCTTAAAGGAAACCTCTGTCCCTGAGAGAGATAACACCGGAATGTAGGACGGTGAGTAAGCACTGTTAAACAAATGACTCCTGGTCTGGACAACAGCACACACACACACACACACCCAGAGACAATACAACACTGTGATTTTTTTTTTACCTCTGGCAACAGTATGACAGCATCACAGTCAGCTACAGCATGCGCAATATAGTAACTGACCAAAACAAAGGGGAAAACACTACTTGTGTTTGAGCTTTGGGGTGTAAAATATTGATATATCGAAGTTTCACAATATTATTTTTGCAATACTGTATCAATTAATAAAAATACAGATTTTTAATGTACGGTATTTAGATTGCATGTTAAGTTTGAGGTCAGACAGTGGTCAATTTTGTGTTGTGTTTTGACCTCAACCACTAGAGGGCATTTTTGTACTCTTTCATTAGATCTATGCTATGATCAATGGTATGACTGCATAGTTTTCTATAATTTTTTAAATATATATATATTAGTGTGTTTTTATATTATGACAGGTTTTTTATTTGATTTAAACCATCACAAAATATTGCCATGCTTAAAGTATCACAATATATGGCAATATACTGATTCAGCAGAATATCCAGCGTTCCTGCCCTAATTTAAAATTTTTATGTCAACAGGACACAGACACAGTCATGGATGTGTTTGTGTTCATCTATCTCTCTCTCTCTCCCCCACTGTCTTTCTCCCTAGAGGGCTCGTTTATTTTTAGCTTCATTATCCAATAGTCACTCTCCCCTTCACCAGCTGGACATAAACTTGATGCTGGCACTGAGCCCAAAACATACTCCAGCCCATGTGTATGTGTGTTTGTGTCTGTTCCTGTGTGTGCTGGTCTGGGTGGGTGGTGTATAAGCAAACACTGCTCTGTGCCAGACAGCACTCTGGGTGTGTTGTGTTTTTTAAACGAGCGGAGGACTGCGCAATTCGCGCAACTTACACAACCAATCGATTTTTAAGGGGCTCCCAGTGGATCTGGTATTGCTATAGTGTCATAACATACCACATCAGTGATTCGTGTTGCCCTGGAAACGTGTGTCGTTCATGGTCTCTTAACCACATACACCCACCCACTGGGAAAGCCTGGACTTTCATTAATGCACAATACAGTTTGTGGTAAGGGGTGACTGACTATATATATGCCGTGTGTGTATGGTTTTGTGTGTGTGTGTCTGTGTAAATGAGAGAGAGGGAAAAAGCTTTGCTGGTGTGTGCAGTTCTGCTCATGATTATCACACCCCACCTAAAAACATGATGTAATCTTTCTCAATTTCATGGCTGCCTCTATCTCTTATTGTTGCTCTGTGCCTTTATCTGTTGCCTTGTTCTGTTCTGTTTACTCCATAATAATGCATATGTGCATGAGTGTGTGTGTGTGTGTGTGTGTGTGCGTGCATCTATCTGACCTTCTGTCCGAGCTTGAAGGAGAAACAAGATTGCCATATTTTGCCACACTAGTGGAGAGACCTGGAACACTCATACACATATCCATAACACACACTGCATAAAGAGGATCAAGGCTCTCAGTCTGGGCCCTCCTCACACGTGAACGGCCTCCATCTCTACTTAGAACCTTGCAGGGGGTCAAGTGATCAAAGGTCATCAAAATACCTAATAACCTGCACACGTCTGCCTGGCATCCTGTTACTGATGGACTCTCCAGACAGCTGCCGTGTTTGGAGCTGACTGTGTCATGAGAACATTCTGCACAAGACACACCGTGCTTGACCCACATACCCAAAACACCAGTGACCTCAAAGGCCACGACTGAGGGGGGCTATTTGTGGCTGTAGGGAAGAGTATGAAGGTCTCCTTTTGAACAAAACGCTACTGATATAAGTTTACTTGTGGTCCTATTCTGTTTGTCTATAACAGTAGCCTCTGAACTCTGTAACAGTAACCAGCTTTTCAATAATGTGTTTCATTAGATGTGTCCCTAGGAGGTCTAGGATGCAGCTGAGTTGAGAATATCTCTCAATGTTGCTGCAGTGTCACCACATGACATCTACATGTGGCATCACCACAAAGCCTCATTAGACCATTCCATATGTGTGACCAATTGGCTACTGAGAATTAGTCATTCATAGGACAGTCCTACCAAGTAGGCTACCTGCTAACGAGGCCATTAGGTGCTACATGCACCTGCCAACCAACAGTCTTGCCTGCATTCTGCATCCCCTTGGTTACAATAGCTGTGTCTGAAAAGGAAGAAATTTTGTCAACTCAGGCAGAATTCTGAGGAAGGGAGGCACTCCATTCATGTCTTAGGATTCACATTATCTTTGTTACATTATGTATATTTGAATAATGAGCAGGCTAAAAACTTTACTACAGTAACTTTACTACTACTGTCGTCCTCAGCTATATGGGCTGTGTTTCTCTATACTTCATATTAACTGGTTTGTTGAATGTTAGTTATGAGTTTGGCAAATTGCTTTGCTAGGTGCTAGGAGAAATTCTTGCTCTTTGTCAGAGTCTGACTCCCCTTTGCGAGGACAGGTGTGCCTGTGTAAAAGATTAGAATGGGTTAATCTACTCTTACAGTAAATAAATTAATTCCCAGTCTAAGAGCCTGTGTTCATTCTGCTTGCACACTTGCCTGTAATCCAAAGTGGAGTGTGATTCCCACACAAAACTGGCTCTTTTTCCTCTGCTTTAATGGTTTAACTGGCTATAATTGGTCAGAAAATCCGAACCATCAAAATACTTTCACACTGCAGACAAACCGGACCATGGTTCAGCAGATCTGGGCCGAGACCACCTTCTTTTGGTCGGACCAAAAGGGTCCAGAGACACTTTTACACTTGCTACTTTGGTTCGGACCACCAGACAAGGCAGACGTGAAAGCACCTTTAATCAGAGGTAAATATTAAGAGAATGCTAATATTGCAACATAGGGTCAAATTGTTGCCCTTGTTTCAGGTACAGAAATCTTCATCACTTCAATACCTTAGTGTATGCAGCAAGGCATAAACCTGCATTTATAAATGAGATAAAAGAGGCTGGTAACGTGGTAACGCTGTAACCACATGAGCGTTTACAAGTGTAACGCTGTAGGTGTAACTATCTGCACGTGTATAAGAAAGGGCTAGTACCGTGGTAACGCTGTGACCACGAGGGCATGTAACCTTTCGCACGCGGACTGGCGCGCGCGCACCCGTGCGTGCGAGCCTACATCCCTGACATGGGTCCAGCCGCGCGCGCTGTGCACGAGAGGATTCCCATGAGGGGGAAACAGGCGCTCGAGCCAAACACAACACATTAGCATCATCCAGCAGCTGCCGCTGTTCAGCCCCGCCGTTCACTGAGCGCTCGCTGCCTCGTGACTCACATTCATTTACTCACATTCAGCTGACTTCATTCACTTTTAATCAGATTAAAAACAGAAGCGTGTTTAAAAGCGGTGTAACAGGGGCTGAGCTCACCTCCCTCCCAGAGTGCCTCTCAATAGCCTTCTTCACCTTGCCGTACGTGCCCCTCCCCAGCGTCTCCAGCAGCTCGTAGCGGTGCTTCAGGTTGTGCTTGTGGTGGTGCTTCTTCACGCCGGAGCTCCGCTTGTCCTCGGCCGGCAGCGGCGAGGGAGAGGGCGGCTGCAGCGCGCCTGGCCTGCCCGCTGCGGACTGCAGCGCTTCGGCCAGAGAGCCGGGGGGCTGCCGCTGAGGCGAGGCACAGGCGACATCCATCACCGGCAAGGAAACCAGTGAGGAATCTCCCACTCGATTAAACGTCTTTCTATCAACTACCACGTGTTTAATTATCCAAAATAATAGGTAATAATACCAGCTAATAGGCCTAATTATAGCATATAGTTTATAATAATATAATCATCAATAAATTAGCTATTAAATTACGACGCAATGTTTAACTACTTAGGTTAGGTTAACATATATAGATATCTAACTAGCTTAACTAGGTTATCTAGGCTGTGCTATGATTGTCAGCGACCCCTCGCTTTCATATTAACGCTAATGCTAGCTAGATTACAGTAGGCTACACTAGGCTAGTTATTAACTAATATAACTACCTCTCTCTATATATATATCTATATATCTAACAGCTATTTACTACTATGTATCTCACTAACTGAGCTAACCTAGGATACTACACTAAAGACAAAGGCAAAGAAGCAGCAGTGTAGGCTGACTTAATGATTAGAAAATGAGCTTCGTCTCTACGCGTATAAACCAGGTATAATATTTTACAAGGCATTTTAAAACAGAGCCAGGTTAATTAGATATCCATACTAGCGAGGATGTGAAATCAGATTCGGACCAGATGCACTAAAAAAAGGTGCACTAAAGACGCCCCTTTCTTCACCGGGTTATTATCTCGATCTCATGTCTGCTCGCTTGAATTCGCCACAGACTCATCAGATAGATACTCGATAGCCTGAGAAAAAAATAAACAAAACAAAAAATCTCCTCAAGTCTCTCTTTCTTTCTCTCACTATCACTCTTTCTCTCTCTCTTTCATTCTCTCTCTCTATCTCTCTCCCTCCGCTGTGTAATTATTAGACCATCTCTGTGTAAGACAGTGCGGCCGTGTAGCCTACGAGCTCTACCGCTAACAGATTCACCGAAAAACCGAAGCCATGAACAATAAATCAACAAACGAGTCAAAAACCTCATCCGTCATTGCTTCCCGAGAAAGCAGCGACGAAGCCGGCGGCGCGTCTCCCTCATTCTGTCCGCCGCTGCGGAGCGGCCTGGCTGAGCGGAGCTCCGGCCGAGGAGCGGGGGGTCCATGACCAGGAGAGCAGGGGCTGCTGTGTGTGGAGGAGCCGCGCCGTCTTCTCTACTGCCTTCATCTCTACGGACTCCTCTGAGCGGGCCGGCGGGTCTGCGCGTCTCTCTGGCTCTGTCTCTGTTCTGCTCAGGGCTGCGGAGGGAGACGCGTATAAAGAGCAGCGGGCTGGCTCGAGCTGGGGGCGGGGCTACAGCTGCAGACTTGGGGGCTTTCCCCTCTCACACGATGGAGGATCTTCAGAGAAACACAGACCTTTAATAAGTGCTCTAGCTAACTAGCTAATTGGTTTCTAACGAATTCAGTTTACTCAAATTTAGTTCCATTTAGAAAAAAATAAATGGTTTAATATGATTCATAAGTAATTATGTTCATTTAAAATATAACTGACCATGATGAAAAAGTTTGAAAATCAAATTGACACAGCTTGGGCAATGAAAAGAGGTTATCAGGCTGTTTGTTTACATGTCCAAAACATACAGCTCTGAGACCACTTAAAATAAGAGACCACTTAAAAAGTTTCTTTGATTTTACCAAATAAAAAAACCCTCCGGAATATAATCAAGAGGGAGATGGATAATCACAAACCATCAAACCAAGATGAACTGCTTGATTTTTTGCACCAGGAGTGGCAGAAATTTATCCAAAAGCATTGTATAAGACTGGTGGAGGAGAACATGCCAAGATGCATTAAAACTGTGATTAAAAGCAAACCATGGTTATTCCACCAAATGATCTGAACTTTATTAATATGAACTTGTTTTCTTTGCATTATTTGTGGTCTGAAAGCTCTGCTTCTTTTTGTTTTTTCAGCCATTTCTCATTTTCTGCAAATTAATGCTCTAAATGACAATACATTTATTTGGAATTTGGGAGAAATGTTGTCCGTAGTTCATAGAATTAAACAACAATGTCCATTTTACTCAAACATACATAGCAAAAACAGAGAAACTGATTCAGAAACTTAAGTGATCTCTTATTTTATTTTTTACCAGTCTAGCCCTCCTCTGTTCACTCTCAGCATTCCGAAATCCAGGAAAATATGTTGCTGAAAATATGAGATATTTTCAGCAACAGCTGGAATTTATGCATTTCCTCAGAATTAACTGTCAAATAACTGCTCAATTTTTTTTCATGCTTGTCCTTCTCCCGCCAAATTTCACCTTTGAATGACAAACGACTTTGCCTGAATGTAGTGCTTTTAGTGACAGTTTTTTTCAGTAATTAAGCATATGTGTTTTTGAATAGAGAGTATAGTAGCCTATATTTTCCAGCAAAGGTGTCCACCAAAACTGTCATCACCACCAGTATGACCATGCTGGTCATTTTGGTTGACCAACTAGTTTTTTTGTAATCAAATCAGACTTGTGTGGACATTACAAATGTATATACGTGGGTTGCTGATTTCAAACCACCTTCATATGTGGGTTGGAACTGGTTAGCAAAAATCGTATTTCATGTGGTAAAGTTTGAGTACTGTATATAAAACCTGCACAAATAAATCGCACCAATGGTGAAAACAAACTAGAGCCTTATAGACCTAGAAATTGACCTGAAAACACAAATATACAAATCATCGATAAAGGATGAACTGTAAAAAACTAAAACCAGAGTTGGTGTGTGTACGTGCACACACACGTACTGTACACTCTTGTCTGCATCTCAAATGTACTCAGACATACTGCAACCTCAGTCTGCCTCTGAAAATCAAGATTGCATTCCTTTGGTTGCTTCTGTTTGGGTATAGTACAGTACATTTCCACAACTGATTGGACAAGAGGAAGTCTGAGTCAAACAGTCTCCAAATTGAGCGAGCTGTTTTCGTTTGATCTCTGTAGCTTCAAGAATCTGGGGCATTCGCTGTTTTGGTCTGCAGTGGGTCAATGGAGCATAAACTGAAATAGTAACTCTCTCTGTATGTGTGTGTGTGTGTGTGTGTGTGTGTGTGTGTGTGACTAAGATTGCATCTTTGTCGAAGCTTGGCCTGAGATGCACCCTGGTATCAAATGTCAGAGCCGAACACTGTCATCTAGCGATGAAAAAGCAACAGTCACTCAAACGCTGCCATTGGCACATTCTCCAAAGGACATCCAACATAGCCGTAACTCAAGCATAAAAGCCAAATCCCAAGATATCTGCAAAAACAGAATTAGAAAGTATACTCACTCATAGTCTGTTGTAAAGCTATGATTATAAAGAGCAACTTGTTCTAGAAAGGAATTATTGGTACCAGTAAAAAGAACTGAGCAGTGATGACGAAAGGAATATTTTAATCCACACAAATGATTCTTACCTTTCACAAGGTGTTATGTGAACCCTTCCTGATTATTGTTTTTGGGAATTACAATAAATTCCAGAAGAAAAGACACTAATAACTCAAAACATGTAATCTAATCTGTAATAGGAAGATTGCACAAGTGTTCTTTGAACATCACTAATAAACGTCCTAACTTGTCCTAATTGTGCAAAAAAATAACTCTTCATATAACAGATTTAGCATGTGTATTATTTATATTCTGCAGATTTTTTGTCTACTGAAATTTGATGCTTTCATTTTCTGCTGGGCCTTGAACAAAGATTTCTTTGAAGATATTTTATTCAGGTATTTGGCCCCCTGCAGGCATTTGGCAGAGGCTGCTGACTGCAATCATTTCAGCATCATCAGCGGCATCTGCACAGAGAAAGGGCAACTGAACAATGCACCACTGAAACACATGGTAAGAGAGAGGGAGAGAGGAAGACCATTAACAAAACTCAAACTGACAGAAACCTGCTAGAAATTATTAAAGAAAAGAACTTGTTTTTTTTCTGCTCTTTTTATGTTTTAGGGAAGATTATGTTTTACATCCACATTTTACTGTATACTAAATAAGTAACCCAAAGCAAAAGTTTGGGAACCCTGCATGGTATTCACCTAATATCATCCTCTTTAGCAAGTATTACAGTCTGTAACTGCTTTTTATATCAGCTTCTTGTTTGGGTTTCTCTTGCCCTTTCTTGCAAAATATTCTTGGTTTTTATTGCATGCACTGTTCTTTTGAGTTATATGATGTTTTGTATTGTTTCTGTTTTGGACTTCACACTTGGCATTCACACTTGGACCTTTTGAGGTAGTCTATAGTTTATCTAGCTGTAGAAGTCATCCACCTTACATCTGCAGTTTTTTCATGTCTGCTACCAGACTTGACTGAATTTTAATCCATTCTTCTCTCTACTCGTCAGAAGTTTCCCCTGCCACTGGCTGCAACACAAGTCAAAATGATAATCCATCCCCACGTTTAACAGTTCGAGAGGTGTGCTTTTCATGAATTGCTACACTTTTCTTTATCCAAACCTGCCTTTGCTCATTGCAACCAAAATGTTCATTTTTAACTAATTTAAGACTTGCTTTCAAAATCTGTCTTGTTTAGAGGTTCCATTGAAAAACTGAGGTACAAATTTGTGGTAAGGCCACAGGACAGGTTTTTCACTGATGACCTTTCTATGAAGATCATATTTGTGCAGGTATTTCTGCAGGATACAGTGCATTTAGACTTGAGATTCTGCAAAGTTTTCCACAATGTCTTGGTTAGGTCAAACAGAGGGTTTAATGTGCCTTTCTAGCAGCTAAGAGACATTTTCTTTAATAGTTTTTTTTGCAGACCTCATCTTGACCCCTACATTTCTTTTTTTAAAAGACATTTCTTAATTAAATCATCTTCTTATAGTCTTTTTTCTGCGTAGTGGGCATTAATTATTTACATTTTCAGTCAGCTGCACAGAAACCATGGCTGCTGAATGTTGTGACAAAGTTTGAGAAGTCAGAGTATTTATAAATTGCATCACCTTAGCTTTGCGATGATTGTGAACAAGCCATTGCTACAAACAACAAATCTAAAATACGTATCAAAGTGCAGCCTGTCAAAGTAAACTGACCAGAGAGGGGGAGGGTCTTGTGCTGTGCACTCAAAAAAACACACAAAATTACTGGGCTTTTAATAAATAAATTATAAATTATACAGGCTGTGTATTTACTAATAACAAAACTTACTATTAAAGAACATCTTTTTTATTTAGCTGAGCCAAATTGACCTGTGTTGTTGTCAAAACTGACAGAAATACCAGATACTTACAGATGTAAAATTTGTTATTAAATAGATAGTTTAATATGGCTTGACAATCAGGTAGCCAGAGCAGGAGAAAAGACATAAAATAATCCAGATGTGGGCGAGGTCCAAAACAATAACATCCAGTACAATAATAAGAACAATGCAAACAAATCTAAAGGACAAAGACTAATATCTATAACCAAAAACAAACAGAGAACATTCACATAATAGCAGAATAGCACGTGGTATGCAACTACAAGTGTGTGTTGCCAATTCGCAAAGTATTAATGTCAACAGAGGGGTATATCATCCCTGTCCAATGAAAGACAAGTATCTCCAAAACAGCAACTGTACAGGAGAGAGAAAAAACTTTCTAAACTTTCAATGGAAGTCAATGTAATCCGATCCGTTCATCAAGAAATTTTGGCACAGTGTAAGGGCCGGTTTGTGTGTTTAAATTATGAAGTAAACTAAAAAAACGACAAAAATTAGATACTTGTTTTTCATTGGACAACATCAATATATGCACAGGTTATTGTGGCTAACAGGTGAACAGACATTGGGACAGTAAATGACTAGAAGTCAGATGATTGAGGTTGGGGGGGGGGGCTGTCTGGTGGTAGATGTTAAACATTTGACAGAGGGAGGTGGATAATGGGAAATTGAGTCTCTGGAATAAACAGAGAAATAGGGGAGTGGTCCAAAAAAGTGCCAATAGTATATGCACATAATCAAGCACTCGTTACTTTTGCTGTCTTGAAAAAATGTATTACATATTTAAATGCCTTTATATTCTATAACCTATAAACCATTACAGGGTTCGGTATCTAATCTGATTTACTTTAACATCATACCATTCCATTAAAACATTTATAATTAGATACATCATTATTTGTCCATTCTATTTATTCCTCTGGTGTAACAGGGTGGACCATCACACAGTATGTGAGTAAAACCAGGTCATTATGAAAGTGAAATCAAAAAGGGCAGTTAAGTGTGATGGTTGTGAAATTGTGAAATCATATTGCTCAACATTGTGTGGACACATTACAGCTCACCCCATTAGACTAACAGGAAAAAATAAGATAGATTAAGATGTATTTTATTTCAAAATTTTACAGTCAAACAGATGTCTGTTTCACAATGAAATAAAACAATACATAAAATAGATCTTAATGGGTCTTGATCAAACAACTAAAAAACATTACAGAGTCCATCTAAGGACCACGTTAAGGACATGTGAAGAAACATAGAACTGATAATAATTAATTATATTTTATCGAAGTATGAGAGAACACATTCGTAGATTTATTTATTTATTTTTATACCACCTTTATACCATTCAGGTTACAAAAGGGTGGCTAACTCAAATAACTGGGTGTACCCTTAACAGTACTTCTTTCTAACAATGTCGGATCTACAATAGCTCCATAGGTAGCTGAAGACTACTGCTGAATGGTTGACAAAGCTGGAATGGTTCATTGATGATGACATCACTGAAGATTTGTTTTCTCTTGTGTTGTCTTAAAGGTCAAAAATGACTTGCTTCTATCTTTAACAGCAGAGAAAACCCCCTCAATGCTTCTTTAGTCCAAACTTTAATGACTTTCCCAGAGTGACGCCAAGAGAAAGTGAAACACCGACTTTGTTCATACTTAAGTGAAAGCTTTATGCCATCAGGAGACACACAGTGTCTTGGGGTCATTTCTGACACTTAGAACTTAGAATAGAGTATACAGTACAAATTTCTTAAAGTATTTTTTTCTTTACTTAGTTGAGTATTTCTTGTCATAATATGGATTAGAACATTACCTAAATAGAGCTATTCACTGTATACCAACTCTACCTCTTCACAACTTTACAACTGATGCTCTCAAATACATTAAGAGTCAAGAAATTCAAGTAATTAACTCTTGACAAGTTCAGCACAGCTGTTAACTGAAATGCATTTCAGGTGATTCTATCTCTTAAAGCTGACTAAGGAAATCCAGCCAAGATGTGCAAAGTTGTCACCTAAGCAAGAGGTGGTACTTTGAAGAATTTAAAACATTTTTTTTTAACACTCTTATGTTTATTAATTAATTCCATATGTTTTATTCATAGTTTTGATGACCTTTTACTTTACATCTAAAAAGCAAAAAAAGTTTTTAAAAAAGCACTGAATTAAGAGTGTTTCAAAACTTTTAAATGGTACTGTATACCATGTATGTGTATATATTTTTTTTTTCAATGAACATTTATACAATACATTCACAAAATTAAGGTTAAATTGACTTCCACTGATTTTTTTTCCTTTGTTAAGGTAGTGACAGTGTGATAGTGACAATACATAGATTTACAAATTACAATAATTGTGTATACTTGTGTTCTTTCCAATAGTGTAGCCTGCACCAATAGGCTTAAAATGTATTGGGAAAATGGCAGAAATAACATATGACCAGTGTACTTAGTAAATATTAAGTGTAACTTAATATATTATTAATCATGTTAAGAACGTATTAGTCGTGGTTTGATTTAAATGAATAGTTCCAAAATAACATAACTTAAGTACAAAACAATTTCAACACAATTCTTGTGTACTTTCTGTTTCTCAAAAAAAGGTTTAATGTTACTTTGAAAGAGGATGTAGATGTAGATGTGGTTAAAGTGAGGATGGGGCATCATATCATGTTTTCTTTCTGCTGTAACTACCTTTACCGTTCACCAGCTAGGTTGAAAAAGTCTTTAAATAGGAAAATCACCACAGTAAGATTTTTTTGCATGTTTAGAACACATGTAGCAATAAATACATGTTTCATTTTAACCTAAACCACATTAAGCTTCAAGCTTAATGGCCTTACCCCTCAGTAATGTCTAGTGTTAACCTCAGTAACTCAGTGAGAGTAAAGATGGAATGTGCTGTGTGTTTTTTCTGCACTTTCTGCTCTTTTTCTCACAGGGACCTGCAGAATGTCTGGACAAGGTCACTGCTCTGGCATTTTACTTTCCACATGGGCACACCGAGTCCCACAAGGAATAAAAACACGCACTCACATGCTCATACACAAACAAGGAGCCATGTTTTTCGCAGACACCCTGTTTACGTGCATGCTGTGGAACATTGCTGACATGAGCTCACACGCACATCTTATATTCTGAACACTGACAAGAGGGATCCACCTGCTTCAGAGATGGAAAATGCAGCCTGCTGCCAGCGGTCGGGCGAGGGAGACCAGAATAGTGTAGCTGAAGGGCTGAACACAAGAGGACACGCATGCAGACATACTGTCAGAAGAAGGAAATAGAGGGGGCAGACAGACATAAAGGCAGACAGACTATATTAATGTAACTTTTATGATCCTACAAATATCTAATGATGTTGCAACCAGTGTTTAACCATCCTTCAGAGCATTAGCACATAAATGCTGCATACAGTAGATCCTATTTCCTATTGGGAGGGGAGTCTTCCTATGATTCATGGGGAATACATTCAGAGTAGAGAAGTCAATCTGCTAGAGACAATAAATCAATTTGTTCTATATCAGGTTTAATGCATGTAGATGTTGAATTCAATTGTATGCTTATACAACAATTAATAGTGTCTGTTCTGTTGAAAATAAGGAATAATTTTCAATACAATACCGATTTTGTCATCTTTCCCTCCATGTGAAAAGGAACTCTTCAAATTTTCCACAAGAAATCATGTTACAATGACGAGGTTTTTTGTGTGCAAACTCATATAACTCATTATTCAGGAACACATATTTACCCTAATTCCAACAGCACTAGAAGATGACATAAGCTATTTATGCTGTTTACACCAAATTTAGACCCTACCATCCTTATACCTTAGCAGAAATTGAGAATTATCCAATCAGACTGTTTTTCCAGTCTTTGTCCATCTCGTTTTGTTAAAAGTATGACCACTGCAGCCTCAGCTTTCTGTTCTTGGCTGACAGAAGTAGAACCCAGGCCTCTGCTGTTGTTTTTCATCCAGGTCTAACATGCTCTGCATCCTGTAATGGTTCTCTGCTCAGTACACTTGTACAGAGTGGTTTTCTGAGTAACTGTAACCTTTCTGTCAGCTCCAACCAGTCTGACCACTGTCTGTTGACCTCTCTCATCAAGAAGCCCTTCCTATCTAAAGAATTGCTGTTCTCTGGATGTTTAGTTTTATTTGTGTTTTTCTGAGAAAACCCTAGAGACTTTTGTGCTGAAAATCCCAATTGACCAGCAGTTCTACCAGGAGACTTCCAAGACAAAAAAAATTAGAACTTTCTATGTACCGGTAGACAAAATATTTACAATTACAGAACAAAGCAAAAAAAAAGTAAAAGTGTTTGATTTAAGAAAAAAGTGTTTTGAAGAATGTTTCATCATCAACCTAGGTCTTATCACATTGGGACCCTTGCAGATCCTCATCCTGCCATGTGTAGAAGGCAGGGGTGGAGCCAAACCCCACATCAACTGTTTGGGACCACCCTAAAGGTGGTGGGGAGGACGGAGGGGAAAAGTGAATTGATCTAGAGTTTTTTTAAAGACAGGTGGAAGCTGGCGATTGGTTGAGTTTACACTGAGCTTATGTTTCTAAAAACCCTCAAACCAGCAACAATCATGCCAACAATCAAAATCAGTGATTTCACCTTTTTCTCGCTGCTTCCCTGTATTGGCATGACTGTATTCATTGCACTGCTGGATATGGATTAGGCAATCAAACACTTGCAGGAATAAACAGGTGTACACCTCATTCTAATCAAGCTCTTGGTGAGTTTAGAGGACTAACTCCATAGTGACTGCTGTAAAATGACAAGCTTAATAAAGTAAACAAAATCTATGTTATTATGTTCATAAGGTAACATGGCTAATGTTTAGAGACCATTTATATCCTGCATAGCAAATGCTTCCGAAGCACCATTCTGCACAACACCCACCTCAAAAATAGCTTCTTCCTTTAGGCTGACAGAGCTCTTTATAGTAAACACTATGGGACTGCTGTCTGTACCTCATTTCCTGTGTGTTCTACTGGCTTAGTCAGTGCCTACTTTCAGACTGTACTTTATACTCTGTCATACCACAGTGACTGTATTTATAACATTAGATGTATGTATTGTTAATTCTGTTATATTCAGATTAGTTTAATGCTAACTGTGGCATCACACTGTATCACAAGGTACTACATTTTGCTACACAAAGTAACTCACACCCATATTTTTTTCAGACTGACTAAAGGAGCATCCTGAATAGTAAAACACTTATATTACAAGGACACAAATAGATATGTGTCTGCTCATTTTTATCAAGTACTCTCTGAAAGTAAGTATTATATTTGAGCAGGGCTGACATATTGGCATCTCCTCATTACGTATGTGTTCAGGAACAGCATGGATGTTGTGAGACTTGTTTGTGGGGGGCTATGGCCTCCCCAATGGTTTTACCCCCCATTTTTTTCAACAGTGTTAACTGTATCCTTATATACAAATATAATGGAATATACTAATATAAGGGAGGCCATATACACAAGTATATGAGTCAGTCATGGTGGGGTGTCGAGACTTCACTGGTCAGTCACTTCTGCAAACCCTAAAACTCCTGGGAGTGAAAGTACTGCAATTGAACAGAACCATCAGAAATGACATGTCCAAGTAACACCAGGAGGTGTATTCAAATTCTTGTACCTAGGGGAAACCACCGCTGCCCTACAAGATCACTGAAACTAAAATATGGTGTGCAGAAATATACATCAAAAATAAAATAAATCATGAAAAGAGAAGAAAATTTGATCTCATAAAAAACTAATTAAAATTCTTAACAAATGACAAGAATGTTATAATGTCTTTCGAATAATGATATTTTGATAGGTAATTTAAGTCACTGTTACAATGATTAATAAGTGTGGTAATACATTGTATTTTCAGTGTGAAAAGAAATACAAATAATTAAATTAAGATGCTCCTGAGGAACAGTCCAGCAGTGGCTGCAGCTGCTGTAACAGAGGGACTGCCTGTGATTATGGTTGTGTTCTGCTGCCCCCTGCTGTACACAGGTTTGGAGGGAACTGGCCGTGCTTTTCTCTGGTTGGCTGATGGTCGCACCTCTGAACCAATGGGCTGAAGTCTTTGTAATTGGTGACGGGTAAAGCGCGAGGCTGAGCTCGCGGGAGTTTTGAGTGGCGGTTAGTTGTGCTCGGCCTGAAGAGAAAGAAACATGGCGACAGTGAGAGAGCGGGCAGCAGCGCTCAACCTGGCGGGGAAACTCTACAGTCCCATGCAGCGGCCTGTCGGTAAGACCCAGGGTTTTTAGAAGACCAACCGGCACAATTCCTCTACAGAACAGGGACTCGGTTACCATAACTGTTATTGAAGGGTTTGAGTTTAATGTAAAAATTCTATTCTAATGAGATTCTAGTCTTTAATTGATCTATCAGGGCGATAAAGTTACAAATCACAGCTCATACATTGTTTCCCTTTGGGATTATGAACTTCAGGTCAAATTTGGATTAGAAATCTAGATTTGAATGTGTTGGATTATTAAACATTTTTATAAGCAGCATTAAACACTAACTGGGGATGCAATGAAATTTAAACCTTTGTCTGGAACTGAGCAAAATGAAATAGTTTGCAGTTGTTTTATAAATTAAACAGCCTAAAGATAAAGGGGTGGGGGGAAGCTTCTGATGACCCTGACAATTTTTTTCTACAAAACTGCCGAAAAAAATTGTCCGGGTCATCAGAAGCTTTTTTTCCCCCCATTTATCTTTTTATTGGATGTCATTTCCTGAGTTCTGGGATTTTTAACCCATGATTAAACACTTAGTTTTACCTAAAAAAGTGACCTTAATTCAATGACCAGTTTTATTTTGTGAATACCATATTTTAAGAAAATGCTACTGTAAATAAGGTAAACTTTACTCCTTGTACTTTATTGTTCATTTGAACATTCTTTTACATTGCCTAGGGTTAATTTTGATGGCACATAGCAAACAAATTGTAAGATGGCTATAGGGCTGAAGATGCCTCCTCTAGTTTCTATTGCATGCTGTGAGTGAGTTGTAGGCAACCTGGAAAGTGATTTATGTAGTCTCCTATTGCTCAAGAGGGATGGATTTTTTTTTTTTTTTAAATACATCTGCAAGATATATAAACAGGATTTACTTCCATATGAATAGAATCATGGTCAGTATCTGTTTTTCGTTATTTTTTTTGTTCTTAAATAGAGAAGAACTGACAGCAGTTGTTTGCTCTGAAGTTAATATCTTAAGCAGCTGAGATGCAGTCATAGTTGTCTTGTTAATTGTTCTCACTGGTCAATACATTATTTGCTGAGCTCCATTTCACTAATTGTGATGCTACTTGCACAAACTCCCTAAAGCCCTGTTAAATTAGGTTAGCCACTTTAAAGTTTTATATTATTTAATTGATATTACTCACTTCTAAATTATTGCTATTGTTACGTGTGTTATGTTCCTGTAATTGGTAGTTTTAATATAGTAGTCTAAGCACAAGATGAAAAGTTCAGCACTACAGATTAAGTACCTAAATGTACCTTTTCAAAATCTTTTGTTGTGTAGGTCATCGGATGATCGGTAAGCCGTTCCAGTCCATGGTCATTTGGAGCAACATAATAGCCCACCTTCAAGCAGAGGTGAAAGTGAAGCGACGACGTCACTACCTGAAGTCTCACAGTAATTGCTTCCTGGGCTCTGATGCTGTGAATGTGATCCAGGCTTACATTAACCACAACAAGGTTTTGGGTGATGTTGAAGTACCCAGGGCTAAAGTGGTGCGTGTGTGCCAAGTGCTCCTGGACTGTAAGGTGTTTGAAGCAGTGGCATGTAAGTCGTTTGGGAAGGAGAGTAAGCTCTCCATGTTTCAGGATAGTGACAGCAGCCTGTACCGGTTCCTGAGCTCTCAAAACCCTCCACTGAATAGTGCTGAAAACACCCTTCCTTCTCCGACTGAACAGAGTCAAACACACAGCCAGCTCTACAGGTGATTCAATCCCACAACTCCCCCTGCTTTTCTAAAATCAGTTCAGTCACACCACCAATCTAGGTGCTCCATGTGAAGCCAAAACTTCTGTCACTGGGTTGGAGGTTTGCCCCTACAGTACTGCTCTGCCCTTACAATGAGTCATGTATGTTGAGAATTTAATAAAGTAATTGGGTTTTCTCTATTTGTGCTGGTGTTACCGGATAACTTAAAATTTCTAGGAAATTTTGCCTTTCCTGATGGTTGTAAAAGGACTCAATTTTTAAGTATGATGTCTTCATTCTTTCAAGTAGGCCACTCTAATTTAACCATAAATATTACATATGTATGAACCCTTTGGATAAGATTGCTTAGCTTTCCAATTACTGCTGCTGTATGCTAGGTCGTGGTTAATTCTGGTTTTTGGTGTTTGTTAGCTGCTGTGTTTTGATTCTCTATTGGGCGAAGATGCACTCCTGAGGGGGTGTCCAGTTAGTTTTGTAAAGTCTTTATTCTGCTTTTAATACAAAATGTTAGTTTTACTCATTCGACAAATATGTAAAATAGTTTGCCTTCGGAATCATTAAAGAACCTCCTTACCTAAATAATATTTAAATGACTATAAAAGATATAGTTTGCACAGTGAGTAGTACAACAGTCTTTAAACTGCAGTGGTTCCATCTAGTGGTTGAACAAAGAACTGCAGCTTCCATTGACTAAGGAGACTTCTGCAAACTTGCTGTAATTCTTAATTTGCTAATTATCTGCTTGGTTCTCAGTATTGGCTATACAGGAAAATAACTCTGCTGATGCCAATATAGCCCAGATCAATTTTGCCCCTCAAATCTGATTTTAATGTCTTTTGCATTACTTGCAACAATGACCAACAACCTCCTTAAATGCTGATACGTTTGTCAGCTTGCAAATCCAAACTGATCGCTTGTGAATAACAGTACAAACAGTCTTGGAGTGGGGACTTGGGCCTTATGGAGGTGTATCCTATTACTTTTCAT
Source organism: Astyanax mexicanus (assembly GCF_023375975.1). NCBI lineage: Eukaryota > Metazoa > Chordata > Actinopteri > Characiformes > Acestrorhamphidae > Astyanax > Astyanax mexicanus. The sequence continues at coordinate 46,084,816 of NC_064409.1, read as the reverse complement.
CACTAAGTTCTCCACCCCACCTCCGGACACCTTTTACATAATAAACTCCTTCATTAAATCTAAATGGCAAGAAGAGCGGGACCAATTTAACCATTGTTAACACGGACAACCTTCAAACACAACTCAAGATCAGATCAGACAGTTTACACTTCAGTTTACAAGATGCCGTATAGGCCACTCAAAAATAACACATGGACACCTTTTAACAAACACTGAAATACCATCTTGTCAATCGTGTAACACCCCACTAACTATAAAACACATCCTCATCGACTGTCCAGCCCATTACCATATACGAAAATTTTACTATCAAGAACAGAACATAAAGGACCTTTTTGGGAAACACTCACCAGGAAAGATTTTAAAGTTTTTATCGGATCTTAATATTAAACATCAAATTTGACACACATATAGAGGCATATGTAATATTTGAATCAACTGTGCATTTATATCTACGCATTTAAAACCAAGTGTATGCCACAAATAGGCAAATTTGTGCTGGAGTGGCAATAAAACCCCAACAACCAACCAACCTATTACTTTTCACAACATTTGTTGGAGCATGAAATTAGTTACAGTGTTGGTAACTGTTGCATTGTTTTGGATTCACATTTGTGGCATTTAGCAGACACTCTTGTATAGACTGATGTACACAAATGAAAATGCATTTCAATTTTGCAAATGATTCCGAAAGATCTGAAACTCAAGCATGCATTGATCTTAATGTACTACAGCCATGACCCCAATGTCTTGTACCTGCAGGCCAGATGACCCAATGTTGTTCCACAGTACTCCAGTGAAGTCAGACCACATTATAGATCTCCTCCTGGAGGAGCTTGACCTTAGCCCCAGCTTTCTGCAGACAGAGACATTACCACAGTCAGGTGGGTCTTGAAACATCTTTGTTTTGATAATCTTACAACCACTTTAGCCTTCAGTGTACCACAAACGCATTCATCTCACCATTATCAATTGAAATACCAGTTGTAATTTATTGTATTTTGTATAATTGCTTCTCACTGAAAACGTAATCAGCTAAAAAAAAAAAGTCTAAACTCTTTATGAAAGGTGGAAATGATCCAATTCTCTCTGTTTTTTTTTTTTTTTTCCAGTGGTCAATCAGGTTTGGCAGGAGCAGACTGTCCTACGGCTTCTGCAGCTGATTGAGCTCCCCCTGCTGGATGGGGTGTTGGACTGCAAAGAGTGTCACATCCCCCTGTCTGGTGCCAATAATAATGAACCTGACCTACTCTACACCAGTAACTACCTGGACAGAGAAATACTCAAGGCTTTTAAGGAATCACAGTGGGTTATGATCACCTTTGTGGGATTGGGGCCTATTTAATTGTAATATTAGTCTGGATTGTGTTCAGGGCAGCTGAAGTCTAGATTAAAACGTTGACTCAGGATTTTGCACAGTGTAGGAGGAGGACTGTGGTAGATTTTAGAATTTTTTTTTTCTGCCTTTCTGCAGAGATGATGAATGGCTCTCAGCAGCACTAGACCTGCTGGACTTCCTGCCGGACCAGTTGGTGGTTGAGGTGAGCAGGGAGCTGCCCAGCTTTTCACAGGAGGATTATGAGGAGGATGAAGGTCATGGCCACTCCAGGTCTACAGGCATTGAGAAGTGCAAAGCTCTGCTGTTTGACATTCTAGCCAAATACTATGGACATGCTAGTACACAGCCTCTTCTCTCCAGTGGCTTAAACAATGTCTACACAGAGATTACTGACCTTCTAGGTAAGTTAAGGGGAATGGCTTTAAACTAGCACTAGATGATGCCAGGTGATTAATACAAATAATGCCATTTTAAAAGCGTCAGTGGTTTGTTCACTACATATTAAAACTGCTGTTAAATGCTGACATCCAAATAATAACAGTATTTGATTACATTTGTTGGACCACGTTAGAAGAACGGTTAGGTGCTGATTCTGTTTCACAAGAATTGTTGGATTTGTTAGAGGACCTTCTCAGATGTTTCCAGCCAATAGTTTCTCTAAACAATACAGTATGGGATTCTCAGTTGCATGCCAATAGGTAGTACTAATTAATGATGAGTGTTAAAGTTGCCTTGGACTTCTGTCTTTTCTTGTTGGATAAAAGAATCTTCTTAATGTAATGTATGTATTGTAAAGTAATATAATGTAAAATGTTGAGTAATCTGTCCATTTTTAAGTGTGGGAAAGAGCTACTAATGTCTGAAATGATTAGAAAAATATCAGGAAACTTGAAATTATGCTTGATCACATTCTTGTGATTCAAAACAATAATAAATTAGTTAATTTAATAGTTTGTACACTTCCAAAACAATCTGCTCTATTAAGGTTAGTATACATTTCATAGTACTAATGTGTAGTCTAGAACACAGCTTAACACTTCAATGTGGGCTATAGGAATGTTTAATAAATGTTGATGAAACTGCAATAATTTTTATTTACATACAATGTTATTGCAATTACACTCAACTATCAAGCGATGCATAAATTACCTTTATTAATACGATGACCCCACAAGTTTAAATTTTAATGTATCTTTATTTTGCATTTTGTGTAAAAAAAAAAATCTGTTAACTTCAGTAACTGCTTTATCTGTAGTGAATGGGAAGTTTGATGTAGCTCTGGAGGTGTTGCAGCTGTGTTTGAAGTTGCTTCCTGTGGAAAGCAGAGAGGAGCTGTACAGGCTGCTGATGTTCATGTCGCTGGCAGCAGACCCAGCACATGTCAGACTCCATACAGAGGTAAGGATGTGTAATGGTGTCTTCCTTTTTATGTATGCGTGTATGAGAGAAAAGAAGATCCTGCTTCGTTTATTCTTTTCGTATTTATAAAACTTTTTTTTTTTTTGTATTCTTCTTTAGACCGAAAATCGGATGATTATAAAGAAGACCTTCTCTAAAGCAATCATTCAAAGCAAATGTTTGCCAAAGGGAAAAGTGGACTTGCTGCTGCTGTTCATGCTAGACAACTATCAGGACATTTTCAAGGTGTTTTTTTTTTTTGTCAGATCCTAAAAAATTTGACTTGTCTTTCCACCTAGCTTTCAGGGGAACTAATAACTAACATACAGTAGACTAGTAGCTCAAGTGCTAAACATAGGATAGAAATTGAAGTGTTTAAGTGGCTCATTATAAATGGCCCTAAATAAAAATTATTTTTCCTCTTAGATTCCTGGTTCTCTGCACAAGCTGGTCAGTGACAAACTGGAAGACATCCTGAAAAAGAGGGCTCCCAGCACAAGTAAGTAATTATGCAACCAGGAAGTGGGAAGATACTACAGCACAGCCTTGGTTTTCCCTTATCTTTTATTTCCCATCATGGAAACCCTAAATTTAGTTCTGTTTGCCTTTTATTGTGTGAACTGTATCTAAAGATTCAGGTGTGAAAGAATATTTTCTGAAACTGCAATCTGTGTGCAACCCTTCTCTCCAGATTACGTGTTCTGCCAGCAGATTTCGAGCAACTTGTATAACGACACTGTAAAAGAACTGACTAAGAACGAGCTGTTTGTGTTGCTGAAGAATATTGATGAAAACGAAAAGTATTCCATAAAGGAGAAGAATCGGCTACTGGCACAGTTTTACAAAAGCCATCCTGAGGTTTTTGCTCAGTATTTTGGGTCCAGATTAAGCACAATCAACTTGTTTGATCTGTAATTTTGCACCACTGAAGATAATGTACTGTGTGTGAGGTTGGTAAACATTTCGTGTGACAAATAAATAAAATAAATATTTTAAACTATTTGCATGTTGAAGTGTTGTTTGTGTTTTTTTTTTTTTTTGTTGTTTTTTTTTTTTTTTTTTTTTATAAAACCAGCTTTCATTTTCTTTTGAAAAAAATAATGCTATTTACTAGTTTCTAAACCTTCCTGTTTGACTTGGCAACAGCTGTAATGTTCACAGGTCAGACTGATCTATCACTACTCTTAGCAATACAGTACATTAATTATTCTTACACATTTTTTTATCTTAAATATAATTAGTATTTTGTCATTTTTCCTTCCTTACAGAAAATGGGCAATCAATAAAACTTTATGAAATGGCCTCGGTTTTGGTTTAAAATTTAATTTTTTGAAGCATTTATCACTGCTGAGTCAAAACAACTCGAACAGTGTGTAAAACACTAAATTATATTGTGGCAAACACTGCTAATGACTTCAAGAAAATGGGAGTGCAACCCCTGTGTGAGTGGCCAGGGCTCAGGTAGGAGGAGCAGTAGGGCTCCCTATCCCATGGTTCCCTGGTGGCCCACATTAAGAGATGGACCCACTAACGACATGTTCGTTAAAAGAACCATTCTGCCTCATATGGATCTTTTCTATTGAATGCCACAATATTTTTGCATAGAGTATAGACACATTTAAATGATTTTTTTATTTACATGTCCATTACTAATTGAACCAATTCAATTTGCTTGCTCAATATATTGTTTCTGTGTTTCTTAATACAATATAACTTTGAAATGTGTCAAAGTAATTTGTGTAAGACTTGTCCCCTCAAACACACTGGTCTGTTTACACACCCAGAAATGGCTGTTCTTTTACTCCACACTTTACCACACTTAGTTGGTAGAATTCTGAGGGCCCTGAGATTTTAAAAAAGTTTATTTTTTTAAAAATCTATATAAACGGCACAATGCATGTAGTGCATTTCCACAGATTAAATTCTGCAATCTGTTCCCCTCTCCTACTTATTTGTTCATCAATGTCAGTCGATTTATAGTGATTTAGTTTCAAGATTGCAGTGCCCAGATAACTACCTCAAGGTACTGTGTATCTTTTTAAAGGTCTCATTTGATCGTTTTTCAATAAATTTGGCAGTGGTCTCTAATATGAATAAATTCCCTGAGCTGATTTTGTTAAAGTGCTTGTTTTAGTTTGGTGGAGGAGTGGGTAGAAAAGAACGACAGGATTTTGGCTCTTATGAATCTTCATGACAATGCACAAGTATCTGATTGGCTACCAGAACTGTGATGCTCGTTCGACGATTCTACAGTCACAAGACAAGGTGGGTAAAGCCAAGAATCCTAATTTAAGTTTATTTCAGACTGGGGGTTTATTTCATTTCCTGATTCACTCATTTTTCAGTTTTTTTTTTTTTTTGCTAATGCAATGTGGGTAGAACTGTTACACATGCAGCATGTATATGCAACTCGGAGTGACCTACTGTATTTCAAAACGAGCAAGTACTAAATGCTTTCTAGCGAAATTGCTCCTTTAATAAACTATCTGTTCCATTTCAAACTTTTCAGGGCCCTTGGAGTTCTATCAATAAAGTTTGTAGCTACTTTGAGCTTGTAAATGGTGTAGAACAATCTATTTCTTTGCATTGACAATGCAATGCCCCTATCACTAGCATTGTAAGTCTGTTAGGAGTAGTAGCTAAAAGCACTGTGTTTCAGAATGCTTGGGGTGAATGAGGAAGGGCTATTAAACGCAAGTTTGTACTTGTTATGTTTCACTACACCTAATTTCAATTTCACACAGGATTTACACAAGATGTACCCCAATCTAGACTGACCCACATATGGAGCTATGGAACTTTAATATAGCTAGCATGTAATGGACGTTTACTGGGTATTTTAAGTTGGGAATTGTGAGGGAAAAGGTAGGGAATACCAGAGCATCCAGACTGTGTATCTGTGTAAAGAGATTTGCGATAAGAGGAAATAGTCAGACAGCTGTTCGGTCCTCCACGCTGTACGCGTTTCAAACGCTGATTGGCTCGTTCTTAGGCTCTCGACCAATCAGGGCGCAGTGCGTCGCAGTCCGCCTCCGTAGTAGACGGGGAATAGCGGCTGATCTGGGGCCGGTTCTTGTGTTTTCTCTAAATCAGGTTGTGGATGCGGTTCTGCGCGCGCTGAGCTTTTCCTGGATCAGGGTAAAGAAGCGTTTAAACGACCCCCGCGTTTCCTCAGTCTCCTCCTCCTCGCCGTCCCCCACCAGCATTTAGCGCCACACAGACAGACCGGGCTTGTTCATGGTGCGGGGCTTCGAGAGAAAGATGAAGTTCCTGGTCGCGGTGACAGTTATCGTCGGGTCGGTGATTTTCCTGCTCTTCCCGAACGGATCCGACGCTGACGAGAAGAAAAAAGGCCCCAAAGTTACGGCCAAGGTAAGGAAGACATGGCGGACTGAACGGGCCTCTGCAGGAGAAAAGCTGGAGGAACCGGAGAGCGCGGAGAGCTCGGGCTAACGGTTAACGGGAGATTGGGTTGTGCCTGAAATTTTACCTTGTTAGTAGAAACAGTAACTAGCGGATAGTTTACTTAACTAGCCAAGCTAACGAGGGTCTGAGTGCAGACTGACCGTGAACAGCTACTTAGCAACCAGGCTAGTTTAACTTCTCCCAGGAGAACCTCCAAAGCTAACTAATAAACACAGGCAGCAGTGAGAGTGGTGGGTGTGCAGAGCGCCGGGAGGTAGCTATAGCTAAAGCTAACTGCAGTAGGCTAGGCTAACTAGCTGTCTGTGCAGTAATTTAGCTGTTTAGCCGGAATGCGGAGGTACCGGCGCGATTAAACCCAAAACAGCAGCTTCTCTAACCCGTGACTGGTATAAAGCTTGCCGCAGCTTTAGTTACCTCCAACGCGAGATACATTTGCAGGTTATCACATCGGTTAATCTATTTAGCAGTCTGCAGCCGGGTGTTATGTCGAGTTATGCTACCCATCGATACGTGCGTCCTAAAGACACTGCGCATGCGCTGCCGTACACTTTTTTTTTTTTTTTATTATTATTTTCTTTTTTTTATTAATCTATTTTTGTGTGCATTAAACAACCTGGACTCACTTTCACTGCACAAATTAATAATAAGTACAAAAATGATAAAAAAAAATATATACAAAAATAATTTGTATTTATCTGTTTGCCATAACGTTACAATAATGCAGTGATTTATGCTATCCAAATATACCAGCTAGCTACATCTACTGGGAACATGCGTTAATATGGTGCTTCTTTAGTTTTTTTTTTTAACATAAATTATACACTAGGGGAGCACGTTTTGACAAGGTAGCACAACTCGACAGAACACCGGAGCTGTGGCTGTGTTAATGGTGTGTAATGGCGCATAGGCCACGTCTGCGTTTAACGCCGCTCTTTACGCCATGATGTTCACGCAACATCCAGGCTGGCTCGGCCCGGCCCGGCCCCGCCCTTTGACTGACAGCAGTCTGACCCAACCGTGTACAGGCACGCCCCGCCCCCTGCGCCGGTACTTTACTGTGACTGGTTACTAGTTCATACTTGTAGTGCAGAAGGGCAGGGTGTGTATGAAATACGAGTGAATTTTTACTTTTGTTTAATTTTGTTTTTATTTGATGGAACCCCCTTTTTGTATATGTATTAATTATTCTTATTTAGTCCTTTATTGTTTTAAGTTTAGTTTTTTTTTTTGTCTGATCTTACTTTGGTTTTAGCTTCATAATTTTTCAGTTTTCTTGATTTTAGTAAGGAAATAAAAGGGGCCAATATTTAAAAAAAGTTCAGCAGAAAAGGTTTTACATGGTCATTATTGCACAATATCTTGTATTTCTGTTAATCACAAACCTCAACCATTTATTCTCTCAGGTGTACTTCGATATCCGAATTGGAGATGAGGACGTGGGTCGCATTGTGATCGGCCTGTTTGGGAAAACAGTCCCCAAAACAGCTGAGAATTTCCTCGCCCTGGCTACAGGAGAGGTACAGTACATTTATTACTTATTTCCTATTAAATATATGTTCATCGTATATTTGTTTATGCAGGTCTAAGTGCTTTTGATTCTTCCCAACAGAAAGGATTTGGTTACAAGGGCAGCAAATTCCATCGTGTTATTAAAGATTTCATGATCCAGGGAGGAGATTTCACCAGAGGAGACGGAACTGGAGGTAGGAGACGCTATCATTGTATAAATCTTTACAACAGCCTGAGATATGTTTTACTAGATGGATACTCATTGCAAGTATACAGTACAGCAAACATTCAGTGCTACTTTACACAGTATGGGCAAAATAGTTGTATAATATTCCAATATGTATCAGTATTTTAATAAATTATACTGAGCCTAAGAACTCTGCAATGCATAGTAAAATATTTAATTAAGCATAGTTCAATAAAACCACTTCAATCATTGTCAGTATTTCTGGGGCCCAGAGCTCTACACTGTTTTTCATAAATCATAGCTCCTTAAACACAGATTGCAGCACTTGTCTCTGGCAGTTATTGTCTTTACCATCACTTAAATAATGTGCTTAACTCTCTAATAGGAAAGAGTATCTATGGTGACCGTTTCCCTGATGAGAACTTCAAGCTGAAGCACTATGGCCCAGGCTGGCTGAGCATGGCCAACGCTGGTAAAGACACCAATGGCTCCCAGTTCTTCATCACCACTGTACAGACACCATGGCTTGATGGCAAGCACGTTGTTTTCGGCAAAATCCTCGAGGGCATGGTGAGTGGTTTGCTTTTGGGTTAAAACTGAAGGGTAAAGTGGTTTAGGGGTACACATGGACATGTCTGTAATACTGTAATTCTTTAACATAGTAAAAATAGTTTATTAATTTCTGTGTTTTTGCTGACAGGATGTGGTGAGGAAGATTGAGGCCACAAAAACAGATGGCAGAGATAAACCACTAAAAGACGTCACCATCCATGAATGTGGCAAGATTGAGGTGGAGAAACCTTTTGCTGTGGCAAAGGAGTAAATCTCCCACTGGGGAGAAACAGGACTGTGGGTTTCGGGGGGGATTTGGCAGGTGTACCATACCACACAGTGTAGTGGTGTTTGTGTGTTTGGGACACTTAAATCGACACCCCTCACACTCCTCTACATCTGCAGCAGTCCGCTGAGCGGGGCAACATGGGTCCATCTCGAACAAGCATTCCAATGCGGTTGGTCTGACAGAACAACTACTTTTTGTAAACAAATCTCCAATAAAGGATCCAGGTTTTGTTACCAGTGTTGTATGCTTCTTGTTGGATACCTTTTTAAAATGTTTACCATAGAACATGGACCAAAAATAAATTCAGTGTTTTATTTTAAGAAAAATGTAAACAATAAATTAGATTGAAATGCAGCAGGACCGAATGGATTAGTTGAAATGCAGTGGTTCAGATAGGGATGAAAAGTAAAACTACTGCTTTGGTATCAAGTGACAAACACACAACAAACCATTTATTAGTTCTCAGGCTTCTCTAATAATGACTGTATATTCTCAGCATTCCAAACATGATGGTATTTGGTGCACATTAGATTGTAAAAGGGCCCGATCTTTAAATAAACGAACACTGATTCAGACTTTACTGTAGATGTGTCCTAGTCTGTAGATCTCCAGTCTTCAGTAACTGCAGATACATTGATTAAGTGCACGTACATGCATGTTCATAATCTATCTAATGCACTTATCCAGTTATTCAAGTAAATCATTCAGTGTAATTAAGAACTGTAATAAAGAGCAGGATTTCAGTTCAATGATCATATTTCAGTCCAGGTTATAGTTCATATTCAAGTAAAATTACTGGCAAACTAATGGGATTGTGTGCACGTAAACACACTCACTGACTGTTGTGCTGAATTCATGTGGAGTCTCAAACTTTTAAGCTTAATAATGCTTAAACCTGGTAAACTGACTGTAAATACAAGCATCCACTATCCATGTGCATACAGTTGTGCAAATGGAAAAAGGTAAAAAAAAAAACCACATCTAAATGATCTTTGGAGAGCACCAATTTCTCAAGCCTTTATGAATGCAAAATTCCAAAAACAAGCTTAAGTGGAGTTTAAATAATGTCCAGTCTCTCAGGCAATCTGTGTCTCTGGTAATGAGCTGAGGCTGCCTCTGTCTATGATGATGGAAGGAATAGCAGGATGCCTGGGCTGCAGTGGAGCAGGCTTAACACGGGGTTTGGAACAAGGCCTAAAAGTCACTTTAGTATCTCTGGGGTAGAGGCCCTGCAGGACGCCAGCCACTACCATATCCGGGAGATCTGCACAGAAAGTGTTGTTATATTCTGTTAATTAAGACATAACATTATATGATGGAAATATTCATAAAATTATAGCCTTTACGTTCCTTAAACACAGAAAAGACATGCACACACAGAGGTTATTACTGTGAAAACTAAGGTAATGATCAATTCAACAGTGATAATACAAATTCATAATTCCACTATGTTTATGGTAATTATTATAATGCATATGCTACCTGAGTTTGATGCCAGGAGATAAGGGTCACTTGAGAAGCCCACCACTCTCTGATGCAGAAGCTGATATCTAGAGGGATGAAGAGATTTCCAGTAGTGAATCAAACTTTCAACTGTTATATAATAGAATCTACCAAATTGTAGTCCATAAAAATAAAATCAGTAATAAATCTCTTTGTGTAGAAATGCACTCAGGCTCATAATTAGTGCCACTTTTGATGAAAATGAGCAAAGTTAACAGATGAGATCAACTATAGTTTATAACAGAGCTTTGAACTGCTGTGATGTTTAACAATGTATCAAATTGCACTCTGTAAAGACAAATAGCAGAATCAAGTTCATTATGTTCTGAGTACTCTGATGTGTAACTTATTTATTTGTGAATTGAAGCTCGTTGCAGAGATGTACACTATATTGCCAAAAGTATTTGCTCACCTATCCAAATTATTCATTACTCCAATCACCAATCACTTGGCCACAGTTGTATAAATTCAAGAACCTAGACGTACAGACTGCTTCTACAAACATTACAGCTCAGTGAATTTGTGTGGACCTGTGATAGGATGCCACTTGTACAACAACTCTATTCGTCAAATTTCCTTACTAAAAAATATTCCAGTCAACTGGTCATTGCTGTAATAACCAAGTGGAAGTGACTAGGAATGAAAGTAACTCTTTCTCAGGTCTCAAAGTTTCTGCAGATTTAATCACTACAAACTTCAAGTGGCTTCAGATTACCATATATATATATATGTATTTTTTTACCATATTAATAAGGCGCACTTAAAATCCTTAACTGTTTTCCAAAATTCGGCAGTGCTCCTTATAATCCGGTGCGTATTCTGTATGAATTCTCCCAGTCAGGTTGTAAGGAGCAGTAAAGCCACTCCACTGAAATACAGAGTTTCAGTAAACTTTCTCAAGCACGGAGGCTGGAGCTGTATTAGCATTAGCATTAGCTGCTAACAGCAGCACTAGCTCTTTTAAATTAGATGAGTATATTGGACTGTTGTCTGCTTGTTTACCGTGTTAAAACAAGCTACCTGGAATGAACAGCTAGCTGATAGCGCCCTGAGTGCTGTTGGGTGGCAATTACTAGTGCTAAGTGGAACGGAATTTAACGGAAGCGCTTTACTCACTCAAATGAACAGTTGTCAGGAGAGAAATCTGTGTAGATTTTTTTAGTGCTTGTTGAAAATGTTTCAGGGAATGGGTTTCCATGGCTGAGCACTTACTTTTGTCAATATACACATATCGTTGTATCTCCATTTTTGGTGTTTTAATTTTTTTCTATAGGTTCAGAATAACCTATAGAACTGTAAAAACACAACAACTTGGAATTCACAAGTCTTTTGCTTCTCCTGTGAAAATATCATTGTTTATGTTTTTCTTACATACCTACAGATTCCATACATGACTTTGATTTAATTGCAGTCTGAACCCAATATATTTCATATTATTAATGGTCAAAATTCAGTATACATTAATTACTTCATTTCATTTAATTTTAATACAGTATAGCATTCCCCACTTTGTAAAAATGCAGCCATTCCTAGTCGCAACTATTTAAAGACATAAATGCGCTCAGGCGGCGCAACGGCTCAGGCAGCGCCCTCTAGTGTCCACTACGCCACTCTACCCACAGAAAGCAGAGGAGGCTGCAGACGAAGCTTCAGAAGCAGAACTAACAACACAGCTTTCCAAACATTAAGGTGTCTGAAATATGAAATTTTTTAACCAATGGAATTAAAGTAGTCAGTTCAGAGTAATAAACTATTGTAATAGTTTATTTTCAGATGGCTGGACAGAGATACTATAGACCTTAACTATAGACCTTTCTAAATATTGGCATCATTAAAAATCCAATATCGGTCAATCACTACATCGGCGCATAAATAATAAAAGTATTATAATCTGATTTTAAATCAACCTTAAGAAGACTCTTACCGGTACCCCTGATCTTGGGAGTCATCCCACTCTTCCTCACTAAAAGAATAAAAGAAGATCATCATGTAGATTGCTGCATGTTTAAGGTGATAAAATCAGACATGCTCAGGTCAGGTCTAATATCAACACAATAGCAAAACTTCACTGGTACTGTTGTACATACTGTATACTGCAGATCTTGTTTGCTGAATGGAAGTGTTTGACCTGAAGGAAATCTAACAACTCCTGAGGAACCTCTTCATTCTGATACAGGATAACCTGTGAGAGATTTAACCATAAAGAAAACATGACAAAGTAGAATATTATAACTACATCATTTAATAAAAGGTAAAGTAAGCAGAGCTCAGGTGTACCTGTATGTAATCCTCCAGCTCCTGACGCCTCTGCTCCAGTGGTTTGGTGCGTAGGTGTTGGTTCCTCTTGCTGGGGAAATCAGGAGGCTGCAGGATCTTCTTGAGCTTCCGGTGTAATGTCTGGAATTCGCTCTGCCGCCGCAGGACAAAGTGTTTCCTACCGTTGAACAATATCTCCACCCTGAAGAGCTGTAAAAAGAAAAAAAAAAAACAAATTTATCCTGAGGAATGGAATAACTTGCAGTTACAGCTCTGGAAAAAAATAAGAGACCACTTAAAAATTATGAGTTTCTTTGATTTAAAAAATGTAAAAGTCTGGAATATAAACCAAGATGGATGATCACAAGCCATCAAATCAAGCTGAACTGCTTGAAGTTTTGCACCAGGAGTGGCATAAAGTTATCCAAAAGCAGTGTGTAAGACTGGTGGAGGAGAACATGCTAAAATGCTAAAAAAAAAAACAGGGCTATTCCACCAAATATTGATTTCTGAACTCTTAAACGTTAAGAATATGAACTTGTTTTCTTTTTTGTTATTTCAGCCATTTCTTAAAATAAATGCTCTAAATTATTATATTTTTTTATTTGGAATTTGGGAGAGATGTCTGTAGTTTATAGAATGGAATAAAACAACAATGCTCATTTCACTCAAACATTTACCTTTAAATAGCAAAATCAGAGAAACTGATTCAGAAACTGAAGTGGTCTCATAATTTCTTCCAGAGCTGTATGAGGGAACTCTAAAATGGAGAAGTGTGCCCTCTAGTGAACTCATTTGGTTATGAACACATGCCTGAAATCTATCCTGAAGCACAGTAGACTTAAATCTTAAATCTGTGGATGTGTAAAAAATGTAACCACAAATTGTCATGTCTTCTGTCTGCATAGAGATGTGCTTCAGTAGTCTCTATAATCTGTCAAACTGACAGCTATTCAGTATTAAATGTAAAATGAGCTAGATCACACCCAGGGTCCTATAGTGACAGGGTCAACTGTGCTGAGACTCCTCTTTCCCACCATTGTACACAACATAAAAGAGAGGTTCTTAATGTGCTTTTCTGTGGCTGGTTTGAAACCTTACAAGGTATAGCTCAGCAGTGTTACCTTACAGCTTGTTCCTACACCAGTGATTCACAGCTCTGTTTCTAGAGAACCTCCTACCAGGCGCCTTTTGGCTTTCCCTGAAACAAACACACCTGATTCAACTCATAAACTAATTAACAAGCCCTTCTTCCTGGGTTAAAGTGAATGTGTTAGAGCTGAGCAAACACCAAACGTGCAGGACAGCGAGAGTAGAGCTGGGGATCTGTGGTTCACAGAGTAATACACCCTTCTGCAAACATAGCAAAATGGCAGAAGACCAACATCTGCTTGAGTCAAACAAAAACCCAGAATAATATTGTAAACTTGTGCAAACCAAATATGTGTAGTGTGTGTTTGTGAGTCTTAAACCGTATTCAGACTAGATATGTTCATTGGCAAGAACTTGGCAATATAATACATATCATGATACTGGGTTTACAATTCAATATACTGCAATACTTTAAGCAAATCAATAAATTTCACTTTTTAAAATAAAATTTTAGGAAAACACAAAATTATATGAAGATAATCTGAGTGAAAAAGTGTAGTTTTTTATCCAGTCAGAACAGTGATGATCAAAAGACGGGAAAAAAAAGTATGTAAACTAATAATTAAACATCTATACTAAAAAAAAAAAACATTTTTTTTAAATCAATGCAGTATTGCAATACCTAATTTCGCAATATATTAACATTTTCTCACATCCCAAATACTTTTATTACTTCCTATTTGTGCTTAAATTTTTTATTACCAGTGTCTAGCAGCGATTTTAATCCTGCCCAAATGCACAATGTAAGTCACTCCTGCATCGGTAAAGACTGCAAAGCACTTCACCATGAAAATGAGATATAAAAATAGCCTCAGGTTATATTAAACCTGTGTGAAGTGATTTATGGTTGAACATTCCATCAAATAGTGTAGAAAGGAAGTTCTTCTCAGTCTTTTCAGAAGCATGAAGAAGCATTTAGGCCAAAGGACTTTAGAGAAGTCATAGTCGTAGCTAAAATCCTACATGCGTGTTACAAAAATGTAGCTGCTAATTTTTTTATGTTTTAAAATGTCATTATATCTATAAGCGGGTTATAAGATTGTTATAGGGCTGGACATTGCAGCCAGATTTTATATTACAATACATTTCTCAATTTTGGTTGCTAAAATTATATGAACTGTATAAAAACTCATGCACTGACAGCTGGGTGAAAAATTGTATATATTGTATTACAATATATTTAAATACATTTTCATGATACACAGTATTTATTACAATATTTTGGAATGCAGCAAAAATATATATATCAGCATGCATCCCTACTCTACTACTGTAATTATATTTAAAATTAAATGTAGGGTCTTTTAAGCACTGATGACATGCTCAATATACCTTTTAAAGTAAACTGTCGGTACAAAAAATGTATCAAAATAGAATAAAATATTGTCATATTGCCCAGCTGTAGCTTGGTTTCATCACATGTTTCATCACAAGTAGCCACTCCCATCTCAGGCATGCTGAGATTTCTTATGCTGTGTGAATCATATATACTCATATTTTATCCTCACATCCTGTAGTAACAATACATTTCTCCCCAGGTAAAATGTATCCTGTGTACATAGCTAATAAAAACTTAGCAAGTAAAAACAAAAATATATTCTGAACTGAGTGCAAAACCCAAAAAATAACCTCAGTTCAGGCTTGTAAAAACACCTGCAGTGCTGTTATGGGCAGTGAAGCCATGTTTGGGTTTCAGTAAAAGCTAACAGAGATTTCACATCCTTGAAGTTTCCCATTTTCCATAACTTACACTACTCACTTCCACTTCAGAGCAGTTCTCACTCTGAGCACAACGTTTCACTTCTCAGCTACCTCACCTCTATGTGTAATAGGCTGTGTCTTACCAGAAAGAGAGAGAGAGAGAGAGAGAGAGAGAGAGAGAGAGAGAGAGAGGGGCATTTTTAAGCAAGCTTTAACAAGTCAGTGCCAAAATGTGCATAACTTGGGGAGCAAAAGACTACCTGAGTGATGCAAGGATCTGGATGAAGCCTATAACTTACACATATCAATCTGCCCAGAGAATTAGAAATACAACATACATACAAAAGTTTCCAGACACCTTTTTGATGAGTGATTTCAGCTACTTTATTGTGTCCTCATTACAGACACAGACATTTAGTTATACAGTTTGTTTATAGAAAATCATATATCATAATCATAATATAAGCCTAAATTCATCATCTGTTAGATAGAGTGGTATAGAGCTCATCAGCACTGGGCTGTAGAGCAGTGGGCCTGACTTCTGTGCTCCAGCTAATGCCTCTGGGATACGGTTGAGTGACATTTCAAATCTATAACTAATTATCCCTTATAAGTACCTGACCTCAATTCAGTTCCAACATCTAGTGTGAAGCCTCGGCAGATTGCAAAATAAATTCTGTGTAAATGCATGAATTCCAGCTGTTTCTAAAAATATCTCATATATAATATTCATTGAATTAATTTTGCAATCTGTTCCCCTATCCTATTTATTAATGCTGGGGGAGAACAGAGGAGGGCTATTTGACAAAAAATCATACTTGTTATGATGTTTCACTTCACAAGTCTGTTTTACACTGGATTTCTTTATAACAGGCTTTCAAATATAACATTTAATGTGCAAATCTGACTGGTTTTCAATAAGGAAACCAAAAGAAAATAAAGAAATTCCCTATTTATGCACATTTACACATATCTATAAATCTGTCTATAAGGCATCAGATACTGACAGAGTTGCCAGGTCCACCAAAAACATCCAGCCCAAAGTCTGTCTGAAACTGGCCCTTAAAAAACTTCAACTAGCCCAAAATCTAAAACTGTAACATATATTTGAAGCTAAATAACTACCAGGACCACTTTTAAATTCAAAACATTTAAAAACACTGTTAATTTTACATTGCCTTTTATTTTTACTATTTTTGTATACTATATATTTTGTTTATATGGGCATTATTATTAGTATAGTTTCTTCAATAAAATAGTACTAATATAATAATATTATATTTTTTATATATTTTATAATAATTGTAGGAACTGTATGGTCAGTGTCAGTAAATCACTAAATGCAATATGTATAGTTCCTGAAAAAGGGCTATAATGATTGAATATAACCTTTGTATTTCTTGTTTAAAGAGAATTAAAAAGAAGATGAGCAGTTTTCTGACTGAAAAAAAGTGTGCTAAACATAAGCTGATCAATGGCGAAGCAATGAAAAATCATATGATCTTTTAAAGGGGACAAAAACCATAACATGTTGGAGGAAATGCAGACATTTGGTCTTTTAAATACTATTATACGCTAAACTGTGTTTTACATAAGCACATTGTGAGTTAACAATGTATAAAACAACACATAACGACCAACGCAATATTCTTCATTACCTCATTAGTTAAGTGAGTTAGAGCAGGCAGAGCAAAGTAAAGAGCACTCTTCTGTTCATCATGCTGAAAGGGGACAGTCTGTCTAGCAGACACTGATCTCTTTGCTCTGGAGGATCTGGAGGAATGTGGTAAACAGCATGACTAGCTCATAAACTCATGACTAGCACTGAAGCAGCAATTTTCGGTTATGTACTAACTGCATATTCTAGTCAAATCCTGACCTTGGTCAGTACTAGCGAACAAAAAAAAGCTGTGTGAAAAGACAAAATAGAGTTTGAAGCCCAGCAATAACAGGAACAGCAGTCGCCTCAAAGTCAGAGTGGGCTTGTAGATGTTCTTTGAGAAGATCATGGCTCGGTTCGTGTTGTTTTTAACCCTGGCCAAAAAGATTTGAGGGGACACAGGATATGTGTTGACTGCTGTGTGTTTTGGGTCAGAAGTGCTGGCCGTAAAGAGCTCTATTCAGCCCCTCTGTCTCTTTCCCTCCCTCCCTCTTACACTGACACACTCTCTCACACACACTCGCGCACTCTCTCTCACACACACAGAAGAGCCATTGTCACCGATGGGCAGAGCTGGATGCTTCTGCTAGGATGAAGTCTTAACACACACAGGAACCCATGTTCACACACTCATACACACAACCCCAATGTGTTTAACATACAGGCACCATACAGTAGACTGGAGCAAAAAGTGGTCAATGACATAGACAGATAGTATTACGTCACTTAAAATGTACCGGGACAAAACAGACACTTGTTCAGAAAAGCTTATCTGCTTATCTTCACAGCAATATTGAGGAAGATGTAAGAAGAGCAGAATTGCAAATGCTTAGAAACTTAAAAAAAATGGGAACTCTGTAAAGTGGTTCTTTGTTTACATATATACATGCAACAATATTAGTGGCAGGTGCATCTATGGCATTATTGCCTGGTTATTGGTTTCAATGCAGAAATTCAATTATTGTCTGACTCATGTTAACCTAGAGTTTTTCCACTTGCATGTAAATCCACTGATCAGATTACTGACAAAAATATCAGATTAAACAGAGCATGTGTCATATTTTAATAAACATACCAAAATACAAATGACTCGGAACATGATTCGGAACAGAAGTTCTTTTTTAAGTCCCTAGTTACTAAAAGTTAGTTTCAAACACATTAAATTACATAGTAAACAAAAAATTGTTTGTCGTTCACAACCCCCTGACCTAAACTCAACTTAGATGAGTGATTTGGGATGAGCTGGAGCTTTACAGCATGAAGGAATAGCAGCAACTATTGTTCAGCACCTCCAGAAACTGCCTTAAGACGCTGAGAAAACTATTTCAGGTGACTCTACCTCATAAAGCCAATGATATTAAAATACCTAGAGGGTGTCGTTTTGATCTACCACACACAATGCGTGAACCTGAATTTAGTAAATACTTACGCACAGCTGATGCAACCGGGCCTTGGAGGCAGTAATTAGATGGATTAGATGGTGGGATTAAGTAGTGGTTGGAGCTAAAAAGCCATTTCTCAATATTCGTTCTTTTATTTTTTTCTGTCCTTCTGTTCTTGACTGACGACAAGAATGTATTTACTAAGAAAAGTTCCTGGATATGAAAAATGTGTCAAGAAATTTGTAGTCAAGTTAGCAAATCTTTGAAACTTGTATACTATGCAGTGCTAGCCAGGTTAGCTGTGTGGGCAGAATAACAGGATTCACAGTGGTCAAGTTAACACCAAGAAAACTTTCAGTAATCATAAATACGGATACATGATATTTTTCTGTGTTTTGGAAGCTAGAATTACTGGGTCATGACAGGACTGCAGTTGCTGCATGGCTGCTTTAGGCAGTGATGGAATGGCATTCCAGTTTGAGTGACATCAGCACCTTTTAGCATAGCTGTGATTCAGCTGTCTCCCACAGGGCTCTACTTTTAGCCTGACAGATAAACATCGCACATATACACAGATATATACACACAAGTGTGTTTTCATATCTTGTCAGAACATGAGGCCACACATATATGATGTATTATATATATATTATATGTGCTGTATATATATACTGACATGCCAAACGCCATGGGTTTGCCGTGTTTCATGGAAGCTAAAGAACGCTGCACTGACCTGTGGGATATGTGTGATATGTGGTGGGAGGCCTTCTGCATTAAATGTGTATGTGATTTCTGCAGTTACAGTTTACAAGGACAATACCAGCCAGACGCTTCAGGTCACGATCATTACCATCCACTGAGCTGTTCAATGTGGGTGGTAATGTTTCTATGACGTATTTGATGTAGGAACGTTAAATACCTGCACAACTTCAGAAATGGAGTGTTCCATCCATCTGGTACCCACTATCAGGCCACATTTAAACTCTAATAACTTATGTCGCCTTGTCATGAGCACACTGGCCAGTGTTCAACCTGCTGTTTTTCTCCTTGCAATGTGAAACTGGCAAATGTTCTTTACATTGTATCAAAACCTGTCGATGAAAAAACTAAACTGACTTGGAATCAAATCTTAACACTGACAAATATTGACTTTATTTAAAGTTAATAAGGCTTTTTCCCTCCCCTGTAAAGTTGCAATTTTGAAGAAAGTAAAAATAAATTGCATGACACCTATACATTTATTTAGTGTGGAATATATCTATGCTTAGTTCATCCTTGTCTAAGTCAGAGAGCTTTTCTCTGAAACCAGCATTTTGCTGATGGCACTGACACGTGTTTTGACATGTCCGCTCCAAAGGAACATACTTGAATGTGCCAAAAATCATCCTTTAAATGAGGAAACATGTTGCTTAATATAAAATATTGCGTGATTAAGATCATGCCATAGTCTCAGTGATGAGGCCTGTGTTTGATAGCACAATAACCTGCTTTCTGTGGCTCTTTGGCTGGAGCCTGCGCTGTGGCAGTAACCCAGAAACATTGGCAGGTGGCTGAATGTGTGACCCAAACACGTTGTCCAGTGGTCCAGCTACTGACATGCAGAATACAATCTCAGAATGGCAGTGCTGATCCAGAATCAGCTTAGTATTTACTGCTGTAAAGTCAGAAACTAAAGGGTAGGGGCTTCTGTCAGTAGCTGGAATGGAGGGGGGAGGTTAGTCTGGTTAGGTTGAGAGGTTTGAGGATTTAGACAGCTGATCCTGCAGCTGTTACTGTGATCACAGTCCTGTGTGGAGTGTGAAATGTTACCCAGCAGGATGTGCTCCTGCTGAACCTCTAATACATGTAGTTTTGAGTTTTTTAAAGTCCATCAAAATGTAAATGTACAGACATCAAACAAAATGTAACAAATTTAAATCAAATGAATAGCGCGTAAATAAGATGAATCATCGTTATATGGTGAATCTTTCTTTTAAAACTGTCACCCACTTACACTTTGAGTAGCTGCACTTAAATCTTAGCTACAGCAGAACCCTTTTGATGCTTTCTTTAAAAAACATCTAATCTCATGTAATCTGGCAAAGAACCATTTATCTACATATTGCAAACTATTTATCATCCAAATGTTTTTTTCCATAGATGTGAATAAAATCTTTAACACTAACAAGGTTAAAGTAATCAGAAATATATATGCCTGTCACAATAGTTAATTACGCTATCGATTTATTGATCATGCAATAAGTGGACATGTGATTATTTGTATGTTTGTCCACATATATAACAGTGAACAGTATTTTAACCAGTCATGCAATACCAGACCGGTGCTTCAATAACTGTGACTCCATACACACAGTGTGGACTGCAGTAGGAGAAGAAAACACGTAAAAATATAATTATATAGTTCCCAATCTTTGATTAACGCATTTTTTTGTATTTTGCCTTTAAAAAATGTATTATTGTTATATAAGTGACATTTGACAGAAATAGTTTATGGTTTATCGCAATATTTTTTGGGATAATATTGTCAACTTAAAAATCTTACTATGACAGGCCTAGAGGTATATATATATTATTGTATTGTGATTAATTTTGTTATTGTGATACACAACATGCTGTTTCTTAGCATATTGTGAATATCTCACTGCTAAAAAAACACTAATCAACTTCATGTTTCAATATAAGAAGAGGAATTTGTCATGTTTCAATTAGGAGTGCACCACATTTAGAATAAACTGTCACTGTACAAGATTTTGGATCTTTTACTATTTGCTAGGATTAGTACAAATTTAATACTAGTTTTAAATTTTTAATATATTAAATATTATGATTTACAAAAATGTAATGATACTTTTTTTTACATTACTTTTTTTTAATATACTTTACCGTGAAGCCATTTACAAGATCACTGTATTTTTTACGGTGAAAAAATGGCAACCACAGCTGCCAGTTTTTCACTGTAAATTTGACAAGATTTTTTTTTTACAGTGTATATTTCACATCTTAAAATGGTAAAAAATATAATTGACGGCATGTTTTTTATTTAAGGTTTGTACACCGTGAATAATACAGTAATGTGCTATTTTTAATATGACTGTCCAATGCTGTCACCATTTCAGCTTTTCACCATATATTTCACATGTTAAAACAATTAAAATTAACATTTTTCACAGTTTTTTAATCTATGGTAATTCAATGTTTATTCTACAACAATAAGCTTCTTCTTGCTTTACGGTTTATTTCTGTTGCCATTTCACAGTTTTTCACTGACATTTTTTACAGTGTGTGTGCTGTAGAGTTATATAGGTGTGCTGTAGAGTTATATATGTGTACTGTAGAGGTATATATGTGTACTGTCGAGTTAGGTGTGATGTAGAGTTATATAGGTGTGAAGTAAAGTTATATATGTGTGCTGTAGAGTTATATAGGTGTGAAATAAAGTTATATATGTGTACTGTAGAGTTATATATGTGTACTGTAGAGGTATATATGTGAACTGTAGAGGTATATATGTGTACTGTCGAGTTAGGTGTGATGTAGAGTTATATAGGTGTGAAGTAAAGTTATATATGTGTGCTGTAGAGTTATATAGGTGTGAAATAAAGTTATATATGTGTACTGTAGAGTTATATATGTGTACTATAGAGTTATATATGTGTACTGTAGAGGTATATATGTGAACTGTAGAGGTATATATGTGTACTGTCGAGTTAGGTGTGATGTAGAGTTATATAGGTGTGAAGTAAAGTTATATATGTGTGCTGTAGAGTTATATAGGTGTGAAATAAAGTTATATATGTGTACTGTAGAGTTATATATGTGTACTGTAGAGGTATATATGTGAACTGTAGAGGTATATATGTGTACTGTCGAGTTAGGTGTGATGTAGAGTTATATAGGTGTGAAGTAAAGTTATATATGTGTGCTGTAGAGTTATATAGGTGTGAAATAAAGTTATATATGTGTACTGTAGAGTTATATATGTGTACTATAGAGTTATATATGTGTACTGTAGAGGTATATATGTGAACTGTAGAGGTATATATGTGTACTGTCGAGTTAGGTGTGATGTAAAGTTACATAGGTGTGAAGTAAAGTTATATATGTGTGCTGTAGAGTTATGTATGTGTACTGTAGGGTTATATAGGTGTACTGTAGAGTTATATAGGTGTGAAGTAAAGTTAACTATATAGTAAGGTGCACTTACTTTCCGCAGTTTGCCTGATTCGTCCACTTCCCTCTCCAGGGAGGGGATAGACACCTCCAGCATCGCTCTGCTGCACTAACAGCTCCGAAACCAGCCCCCCTCAGCCCCGCGGACTCCCCCTCTCCACACCACCAGCTGCCCGCTGTCCGTCCAGGGTCAGCGACACTGTCTCCGGAACAGAAGTGAATGGAAGCGCGAAACTGAGCAAAAATCCTCAAACACTGAACACTCTGCTCTGAGCTCTCTCAGCTCACTCAGCTCCGAGTCTCCACTCAGAGCTCAGCGGCACGAGCGCGTCCCGCACAGCCCCGCCCACAGCACGCCGATCTCCGCGCTGATTGGTGGAGCTGTAGGAGGGCTCGAAACAACCAATGTTTACCAATGTTTAAAAAATCCCAGCTCCCAAATACAGAGCTGGGATTACAGTCATAACATGGGACAGTTTTAACACCCTAAATTCCTCCATTTAATACAAACAAGTGATTACACTCACTGTATGCATGCTCAGTTACACTGTCTTCTTGCTAACAACAAAACTGCCACATTAAGTAAAAATCCCAGAGAAAGTTTTTAGCAAAACAAAACTTTTCTATCAGAGGTATTTGTTTGGATAATGCCCTGAGATCAGAGGTCTAGGAATCCAAATAAGTATTATTAGAATCACTGTTTTATAAGGTAAAAACAGAAATGACTAACCTGTGTCAAACTAGCAGTCAGGCCAGTTCACATGAGGTGAAATCATGATTTGGTTTCATGTTTCAACTCTTTTGAGAATGTGTTCTCCCCATTAAATAATTTTCTTGCATTATAATTTGGTGGATTCCTCTTTTTTGACACGTATTGTAAAAGAAAGTCCTATTAGTCATAAAAAAAAAGAAATAAATGAATTCACAATAATGTGAATAATAAATAATATTTTTTTTATTTTGAGTATTTGATTGACTAATTATGTATATTTTATACATACATACCGTACTTTTGTTACAACCGTCCCTGTACAGTGGAGTGACTGTATTTTAAAAAGTTTTGCATCCACTGTGGGTCTCTACATATTTAAACAGCTTAAATACATTGTTTCGGTAGTTGACACATTTACACACAAGTTTATGATATATTAAATTGGTTATTCCACTGTAAATGTTTTTTTTTTCTTTTCTTTATTAATTGGATCTAAAACATATGGGTTTTGTAGTTTAGGCAACTTTCTGTTAAAGTGACATAAGAAAATAAGCTAAAATGGAGAAAATGTGTTAAGCGGGTTAACAGCCAAGCATTTCCAGATAGAGCAAACAGAACTTTCGTCATCCAAAGTTATTCTGTGCACTAACTCTTTTATTAGTAAGGTATTTGGCTAAAAAGACAGTCTGAGGCTGATCATGTGGTTATCATGAGAACTGCTCTGAGTAACACTGCTCATGCTGAAGCAGCAAAATCATTCACATATTAGTTAGATGATTCAGTCAGCATAAAGGGAACTGCAAAATTTTCTAATATATATTTATGGGGCAAAACATACAAGAATTTCCAGGTCTCCATGGCAATTTGAGATAAACTGCAATTTTAAGTAGGGCTGCACAATACTTAAAGAAACTGATATTGTAATATATTGGTGTTCTGCACTGCATATTGCAATATTTAAAATGGATATTTTACCAGATCTTTCAAGAAATTATTAATGTAAAATTTAATCATATTTAAAACCCTCCCTCTGTATAGAGTCAAAGAAATAAAGATGAAAAATGGAATCATTGCTAATGCATTAAAACAACTTTGATCTCCAATGTCAGAATTGATTCATTTGCGCTCATCAATTTTACGTTTATTTAACATTATGGTTTTATAATGTTTGCATTAAGCTTTATTTACATTAAGTTTGTATATATTGTTATTATTCTGTTATTATAGTCTGTACTGTGGCCTTTCAGTGTAGAAAGGGACATAGTAATTAATAATATTAATATATGTATTTGTGGGAACACCTTTTACCCTAAAAAAAGTAAAACAAAGTAAAATGTATTTATAAATCACATTTAAAACCAAAGTGCTATACACTTCCAATCCCCCAAAAAAACAAACACACACAAAGACATAAAAACAAACAACAGATATTAAGTAAATAAAAACACATAATGATAAAAATAGGTATTTAACCTTATTTTGAAAACTGCAACAGAGGGGCTGAACCTAATGTAAATTAAAAGAACTTTAAACTTGATGCTGTAGTGAGTAGGTAGCCATTAGAGTGAGGCTAAAAGTTGAGTGATATGTTCTTGCTTCTCAGTGCTTAGTTTTTTAGCTGCATTTTGTACTAACTGTAACCAAGGCAGAGAAGATTTACTAATGCCAGAATCGAAAATCACACCAAAGTTCCTCATTCTGACAAAAAATAAGCTCAGATTTGTTTTCATTGAACTTGAGAAGGTTATTGGTCATCCAGAGTTTAATCTCACCTAGACACTGATTCGACTGCTTAAGTAAGCACAAGTCTTGTAGCCTCAGTCATCAGCTGAACAGTGAAACAAGATATTATATTTCCTTATGATGCTACCCAAAGGCAACATATATGTAGCCCATATGTAATGGCTGCAGTAAGAGACAATTACAATTTCCAACACTGACTGCCAAGGTTCTTTGAATAAGATATGACCTAAACCAGTTTTCAAACAGAGATCCATTGGCTTCTGGCACAATCTGTTTGCATACTGGGTGTGTCCTCTATTTTCTGACACTCATCATCAGAGTGCTCTCAATACTGTTCTCTCTTTAGCATTTACTTTCTTCATCTAATTTACTTATGAGTATTTCAATTCAGTATTTTATCTAGACTAAATACAAATATGTTTAATTCAACTGACCATATTATTCAAATTATTATGCAAAGCATTGCAATTGATATAACAAAAAAATCAAGGACATTACCTTACAGTTTAGGTATAACAACCAAACATTTTTATTAACCAAAGATCTAATTAACTTAGGTTTTAAGTAAACATTACTTTAAAACATAAGGTTCCCTCAAATAATTGAAGTAAATTCAACTTATCCAGACTAATAGTGTACAAAGTCGTAAGCATAAGATTCTAAGGTGATTGAAGACAGCATAACACCAAGTGCTAATCTCTGAGAGGTCAGCTCTGAGAGTCATCTCCCATTCACTTTACATGCATCACATGATGTGGGATAATGACACTGAGTCATTGTTTTACTTTACTGCTAACTGTAGACACTTGTCAGCATGTGAGAAACAAACCCAAAAGGCCACAATATTACTTATGATACTCATATCGTTTTAGAAATATATACAAAAGTGTTGCTTGAGTCTTGGTTAGGTCTCATATGCATGATGTTAGTATGTTGCTGCAATGTGTCACAACACTGCTGAGTACCAGGCCAACCAGACAGGGCCAGGCTTTGGTTAAATTTAGAACCTTCAACTTGTTGAAGTATAAAAAGAGAAAGAGAGACAGAGATAGAAAGAGAGAGAGAGAGAGAGAGAGAGAGAGAGAGAGAGAGACCTAGTGAATGAGGGTTTCCACTTCCTCCCAATAGCAAAGTAAGAACATCAGCAAATTGACCATGTTTGTGCAGACTGGGCAAAGAGGAAGTTTACTAAGGTTAAGGCCATAGTCCAATCCACTCTCTCTCTCTCTCTCTCTCTCTCACACACACACACACATATTCTGACATATTCAGTGGCACAAATCTTATCTGATGCCCTATATAAAGTAATTACACAAACATAGATGTTTGCCACCTCTAAAGCAAATAAAACATTACACATTAGCAAACACTAAAAATAAAAAAGTTATAATGTATGAACAGATGTTGGCCAGATTTAGGACACATTTTAATGGTGTTTAGACATTTCTGAAAGAAGGGCACAGACAGCACTTTACAGAGTGTTAGCTATTGTTACAAGCACAAGTGTTGGTTCCTGCAGTTTGGTAATAGGGACGAGTTCCCAAACCTCTTCACCGCAGCTGTGTTTTAAATGGAGCCCTCTTCAGTGAAACTGTGACAGCAAATTTGCACAGCGTTGTTGGAGAACAGGAATTTTTCCACATGAACAGACAGCCAAAGAGGTGATGCCATTTTGCCCACCTCAGGGAACTGTTGGACCACTGACACACAAACCATTTACAGTAGATTGTTCGAGTTACTGACTGCCCACCTGTCTGACCCGATACCGATGTTGGACCCTCAGGCTCTCGCGTCTCCTGTCCGGCCAGACTGATGGAAGTTTCTGAAGTCAGCTCTTCTCCACCACCACCACAGATCAGCTGCTCATCGACCATCTTACTCTCCACTACAGATTACATCCAAGCCATTAGTGGCGCTATTACACTCCTGAGTACATAAAACCTATATGGATGTATAAAAGACTTTTTAAATTTCTATTTAAAAGCCGTTTGACCAGTGGTAGGATGGTCCCCCCTTTAATGTGAGTCTTGGTCCTCCCAAGGTTTCTTCCTCCTCCTGCAGCTCTGAGGGAGTTTTTCCTTGCCTCCGCGCTCACTGGGGGTTCTGTATTCTGTATTTTCTATGTGTAATGTTTTGCCTGATTCTTTGTCCTGTAATCATGTTTCTGTAAAGCTGCTTTGTGCCAACACCTGTTGTAAAAAGCGCTATACAAATAAATTTGATTTGATTTGATTTGATTAGATAAGGACAGCAAACACTTCATAGTCCAGAGGCAGATTGGGCTTAGTTCTAGACTAACCTTAGAAAATCTATTTTCAATTTTCAATATAGTGCATGAAATAAATATTAGGTAATGTACAGTGGTGTGAAAAAGTGTTTGATAAGATAATCTAAACCTACATGCCCTATGTGAAAGTGTTTGCCCCTAAATCTAATAATCGGTTGGGCCACCCTTAGCAGTAACAACAACTGCAATCAAGCATTTGAGTAACTTGTAATGAGTCTTTCACATCGATGTGGAGTAATTTTGATCCACTATTCTTTAAAGAATTGTTGTAATTCCGCCACATTTAATGTTTTTTAGGCACGAGTTGCCTACCAAAGCATCTCAATAGAATTTAGATCAGGACTTTTTCTTCAGCCATTCAGAGGTGGCCTTGCTGGTGGCCTTGCCTTGGATCATTGTCCTGCTCGTTGAACAACCTCGCACTTGAACGACCCCACGATTGAACAAGCCTCGCCTTGCCTCCCGCTCCTTACCTGCTCCACGATGGTACTCCGCCTCTATGTCTTTTGCGGCTGGCGTCCAACCTCGCACGACCAGCTGTTTTTGTCCACACCTACTCCTCAACCGCCACTGCTGCCGGAATTCTCCTACCTTGTCGAACCGTGCTGCCCCAATGTATATTTAACTGTAAAAATACAAAAGAAGCACTATTTTAGGGCATGTACCCAGTGATATTGCAGTAGATGTACGTTATTAGATTTGGATTGCATAATTCATTGTACCATGGCAAAGTTATAGTAAATATAGCTCATTACAAACTGCTTTTGTATTTTATTTATGATAATAAGTGTAATATTTAGTTTCCATTTACACTTTTTTGCAATGACAGTGCGTCCAGGTTGTTTAATGCACATAAACCCCCCCTAAACCAGATTAATTATACATAAAACAGGAGAAATAATTAAATTGTGTAGGTCGGCGCATGCGCAGTACGTTTGGGAAGCATGTATCGATGGGTAGGAAAATTCGACAGAACACCGGCTGCCTTCCTTGATTACGGTGCGTCTTTCCCCAACCGCCGCGGCTGGTGTCTGCTCTCCTGGCTCCTCGGCCCGCCCTGGCTCCTCAGCCCGGTCTGGCCGCTACAGAAAGGTTCCCTCCGGACTTCTTTCACTTCGTTACTGCTGCCGCTGCCGGCGCCCTCGCCGTTACTGCTGCCGCTCCCGCGGCCCGTTTTTTTCCCTGTTTTCCCTTCTAACCTGCGTTCTTCCGCCCGGCCCGCTGGCGGTCCGTAGCTCCGCCTTTCTGCAGTCTCGTAGGGCGGCGCTCGAGCGTGGCCACTCCTCCTCCTCTCTCTCTTCTAATCCTCAGTCTGTCTGTCCTGCCTACCCTCTTCTGTCTCCCATCGCCCCCCGTCTTCCCACTCCATCTTCCCACACCATTCCCACACCATCTTCCCACTCCATCGCCCCCCATCTTCCCACTCCATCTTCCCACACCATCTTCTCATTCCATCTTCCCACTCCATCTTCCCACTCCATCGCCCCCCGTCTTCCCACTCTATCTTCACACTCCATCGCCCCCCATCTTCCCACTCCATCGCCCCCCATCTTCCCAATCCACCTACCCTCCTGCTACGCGACGTGCGTCAGCGGCTGCTTTTTGGGGCTTTTAAACTACATGTTCACCATGTGTATCATTCCACAAAGTCGTTCAACACCATCTTTCCACTTCAACTGCTTTCTGACTCCTAGGACCTCACCCTCTGCTGTTATTCCAGTACACTCCTATACTTGAATAGGCTGGCAACACCTTCAAACACCGTAATGAATTAATTCCCTACCTTTCTTTCCATTGACCTCCACACTGCTTTCCTCATGCATCGGCTTATCCACTGGCTTTCTCAAAGACTACAAGGTCGCACTTCCAACACTCAGTTGCTGGAGTTCCCAAGCCTGTCACAGTCAGACCTCTTCTTAAATCCTTGCAGTGGTCGAACGTTCTGATTTAACTTTTGGGGCTTCGGCTTCACGCTTTACAGCGAAGCTGCCCTAAACTCCACCCCAATACTCTGAGTTGGCTCCCCCTCTTTTATTCTTCTCTGCCCAGTCAAGGGCGTGGGTCAATACTAGCAAAGTGGAGTTATGTATCCATAACTAAGTTTTGGGAGTTGATCCACGCCCTCACTCCTCCCACTTCCTTCCCTATTTAAACCGTCACTTCCTCTACTACCTGCTCGTTGAACACCCTCGCACTCACCTCCTCCCCATCTTCCTCCTTCTTTAATTTTATTTAATTTTTTCTCATGTTTCTCTTCATGAGAGGAGGGGCTTCGGCTTCACGCTTTACAGCGAAGCTGCCCCGAACTCCACCCCCAATACTCTGAGTTCGCTCCCCCTCTTTTATTCTTCTCTGCCCAGTCAAGGGCGTGGGTCAATACTAGCTAAATTTAGTGTAATGTTCTGGCATCAGGGGTACCAGAATATGTCTGTAAAAAACAGAAAAATACTGTAACATTTATTACAGTAACAGTTATTGTATTTACTATGATTAACGACTATTACTGTCATTATACAAGAACTTGTCCTATAATTAATTCTTTAGACAGTATCATATACTCCTGATATCTGTTATCTGAAGGTTGCCATCATATAAATAACAGTGAAATTTGTTATTTGGCAGGGTTATTTAAACAATGTACAGCATGAAAATGTCAAAATACATGTATTTTGAAGGAAATGTAATTTTACAGTAACTTGTCTAGAAAAATCTTTTTCCTTAAGTTTGCAGTTAATAATATTCTTTATTAACATAAAGTATCTAATTTAATTGTTATTTTACCCGCAAGCTTACTAACATCAAGGTAGTGTATTTAACCATCAATCCAACCACAAGTTGAAACCCAGCCACGTGGATAAAACTGCTATG
Organism: Astyanax mexicanus; assembly: GCF_023375975.1. Classification (NCBI taxonomy): domain Eukaryota; kingdom Metazoa; phylum Chordata; class Actinopteri; order Characiformes; family Acestrorhamphidae; genus Astyanax; species Astyanax mexicanus. The sequence continues at coordinate 46,054,682 of NC_064409.1, read as the reverse complement.
AAACTACATTATGGTGAGCCCTCTAAACGGAAGATCTAATTAACATAGCCACGCCCCACACACAGCTGCATTGCATATCATTTGAATAATAAAAAAACGTCACCGGCACGCCCACACGGACACGCCCACACGCGGCGAGCCGAGAGATCCGGCACAGCGGACACAGTGAGTTTTAGTTTTAACCATTTGGTTTTAAAATTTGTGTTACTTCTCATTTACAGCAAAATGTAAAAAAAATATATAAAACTATTTCACTGGTCTGTATTTTTACACCAAAGACTGTTTATACATCAGTGAGTGTGTACACTGAAACCCCATAAATTAACATTCAACCCCCTTAAAAAATTGAACAGTTGAGTTAAAAAATAGGGGATTTAAATTTAAATTTACAGATTTCGACTGTGCTTTTACAGAAGATTTATTGAAACAAATGTTTTTACTGTGATTTTCAGGTATATTGTTTTTTTTTACATAAAATACAATACAGTTTTTCTTTTTTTTCTACAGTTATTTTCTGTTTGTTTTTTTTACAGTGTAGGGAAACACACAGGAGACAGCCGGTGCAGGGTAATTGAGACCATTTATTGGCCTGGGGAGCACCCACAATTCACTCATCACAATCCAGGATAATACAGGACATTCAGGCTACAACCTGGAGCTAACCACTATGTGTCCATATTGGTTCACATCTCTACTCTCTCTCCCCATGTACAAGTATTAACATTATAGTGCGCATACACCTGATATAAGGCACTTAAAGTAACTGTTACAATAGCTTGATCTGTTCCATGGATCGCTGTTTCGAAAACAAATGGCCTTGCTCTTTCTGGGTGGGTAAATAGTGCCCTCTCCCCACACTTACAAGGTAATGTTGACCAGCACAGGTGTCTATTAGCTGATGTATCAGGGCTGGTTTGCTGGACTTTCCTCTGATTGTGCTGGCTGCATCAATGCTACATTAGCAGCAGTTGGAATAGAGGCAGAGTCTCTTATCAGAGTCATGTATCAGAGGAGACATGCACTAGACTTTAGCATCCTTTACCTTTATACAAGAATGTGTAGACACATCTTGCGCCACCAAAAAAGCTCTCACCTGACAGGTCAGGACCCCAGACCAGACAGACAAGCCATTGGTGCAGATGTGCCTCAGCAAGCTTTGTCCCTGTCGCTGGTTCACTAGTTCTTCCATGGTGCACTTTAAGTCAATACTGACCACTGTATGAGAGAAACATCCTGCATACTGTCCAGCCATCTATCAAATTACAATTTGGCCCCTTGTTACAGGTGCTGTATTTTTTCTGCCTCTCACCACTAAACTCAAAAATTTTACTTGCTGCAAAAAAAGGAAAATCCAACACCTTGTCAGGTTGAAAGTTGTGATTGATCAATGTACAGCATTTATTTTCATATTGCTGTGAAAGGAAGAAGAATACAGACAAATTAGTAATTAGTTTCTTATTAAGTAGTTCTTTAGAATCAGTTTCACATCAAAAGTAATTAATCTCAGTATGTATGTTCTTATATAACATGTGTTAATAAATCAGCAGTGTAATAACATGTAAATAGATTAGCAGAAGTGAAGCACTGGTTTGCTAGGTAAGCACTTTTCCCAAATTAGTGACAATAGAGCAAAAGGAACAAGAACAACACATTTTATTTATAACATGAGTAAAAACTAGTGTTGCGTCCTGATAATAAATAACTAACATTATATTTCAGAAATACGCACAACAAGGAACTAACAATTCAATTATTTATCTAAATGGCCAATCCCGTGGAAGCAGTACAATGCATGAAATGCATGCAGATATGAGTTAGCAGCTTCAGGAAATGTTCACATCAACCACCAGAATGGGGAACAAATGTGATCTCAGTATTCAAGAGCATGGTATATGATTGTTGGTGCCAGATGGGTTGGTTTAAAGATTTCTAGATCTCCTGATCTCTTGGGATTTTCAGCACAACAGTATATAATTTGCTAAGACATTGTGCTAAAAGCATTGTGTTTCACTAAAACATTCTACTAAAATATGTACTAAAAATGTCCCTTGATGCAAAATAACCCTGTTTTGACTAGATCCTCATGCTCTAAATGTCAATGTAGTTTCTGATAGGTTTGCTATTATCACACACTGCACAGTAGTGTTGTAGTCAAGAGAGAGTCATGTCAAGACCAAGACCGGGAAAAACCAAGACCAAGTCCAACACAGAGACCAGATTAAGATTAAAAAAAAATTGAAGTCTATTATTTTTTATTCTAAAATGTAAAAAACACTCTAACAGATCATCGCTAAGGTTAGCTAGCTCGTCACTAGTAGTAGTTCTCTCCCGGTAGCATTATTATTTAAGCTAGCTCATCACTAAGTTTAGCTAGCCCGTAGCTAGCTTTAGTTTTCTTCCCAGTAACATTAGTGTGTAATTTAGCTCTTCCCTAAGATAGCTCATCACTAAAGGTAGTTCTCTTGCCGCTAGCATTAATATTTTAGCTAGCACATCACTAAGGTTAGCTAGCCATTCGCTAGCTTCAGTTCACTTCCCGATAACATCAGTATGTAATTTAGCTTGTTGCTAAGGCTAGCTAGCTCGTCACTAGCTTTAGTACTATTCCAGGTAACATTATAATTTTAGCTAGCTCGTCACTAAGATTAGATAGCTTGTTGCTCGCTTAAGTTCTCTCCCCAGTTTTTTGTTAGCTTTAGTTCAAATTTTAGTTAGCTTGTTGCTAAGGTTAGCTAGCTCATCACTAGCTTTAGTACTATCCCAGGTAGCATTTTTATTTTAGCTAGCTCGTCACTAAGGTAAGATAGCTTGTCACTGGCTATAGTTGTCTCCCAGATAAAATTAATATTTTAGTTAGCTTGTTGCTACGGTTAGGTAGCCGGCTGCTAACGTTAGTTATCTTGTTAGTTTGCACTTACTTCTCCTTGTGCTTTCTTTCTAGATGTCTAGAAAAATTAGTCGTAGTCCCAGAGGTCACAATGATTCACATAAAGTAAGAGTATAATTCTAGCGAGCTGGTGAAAATGGTGTCATTTTCAACTTAACATCGGACTATTCAAAATGAAAAGTGTTCATTGATTGCATACTGAATGAAAGAGGGGTAGCTTGTTTTTTCACTGTTAGCCAATCTGTGTGCAGATTTTAGGCATACAGAAAAAGGACTGAAACTGAGACTGAGACCGGACTCAAGTACTACAACACTACTGCACAGTCCACTGTGGGTGGAAATGTCTTCTATGATGTATTTCCTGTACACTTAATACACTGTGGATTGAGAAACACTAAATAGACACTCTACTTTAGAAAGATACGTCCCGTCTATCTGGCACCCATGAGACCTTACTTAAACTCGGATAATTCATGATGCTTAGCCATGAGCACACTGGTCTGTATTTAACCCCACATTTACAAGTGTGTTTATCCCAAAGCTGTCCCCTGCAATACCACTTAAATCATCAAAAATGAGACATAGCAATGCTATGACATTTGGCATATCAGTGTATTTATTTATTTGTTTTTTGTTTTCTTTTATGACAGATCAACTTACCCTTAACATGGGGCAAGTTAAGCCAGAAGACTTTCTGGGATCCCATATTTTGCTGTGTATTTGAGTTAGAGGTTTTGCTAAGTTGATTTTAGTTGATGCCAAACATTCTGCACTATTGTTGTATATAATTGTTTTATTTTTGTCCTGTATTCTCTTGGGTATCAGTACACTTAGACAGCAAATTGACCATTCCCATTTTATGTTTATTTTAAGTTAGTTAATTTCACGTAACAACTGTACCATATGTGTGACCATTATCAGAGTGTGGCTAATGACGCCAGCAGACCTGAATAAAACAGACTAACTAAAGTAAGAGAGCCAGAAGGTAACATAGACACAGAGGCACCCAAAAACACTGACATCCACCCACTCCACTATCAGAAAACCTGAGTGAATGCATGCAGTGGTTTGTAGTGGACAAGGGCTTTAGTTTACTATCTCAGTTTATTACAATTCCCTTTGTCCATAAACCCCTGGATCTGCAGCAGAAAATCAGAAATACAGTTCTCACATTCCTTTCTGTGTGCTAACTTTTTTTAACTGTCCCGAGAAAACATGAAATTTTCTTCAGAAAATACAGAGATTTCCTTCTTTGAATCGCAATTGCAAAGTGAGAAATTAAAAAAGTAGGTTTCTTACAGTGACTGCCGTGCTTCAAATGGTTAAACTATTAAACTTGCTAATAGTTACACTGCTGTTACACCTACACCTACATTTCTCTTTGCTATCTATAAACTGTTATCCGATCTTATCCTATCTTAGTCCAGATTACGGTAGAAGCGGCAGGTGTGAATAAATTACAGGCAGGGTACACTGTTCGTTATTCAGTTTAAGGCCAAGATAAAATCCTGATTACTTGCTTCTGTTTTATTGCTGCTGTAGTTGCTACCCTGCAGCTTATCTATCCTTACTAAGATCAAACAGGTCTGAGTCTCTTCCCGGAACTGCTGAGAACATAATCACACTCTAGAGACCAAACGTGAAGGTTGTAGCTGTATAATCTGAAAAATGACACATACTGAAACAGAAAAAGGATCCCAGGATCAGTTCCTACTTGGCAGTGATGTGTGAGAAATGTGTATCATTTCCCTCTCGTTCAGAGGAACAAACACTGAAATGGTTTTGGTTATATCTAAACAATTACACTGTATTGAGAAAATATTGGAACATCTGCTCTTTCATTGTTTCTTCTGCAGTGACATGTATTAAAAACGCTTTATCAGGTCTCTACTGTCTCTACTGTCCAGGGAAGACTTTCTACTAAATGCATTGCTGGGAGCATTGTGTTGCGATTAACAACAATAGCATTAGTTAGGCCAGGATCTTGAATAATCAAACCTCCACCTTATCCACAACCCACTACTTTCCAACTCATCCCAAAAATGTTGAATGGAGCCCCAATCACTTCAGATAACACTGGTTCAGCTGCTCTACATCTCAGTTCTGGAGCTTATACACATCTGGCAGTACCTACAGTACCTTCACCTGACATAAATTATTGTTTATTTGCTCCAGAGGAGCGTATTATATTGCCAATTCTTACAATAGCCTACAGGACCATAAAAAAAAACTATGAGGAAACACATAGAATTAGGTAATTGAATTTAATTTGTTTATCGAGTCTCTTAACTGCCTTTGCAACAAAAAATGCTGTATTCACTTATAAAGTACATGCAGGAGTTAAATTTGCTGGTTGATGAATGATATGTGTTGTCGGTATATATGTTTTGTTTAGCTTGTAAAACCTTTTTGGTTGTATTATCTTGGATGTTCTTGTTTGAATGATGATTGTATTATGTTTTTGGAAATTAATAAAAAAATACCTACTTTGTGTACTAATTTAAAAGGCAGGTGGAGTCCAAAACTTGAACAGGGTGTAGAAGTTTCAGTTTGGTGTTTCTGTGGAAAGTGTGTGGCACAGAAAATCAAGATTGATTTAGGTCTTAAAGTGGTCATGTTTTACATGTTTAACATAGAATAAGTCTATAGACTATACAAGTCAGGTGCACAAAAATACCAGTTGTGTTTTAACATTTTGTGTGTGTAAATTAACTTCTCGTGAGCAAAAATGTGAAACTATTGAGCGAAAAAAGGGAATCGTGTAAGCGCTGAAGAAAATTTAGCTTTTGAGTAAATTTTTCTCCTCTCGGGTGCTTTTCTTCATAGATAACTTATACGTAGATGCGGCATACCCTGCCTCCTGGCGTGCCTGCGTGGCCGCCATATTGGAGGAGGCAACCGTGCGCCCCCAGTGCTTTAATTTACGCTGAGGAAGGTGAATAATACACTTATAATAATCACAACCCAATTTTTACCCGATTTCCACACGGTTTGGTTTGTTACAAACAGCAGAGATGTAGTAATGATTCAGGACGCTGTCACACATTACAGATATGAGCTTTCATGCTTAAATATTTTATATTATGCTCTTTAACAAAGACAGACATATGGTATAGCGTATTAATAATATTTAATGATTTTTAACGGAGTTTAATGATGTTTATAAAAGGAGATTAAATATTTTAAAATATTTCTATTAAAAAACACCTCTTGAAGCTTAATTATGTGGTCTAATTTAAATAGCTAAAAGTGAAAAGCTTCTCAAAAAAGTATTAAACTCAGGGAAAATATGTAGTAAAGTAAAAGTGGAAGTAAGAGGGAAAAAACTTCAGTAAAGTACAGATACATCATTTTAGCACTAATACTCCAGTGGATACAGATACAGTATTTTAGCACGTAAGTACAGTAGTGCAATAAAAAATCATACTTCAAAAAAGTACAGATACAGCATTTTACTACTTAAGTACAAAATATAGTAAAAATATACTCCAGTAGATACAGATACAGCATTTTAGCATTAAAGTACAGTAGTTGTGTAAAAATAATACTCCAGAAGAGTACAGATACAGCATTTTAGTACTTAAGCACAGTAGTGAAGTGAAATTAATAAATGTATTACTCCAGTAGATACAGATACAGCATTTTAGTACTTAAGTAAGTAAGTATAGCAGTGAAGTGAACATAATACTTCAGTAGAGTATAAATGTTTAATAAAGGATGTTTTTCTGTCATCAACGTTTTTGATTTAATGCAACCAAAAATTATTGTTTATTCAATGTTCTTTTCTTCCAGAGGTGCATCATGTAGTCTGAACTACCCAGCTAAGCCTGAACTAGGGCAGTTGCGAGTATTCCACCACTGGGGTCACTATGGTAACCGTTGTTGACAGAGCCGTGCTGCTATGTCACAACGCTGCTACGTTCGATGTGCGACGTCACGGAACCACGAGTGACGTCACCGCCGCTTTGCGTATAAATACGCTCGACAGAGCAGAATCAGTACCACACGCGCGATCATTATCAGTTGTGATGGAGAGTTTTAATGGAGCTGTTCCGCTGAAGAGGATGTCGCTGAGAACGGACTACGAGCTACTGGAAGAGCGCTGCCGCAGCCTCGAGCAAGCTGGCGCGCTGATTGAGGATGTCCTGAGAGATATTGCTGAGCTGACCCGGAGACCATACCGGTCCGAGGACTGTGGGGGGCATGAGCGAGAGTTCAGAGAGATCGAGGAACAGATCGAGGAGCTACGCCTGATCTTTAAAAGGCTGAGAAAGGACAGATATAGAGAGATTAGTGAAATGAAGGCCAGAATGGAGAGAGTAGAGATGGAGATGAGAGACCTGAAGTTCAGGATGGACATACAAGAAACTACATCTGAAATGCAGTCGGATGAAGAGATGGCTGAGATTTCTGACACTTCTGGAGCTAGTTTTCTGACACCGGGCGGTGTTTTGGTGGGCTCTGTTGTGCTTGGTTGTATGTTAGCTCCTGTGTTGTGCCTGGGATTCAGCTCACTCGCAAACATCTTTTCATAGAGTGCAATAATTGAAGGTTTTCCAAAAATGTTCCAATATAGACAACTGACCTGAAATAATTACATATTTGTATTATTAGTGTAGTTAGACTTTTTGTTTTTGTAAATTGAAATTAAGTAGGCAGCGGGGGGTGGGGGAGGGGGTGTGTGGTTGGCATGGGTGGGTGGTGTAGAAGAGCAGAGGCAGCAGACACGAGTTTAGAAAGGGGTGGTTTTGACCATTTGGGGTCGTGGTCTCTCCAAGAGCCGGAGAGGCGCTCGCTCCAGGCTGCTGAACCCGGGGCATATAGCGTCGGAGAGCGGGTGAGAAGGGTATAGCTGCAGCCTGGAGCACCTCCAAAGGGGAGGAACATACCTCCAAACAGGCGGAGCCTACCTCCAAGTAGGATGGTGCTTGATGTTAAGCGGTATGGTGTTTTTCGGGTCGCGGGTCGCTCCAGGCTGCTGAACCCGGGCATATAGCGCCGGAGAGCGGGTCGCTCCAGGCTGCTGAACCCGGGCATATAGCGTCGGAGAGCGGGTCGCTCCAGGCTGCTGAACCCGGGCATATAGCGTCGGAGAGCGTCTCACTTCAGGCTGCTGAACGCGGGGCCAGACAGCGCACAGAGAGCGTGTTGTTTGGATCTTAGCATAGCTAATTATCTAGCTCTCCTGCTGTCATTTCTCCGCCCTCTTTTGGCTCTTGGAGGTACACTGTAAACCCGATTTTTATTTTATTAAAATATTTGAGTAGTATTTTTTTTTTGAAAGAATATATTACCATTACTAAATCTAATTAGTTATTTGCAAAGCTGAGCTAAAATTTGCAATGCACATATCATGTTAAGTAAAGATAACTTAATATGGTACGTTTCTGAGTGGGAATGGGAGGGGAATGTTTGCTGCAGGTGAAGAACGAAGAACTGCTTGTCTGATGTCTGTGCACGTTGCTGAAAAGTTCCTGCTTATGGCCGCTGCTGCACACCACAGTTGGATTTGAAATCAGTGTTACTTCAAATGGTATGTACAATCGTTCATTTTAAATGAGAGATATGTGATTAAAAGAAACGTTTCACTGAGAGAAGATAGACTCAGCTCCGTACAATGTCTCACAAACATGTGGGTGATGGACGAGGAGAAGCATATTAACGTGCTGAATGTATTAAATATTAAAAATGCATGTATTAGGCTGACCGTCTTTAGTTTAATCTAATTATCCGTTACAGAACTCTCAGCTGTTGAGCTAAAACTTTCCTTGTGCTCTTTTTTACAGGTTCGTGAGAAGATGCACTGGAAGAGCAAGCAATTTGAATGTCTGTTTTTATGTTACTTTGCTGAAAAAATGTTAGTGGTTCAGCAACACAAGAACTGTTACCTTGCAACATTTAGCCAATAAAATTCATTGGAATTTAAAAAGGCATAGTTGTTTTGTTTTTTTAAATAACTTTTTTTTAGCCTATGAAAGTAATCTTTATGATTTTTAAATATCTTTAAAGATTATTATTACATCTAGGTAGAAATTAATAATGTTACTTATTTTTGATACTTAAAATACTTATTTTCTACCATTTAAACTTTAGAAAAGAGATAATTTATGTGAATTAATGATTTTGAGTAAAGACTACTAATGGAAGCTTGTTTTGTCTACTGCATCCAGTTAAGAGTCTATGTTAATTTAACTTAACTTCTTTAGTTTCTTGTGTAAAAACTTAAGGCAACGAGTTTCCACACAAATTTCTAGTAAATTCAACTAATTTGGGTTAAGAGTGTAGGCGGCCGTCACAAACTCTGGACATATCAGCCAATAGCATTCGCTGAGCTCTGACCATACCTCCAAACTGTCAAACCACCACTTTCAAAACTGGAGTGCAAAAGCATTGCTCATAGTAATGGGCACAGCAGATTAACTGAATCATTAGGATCAGTTTACTAAAAAGATTTGTTCACCGAATTGTTCAGTGCTTGGCAGGAGGAGCCTGCGACTCCTCAGTACGTTCAGTGAACGAATCACCCAGTGAAAGAAAGGGAGCGTCAGTACGTTCAGTGAACGGAGCACACAGTGAGTGAACGGGAGCGCCATCAGTATGTTCAGTGAACTCGTGACTGAGCAAGCACAGAGTCTCCGCCACCAGATTTGCGGGTGATTCTGTGATTCACAAACCACACAGCAGTTCCCCTGCCAGCCTGCACGGTCCCTGCTGAGCTCAACTACTGAACTGAGAAAGAAACAAATCAGCGGAGGAAGTGTGTTCAGTACGTTCACTCAAATGATTCGTTCATTCAAACAAATTGTTCGCGGACTACACAACACTACTCGCTAGAGCAAAAATATCAGCCAGGGTGCATTGCAAGCGAGGAGACCTGTGAATTCGAGAGGGGAAAAAACACCCAGCTCTGGACAACTTTTTTTTCATTCAGTGTTTTTATATGTATTTTTTTTCCTACATTGTAAATGAATACTGATATCATCCAGACTATGAAGGAATACATACAAAATCATATAGTAACTTATAAAGTATTAAACAAAGCTCTGGCTTTAGTGGTAATGTGGGTTTGAAATGATTTCTGATACTTTTATAATTTTAATGAGCAGGGGGGATTCTAGAATCAGAGGTTTAGGGGTGTTGAGCACACGTCAAATAAAATCACACACAAACTGTTGTGTACAAGGGACAGATGCAAGGGCGTAGGAGCGGGTTTGACATGGGGGGACACATTTGCTAGTAAGAATCAAAGCCCACCCTGTGACTTAGAACAACATTTGCAGAATTACTTTTAATCACAAATCACAAATTTCTGTACTTTTGTTTATTAGTTACATCCAAGTAAAAGTCACTTTACAACATAAACATTTTTACTCCACATTACATTTACTGTTGTTAGAAAAAAATGTGTGCAATGTCTGAATTATATACATATATGACATAAACTGATGAGTTATCACCTAATATTTAAAATAATATAACAGATAGGGTATTATTATTATTATTATTATTATTATAATGTATTAGCATGTCAATTCTGATGTATATTTTTATATTTACATTTTGTCCACAAAAACTAGTGTTGTGTCCTGTCAACACTACTGAGTAGTGTTGACAGGACACAACAGTTTATAGAATAAAATAGCAATGTTCATTTTACTCAAACATATTTAAACGTATAGCTATAAATAGTAAAATCAGAAAAACTGATCATTTTGAAGTAGCCTTTTTTCCAGAGGTGTTTTAACTCAACAAGGTAAGAATTTAGTATTTGGTGGAATAACCCTGATATTTATATGATATTTATTATTATATTTTCATGCATTTTTTAACTACATTGTTCTGTAAAAAAATTATGTAAATGACAATATTTTTATTTGGAACTAGGGATAAATGTTGTCAGTTTATAGAATAAAATAAAAATGTTCATTTTATTCAAACATGTATACATTTAGCTATAAATAGTAAAATATGAAAATCTTTTTTTCGGGAGCTGTATATGTTAGGGTTTTTTAAGGAACAGTTATTATCACTAATAGTACTATTAACATAAATAATTATTATTAAAATATTAACACTTCTCCTGTCACTGTGCTTACTAGTAGTGATGGGCACAGCACTTTTAGATGAACTGAATCATTAGAATCCGTTCACAAAAAAAGATTCTTTTAAAAGATCTGTTCATTCGAGCAACTCCAGTGAACTCCAGTGAGTTCAGATAGTACCGGAAAAGACAGATTACAGGTAAATCAGTGTTTTTTTGTTTTAATATTATTTCATTATTTCATGCTGTGCTTGTTTGGTGGTGAGGGCTAACAGTGCTACTCTGTAAACACGCTGTTTTATCAGTTGTAGACACAGAAGAAATGTCTGGTTTCAGTCATGATTACAATAAAGTAAACATTTCATGCTAAAAGAGACAAATTGATGATGGTTGTAATTATTTTAATGCGCTTTTTACTTTCTGATGGAAAAAGTAGCTTTCGTGCAGGTGGATTTTCCACTATTTATGTAGTACATAACAGTGTACAGACCAGCTACAAGCTGGTTTTAGATGTTCTGACCAGCTATACACCAGTTATCAGGTACAGACCAGCTACAAGCTGGTTTTAGATATTCTGACCAGCTATACACCAGTTATCAGGTACAGACCAGCTACAAGCTGGTTTTAGATGTTCTGACCAGCTATACACCAGTTATCAGGTACAGACCAGCTACAAGCTGGTTTTAGATATTCTGACCAGCTATACACCAGTTATCAGGCACAGACCAGCTACAAGCTGGTTTTAGATGTTCTGACCAGCTATTCACCAGTTACCAGCTAGAAACCAGTTACCAGCTAGAAACCAGTTACCAGGTGCAAACAAGCTGGTTTTAGATGTTCTGACCAGCTATTCACCAGTTACTAGCTATGAACCAGTTACCAGGTGCAAACCAGCTACAAGCTGGTTTTAGATGTTCTGACCAGCTATTTATCAGTTACCAGGTACAGACCAGCTACAAGCTGGTTTTAGATGTTCTGACCAGCTATACACCAGTTACCAGGTACAGACCAGCTACAAGCTGGTTTTAGATGTTCTGACCAGCTATTTATCAGTTACCAGCTAGAAATCAGTTATCAAGTTCCAAAACACAGCTTAAGCTGGTCAAGCAGCTTGACCAGCTTTAGCTGGTATGAGCTGGTTTTTCCAGTAGGGAAGTCAGCATCCCTCTTAGTCATTGGGATTTGGAGGAGTAATTAACCTTTGAAATTAGGTAGGAAATAAGGTATTTTTTCCTTTAAATTCATATTTTGTTTAAAAACATTATCTGTAATATATAATGATCTGTAATATATAATAATTAAAAAATACTTTACTATCTTTTGAGTTCAATTCATTCACATTGCAGCAGTCAAAGGGCAGTTACTCATTGATATGTCCCATGACTTTTGCCGTGTCCCATGGAATCTAAAGAATGCTGTACTGACCTGCATAATATGTGGTGTCTCCTAAATTCATCATCAGAGATGGTGATTTCAGCCAGTCAGTCGCTTGCTGCTGGTTACAAAAAATAGCACCCACTGCATTGTCCACTGTGGGCAGTAATGCCTTTTATAATGTATTCTCATTGATCTGGCAGCCACTACGAGGCCCTGCTCTGATAATTAACATCACCAACTTATACGGGTGTGTGTGTACAAGGTGTGGGTGTTCATGATCTATTTGCAGGTTGCTTTTACATAATGTCACATTTTGGCATGTCATTGTACACCAATCAAGCATAATGTTATTAAGCTATGATCAACATCTTTAAATCTTCATTAAACAAATAGGAGCACCCAGTTCTAGAATTATGTTTCTCTGCATACTTTCACTGCAATGAAAAGACAAGTGTTGTGGTGTGTTAGTGTGTGTTGCCCTGATGTGGATTAGAGGCAGCAGTGCTACTGGAGTTTTTAAACACTATTCACAGGTTGCTTGAACATCATATTAGGAAAAAACTGTTTTTATTTCTCCCAACATTAATTTTACAGCTGTGAAAAGTAGAGTATTACTGAGCAGGAATCATAAGCAAAGCCGACAGAAGACAAGAGGAGAACAATTCTTTAAAACTATCTTTATTGTGTTGCCCAACAGAAGGTGCACTTAAACAATGTCTACTGGCTTGGTCGGAGGATTAAAAAAATACAGTCTAATAAAGAACATTTTATTTTCTCATCATTTATGGCAGTTAAAGGGACTTTCATGTCAGACCCATTGAGTAGGACCCTTGAATTGTGGTTCTACATGCTTTCTTGACACTATCATCTGGATATACAAGCCTGAACCTAGGAAAAAACCTGATCCACTTTATTAACCAGTGGAAGGAGATATCTGAAGATAATCTTCCTCTTCAAATACATTGTCAGCTGGTAGCTCAGCAGCATCTGATGAAAACTGATGACTCACTGTCAAACATCATAATTAAATCATTACAATTACAGAGATATACAACATATACCATAATTATCAAAATCATATCTGATGAAACGACAAAAAATGTAGGGGGGGATGGGAGTAACCTGACAGCTGTGAATTAGCAAAACATTCTGAGAGATTGGTGATACAAAGAAAGCCATACATTAATCAGCCAAAACTTGAAAACCACTGCAAGGTTAATAAGTAAACATCGATTGTTTACGTTGGTGTGCTGGAAGAAGGAAAATGGGAAACCAAAGAAATCTGAGCCATTTTGACAAGAACCAAATTGTGATGGTAAGGCTAGACAGCTGGCTCAGAACACCTCCAAAACATCAGAAAGGACATGTTCATATGTATCAAAAGCACTTCAGGAAAGGGCAAGTGGTGAATCTTGATGTATGTGTGTAGAGAAAGCTAGCCTGTCTGATCCCATAGAAGAGCTACAGAAGCAGAAAGTTATGAACAGGTTTTGTCAAGATAACTACATCACAATAACCATTTGTTTTCACAGATCAGCCATACAATGGCATCTGTCATATACAGATATATGTGTGTGTTAACCAATGAGTGAACAGTCAGTTTTTTAAGTTAATGTAGTTGGAGTAGAAAAATGGGGACCTGCATAGGGACCTGAGTCACTACAAGACTCCAAAGTTTCCATTTCCAAAACACCAGGCAGGGCCTTGGGTCGCTAAAGCTCCTTGATTGGCGTGTCTGTCTGACTAGCCCATCTGATTCCACAGAAGAGCCATAATAATAGCAGAAATTGTGGAAATAATTTGACTGCAAGAGTAAGGCCTACACAATATAATGCAAGTGGTTTTAATATTACGGCTGATTAGCGTACCTTTTAAAAAAAACAGACATATGTATTTTTTAAAACTTTGTATTTTTTTAACGGAAAACCATGGTCATGGCTGCCTGAATAAGTGCTCAAACATCACGTCTCTTGTAAATATACTTAAGAGAAACTTTCTTTAAACTGGCAGTCGCCTCAGTAACTTTGCTAAGGCTTCAGCATAATGGCTGTAGAGTTGCAGATTTAACTGTGTAATTAATGAACAAAGCTCAACTCAGGCCTATACCATACTGTTTACCTCATTAACCTTTTGTTGAACATGAACATCCAAAATGTGGAATGTCACCTGTATGGAGAGCTAAAAGCCAACAGACACTGATATGCAGTTTTCTAATATAGGTATGCAGTATTTTTTTTTCTATAATTATAATGTTGGAAGTACAGTAGAGATGTTTCTTTTCTGTCTTTTAAAAATTGTGTTTTGGCTACTTGGTAAACTGATGCACTGCAATGCAAGTACTAAAGCCCATGGTCACTCACACACACACTTGCAGCATTATGCACATCATCCCATGGAATTGGATGGAATCTGCCTTGTTCTCAGAAAGCAGTTTTGGCCTGCCATTACTTGCATTTTCATTTTAAGCACCTACACATTTCCTAACACAAGTAAACCACCTGTTTATTCATTCATTCATTCATTCCTTGGAATTATTTTAGCAGGAAGATGCTCAGAATTACTTTAAACTGTGAGCAAACATCCTCTCATTGGCACCTCTCCCTCAACAGAGCAGAGCAGATACTGTTCTAGGCCTAACCACCCGGCACGAGGAGGGGGGGGGCAGATATTTAAAGAGCGACCTCTGTGCATTCTCAACACAGATGCAGCTATAGATACAGTGAAAAGAACAGAAGTGAAACCTAGTTAAGTGCATAAGTGTGGAAGGAGAGGGCTCCCTACTGTAAACGATTAGCACTGCTGATGAGTCAACATGTCTGCCTCCTCTGTGGTGTGAATACCATTCACACTAATGTCACCTACTATCTCTGAATACTAACAAAACAAAAAAATGAACAAAAATACATTTGCATACACATGAGGAAGACATAACCACTCTACCCCACCACCATGCATGTACATACTCTAGCATCAGCTTTGTCAATAAGAAAATATAGGTGGAGGTTAAATGAAAAATATACAATTATTAATACAACAGTTAGAGTAAAGAGCTGTATGATTCTGGTGATTAATTAAAAAACAAACAAAAAAAACTAACGATTGTTTCTTTCTTTCCCTTTGCAACGCGTCTCTACTCTTGGTTTATAGGCAAGAGGTAAAGTGTATAGAAAAGGCAGACTCAGTCTCAAGCAGGCCTGTGTATGCATGTGTTTATCTGCATATAGACACACTCATGCGATTGCTTTTGCCTCTGGCAAAAATGCCTCCCAGTACTTTATCAGCTAGAAGAGAGAAAGGGGGGGGGGGGGGGGGGGGGGAGACTGTTAGATTTTTTTTTTGTTTTTCACAGCAATTAACTAATAATATCTAAATGCTACAACACACATACAAAATAGTGTTGAGACAATCTTACCTGTTGCTGTGATTGCAACAGAGACTCCAGATATCTAATAATTTGCTTCTTGAAATCCCGAGTTTTCTCTTTCTGTTACACAATAAATAAATAGTTTAAATTAATAAAAAAGATGATAAAATCAACATGTTAATATTTATGAATACTTGCAACCAGCATATTTAACAACATGCCTAAAGGCATACTGCATGCTAAAGTATTCCATATCGGATCAGATGGAAAAATATTGCCAAAATGTTTTATTATCTTTACTGCAAAAATACTTTTTCTGTTTGTAGCAAAATAAAAAATAAATCCTCTTTTCTCATTTCTAATTTAATATCTACTAGAGACAGAATATATCTGATTATATCTGTCCAGTATCATTTGTTTCACTTCAATCCTGGATATATAAAGTGCATTGTTAGTAGCATGACTTCAGTTAGAATTTGGTGAAAATCTCAATTAGGGGTGTGACATACCATAGCCAAATAATATTTTTCCAGGAGTATATTTTTGAAATATTTCTTAATTTAATGTTTTGACGTTTTGCCAAGAAAATTATTATTGTAAAAATACCCTTAAATATTGGGATATTATTTTAGAGACATATTGCATATACCTAATCCATACCCACCTCATATCTGATTACTTCTTTGCGCACGGTGGCAGAAACCCTCTCAAAGTCTCGCTCATACTGACTGACCTTGGCCTCCCACTGCAACACAAAACATCCTATAAATCACAACCGTCCTGCGGAGGGACACGAAATAATAAAATAACAGGAAAAGAACAGCTGTTTTTGCTTTCATGCTCAAGTTGGCATGAGTGTAGAGCAATACATCCACTAGAGGGTAGTTCAGAGTATGTTAAAGGCAGAGACCACATTCTGCCCATATTCATTTTTCAACACAAGCTGGTGATTATTACCTTCAGCAGCCTGGACTGTTGACAAAAGGCATGATAGCTTTGTGGATTTATTCTGCTGCATGCATCTATTCTGTCCCAATATCTTTGTGCCTTAGAAGAAATGGAGGTTCTTTAGACAAGGTTATTCCAGTCTTAACTAGTTTTTACGATGCTGTTAAATCCATGTGATTTGTCTCATGATTCAGTGTACTGTGTACTCTTTTTCTGCTCACTGCTACTGTACAGCATGGTTATCTAAGCCGGAGTAGATTTACTGTCGAACCTGTCTGTACGTTATTCAGCTACAAACTCATTAACATTGTGTTTGTGTATGCAGAACTGTCTCTTATTTTTTCTTTGTTACACCATTTGGAGTAAACTCTAAAGACTGTTACACATGAAAATTTGAAGCTGCTTGCCTGTATCTGCATGATTTATGCATAATGGGCTGATTTGGATATATAGAGCGGTGTGAAAAGTGTTTGCCCCCTACAGATTTCTTTTGTTTTTGTTTGTTCCTGATTAACAACACATTTCAATATCAGACAAATATAATCAGAGTAAATATATAAAGCAATTTTTAAAAGAAAAATGCATTTATTAAGGGAAAATCTATTTAAACCAACCTGAAGTGAAAAGTTATTTCCCCCTAAATAACCCTTAAACACTTTATGGCAACAACTGCAATTCCTCTGTTGAGGAATTTTGTCCTACTCTTCTTTTCAGAATTGTTTTTAATTCAGCCACATTGGAGGGATTTCGAGCATGAACAGCTTTTTTCCTTTTTTGGCATGGTTGGTTTGGATTTCTTTTGAAATCAATTTTCAATTTTGTTATATTTACTCATGTTATTTGTGTCTGATTTAAAAGTTTGTGTGAACATCCAAAACCTGTAAGTATGATAACAAAAAAAAGCAAAATCAAAAGAAATATGTAAGGGTGACTTTGCTCTCAGTAAAGTATGTAATGGGTTAAATATACACCTTCATTGCAATACGTTTAGCATTTTTTAATAAGCAGTGTACAATAATCATGCATTAAGTAAACAGGACTATGCCCCGACCACAGTTCTAAAAAGCCCAGCTGTGCTATGCTGTGTTGTGTTTAGCCTTCGGGTCGGCCTTTACCTCAACAATCTCGTCCTTGGCCTGCTGCAGTTTGTCTGGTTTGTTGGCCCACAGTAGTTTTGCTTCCGTCTCTCTTTTCTTCTGCAGCATGTTCTGAGCATCCTGCCATCGCTGCCACGCCTTCATCCGCTGGTCAAAGCAGGCCTGGACAAACACACAGACAGTTTGAGCTACAGTCTACCAGCTCAGCAAGACAGATTTATGCACCAGTCTCCAGGACATGGTCTATAAAAGCCTCTGCAGTACTGAAAACCAACCAGGACTGAGGATACTTATTTTATTAATCGAATACTCTGTGATTATTTTTTGCTTATTCAACTATTAATCAGATTTAAAGGAAATATATGTATTCATATAATTGATATTTGATCAGATATTGTTCAGATATGAAAGGTAACTGTTTATTATTATCATTATTTAATAACACAACAGTGTATGTATTGTAAATATACACTTGGCTGTGACTGTCAAACACTTGAAATTTACCCTGAAAATTATATTATTATGAAATATTTGGTTTTAATTTTTGGATTAAACGCCACTGCATTCAAGTTAAAAAATCAAGTTAAATAATTTTTAAAACTTTTTTAATTTATTTAGATGATTTTTTTAGTCATCATTACCTATAACAATAAAGGGAATTTTACTGGGCATGTTTGTACAGAAAATGAAATTCTATTCCCTCTGTATGCATGTATTTTGATATCGGTCTCTCCGTACCCGGACAGCCCCTAGCAGACGTATGTAGTCAGCAAGAAGCTCAGCAAAGATAAAGAAGTCGTTGGAGGCCTGGTCCTGATGAAGCTGCTCAATACGATCTTCCACCTCAGCCAGCTGGGATAGAGCTCTGGATAGTGCAGTGTTGTCTTCTGAGCTGCCCAACATCGCCACACTCTTGGCAAACATTGCTGTGTTCATAGACAACTCTGCAAACAAACAAAAAAACCAAACAAACACAGTTTAGCCAGAACTTCATCTACACTCTAAATGTATCTCTGTGCAGAATGTACCAGCCATACCTTTCCTGTGGATAACAAGGGAGTCCACCATGGCATGCAGCTTCCTCAGCTGCTGGTCCTCACTTTCCACCTCCTGTAGTTTCTCCTCAAACCACTGCAAACACACATAATATATTTGTATATATTACCATAAACAGTCAATTAAAATCAATAGGGATGCACATATTTACACAACTGAATACGACATAGCCTAAATATAATTTTGTCCTACTTGTCAATGAAAGTGCTACTGTGAACCTATTTCAGCTACCTTTCTTAGCATTGCAATTTTAGTCATAAATTTACCTCAGTAGGGGTATTGTTATAAATTTACGTACGCAGAGAAATTTCAATCTTAAATTTACCTCAGCAATGCAATTTGCCTCAGTAGGGGTATTCTAAATCACACATTTACTTACGCAGAGCAATTTTAGTCATACATTAACCTCAGCAATACAATTTTAGTCTCAAATGAACCTCTTTGGGGCTATCACATATTCACCTAAGCATTGCAATTTTAATCATGAATTTACCTCAGCAGTGCTACCCAAGTAACATGAGAGAAATTTACACAGAGAAAGGCTCGCCTCTTTCTGCTGGAAAACAGACCATTTGTGAAAAGGTAGGAAATTGATACCAAGCTCTCTACCACACTCCTTGCTTTGTAGCTATATAGCCATGCTCTGAACAGTGCTGGTGGAGGCCAGAGGTCAAGGAGGGTAGAGTGTGCGCCTGCCACCACTGCTTATATTATTTGCTCTTTCCACTCACTTATATTTTCAGTTGACAAATAGTTTTTGCATTCTTAATTATCAAAGGAATTATCTGGTGCAAACAATCAACACAAGGCAAAATAATTACCGTATTTTTCCCCACACTATAAGGCCTTATAATCCGGTGCGTTTTATGTATACATTTTTACCAGTCAGATTAATAACCCACTCCGCTGAAGTGCAGCATTATACAGGAGTTTCAGTTTAGTTCTCCAACACCGAGACTCGTGACAAGAGCAGTATTAGCATTAGCCGCTAAGCGCACTAGTTCTATTGCCGTTCAGAGGTAAGTATTACCTGCCTGTAGCCTGCTCCTAACCCCGGCTAGCTCTGCTGAAGCAGCATTAGCATTACCCGCTAACCGCGCTAGATCTTTTGCCGTTCAGAGGTGAGTACATTAGACTGTACTCTGCGCCATTACAAGCTACACAAGATGAACCGCTAGTTAATATTGCCCTGTCTTACTGGAATACTCGTGGTTCCTCCGTGTATCGTGCAATCCGGTCTACCTTATAGTGTGAAAAATATGGTAAAAAAAAAAAATCAACAACCAAATAATTTAATTAAATGTGCAAACAAAACTACTTACAACATCTGACTCGTTCATTTTTATGGTCATCTTGCTCACTGCATCTGTAGCCTTGTTGATCATCTTGAGGAATCCAGCTCCACTAAGCGCTTGGGTACCAACTGCTCTTGGTAACTATGAGAAGAAAGACACACAAAAAGACAAATATGGTAAGGCCTAACATCCTTTCCCTCCTGCTTTGTGAAGTGTCTCCAAGATAATTAGCAGCAGCAGGGAAAGCATTACCTCCTCCTTCTCTAAAAACTCCCTCACATCTGGGTCCTGCAGCAGAGATGGGTGACACACGACTCTCTGGAGGTACCTGAGGACAAAGCACAGAGGAGGGACATAAAAAAACCCACTTCTATAGCCTTTATTTGAAACGCTTAATAAGTGATTTTGTAATGTTTGTTAAATCACCTTTCTAGAGCAGCTCTCCTTCTCTCAACAAACTCTGCTGATGAGGGGTCTTCTTTACCAACCTTCACTTTGGTCATTCCTAAAACCAACATATGATTGTCAAGGCCAGTTTAAGCTTAGGAAAGGTTTTTAGTGAAAAATCAGATTCACATCATTTTCTGCTTCCCGCAGTGCAAAGTGTATCTGAACCATCACAACTCACAGCATGGAAGAATATACAGTATGCAAAATTAGGGTAACATGGTAACTTCACAAGCATGTGTGTCAGTTGAAAACCTTAAGCTGCAGGCTGCTAGTGTTGGGGGTATATAACACTTCAAACAGACATTATTCAGACGCACATGCAAAACAGAGGGAATTACTGGCACTGGAGAATCACTGGCACAAGCAACCAAAGAAACCCACAAACTTGAGAAAGATTAAGTTAGCTACCTAGCCAACTTTCCCAATCCACTTTAAAAATGGGTCATAAGATGGCAGAGGTGGAAGGTGGAGTGGAACTTTACCACTCCACTGCTATATACCCAGCTATCTGTGCATGAAGGGCTGCCCCAACTGCACTATTAAAATTTTAAATATGACAAAAACACAATAAACATGAAAAACAGATACAAATAAAATGTAATTTGCCCAAAAAATAAAAGATTTCATAGGGCCCCTTTACCTCTTTGGTAACTGTCCCTTTTTGTGCCTACCCTGTTACACCTTCCCATAGTCACCCACACCTTTTATTTTAAACATAGACTGACACACTTCTCTCCATCACTTAAACCACTTTCAGTTCCTCATTGTAGTGGTCCGAGGTTTGGGGCAGAGTTACTGTAAATCTAATTTTCAAAAAAAAAAACGCCAACACATTTAAAATGTCTCTCTCTGCCATTCAGTCTGAAATTGAAACAAATTCATTGCAGTTCAACTGCTAGATGGAACCCCAATCAGTGTTGGTTAGTGTTGAATGTGGCCAGCAAAGTTTTTACTGAATCTGACTCTCTCTCACATATTTGTAGAGTATGGAAATCTAACATAATTCTTTAGGGAAGCAGAGTAAATATTTTACTACCAAGTCTCTCAACCCTCTCAAAAGCATATTAGTGTGTCCACTAATGAGCATCAGCATAACTAGCAAACACAGATAGCCTCACTCTGTGCTCCAGGAAATTCATGGATTCTCTGAGCTGGTCTACATCATTTTAAATGTGGTTGATTCCAAAAAGTATGTTTTAACTTGAGATAGAAGTCCTGCCCAGTAGTGAATTATCAAGTTTGCCTGGGAAGATTTATGTAGCATCCAGCCCCGCCCTCAAGTGGAATCGGCAATCGACCAATCAAGCTGAAAGATGACCGGCAATCTGTACTGGCCTCAAAGCCATTGCAACCAATCCACTTTGCTGTGTGTGTTATTATGCCTTTTAATCTAACATATGTTAAATGAACTATAAATTACATATTCTGTTTATAACTTGTTTATACCAGTGTGAATGGGTGAGGTGAAATACTTTATACAAATAAATGCAATTACACTTTTTTTGTCATCACAAAACAAAACAAAAAAAAAATTGTCAGAGTAATGTCTATTTACAGACTGTATGAAACAGAGAGTGATTAGTGCCAATTAAAAAAGAAAAATGGGGGAAAAAAATGGATCCTTTAATCAAGTCAGACATAGACCAGGTGATTCTTACCCAGAATGCTCTTCTCTGGTGGTGGTGGTACAATGTATCCATTCTGTGCATGTTTCTCTGATAGTTTCTCATACAGACCAAGGAAATCACTGAAGCGTCTGCGCACCACAAACTGCTTACTTCGGAACATGGACAGCGTGGTCTGTGGGTGGGCAAGAGTGGTAGCATTAGATCAAAACATCAGTATGAGCACATGACTGCAATTAACAACCTTACATTACATGCACAGTAAAGCCCAGAAATATTTGGACAGTGACACAATCTTCAAGATTTGGACTCCACACTGGATTTGAAATTAAGCAACGGAGATGCAATTGAATTGTAGACTTTCAGGTTTAATTCAAGGGTTTGAACAAAAATATCATATGAAGCTTTTTAGTAATTGTAACCATTTCAACATACACAATTCCTCTTTATTTCAGTGACTCAAAATTTGACAAACTATCTTAAAAGCTATTTTATAGCCTTTATGAGCTATTCCCTCATTAATCCATCATCAATTAATCAGGCAAAAGGTCTTAAGATGATTCCTGAAAGTCCTGAAAGTCCTCGGAAGACAACAGTAGGGGATGATCACAGAATCCTTTTCATGGTAAAGAAAAAAACCCTTCTTCCACCCAAATAAAGAACGCTCTCCAGGCAGGAGGTGTATCAGTATTTCAGTCTATCATAAAGAGAAAACTTATAAAGAGCAAATACAGAGTGTTCACCAAAAGGTGCAAATCATTAATAGAAAGGCCAGAATAGACTTTCCCAAAAAGTATCTTAAAAAGTCAACAAATTTCTGGAACAGCATTCTTTGGACAGGTCTTTGCCTGCAAAGGATTCTTAAAAAGTATTAAAAATGAACATTTTATTAATGGCAAAGTTTATTTGTCCAACTACTTTTGAGCCCCTGAAACAAGTAGGATTCATAGAAAAATGGTTGCAATCCCTAAATACTTCATAGAAATGCTTTTTTCATCCCCTTGAATTAAACCTGAATGTCTATACTTTAATTGCATCTTGCAAACAGTGATGAACAGAGTCCAAATCATGAAGATTATGTCACTGTCCAAATATTTCTTGGCATATATATACAGTGGGGAGAACAAGTATTTGATACACTGCTGATTTTGCAGGTTTTCCCACTTGCAAAGCATGTGGAAGACTGTACTTTTTATCACAGGTACTCTTCAACTGTGAGTGATGGAATCTAAAACAAAAATCCAGGAAAATACATTGTATGATTTTTAAATAATTAATTTCCATTTTATTGTGGGAAATAAGTATTTGATCAACTATCAACCAGTAAGAATTTTGGCTCTCACAGACATGTTACTTCTTCTTTAAGAAGCCCTCCTGTTCTCCACTCATTACCTGTATTAACTGCACCTGTTTGAACTCGTTACCTGTATAAAAGACACCTGTCCACACACTCAATCAGTCAGACTCCAGCATCTCCACAATGCCCAAGACCAGAGAGCTGTGTAAGGACATCAGGGATAAAATTGTAGACCTGCACAAGGCTGGGATGGGCTACAGGACAATAGGCAAGCAGCTTGGTGAGAAGGCAACAACTGTTGGTGCAATTATTAGAAAATGGAAGAAATGCAAAATAACGGATAATCTCCCTCGGTCTGGGGCGCCATGCAAGATCTCACCTCGTGGAGCATCAATGATCTTGAGGAAGGTGAGGAATAAGCCCAGAATTACACGGCAGGACCTGGTCAATGACCTGAATAGAGCTGGGACCACAGTCTCAAAGAAAACAATCAGTAACACTCTACGCCGTCAAGGATTAAAATTCTGTAGTGCACACAAGGTGCCCTTCCTCAAGCCAACGTATGTCAAAGCCCGTCTGAAGTTTGCAAATGACCATCTGAATGATCCAGAGGAGGAATGGGAGAAGGTCATGTGGTCTGATGAGACAAAAATAGAACTTTTTGGTTTAAACGCCACTCGTCATGTTTGGAGGAAGAAGAATGATGAGTACAACCCCAAGAACACCATCCCAACCGTGCATGGCGGTGGAAACATCATTCTTTGGGGATGCTTTTCTGCAAAGGGGACAGGACGACTGCACCGTATTGTGGGAAGGATGGATGGGGCCATGTATCGTGAGATTTTGGCCAACAACCTCCTTCCCTCAGTAAGAGCATTGAAGATGGGTCGTGGCTGGGTCTTCCAGCATGATAACGACCCAAAACACACAGCCAGGGCAACTAAAGAGTGGCTCCGTAGGAAACATCTTAAGGTCCTGGAGTGGCCTAGCCAGTCTCCAGACCTGAATCCAATAGAAAATCTTTGGAGGGAGCTTAAAGTCCGTGTGGCCCAGCGACAGCCACGAAACCTGAAGGCTCTGGAGGAGCTCTGTATGGAGGAGTGGGCCAAAATCCCTGCTGCAGTGTGTGCAAACCTTGTCAAGAACTACAGGAAACGTCTCATCTCTGTAATTGCAAACAAAGGTTTCTTGTACCAAATATTAAGTTTCTTTTTCTGGTGTATCAAATACTTATTTCCCACAATAAAATGGAAATTAATTATTTAAAAATCATACAATGTATTTTTCTGGATTTTTGTTTTAGATTCCATCCCTCACAGTTGAAGAGTACCTATGATAAAAATTACAGTCTTCCACATGCTTTGCAAGTGGGAAAACCTGAAAAATCAGCGGTGTATCAAATACTTGTTCTCCCCACTGTATATGTATATATATAGATATATATATATATATATATATATATACGTATATATATATATATATATATATATATATATATATATATATATATATACGTATATATATATATATATATATATATATATATATATATATATATATATATATACGTATATATACGTATATATATATATATATATATATATATATATATATATATATATATATATATATATATATATATATATATATATATATATATATATATATAGGCACACAATAATTCAATGAAACATTTGTGAACAATATGCAAATGAAAATACCTGTGTTGAGACTTTGTAAGCCATATAGGCATTCATACCATCTCCTGCAAAAAGAGACCACAGTGAGCAAATCTTACAGATCTATAGGCTAATCTACTGCAAATATAATACTCATGAAAGGCCATGTAAAAAATACTGCCACAACCACATAGGGTGCAGGAGGACAAAAGGAAGCCTGAGTGCAGCTCAAAAGCCATGGCCTACTTTCACCCTCAGATGGATGAAGGCAATAAATATAAACTGACTGCCATGAGGCAAAAAGGGGAAGTGAGACACAGAGTAATAGGATGCTTAGGAGTTTCTGTTGACCATTGTGTTTTAGTTGCATAAATCAAACAATTTATCTGTCATCACAATGTTGTTAGGTAGGGTCAACTGTCAGAAACAGTTTAGTGTCAAGTGTGAGTCAGATACCGTGTTCATGCAAATAACTTCCTAAGAAGAGTGGAACAATAGGCGTGGGGGTGAACTTACCAACTTTCTCTGGGTTTGTAACGGAAATGTTCAAATCAAATTTGTCCTCATTCTCCTCCTCCTCCAGCTGAGAGAAAGACAGCATGCGAGAAAGGATGAACAAAAAGGAAAACAGAACATAACTCAGTAACTAGATTTAAGCACAAAATGACCAAGACTATACATAATAAATTCAAATAAATTCTAGTCTAGTATAACATGACTTTCTTGGAATTTGGAAAAAAAATACATGTATATAAGTGTCATCAATTTAGATTCCCAATTGTGTGAATTAAATAACACTAAACACAAGTACAGAGACATTAAAAATGAGTCACATGTTTTCAGTTTGAAAGTATTGTGTTACTCTTTTGTTTGTATTTGTGGCTTTTCATTTTGACACAGTGTGTTTAGTTGTTGGAATAAGTGAAGTATTTTGATAAGCTCTGTTTGTTTGTTGTATATGCTGTAGGGATGCATGAATACTGAAACTGGTATCACTATCGGGCCCAATACCAAAGTAGTGTACCTGTAAAAGTTTGCTTAGGTGGGTCTCACGTCACATTTAACATAAAATGAACATACTTCCATAGAATAAAACTAATCTCTATTACCCATCTCTGTTAAAATGTTTTAAATTTCTTTCAAGTATACTTGTTTGCATATACAAGCTGACTCTTACAACAAAATTAAAATGAATAAACTCATTGTTGCATTTCACTACTTTACACTATTACATGCTCTTGATTGCATCATTCTACATAGGTACACTTAAATACACAAAAATACACATACGTGCTTGTACTCATATTCGGTTAGAAAAAAAAAATGGTATTTACGCATCTAGTTGTATAAATTACTTTGATTTTGACACAGTCTATGATGTAACACTTGAGGGGAGTGATTGCAATCCGTGTATCATTCGTTCATTTGATATTCAATTGAGAATCAAAATCGGAAAATTAAAAAACCAATTCGTTTTTTTCGTTTTTCGTTTTTGAATATAATACCAAAAAACGAATAACGGCTTGTATTTTGTATTTTTATTTGGTTATCCAAACAAAAATTGGAAATTTAAAAAACGGACCAGGAGCCGAATTTGATTTTGATTTTGAACTTGACCCATTTGTGTGCCCCGGAAGTTACTGATTTGTTTATTCTTGGTGGGTTTCTGTTGCGCGGGAGTTCACTGCAGTGTTATCTACACAGTCTGTATTGCTGTAGGCTTTGGATGGAGTTGAGGATGGAGAGTTTTATCTTGTTCAGAGGAACTAAACGCGTTGCAGTGAAAGAAGACGATATGACAACAGAAAAAATCGGCAGGATCTTTCAGGTGTTTGTCTAACGTTCCGTAGCTAAATGTCATATTTAGTTAATGTTATTCTGTGAATTGCCGCCTACATACTTTTTTATATACGTGACTAGCTGGCTAACTAACCTAGCTAGCTAGCTGGTTAGTCTATACATGGTGTAGTAAACTTCTTCCCTCACTGTTTTCATTTGAAAAGGTACACGGTCCCAGTGTCACCAAGAATAAACACCAAGAATAAACAAATCAGTAACTTCCGGGGCACACAAATGGGTCAAGTTCAAAATCAAAATCAAATTCGGCTCCTGGTCCGTTTTTTAAATTTCCAATTTTTGTTTGGATAACCAAATAAAAATACAAAATACAAGCCGTTATTCGTTTTTTGGTATTATATTCAAAAACGAAAAACGAAAAAACGAATTGGTTTTTTAATTTTCCGATTTTGATTCTCAATTGAATATCAAATGAACGAATGATACACGGATTGATTGCCTCACTCTCGTTCATTTTTTTCCACTACTTTGTTACTTATTGAAAGTTAATAGTAAACTCTGCTGTTTTGAGGTTGACTTGAGTGCATATAACTCCCAGGCCTCACACTAATATAACTGTGCTCTCTCCAATAAAACACCAGAACAATGGTGCTGAAGATGAGTGGCTGTGCTCAATGTTCCGCCTTATGGCTCTGGTGGTTCATTGTTTACAGACTAAACTGGTTTTATCCACATGCATCATTCAGTTCAATGCAAAATGCAACTTCAATATTAATTGACATTTAAATATGCTGCTTTTGAGGATACGAGAGATTTACAAGCACAATTTGGAGACTACATACTGTAGTCATTTTAGTTTAGACTATTTGTATTTATGGGGCATAAATATCAGCTTCTTCCAGGAACTGCCACATTTTATGCGGTTTATGCATGACTGCACGTTTTGCACTTGTACGGACAGGGTGAAAGCTGATACGACAACAACTCTCACTCCATAAAGTTAAAGACAACACCAGAAGCATTGCAGTGTGTTTATAAGTGGAGAGGAATCTAATCTCACACCATGCTTTTGTAATGAAAAGAGGTGGGTTTGGCGGTGTCTCATACCTCTTCTAGTGTTTTGGGCTGAGGTTTGGAGGTGCTGGCTGAGGATGAGAGTGTGGAGGCTGGCACAGACGGCTTCGCTGCTTCTCTCTTCCTTTTGTCATTATGAGGACTGTCCAAAGACAGCTCAACCGTGGCCTCTGAGGAGGATAAAGAATGAATGAGAGAGAAAGAGAGAGAGAGAGAAAGAGAAATGTGTGAGAGAGAGTTTAAAAAACAACACATAAGTTCCCCAAAAGAGAGCAAACTCCTGACATCTGGGAAAAGCCAGCTCATCAATTTGCCTCCATAGAATAACACATACTGTGGCATTAACAAAACAGGCCTCCTTACACCCACAAACACAAACACAAACACAAACACAAACACAAACACAAACACAAACACAAACACAAACACACACACAAACACACACACAAACACACACACAAACACACACACACACACACACACACACACACACACACACACACACACACACACACACACACACACACACACACACACACACAAAAACACAAACACACACAATTTAGTGCCAAATGCTTCCATCAGCATGGTGAGGGCCAGGTCATTGTAAAGGAAGATTCTCCTGCTCTTCCTGAACTAAAAAAAGGGAAGAAACATGCTGAAATGGCATTTCCTTTTCAAAAACTATATGAGCTGCTGCACATTCACTTTCTCTTCTACCCTACAATCAGACTAGCAAGCGACAGAGCAAAAAGCATCCAGTCATTTCCTATGAGTGTATGTGATTTGTATCCGTGATTTAGTAACACAGCGACAAGTGGCAAAATAGTTTGAAAGTTTCTCAATTTTACACAAATGATTTTTAACGAATAATTAAACACAGTGGCAAGAATAAGTATGTGAACTCTTTGGATATATCATGTTTTTCTGCTTTAAATTGATCATAAAAATGTCGGTTAGTCTGATCGTCATTCAAGACAATGACAAACTGTGCCTAAAATAATGACATAAAATATATATGAGCTCACAGGTCTAAAATGAACAAGCCAACCCATAGCATCTATATAGGTTTTAGATCTGGGCTCTGTGGGATCTGTGGCCAAAAGATTGATAAACTTTTCTTGAGCCATTCTGCTTCAGATTTGCTGCAGGCGTGCAGCAAGTTTCTTTTAATAAGCAGAGAATACCCTTAGGGGGTCTTGCCTAGACACCCTACTTGGTTAAGGCTCAACAGATTTTAGATTCATGAAAACAGATGTTAGCTTGTACCAATGCCTTAAAATATTTGTCATTCAGGTTGTTTCTTTACCTCATTGAGTAGTCATTGTGCTCTTGGGGTCATTTTGACTGGGTGCCCAGTTCTTAACAGAGTAGTCACAGTCCCAAATTATCTCCATTTGTAGATTGTTTGCATTACTGTAGACTGGTGAATTTCTAAAGACGTACAAGGTAACGTCTGATTGTAGATCTATTGAAAGCTCTTTTTGGTGTGGAATAACTCGAATACACAGATCCTTCTTGTGCACAGCAAACTCAACATTTTTGAGTGGCTCTTATCAGTCAAAGTAACTAGTTCATACCTCCACACTAGCAAGACTTTAATTATCTTGAGGAAATTAACACAAGGGTTCAATTGCTTTTTTCCATTAGCACTATGAATATTTTATGGTGGTTCTCAATGAGGACACAAAAGATCACATTTTTTGGGCAGTTATTTTAGGCACATAATGTATGTAAATACCCCTGATTTGGGGGAAGATCAGGTCACATTTTATGATACATTTATGCAGAAAACTTAAATACTTTTTCTTGCCACTGTATTAATTATAAAGCAGTAATTCTACCAATCGGCTCTGACAAATTCTCCAAACCAATCAAAATTGGACACAACACTCCAAGGTCTTCTCTCTAAATGTTTGGTTCCAACCAGCTTATCGTTCCTGTTCTCAACAAGTTCTAAACACAAAAGAGAAGCTCTTAACTGCTATTTCTACTTTTTCTGTTATATAACAAACATTTGCACAGAATAAAAGGACAACTTGAAAAATAAAGCATGAGAAAAAGTATAGGATATTGTTGGTCTCTCTGTCAGGGAGGTCTCTTGACAGCTAACCTGCAAGATTAGCCAGCATACTAACCAGCCAATAACATTATCTACAAAAGCTCGCAATTAGGGTTCAATACAAACATTACTTCCTTATACATTCCAA
Source organism: Astyanax mexicanus (assembly GCF_023375975.1). Lineage (NCBI taxonomy): Eukaryota > Metazoa > Chordata > Actinopteri > Characiformes > Acestrorhamphidae > Astyanax > Astyanax mexicanus. Next base: position 46,024,485 of record NC_064409.1, on the reverse strand, counting down.
TAGTAAATGAAAAATACCTATATTAAAGGAACAGCTAGTAAATTAACAATACCTATTGTACTCAATTTTCCTGTCGCACATACAAACTTAAAACTAAAAGCGACTTGACACCTACTGTTGGAATTAAAAAGACAGAGGGAAAACAAGTTGTATTATGACTGTAATACATGAACTTGACCAAAAATTTAAAGACACCAGGACTGCATACCTGCAAACAGATCCTCCTCATCAGAGTGCAACCCGTTAGTTTTAGAGCCGGTGTTCACGCTCGGTTTCGCAGCCGCAGCTGCAGATGGGGCTGTGAAGGTTTCCTCCGTGAAGAGATCACTTGGGGCTTTACTGCCTGCTTTTGCCTCTGTGAAGATGTCATTAGGTTCCTCGGTGAAGAGCGGCACTTGTGGTTTTTTAGTCACCGCTCCCAGAGGTTCCTTAAACAGGTCCTCTTCGTCATCATCACCAAACAGGTCAGCTCTCGCTGGTTTATTTACAGCTGCAGCGCCGCCTGTGGGCTCACTAAAAACGTCAGTGGCCGGTTCTTTGACAGTGCCTTTTAGGGGCTCCTCAAAAATGTCCTTCTGAGGCTTACTGACAACATCGTTTTGAGATGCCTTGTGGACTTCAGCACTGACGTCCTCCTTCACAGCCGCACTCGCTGTCTTCTCGGTGACATCACTCTTTGGCGGTTCCTCACCGAGGTCCAGTAAAGGGGCACTTTTTGTGTCAGTCACTGGAGCAGCTGCAGACTCTCCTAAGGGGTCACTGAACAGATCCTCGTCGTCAGCTGCCTTGTCCACAAGGGACACAACTTGAGCTTTACTGAGCCCTGTACTCTCTGTCTTCTCTGGTTCTGCACTTGTCTTGTTCAGTGGGTCGTTGAAGGAATCTGCTGGGGCATCACTGAAGATGTCTTTAGCAGGTTCACTGGCACTTGTAGGAAGAGGAGGATCCATTACCACGTCGGAGAGCATCTGCAAGAGAGAAGAGAGAAAAATATTAATAGTCAATTTTGCAACATTTTCCATTTATATTCAAAAGAATATGCCTGGTTTAGACTTTAATTCAAATCAGATAAAATAATTAGAGAAAGACTACCATCACTGTAAATTGTAATTAAGGCTTAAGCGAGTTAGGGTGTTTTCACACCTGCACTTTTTCCTAATACAATTTTCCACCCATGTGGATTTGTATGGCTTTGTTTGGGCAGATGTGAATACAGTAATTACACTCAGTAGCGGACCAAAACAACCTAACAGAGACCACATATGAGAGGAGGTGGTCTCTGCCTTGTCACAAACACAAACTTTGGAGTGGTTTGCTTTTGGTGAAAACGTGATCGGACCTATCAGTGATCAGATGTACACCACAAGTTTGAGGTATAGCCAGGTGTTAATAACATGGTATATTGCCAAAACAGTTACTTCAGCTATAAACATATTGTCTCTGTCCAATGCAAAATAAGTATCTCCAAAACAATATAAAAAGAGTTTATTTCAGGTAATTTTGAAGTATTTCTATTGGTCTGTTCATCAAGAAACGTTGGCACAATTTATGGTAAAGTTTGTCTGTTTAAATAATGTTGTAAACTAAAAATAATACTTGTTTTTTTATTGGACAGCAACGATATGCTCTTGCTCCATTTTAAACTGTACAGAAAATTGTCTACTTTAGAACACAGGATCCTCTTCCTGTATTTATTTATTTTCTTGCTTCATCCCCACAGAGGTCTGATCAGAAAACGCCCTAAAAATACAATGTGGGCTAACAAGAGAACTGCATAAACCACAAGACCGCCTTAACCACTTCAATGATCCAGTCTCTTCCTGAAGCAAAAGCAGCCAGCAGTTGAAGCATATGAGCACATCTGAGAATCACATGACTGAGGCAGGTCTGAGCCAGCTTTACCAGCAGCACAGTGGACATGTCCAGAGAACTTTGGCCACTGACTTCTCCCAACTAGCTACCTCTGCAAAAACCACTACGCCCAGGAATTGAGTCACACAGCTGGCAACAGGCATGCAGGAGTGTGTAAAGAAGGGGGAACAGGGAACTGTTCTTGAGAAGAAAATTGTAGACACTTATTCTACATCTTACTGACATTTCACTCATCCCTGATCTGGGATCTGGCTGAGCCACATCTGGACGGCTTTACTGGTCATTTGTTGCACATGTTAAAGCATTTAAGCAACAGGCCTGGGTTAAGATGATTAAGGGGGGTTTATGAAGTATTTAGCTACAAATTCATTCCCTAAAACTACCAGCTGCTTAGTAAGTGTACCTAGCTAGCTAACGCTACAGTCACGGTCAACATAAGTCTGTGTGTGCACTGCCAGGGTCACATTCCTACAACTGACGGTGTTTATACTGAGCAGAGCCAGAAAAGGCCACGACAAAGTGACTGCAGTCGGACGGCTGGATAAATAAATAGATTGAAAGGTTAGCCAACAAACTTCATTAGCTAGCTAGCTAACAAGCTACAGAGACACTCTGGTGGTTCAACCCGTGGCTGTTTAACAGCAGCAGTTCAGTAAATGAACTTGCCCAGCTGGCATTTTTAACATTGAATCAACGTTGGATTTGGCGTTGATAAACCATAGTTCACTGAAACTAGAAAATCCTATGGTTCAACAGTGTTAACAATAAATTTACACCTCTGTATTAAAGATGAGTATAAAGCATATTACCCACCACTACCTCTATCTGATTGAACATCTGATCTCAAAAACACAACAGTAAAACAAAATAAAACATGAACATTGGTGCCAAATTAAAAAGCAGTTACTGCAAATGGAAGCAATAACACTTTTCATCCCTCTATCCAACCGTTTTTTAAAAACTGTATGGTGATTAAATGTAAAATACTAATTCAAAAGGCAGAAGGTTGAGGACATTATGTTGATTCAACGTTACAATTTTAACGTTTGGACAACCATTTAACATTAAACGTTGCTTCAAAGTTGTTTCAACGTTCATATTACTTCAAACACATTACAACGTTGAAGGTCGGTTGTGTGCCAGCTGGGTGGGTTAACTAGTTATCGCTAGTTAGGTTAACTAATCGCTGAGTAGGAAGGTTTTCTGGTGGGTGTAAAGCGAGTGGAAGTGTTTTTATTAACTAGCCAGCTCCTTACTGCAGTAGAAAAACAGCTATTCAGCGTAAGGACGAAGTTTAACATGAGTAAATATAAAGCGGGCAGAGCTTCCTCGGTGCTGCTGTGAATGACAACACGGCGGAAGGCGGCGGCGGACAGAGGGCTTCGTATCTCTCGGGTTAGCGCTCTGCTAGCTAGCCGCACGAGCTTTACTGGAGCTAACAGCAGTGAAAGTCGAGTGTAGGAAGAGAGAGGAGACGGAACACACAGACACAGAGAGGGAGAGGGACACAGAGACAGAGTTTAAGCCTGAAGTTTACAGCTACAGCTACAGCTCCAGCACCGCGGCTACCCCCGCACTCCCCCCGCAGTTACTCACACCGCCTGTGAAAATATCCGCGCCTTCATCGCTGTCCTCATCCTCTAAGTCGGGCTCCAGTTCCTGCTCCTCGGACTCGGGAAAGGGAGGGGGACTCCGCTCTGAACTGGCCGCCATCTTCATTCAGTCTGCAGTAGACAGGCGAGGAGGAGGAGGACGCAGAAAAACTTTGGTAAAGACGAGAAAAATACACACAAATGAGCGCCGCCTGCCGGCGGACCCTGCAGCTACACCGGCCTGCTCCATACAGACAGGTCACACTCAGCGACAGACGGGGCCGCTGTAAACACAGCGCGACCTTTATTACCCCCTTAAAAGCCCAGAATTTCTGTCAATTTTATGCCTGATATTACACGCCTTGAATTTCTGTTCTAGCATTACATAAAAGGTTTCATGTTTGATAAGAAACGTTTCTAAAAATCCCAAGTGTGATGGTAAAAGAATAACATATTAAGGAAATCTGCAAGTCAACATTTAATTATTGAAAATCTTCCTTAACTTCATTTTAAAATAAAATTTCCTGAATACAAATCAAGCATTCTCCAAATGCCCTTCAAACATTTGAGGATGATTCCTTTTGTTTTTCTGAAATTATTAAGTGGAATAGAGAGTGGACGGGCAGCTTCTCCAAGCGTACTGTTGGAGTCACAATTTTACTGCAGATAAAAAGGGTTTTGTATCATCACTCACTGCACAACGCTACACAGTATAAATAATCAGACAAAAACTCAAATAAAATATAAAAATAAAAAATAAGCACAAAACATTTTTTTCCAACAAAAAGCGTTTTACAGTGGTTTTCCCACTCGCCCCAATGTCTAAGCTTCCCTGTTAATTTAGGTTTTTAGATTGTGCCTCATTCCAACATATAAGAATCTGTCCTGTTTCTGACAAAATAAAACAAAATTATGTTGTGAAAACCCAAAACAGCCTATGGTGATGTATGTTACAGACCCTTTAAATATTTAGAAAGTTCATTACAGCACTTTAATGATGTCCCTAAGTGACACATACTGAACATCCTGAGAGCATCAGGATACATTCTGACCTTATTTACAGAATGCAGGTGTACTGGGCTAGTGCTGGCAACATTTTAAAAGTGTATTTTTGCTTATACATGTCTTTAAATGTTTTACATTGCCTATAACTAGTTCTGATTTGATTTCCAGAACAAACTTTTTCTTGATTCTATCCTGATTCTATATATATCCTCTGTGTAAATTTTATTTAGTGACCTGACCTATGTAGTGCCATCCTAACTGTATTATAAAGAACTATGTTAACTCACATTAACATAAAAATGCGAAATTACAATAAACCCTCATACTTTCCTTTTTCCTTCCTCTTTGCTTGTATTTAACATGTTCGTGTTCCAAACGTCACAAAGAGAAACTAGTGTGCGAGAGTCTAGCATGCACTATCTAGTGTGGGAGAGCACAGTGCACATATTGGAACACAGCCACAGTTAAAGCCATCTGATTCACCCACAATTCCGCGCGTTGTTTACATGAACCGCGACGTGTTTGAGTGGCGGAAGTTCAGAGTGGACTTTAAGACTGATATAGTTTCTCTTACAGCGCTTTTACTGTCGCTGTTTGTAGAGAAATTGAATCAGCATCAGCTCGGTGATGCGGAGTTCAGGTATAAGATAGCCAGCGCTGCAGGAGCGGGTTAAAAACAGGGATCCATTCATTCATGTCTCGGAGGAATCCTGCAGACTCCCCGGGAGGAGAGGACAGAGAGCCGCTGCTCGGAGAAAGAACGGCGAGGCACGACTCGCGATACGACGGTAACGATAAAACATTCGTTTAGACAGTGCTTTTACTCTGTTACAGCTCACTACCTTATCACACGAGCCTTTATTCAGCGTAGCTCTTTAGATACAGCTCGTTTTATTGAGACACCGTTCCTGTACCCAGTTATGAAGTGTACAGGGAGCCAAACTGGCAACCAGAAAGTTTCATCCACAGCTTCCAGTTTGACACCTGTTTTGGCGATTTGTGCTACCTTGACAAAGTGTGCTACCTTACTGTATATTTAAATGCGAAAATACAAAAAAAACTAAAATCGTTGTATCAGGGTAAAATTAAGGCAATAATATAGCTAGATTATTAGAAACGGTTATATAGTTATATATAACTTTCATAGTTATTAATGAATATTTATTTAAATTAATTATTGTATTTCTGTGATCTTGGATTGTATATTTCCACCCGAGATATCATTAATAAAATTTTCAGGGAAAACACGTAAAAACCAGTAAAAACGAGAGATAAGGCATGAGCAGATCCGCTAAGTCGCTCCATCTGGGTTGTGCACCACACATAGAGCCTATGGGACCCATGTGAGATTCCGGTGGCCCCACATAAGAATTTTGGCTTTATAGTTATAGCTTTAACAGATCAACTATTACAAACAGTAATGTTTTTGTGTAGCATGAAACAAACTTCATATTCCCAGTTACAATGATTTCACGACTTTACAGTGATACAGTGTTTTAAGGGTGATTGGGAGAGGGATTCTTGCCATAAATTAAACAAAATAGCAAAACCAATGATCAGTTTTTATAATAATGAATATATTATTTTGGATTTTGTAGTTTTGCAGCAAAAACAGTTTTTTATAAAAAAAAAATGCAAGAAAATAAAACTTCTATAGCTTAACTGTCCTATCTGGCATTGTGTCCCAATCACCCTTAATTCACCCTAATTTATAGCATACTTTCTGACAGCTTTCCTGTATATTGTGGTAGACAGTATTTCAAAATTGTGATGAAAGTTTGAGTAGATATGCTGCTGAGTTTTTTTTTTCCATTGAGGTCCATTAAAAGAAAAATTCCATTGTAAAATTGACTTGAGGTGTAGTGAAACGTCATAATAAGTATGAACCTTTTGCCCCCAGCATTCAGAAATAGAGTGCTTTTAGCAAATGCTGCCCAACAGGCTTAGCATTACCTATGCAAATTTAAAATGCATAGTTAATGCTATAGGAGAGCACTGAGAGCTTTGAAAGGGCACAGGTAAATTACCTTCATTTAAGTATCTGTGTACTAGCTGTCAGTGCTCTCATTTTAAATGTCAGAGCCCTCGGAAATATACAAAAAAGCTTGGAGCTACTTTGAGCTTGTTAATGGTGTAAAAATAGCGATTTCCCATATATAGCTATACCTTATTACTAGTAGTGTAAGTCTGTTGGGAGAACTGGCTAAAAGTGCAAAATCTCGAAATGCTAAGGGAGAATGGAGGTGAGCTATTCAACAAATGTTCATACTCATTATCATGTTTCATTAGACTAAAATCCATTTCACAGCACATTTTGTTAGGTTGTGAAAACACAACATGCAGCAAACGTAATAATCGTTGCTAAATGAGTGTTGTAAGCAGTACAATAATAATTATAAGATCATTATAATTATAAGCTTTTTATTTATTTATTTCCTTTATTATCTAAATTGTTTTTTTCCTTACATGGCATTCTTCTCTTAGCTAACTTGTGTTTGGAAAACAGATGATCCTCCAGACTTCACTGATGACCAAAACAGTGTACAGCCAAAGCTGAGCTATGAGGAGGCAGTTGAAGAAGCAGGTATGTGCTCCTTTTCATATTGTACATTGTTCAATGAGGGTTTATTACTTCCAGTTGCCTCATTTAAGAGTGAAATTAGTTAAATTGGAGCAATACTACAAAAACTGATATTATTATCATTGAGTTTGTGACACACTTCCCTGTGGTATTGTTCTATTGAGACAAAGTAAATCGTTTAAATCTCAAATATTTTTCAATAGACAATACAGTGGATAATCATAGCCTGTACAAACAGAACATCACCACCTAATTAACATGCATACATACATACATACATACATACTCTGAGCCCCAGATTATTACTGTACATAAAATCTGCTGTCTGGTAGAGACTAAAATGGGTGAGCCTGTTCGGAAGAATGCCAATATGCAGATTTTGTCTGACAAGTGGAGGATCTTCAGTGTAGGTCCAGCCACTGAAGGAATCATAGCGTGAAAAATCTCATTCTTTATGTGTCTGAAGTAAATCACATGAACAAGCAACATTATCATCAGGAGTAAAAACATATTTTCTTAAACATTTCAGTATCTATATATTAATGTCATGTTTATGTTCTGCAATGAACTTTGTGATAAAAAAAAAAATGTTTATCTGTCTTTATATTTCAGTGTCAAGGATACAACAGTAAAATATGCACTGATAATAAACTATACTACAACATCCCAACATTTTATGTAAGAAAGTTAAAAACTAACAAAGTCAGACGGTCCCATCGTGGATTTGCACCATTAAGTTTTAATCACACTTAGTGTGATTGCCTTAGGCAACCTTAACAATCAACTCCTTTACCATAGAAACATCTTAGTAAATACTTCCCTTCGCAACCATCTTGCAACACCTTAGCAAGCCATCTAGCAACATCTTTGCAACCAATTCCTATACCATAACAACACCTTAGCAACCAGCATCTATTTCACAGCAACAACGCTGACCTGCATTCACTCTCAGTGGTTAAAAAATGCAATATTTAGTTTTATATAATCATCTAGTGTGAATTGTTTGGCAGTAAAATATACTAGTAATAAAATACATTTTAGCATCAATAACAGAATAAAAAATGGGTATCATGCCATCCCTTCTTACATTACTATACATTACTATAAGCAATATGTTAAAATTTATTATTTATTTTTTTATCTAATGTATATTTTTTAATAATTCCTACTTACTTTGACTATTGTAGCTCCTTTGGCTCAAGTTTTAGTCGTTCATTCATTGAGGTCACACCCTCTAATTTCCTCCCTCACTCCCTCTTATTGACCCTGCTTACCCTTTACCCCATCCTGTGCCCTCAGGCTTCGGGCTGTTCCATGGCTTGCTGTTGCTGGTGTGTGGCTGGGCCAATGCCAGCGATGCGGTAGAGATACTGTGCGTGTCCTTCTTACTGCCCACGGCCCGCTGTGACTTGCAGCTCAGCTCTGCAGATATGGGATTACTCACTGCCAGTATATTCCTCGGTCAGTGTCTGAATTTTCATGGCCAGTTTACTACAGTTCAGTATATTTGATTTTCTACTTGTTTTAGTCCCATTGTCACATTTTAGGTTTCAGCTGAAATATTTAATACATTATAACCATAAAAAACTAGTTCTTCAGCAGGAAGAATAATCAACAGTGGTTTTATGTTATGCTCATATTTAGCATTAGCAGACTGTGACTAAGAAATAAGAGTAAATGCTTAGTAAACCAAAAAGTAGAATAGAAGGAAATAGAGACACTGCCTCATCAGATTTAGTTCTGTATTTAATTCAGCGTATTTTACATGACATAAAAATGAAAGTAGCATTATAGTTGCTTTTATTGAGACATTTTCTTATTTTCTATACTCATTGTTAATGTTTAAACTTTACTGATCATGTGGGACACTTTGATGTTTTAAAATTACAGACTGTAGACCTTTATGTTTACCTTTACATACATTACCTTTACATTCAGTTACCCTGTTCTTCAATAGTCAGGATCAGTGTGATGGGCTGGTTTGAGTGGATTAGATACAGATGCAGTGCTGCTGGAGTTTTTAAACACCTCAGTGTCGTCCTGTGACCACTGATGAAAGCTTAGAGGATGACCAACACAAACATTAGGAACTTCTTCAACTCTGTGTTACACATGCATTTTATAAGATTTCTGTATTATGTTGCTTAATAAATATTGTCCATATATTTTTTTTAACATTTATTGTTTAGGTAACCTTTATTTATGATTCCGAATAGCGCTGCAAACTGTCACTTTATCTAATATTAAAGTTTGACTACATAGAGTTTAATAGATCATGTTATTTTATGTTGGGTCGGCCTAATGGACAGGGATTAAGCCTAGTTTAGCCTAAACCAAGATCAATTGTTCTGTTCAGTGAAGATAATCACATTAAAAATGCTGTGTAGTGTAAGATTAAACTTAATCTCAATCTGGGAAACTGCCGAACAGAATTTGATTTAAACTAACTTTCTGTTTTGTAGAGTCTTTGATAAAAATAATGTTATAGACAGGTGGGATAGATTAGCCCACAACAGAACTATAGCCTGCATGCATTTAGATGTACATGATCATATTTATTTGACATATTAATCATGTTGTACCTGTATTACATAGCCACTACTCATAGTCTGATTTGTATAGTTATTAATTAGTTTTTTCAAATTACAGTATGCATTATTGACTCAAATTTTATTTTCTGCTTAGGAATGATGCTGGGAGGGTATATGTGGGGGTATCTGGCTGATCTGAGAGGACGTCAGAGGGTGCTGGTCATCTCGCTGGCAGTGAACGGAACATTTGGTGCGGTGGCTAGTTTAGCCCCGAGCTTCTGGTTGTTCCTGCTGTTGCGGTTCTTCAGTGGAGTAGGGTAAGAAAACATTCCGAAAGAGCCTCTGTGCTTTACTGTTTTATACAGTAATTAAATCATGTAATAATTGCTCTCTTGGTCTCATGCATGAAACATCACGGGTCTCAGATTAGTTTACTGGACAGGGATCAAACTAGTATTAAAATAAATCTGATTTTAGGTGGCGAATTCCCTCAGACGTCACCACTAGAAATGGTTCCGTGGAAAGGTTCAGTAAATTACTGAATGTTCTTGGAGGATGAGATAAACTACTGTAGCTTACCACAGCCACCACAGATAAGTAACAGTGCATTTTATCTCTAGGGTGGGCGGATCCATCCCAGTTATCTTCTCCTACTTTTCTGAGTTCCAGCCGAAGATGCGTAGAGGGGCCATGATCAGCGCTCTGGCCACTTTCTGGATGGCTGGAAACATTTTAGCTGCAGGTACAATACTCATATGTTGATATATGTCCTACTCTGTGCCTATCAAGTGTCTGTATTATGGATAAACATTTTTTTTGTTCTTAAAGAAGAGTTATTAATTATCAAGAAAACATTTTTAATTTTTAAAAAGCGCCTACAAGATTGTGATCAAACCATTGATAACCATGACTATACACTTTGTGTGGGTTCATCACATAAAAGCCAAATAAAATATACATTTTTTCAGTTTACAGTGTTTTGTGGGTGTAACTTTCAAGGGATATGGATAATGTTTCAAGCTACGGTATTTGCAAATGTTTGCCTCCTTAGCCTTTAACAGTTTAGCCAAAAACACTTTTTGTTTTTGTTGAAGTAATAATGAATAAAACTATCATAGGCAGTCTGTAGTAGTAAATGAAGCAGAAGATGCAGAGCTGACTATTAAATAATTCAATTGAAATGTTTTTGGCTGTCAGGAGAGGAACAAATCTTTGCAAAGAGTACAGATGTAAGTAAAAGGTCGCAAGTAAATCTTCCAACATTCTTGTGCATGTGAGTGCCAAATTAGGACTGTGTTTGGTAAATGATGCTATAAAGCAACAGTATGAAAAAATGTGCTTTATAATAACAGTTCCTAAAACAACAATTCTTGTATGAAGCTGGTTTAAAGGAATAGTTAGACAAGTTGAATTAATATGATTTATCACAGCCAATAACACATGCTTGGTATCTGAAAAGTCTGGGCAAAAACTGGACTTGGACTGGAATGTGGTAGCAAAACAGAGAATCAGACAAAACTTTAATTATAGAACCTATTTAAAGACCCATCAATTTATAAACTCATCTACTTAAACACTCTACTGTTTTAAAACACATTCAGATCTTCATTTGTGTTGCACATATGCATTTATGTGGTGTAAAAAGGAATATTTATATATAAAGTCTATAAAAGAAATAATAAACTCCTTCACGTAGCTGAATAGTAAAGTAGCCATGTGGAGTAACAATGTAAATTTTAGCTTAAGTATCTACAAAAGGTTACTTATATTGTTTTGTGTAAAAACATTCGTTTATATAAATTTGTTATATATTTTCTAAGCAGATACCTAATGTTAGCATGTATTTACTAGCCTAAGATTAACACAACAAAACCCAAACATATATAAACTGATCAACTGTATCATGGGTAAGTGATAATCATTTTCGCTTCTTTAAATTAGATTCTGGCAATGCTAATTTCTAAAACAATCCCAGCCTGACCACCACCAATATTCATAACAGGGATATATTCAAAAGTGTCCTATACACTCGATATAAGCTACTATATACAAGTTGACAGCTGTGTGCGATTTCACTGCAAGAAAGAATGTGCACGTTTTTATTGTGTGGAAATGGCTGGGCTTCCGTAGGGATGATATTTAATATAGTACAGATATTAGTACAGATATGATTGTGCAAATAAAAATTTTCTAATTAAAGGAGCAGTATAACGACTTAAACAACATCTCAAACAACAGAATCCACTGCATTTTTCTGAATTTATGATTTACCACAGTGCAATAATGCATCTTATGTTTATTCTAAAAATATTTATTAATTATACACACAGATATGTTGTTTAAATATTAAACATGCTGTTTTTTTTAATAAATAATCACTGATAATTTATTTTTTTATCTGCTTCCATCATATTGTATAGTATTGTATATTGGCATTTCAATTAAGATATGAGTTTTTCGTAAAATCACCCAGCTCTAGGTGAAAAAACAGCACATGCAATTTCACCGAAGTGTAGGTAACAGTGTGTTATGTACTATTGGTTTAATAGTCAGGTAATACTAACTCGAAAACAGAACATAGTTTTCTTACAAACTATTAACAAGTTTATGGCTTTATTATTACAAACTGGAATTAACTTTACCTTCGAGCTTTGAAAGATTTCTTCGTTTTCTGTGACCATAAAAGAAGATCACTCTTTGTTTGGTGACATTTGTTAAGAAGATAGCTATAATGCTTCTATTAGCTCACAGCATATACCAGAAATGTCTTTAAAAATTAACAGGGTTCACTCATTTTTGCCTAACTTAGTATCCTCCATCATTTATTTATTTAGGATATTTTGAAATATGTCAGAATATTCTTAATAATGAACTTATTTTTGCTTTTAAAAAGGTGTAATTGCATTATTATACTAATATACTATCATATATTTCACTGTCTTTCTAAAAAATACAATAAAATGATTATTCGTAATTATGCATGGTAATTGTATTAGCTACATTTGCTCTGGCCTTTACTACAAGCCTGAGAATAAACTACACAGCTTTTTCAGTTGTTGTCTGCTATCTCTCTGATTCAGCCTGACAGCTTTGTATCCCGCTGAGCTCTGTGCTCTATTCTTGCTATAACACTCAGCAAAGTGTGTGTTTTGTTTTGCAAGAGCCCTGGCACTGGCACACTGCTAAAATGCCTGGCATTTTATACCCTGTGCCAGCAGCTAGCGAGTGCATGCGAAGTGAGAACACAAACTGCCTTGTTTTATGAGCCAAACCATATTAACAGAGTTGTGGACAGAGATGTAGATGCAGTTTTAGCAAGACAGCGTAACATTCATTGCCCTTATATGTGCATGTTTGCGTGTGTTGGTTTGTATGCGCAGGTGCTGCCTGGTTGGTCATCCCCAGGACATTTCTGCATGTTGATCTGGGCTGGTTGGACTTCCAGAGTTGGAGGGTGTTTGTGGTGCTGTGTTCCATCCCCAGCCTCACCTCAGCATTTATCTTCAGACTGGCCATGCCAGAGAGCCCCCGCTTCCTCATGGAGGTATGCCCATGACCCTGCAGCACCACAATAAGATGTCAGTGCAATTAGAATAAACCAGATAACACGAATGTATGTATCACATTACTCATTACATACAGTCCACTCCAAAAGTAAATGTAGTACAATGTGACCAGTCCATTTTCTCTGCTGTGGACTAAAAACATTTGGGTTTGAGATTAAAAGATAAGTATGAGACAAAATATCAATATTTCAGCTTTAATTTCCAAGTTTTTACATCTGACACACAGTTCAGAAGACAGCACCTTCTGTCTAAACCCATACATTTTTCTGGTGAGCAAAAGTGTTGGAATATGTGACTGTCGGATGTGTTTTGTTGCCCAGGTGTGTTCAGAACCAATAATTATTCAAACAATAAATAGTGCTGATTGTCTACAATTGTGAAGCTTCAAGAAGATGGTAAATTAATTAGAGCCATTGCACTTACACTGCCTGGCCAAAAAAAAAATCGCCACCTGGATTTAACTAAGCAGATGATGTGGGGTGGCTGCAGTTGGTCAGGTCTAGGTTCAGCAACAGTATGTGCTGAAAAAATGAGGTCAGGTGACTACCTGAATATACTGAATCTAGACCAGGTTATTCCATCAATGGCTTTTTTTCTTGTCTGATGACACAGCTTGAAAAGTGGTTCAGGGAGCATAAGACATTTTAAAAAATGAATTGGCCACCACAGACCTTAACCTCACTGAGAATCTTTGGAATGTGCTGGAGAAGACTTTGTGCAGTGGTCAGACTCTACCATCATCAATGCTGCAAGATCTTGGAGAAAAATTAATGCAACACTGGATTGAAATGGCAGTTCAACAATTAGAGTTTGTGACACTTTTTTGGCCAGGCAGTGTATATTGGCCATAGCCAGTCCAACCGTTTTGAATGTCTCTAAGAAGAAAGTCGTCACTGGTGTACCAAGTAACAGATGTCGAACAGATAGACCACAGAAAACCGTAGCAGATGATGACAGAAACATTGTGAGTGCTGTAAAGAAAGACCCTAAACAACTGCCAGTGACATCAGCAACAACCTTTAGAGGGCAGAAGTGAAGGTATCACAATCTACTCTTCGCTTAAGACTTCATGAACAAAAGTACAGAGACTTTACGAGAAGATAAAAATTAAATGTTAGCAAAAAGAATGTGTAGGCCAGGCAGGAATTTGCCAAGAAGTACTGAATCAAGCCTATGGACTGATTTTGTACTGATGAGACGAAGATAAACATTTTGGGGAAGTAAAGGATATGATCCTAACTTACCAGCTTATCTATAAAACAAAATGGAGGTAATTTCATGGTTTTTGCTTGCATTGCTTCTTCTAGGATGGGTTCAGTAATCTTTATAGATGTAAAATAAACTTAGAAGTCTACAGAAACATTTTGTCTGTCAATTTAAAGAAAAATGCAGCTAAACTGATTGGGAGATCCTTCATCATGCTGCAAGATCACGACACAAAACACACTGACTGGAAAAGCATCACAAAAGAAGAAGTTAAGTGGTGTCAGTGAGACAAAGACTTGGTGCAGTTATTGCAAACTAAATATGAAGTCTTATTCAATTCAATCTATTGATGTGTTCTAATACTTGTGTTTAGAGGAAAAATGGACAGGTTCTGAACAGTGTATCGTATCCAGATCTAAATACCTTGGAATAAATAGCTGAAATGTTAATAATATTGTGTCTCATATTCATCTTTTAAAGCCAAGTAATGTATTCAGTCTACAGCAAAAAAATCGATTGGTCTCACTGTTCCAATACTTACATGTGTGTGTGTCTGTCTTGGTCACTCAGGCTGGCATGGAGAAGGAGGCACTTGCAGTGTTCCAGCAGATGTACAGACTCAACCACAGGGGAAGCCGCAAACCCTTTCCTGTAAGAACAGCCTTTACTATTAAATTAAATGATGCATTTGTTTTGAATATTTATTCTTAGACTCTTAGAATCAAGGAGGACCAAAAGCTCTACAATATACATTGTAGCTCTAGACCTAGACCCCTTCTAATTACTGTTTAATGTAATTTACTTCAAATGCTGGCATTTGATTCTGACCTTATCATTAAGCATCATTACTTGACCTCACCAATGCTCTTCAGATCAGTGCCATCATATCCTCTCAACAATGTTCCAAAGTAATAGGGAACAAACATCTTATTAGTAAAGAAGATGTTAAAGGGTTAAAGGAGCAAGTGTACCAACTTTTGGATATCGATTAACCATAATATTAACACCACCTTCGTGTTTCTACTCTCCTTATCCATAGTGTGTTGCACTGGTACAAATGGAAAAGACTCAGCAGTACTGCTGGATTCCTATCCAGTGAGTTTACTCTAGTCTAGTGCTGAGAATAAACCACCACCCAAACGGTCTGCTCTGTGGTGGTCCTGTGGGGTCCTGACCACTGAAGTACAGAGTAAAAGGAGGTTAACAAAATATGTAAAGAAACAAATAGACTACAGTCTGTAATTATAGAACTACAAAGTGCTCCTCTATGCTCAAAACAAGGAAGTAGTTTCAACGGTCTGTCCGATTGGTGTGTAGTATATTAGTGTATTAGTATTAGTGTATTCGTATTAGTGTATTCGTATTAGTGTATTAGTATTAGGCAGCACTACCAGAAATGGTCATTAATCATGGGTCAGTGAAATGTGTCTGAGCCTCCCTGCCTTTCACAATTCCACTCCAGACTCATTCATGCATAACTGGATCCCCTGGTCTGGCTTTGGGCATCAGGGCTGCTCTGATGGAAAACTGTCCACAGCTCTGTTAAAATAAACACTAATCATCACAAATATACCATTTATACATTTTCATATCTCATATAATATCACTTTATTCTATTTTTATGATCTACTGCACATATTAATTACTTACAGAGCTGAGTGTGTGTGTGTGTTTGTTTTTAGATGTGTAGGCTTGTTAACCCTAAAGATGGTGAGAATACTGGTGAACCACTGAGAATGCATAGATGGTATCAGCATGTGACCCATTTTCTTAAACAGGTAAGTTCAGTAACCCATTTCTCAGCTTGAGTAAGAGTGACAGTGTACCACATATGGGTCATCATTGCAGCTCAACAGCTTGAAAATCATCTAATCTAATCAATAATCACATTACATCTGTTTTAATCAATAATGCATAAATGGAGCATTATTCTGTGTAAAAAAATAATTGCCTTGTTACTTTAAATACATTATTAGTAGTAAAAAAAGTGCAATCCAACTATTTCTGTAGTTGTAGTTCTTATAGAGCATATTTTCCTCTCTGTATGATCCCTTATTCAGATTTAAAATATATTATTTTCATGCTGAAAAAACTATGAAATTCAGAATCCAGTGAGCGTTCTGTGGACCTCTGTTTTAGGGCCATGTCAGTGGTCAGATTAATTAGTGACTCTTTTAATGCAAGAGTCTTTCATGTTGGTTTCACAGACTAAGGATTCCGTACCGTACTTTTAAAATGAGGCCAAAATAAGCACACAGGTATCAGTCTTAGAAACAATGCTGTAGTTCAATAACCTATGGAGAGCAGGAAATACTTGATGTTATTACCTTTTAAAACAAGCATAGTTGTCTTGTTAAAGCTCAATTTTCTGCTTTAACCTTCTGAAAAGCGTTTAATTTGTAATACAGACACGCAGACCCAGAATGCACACTGAAAAATGTCTGGATCTGATTCTCAGCACATTTTGTGGAGAAAACAGCATTATTACAATGCCCTAGGAATTATGTCAGGACCCCATGGAGGTGTCAATCCCCAGTTTAGGAACCCTTGGACTTAGCCATTGTGAGGTGGTCTTGCCTGTAGTGGCAGTGAGGAGGTGGGGGAGCTGTGGGTCCATTTGTTTGGGTGTTGGTGGAGGGTTTGATTCAGTAAAGACATGTTTTAAATAATCTAAACCAGGGATGTGCAACATTTTAAGTGGAATTTAATTCATTGCAATTCAGAGAAATCCATTCTTATCACATATTGGTGAGAATGGGACACTTTTAACATACATTTTTCATCCAAATTGAAGTACAGACACTAACTTTAAGCATACATTCCCTTAATGTTAAATAATTAGCAATAAAATTACACCATAATTATGAATGATTATAATTCTATGTCCTGCAGTTTGAATTGCAATTCTACTTCCGGTTTGCAATCTCAATTCAAAATTAAGAACTGAATGGGAATGTTTGGGTTAATCTGAATTTAATTCTGAATTTTGTAGAACTCTCAGTGTCGTCCCACACTGTGTACGGTGAGATATTGTCTAGTATGCTGTGCTCACTGACAGATGTTCAGATCTGCCCTGTAAGAATCCATCACATTATTACAAGCATGCTTCACAGCTGGTATGAGGTTCTGGTTTTGTAAAGCAGTGTTAGTTCAGCCAAAAATCTCAGCTTTATTGTCATCTGTCCAGAACACACTGTTCCAGGGAGCATAATTGAGGTGATTCTTGGCTAACTTCAGAAAAGCCATTTTATTCTCCTTAGTTACCAGTGGTTTCCGGACACTCACCTTAGTTAAAGTAAAAGTGGTCTGCAGTTCTGTAGATGTTGTTTTTGGATGTTTTCTTATGTCCTGGATGATTTTATATCTTGTTTTCAGAGATGTTGTAAGAGCATTCACTCCTAGAACTATAATTTTTAGACTTTCTCTATTTGGACAGTGTAGCTGATAGTACAGTACCAGTCTAACGTTTGGCCACCTTCTCATTCAGTGTTTTTCTTTATTTCTTTATTCAATGATTTTTCTACATTGCCCTATGTTCCAGGGTCTTTCTCCAATCAGACAGCTGTTTATTGGGCCTTTGATCTCCAGAAGCATTGCCCTGCTAGTCATTTTCTACAGCATATCATTTGGGTACGTATCAAAAATCTGCAATGCTTAAGTAAGTGGTTATGGCATTGCTGTCTTACACATCGCAGTCTATTTTTACGCCTATTGCCTGTGCCTTTAAAATAGTGACTGAGATTATGAACATATACACGCCAAATGAGGTGCACTGCTGACTTATTAGAACCCTGACAACAGTCACCTGTCAGAGGTCCATACCTATTTTGTCTATACCTATTTGCTACACACACACACACACACAAGTACATGCAGCAGGGCACACACCCAACTTTACATCAACAATAAACAGAATAAAATAACATAAACATAATGTAATAATGTAAACCAATCTGCCAAAGTCAGAGCACACCTGGCTCTTTAGTGGAATGACAAGTAAATTGCTGATTGGTTTATTTCACATTACACCCAAAACACACTCATAATGAATTAGGAGAAATAGTTCTTGCCTTTTGCACGTTCTGAGCAGCGCAAGGTATGTTTTTTCTGTGCTCAAGATACCAAAGACACTGACGCCCTAAATCAAGCTCGCATATAGAGATCACTAAAATAGGGCCCAGTATATCACAAACATACAGTTCATTTATTGTTTCATTTTATTTCTGTAGGTATTATGGTTTGTGGATGTGGTTTCCTGAGCTTTTCAGGAGAGCTGAAGATGGAGGTTCTCCATGTGCCAATATGTCTCAACCCCAAAACCTGAGGAATGAAAGCTGCTATCCAGTGAAAACTGCAGGTGGGATACTTCAAAGAGATGGAGACAAAATTAGCCAAAACATTACCACTCATATGTGAAGTAAATGATGTTGACACTCTAGGTGTAGGATATACATTAATAACTGAACAGTCAGTTCTCATAGTCAGTGTGTTGGATTTGGGGATCGCCCCGACCCGCCCCATAAACTGTCATTTTGAGCCCGAGCCCAGTTTAAACCTGACATTTTTTTAAACCTGAAATCTGTTCAAAATGAAGTTAATTAACACTGCAACACTGAAAAATAAAAAAAATGTTTATTGAGAACAGATCTCCGAAAGATTAAAACATGAACAATGCGAACAATGATCCAAATGCCTAAACATCTTTAATTTAGGCTACAAGAATGTCTAAATAACTTTCTAATCTATAATCTAATCTACAATTTAACATGGTTTAAGTATAGAAAATAATTTCTAAATGTTTTTTTATATTAAGATGATGGTCTATGTGCAAAAACACAAACAGTCATAAGGTTATTCACTGTCAAGTGCATAATACAAACAAGTGAAGTGTGCACTGGACACTTGTACAACTTTTTTTAAAACACAGTTTGCTATATTGTGATTTTCATGCCATAGCTTTATCTAAAATAAAAATAGCATTAAAAAACAGACGCCTACGTCGACTATTTTCTTGAGCCTGCCCCAACCCGAGGAAAGTGATAGGAAAGTGACAGCTTCGTATCAAATCTTAACAGAATCTGTTTCTATTATCTTGTAACAGACACCACAGGGCACATTCAGAGGTCTGTAACGTAAATTGTTTTGGTGTCAAATTAAAATGAACTGCATTAGGCATGTGGTTGTAATGTTTTGGCTCAAATATGTACAGTCAAATAGAAAATACACTGCTCAAAAAAATAAAGGGAACACTCAAATAACACATCCTAGATCTGAATGAATGAAATATTCTCATTGAATACTTTGTTCTGTACAAAGTTGAATGTGCTGACAACAAAATCACATAAAAATCATCAATGGAAATCAAATTTATTAACCAATGGAGGCCTGGATTTGGAGCCACACACAAAATTAAAGTGAAAAAACACACTACAGGCTGATCCAACTTTAATGTAATGTCCTTAAAACAAGTCAAAATGAGGCTCAGTATTGTGTGTGGCCTCCACGTGCCTGTATGACCTCCCTACAACGCCTGGGCATGCTCCTGATGAGGTGGCGGATGGTCTCCTGAGGGATCTCCTCCCAGACCTGGACTAAAGCATCCGCCAACTCCTGGACAGTCTGTTGTGCAACGTGACGTTGGTGGATGGAGCGAGACATGATGTCCCAGATGTGCTCAATCGGATTCAGGTCTGGGGAACGGGCGGGCCAGTCCATAGCTTCAATGCCTTCATCTTGCAGGAACTGCTGACACACTCCAGCCACATGAGGTCTAGCATTGTCCTGCATTAGGAGGAACTCGGGGCCAACCGCACCAGCATATGGTCTCACAAGGGGTCTGAGGATCTCATCTCGGTACCTAATGGCAGTCAGGCTACCTCTGGTGAGCACATGGAGGGCTGTGCGGCCCTCCAAAGAAATGCCACCCCACACCATTACTGACCCACTGCCAAACCGGTCATGCTGAAGGATGTTGCAGGCAGCAGACCGCTCTCCACGGCGTCTCCAGACTCTGTCACGTCTGTCATGTGCTCAGTGTGAACCTGCTTTCATCTGTGAAGAGCACAAGGCGCCAGTGGCGAATTTGCCAATCCTGGTGTTCTCTGGCAAATGCCAAGCGTCCTGCACGGTGTTGGGCTGTGAGCACAACCCCCATCTGTGGACGTCGGGCCCTCATACCATCCTCATGGAGTCGGTTTCTAACCGTTTGTGCAGACACATGCACATTGTGGCCTGCTGGAGGTCATTTTGCAGGGCTCTGGCAGTGCTCCTCCTGTTCCTTCTTGCACAAAGGCGGAGGTAGCGGTCCTGCTGCTGGGTTGTTGCCCTCCTACGGCCTCCTCCACGTCTCCTGGTGTACTGGCCTGTCCCCTGGTAGCGCCTCCAGCCTCTGGACACTACGCTGACAGACACAGCAAACCTTCTTGCCACAGCTCGCATTGATGTGCCATCCTGGATGAGCTGCACTACCTGAGCCACTTGTGTGGGTTGTAGAGTCCGTCTCATGCTACCACGAGTGTGAAAGCACCACCAACATTCAAAACTGACCAAAACATCAGCCAGACAGCATAGGTTCTGAGAAGTGGTCTGTGGTCCCCACCTGCAGAACCACTCCTTTATTGAGTGTGTCTTGCTAATTGCCAATAATTTCCACCTGTTGTCTATTCCATTTGCACAACAGCAGGTGAAATTGATTGTCAATCAGTGTTGCTTCCTAAGTGGAAAGTTTAATTTCACAGAAGTTTGATTTACTTGGAGTTATATTGTGTTATTTGAGTGTTCCCTTTATTTTTTTGAGCAGTGTATATTAAAAGGCAAGGCTAATAGATGCGGCTAAAGAACATGAACACATGGCGAATCAGGATTTTTATTATGTTTATATCACAGATAGAGAAAAGAGAAATATTACCGATATCACTGTCAATTCACCACTGCCTGCTGTTTATTACAGTGTACATGGAGGGCTTTGTGACTGCGGCCTCTAACCTGCCTGGGAACATCTTCACTATCCTGCTAATGGACACAGTGGGAGGCAAGATCCTACTGTGTGAGTAACTGTGCACTCACTTTTTGGATTGTTAGCTTAATGCTCTGTATTTTCTTCTCTAATGTCAGAATAAAACTACTGGCCTTGGGTCTGTTTGTGTTCTGGATGTGTGGGTGTAGATTTTCTTACCTAATCTTATGTTGTACATACACTAAACCCGGATGTCTTGTACCCTACTCGAGCACACTCCCCTGCTGAACTTGAATTACATTCTGGTCCCAATGCATGCTTATCATTATCATTATCATTACCTTTTTAAAAAGAATATGATCTGCATCACCAATCCGAAGTTATTATCAGGCCCTCATGATGCCTGCTTTCAAGTCTGAAAATCTCTAGGATGTATTAGAGCTGGTTGAGATTGTAAAAAAAATATCTACATATTCTTCAAATTTAGATTTAGATTTTTATCTTCTTACATAACTTCTGGGTTTTTTTGTTAGCAAACAAACAGCAGCAACAAACTACTGTTTCCTTAACATTTACTTTTATTTTTTTTTTCTTACAAATGGTAAGCAGCCCCCTTCAGCCCTACATGGAGATTTTATATGAAATATGATACAATCATAACTTTCAGTTATTTTCAGGAAACTCACTGCCACATTAAATAGGTCTTATCAGGTTTCATCTACTGGGATTCCCTCTTTCAGCTTCTATATGTAAAGATGTACTCGATTATCCCATTTTGAAAATCACATTAAACCAATAATCCGATTAAACAAAATAATTTGATTAACCTCCCAGCTCTATAATGTGTTATGAATTATGATAGATTTTATTTTAAATTGATTAATAATTTATCTTCCAATATCAGAAAAACTAAAACGTCCACTGTTTTAAACAGATACAAGCAATCTTTTAGTTTGAATTGTTTATCTCACGGCAAATTCACATGACACTTTTGATTTAACTAGTCTTGGTTCCCTAAACTAAACAAAAATATATAACCAGTGTATTTCCAGAGCTCTGTACTGTATAAATTAAATACTTTAATTACTTTTAAATACTGGAACACTCCCTGCTCTCCGTATTTTACTGTTCTTTACTAAACTATTTATTTTAAATTTATTGTAAATTAACACACCTGCTTAGATTGTGCATCCACACTCCAGCAAAAACATAGTAGATGTATGAAGTCTAGTGTGAAGATGATCCGTGGCAGAAACTTAAGAGAATTTGAGCAAAATGTCCCAACTAAGCTGCTTTCATATATTTGCATTGTACTAAAATTCATATATTTTCAATGGGCATATATGCAGCTGAAAGAGTGTGAGCCTAGTGCGTCCCACATTTTTCAACATTAAAATGTTAATATAACATTAACAAATATTACTTTTAAAGTTTGGGCACCGCTAATAATATTCATGATTTTCCTTTATAAATCATTGGTTGTTCAGATCAGCAGTTTTAGGATTATAGTTTATAGGATTTACTAAAGTGTGTAATAGTTCAAAACACACTATTCAACAGAAACCAAGCTTTATGGAGGTAAATGTGCTCAGGCACAGATTGTGCTCAGATTGTCTAGTGTGAGTACCCCCTCAGACAAGGTTCACTGATGATCTCATTAGAAATGATCACCTGATGGTCTGTCTGTACTCATACTTGTGTGTTTTTGCTCATGTGATGTGTCTGTCTGCTCTCTCTCTCTTTCAGCGGGGAGTCTGCTGTTGTCCAGTGCGAGTGTGTTCCTGATTTATGTGGTGAAGACTAAAAGCCAGAGTCTCATAATGTCTTGTGTGTTCAGCGGTGTGTCAGTCATCTCCTGGAACGCCCTGGATGTAGTGGGCACTGAGCTTTACCCCACACAGTTACGGTAAATATACTCAACGATACTCCAGTATTATTAAAGAAAAAGGTGAAGTGAATTAATGTGTGCTGTGTAACGTTTGTACTTGTATTAATGTTATTCTAATATCTTGTTTAGCTCCTCTGCACTGGGCTTCTTCACTGGAGTGGGCCGAGTTGCTGCGATCATGGGAAATGTAGTTTTTGGCCAGCTGGTGGACTCTAACTGTGCCGTGCCTATATTGCTGGTTTCAGTCCTGTTGCTGGCTGGAGGTCTAGCAGCTCTACGGCTACCTGGAACCAAACAGATGGACTTAACATGAAACACACACACACACAAATACACACAAATAATACGAGACAAACTAGCATACAAACCTGTTTAACCACAGTCAGCCTTAACTAATGTAAGTGTATTAAATTAAGGCTCTAAACTGCCAACTAGTATCACATAACCTTACAATCACAATCCAGAACCAAAAATTAAATTCATACGAAAATTTAGGACATGATCGCATCATTGGAGAGGACACTGGAGGAAACTATCTTATTTAATCATCAGATTATCATCAGAGTTTTGATCTTGATTGTTAAAGTGAGTGGTTCACTATGACCAGATCAAAAGAGCTATCTGAGGCCTGAGGAGAAAAAATGATGTAGCTGCAGATGAATGAATGAATGAATGAATGAACATTATGGCAAGAATATTGGCCAGAGAACACATTGACCTAGGCCGTTTCTCAATACACAAGTCTGCACTCCAGTACTTGTGAAGAACGGACTTGGGAAGTTCAGATCACGAGTGCATACTCCCGAGGACAGGAGGAAGCGGGGCGGTTGTTCTGTATTTGGAACAGCTGTCTACTTGATGACGTCACCCTCTTAAGAGGAGCGGAAAGCGTTGTTCCGAAAACATAGGAGCACATTTTCACCTAGCCGATTTCTTAACAAATAAACCACATATCTGAAGTCTAAACTCCTACATTCTCGCCTGAAAATAACTGAAAACATTATTTTAGAACACAGCAGTACTGTTTTAAAAACGTACAGGTGCTTACAGTTATGTACCTTCTTCTCCTGCATTACGCTGATACTGCTGAGAGGTGCATTCTGGGTTATCGGGCTGTAAAAAGTCCACACAAGTCACCTTCCATGCATCCTCGATAAAGTGGGAGGAGCAAGAACACATCCGGGTATTGGTTGTGTACTTGGCTAACTGCGATCTTCTGAATTGAAACAGTACTTGGGCTACAACTGATGGCGTTTCCCGAGTCCACAAGAACACAAGTACAGACAAGAACGCAGATTGAGAAACGGCCGAGATGTTCTATAAAAATCAGACAGATAATTTAAGTTCAACTAAAATTATTTGGCGTAGTAGCAGAAAACACATTTTCCTAAAATTTTAGTTAAAAAAAAAAAAAATCATAATATTTAAAATTGAACCCCTTGTATTGTGATATGTATCATAAAGCCAGGTTCTTGCCAGTACACAGCTCTTGTGTTAGAGGGGTGTGAATGTAGCATTAGGAACAACTTGGGGTGTCTGGTTGGGAATGGACCCCCAGTATGCTTAATGAGTATCTGCCTGCAGAACTGGGCTCTAGGCACCAAAGCCTATATATGAGCTCAAAGATGAGACTGAATTTGTAGAGATTCTGACAACTTTAACACTGCACACATGCACTTAACTAATTGTTTTATAATTTTATACAATTTTATATATATTTTCAAATATACAACATCATGCACATGTTTAGGTAAACTAGTCAAAGCTGAAATCCACAAAGCATAAAGATAATTTTTAATCAAGATTACTATTAATTATGTTGTTTTTTTTTACAAGCCTTAGCACAAATAGGTTTAAGGAAAGTTATCTGGGAACTCAGATTTTCTTGGTGTGCCCAAACGTTTGCATTTAGCCCCTTTATAGAGCATAAAAGCTAACACAAGTGTTTTAATCTGCACTTTGTATATTTAAATAAAATGTATCTGGCATAATTTATACAATTTAATTTTAACAATGTTTTGAAGTTTTGCAGTAGAGATAGAAGATCAGGTCCATACATCTATAAATGCAATTCAATTCTATCTATTGGATGTGTCACCTCTTTCTTAAATTCTTTTTTCTTAATGCAAGTTTAAACATTTTCGATCTGAAATTGTGTAATCTGAAAATTATGAGTTCATATGTTTTTTTCCACACCCTTTAATTCAAATTATGCCAGGAAATATCTCCTTTATCAAATATCAGGAATATTTCATTCAGATATACAAAATTCAGTTTCAAACACTTGTCTTTTAATTCTAATGTCCCTTTTTACTCTGCACAGAACTGTACAACTCTAAAAACAGTGCTGGGCATTTAACTGTTTGGATCATGATGATGAAACATATACATTTCAATTCTACAATAATTTTAATAAAGGATGAACCGGTGACCAAATATTATGATACAATTGTATTTTTTTCTTTCAAATGTAATGAAGAATTCTTTTGATGATAATGATTTTCAACAGACTCGTAATGCTTCAACAACTTTATTGTGCCCAACTGGAACAATCTCCATTTTAGGTAACCATGGCAACACTTGCAGACCAATGAGGTAGAGATTTTTATACTCTAAAAAGCAGCTGGGCCAGGCAACAAGCTCAGCACAACAAACCTGAACAAAAAGCAGGAGAGAGAGGGGCAGATAGAGACCGGCAGGGAGAGAGACAGACAGACAGACAGACAGACAGAGAGACAGACAGAAGTGACACTAGGTCTTTGGCACAGAGCTTTAGAGTCCAAATAGGAACAGGGAGTTGAGTTGCATTTGATGGTTTACATTAGATTAGATTAGGCCTAGTAACAGTTAATCTACATTCAACAGGAACACAACAGTACGAGACTGGAAATTAAAGGGTCATGCTCTAGATGACTGCCTGCCCCGTTGTATAAAGAGTACAGGTGGGGGGTCTAAAACCACCGTCTCCACTGTCTTCCCAAGTGCAAATAAAAAAGTGCAACAATTTGATTAAAACTATGTACAGTTCACAATCTCAGAGGTCAAAGTCCGTTCCAGTGTCGTCACCATATATATCTGACCGTTGATGGCAATACCGCTGCTAAGCAGCAATGGCATCCAGTGATGTAATACTTAATGAGTGGAGCTGCTGCATAGCCAAAGTCATGCATCAACTATTCATGAACCATATTATGTTACTTATGTTAAAATCAAACTTACAAACACCTACCCCGTGTAGTTAGAAAGTGCAGAACTACAGATCAAATACTAACTAACTAAAAAAAACTACCAGATCGGATTCATGCCTCAGTCTATAATCACAGGTAATGTCTGAAATAAACTCCAAACTCTAAATTAAAAATGCCACATGACCTGCCAAAATAGTAATAAAATATAATTACAAATAATAATAATAATGTGGCACAACTCTCAGCTACTGAGACTTCTACACTGATGATTAAAGATTATAGATGCAAAGGCATTAAAAATATCGTAACTAAAAACTCAGGAAGGCATTTTCCTATTTGCCACCTGCTGAAATCCGGGGTTATCTCCATAGTGATGGTTGTCTGGGTAACTGTGCAAATAGGTCAACATCACCCAGACCCTCTGTCTGCATAGTGCCTTAGTGAACAAGTAAACAGCAAAAAAGAGAAAGCAGTGCAATACTAGAACTTTCTACAGTGATTCTCTCCTGGCTCTACCAGCGCAGGGGAGGGGATGGCACAGTTAACCTCCCTCAGTCCAGCGAGCTCCTGGGCCCTCTGGGTTAGCAGCAGAGTTATGGTTGACGCTGCAGATTCAGCTTGAGTTGAGGCTCCTCTGGTTGCGCATGAGGGGCCGGTGACTGTTGAGCAGGTCCATGGAGTGCTGCCAGTGCCAACAGGAGCGGCAGTAGTATTTAAAACAAGCCTTAGAGAACAACACGAAAACAATCAAGAGTTACAAACAAAATTAAACATTGAACAGAACTAAGGTACATTTGTCTCTTACTATTGTGGTCTTTAAAGTGTTTTGTCACAAATCAGCTATAAATATCATAGCAATGGTAAAAAAATTACATCTAAGGGCTTTCTTTTGCCACAACCATATTTTATCCATGAAACTCCACGCTCATAACCTGCAGGTCCACAGCATTCTTTATCTCCCATGGGACATAGCAAACACAATAGGATGCAATAACTAGTTCCTGTACCATGACATGGCACATGTATATGAGCAATACATTTTTACATTGTATTTTGTACAGTGCATACTACATAGTGCAGGCCAATTACCTGAACTAATCAAACTCACATTTAGAGCCTCTAATGCTATGTTTACATTACAAGCCACATTGCTTAAATACGATTTGGCTATCTTGATGGTTCAAGTTCACAAATGTAAGTGACCTGTATCTGTGTGTAATATGAATGAAATGCGCACATTGATACGTGTATAAACGTCTCCTTCTTCACTAACAACAAAATACATCATATTTGGGAGACTCTTTATAAATGTGAAATGGATGTGTTAGCATCTTTTGCTGGAGTGGAGAGAAAACAGCTGATCTGAATTTCATGTTCAGGTTGAGGAGGTGAAAAAGGGTCAGGTGGTTTGCTTTTGCTGTTTTTATTAGCTATAGCTGTACAGCTGCACCATGTGTGGGTATGAGAGAGAAGCACATAGCGCATGTGTGTAATCAACAGTAATTGGGGTAAGATGTTTAGTTAATCATAATATTTATTTGAGGTAATTCGACCATCATAAATATAACCCCCTGACCCAAAAATTAATTACCACTGGCTGGGGAAATGTGGACACTCCCAATCCTAGCAATGAAGACATACAAAGAAGAAAACTCAAATGCCTACTCCTCTCTACACCCAACCAAATCATGTAACATGATTTTTTTTCAAATATGTTAAAAATGCCAAGACTGTTTTATTTAGAGTTCTATTTTTTTGTTCTTTTTTGTTGGCTTATGAAATTCCTGACACAACCATTCATTCATTGTAACATTGTTACTTCTTTTAATCTTTGCATCTAGTTCTGTAAATGATGATTTTATTACCTGGTCTCTGCAGAAAAATGGGCCTGGCTGACTGTTACAAACTTGGCACATGGAGTCATCAAGGTATGGGTCAATCTGAACCTAAAACAGGTGGAAGACAAAAACATAAATACATATATATATAGCAGACAGAAAAAGCAAAAATTATTACAGAGTTGCTCCCTCACCTTCTTTGTGAACTTGGAGGTCTTGATTTCCACAAACGCAGCGCTCACTGCTTTTAGGTAGCTCTTCTGGTTCCTGAAGGTCACACGTCCCGATCCTACGAAAAAAAAAAAATCATGAACTCAACATTTGTACTGAAATATCCATGATTTTGCAGATAGTCTGAACTGAGATAAAAGCAGACCTATGGGATATTTGTGCTTGTCTGTGTCTATCCCAGCGTAAGTGACCCCTCCAAACAGTTCCTCCATGATGTGGGCTAGAGCTTCAGCGTTCAGCATGCCATGGAGAGCTCCTACAAACACTGTTCTGCTGGGGAAGAGCCGCAGCGAGGGGCAGCGCACAAAATTACTGTCTGTGATCACCCATGGAATCACCTGCACCTGTGTGAACAGGAGAGATAAGAGAGTTTAATCACCATACTTATAGCTGACGGTTCACGTTACTCCTGAAGCATGATTTGAATCAAACCGTACATTTTAAGAAGTAACATTCATTTTCTGAAGGAAACACAGAATTGTTACACATTTGAAGTGGATTCTACTTCCTGGCAGTTGCTAGGCTGTTGTTACGCAGTTACTGTGGTACCCCTTGTGGTTGCTATATTAAAGCTATGGTTTTCCAGGTAGGTAGGGAGATATCTATTGTGTTCTATTGTAGGTAGTCAAGTCAAGTCATATGTATGGTTGCCATATAAAGGCCCACATGGAGCTCATCATGTTAAATGTTTGTCCAGTATTTCTATTTCAGGCCAGACTAATTCACTGCAGCCAGCAGTGAGTGTGTTCAGCACTCAAATTCAGACAAAGTCATCTCCGTAATTTCACTGCTGTATGTGGGCCGGATGAAGGTGTATGTGTGCACCCTAACTGGGTCATGATTTATTTGCTATCTGGGGCAGGTATTGTCCTTTAACCCTTGATGTAACATTGTCAACAAAAGGGTTTTAATAGTGTTATCTAAGTTATTTCTATTTGTTTTGATTAAGTGGATTAAATGC
This sequence comes from Astyanax mexicanus, assembly GCF_023375975.1. Classification (NCBI taxonomy): domain Eukaryota; kingdom Metazoa; phylum Chordata; class Actinopteri; order Characiformes; family Acestrorhamphidae; genus Astyanax; species Astyanax mexicanus. The sequence continues at coordinate 45,995,071 of NC_064409.1, read as the reverse complement.
CTTGATTTGTCAAAAAAAAAACACAAAAAAATTGTAGTTTCTTAATAATGTGTTACAGCCTTCTGCTATACCTATGCTGAAAAGGCCAACGTCAAAATAAGAATGAAAAAAAAATTACATGTTGTGCAGACCTAGAAATCTGAACTGACGCATGGCCTGAAAGCATTTAAATGAGGAAGTCTATCTTTAACTGTGGTACTCACAGTTTTGCTCCGTATCCTTTTGCTGGACATCTTGTAATAGTACTCCAGATAATCAGCAGGGTGCAGATGCTGCTGGGTGCAGGCTTGCAGCAGAGCCTTCACTGACTTCTCTGACTCAAACACTAGGTAAACGTAACCTGTAAAAATGCACAGACTTAATGCACTTGCAGAGAAATCCCATGATTGATATATTAATAGAAAATAGAAAACAGTTTTGAAAAAGGGACCTCAAAAGAATATCTTTGGATAGTAATTAAAAATTAAGTTACTATGAAACTATGCACAATTTAGACTAAATGGAGAAAAGTATCGGCTCCTTCATTGTTTCATTCAAAAACAAGAGTATTAATGAAAGTGTTATCATGCTTTTGTTCGAATAACTGTGTCTTTGGTCTACTAAATGTTGAAGCATTGCAGTAAGTATATGAGTGCAATCAGCACCAAGAGCATAAGTGAGGACATTTTGACCTTATCTCTAACTCCCCAAATCATCCCAGAATTAACCGGATCCACAGCTCAATGCTGGGAGCTTTAAGGATAAACCATCCAGTGTCATTTCTTTATCCAAAATAACTGAATGCATTAAAGTCTACGTGAAAAAAGGACAAAGAAGCCAAACTCTCAGAGATAAATTACCTTGAGGAGGGCATCGAGGGTGCTTGCCATCCTTTCCAGGCCACTCCACCTTTAGGGGTCCAAATACACTAAATGTGTTCAAGAGACTAGCTGTAGAGAAAGAAAGAGAGAGAGACATACTTACAGTTGTCTCAACATTAACCCTTGTGTGGTGTTCGGGTCTGTGGGACCCGTTTTCATTTTTCATCAAATGATACCAAAAAAATATTTTTTCTAACTCAAACTCATTGGCATTGGCTCATTTTTTGTGAAAACATATATCAAAACACATCAAACTACCCCCCCCCCCCCTACATATACTCATATCTTGAGTTTAATTCATTTTCTTTTACATTTTATTAAAAAACTAATAAAAAAAAAGAGTAGCACTTTTTGAAAGAAATGTAACATAAGAAAGACTGCGTTTTAACCACATGTGGGTGTGATTTCTTGTCAGACACTGCTGGTCATGATCATTACTGCCCACTGCACTGTCCAATTTACATATTTCACCTGACCTTTGGCATGTCAGTGTAGTCAGTGTCAAATGATATTATACTTTCTAACTTCTAAAAAGTCAAGCCAATTCTATTTAAATATAGTAGTCAGAACCTGGTCACTTTATGTGCCCAGCATCTGGGTTGTAGAAATGCTTGGGTGTGTTTGGACTTGCAGTTTTATGTGGTATGGTCTTATCTAAATATAATCTGCATACTCAGGAAGTGAGTGAACGGGGTAAATGGGGTCTTAGTGTCAAATTATTTTGTAAGTTATCAAAAACTGATGTTCAGTAATCATACCACCACTGATTCAGCTACTGATTAAAATATTTGGTGTAGATATTATTTACCCTCTGTAACATCCCATGGTACTCCTCCCAGGAACACTTTACAAGAGTAGAGAGGGTTTTTGTAGTTGCGTGGAGGCAGCTGTCCAGTCCAGGTACAAGTGGCTTCATTTGTCGCTATAAAAAAACAATGAACCATAGCAAATCTCGTTAAGACTTAGAAGATCTGTATAATTTTGCTGTAAATTTGTGCTCTGTAGACAAAAAAAATATATATATATACACACACAGTACCAGTCAAAGGACAAAATTGACAGTCAAACTTAATGTTTTTCTTTACTCTTTATTTCTTTAATTTATTTTCTACATTGTAGATAAATGTTAAAGATATGACAACATTTAAAAGTGTTTTGCCTCCAAAATCCCCTGACCTAAACCCAACTGAGATGGGTGATTGTGGATGAGCTGGACCACAGTGTGAAGGAAAAGCAGCAACTAGGGATTTCCAGATCAGACTTTTTTGGTCCAAATCATGTGATTTTGAGCATTTACCAATACAGAGTCCCGATCCAAAACTTTGCCAATGCAGTGTTTTTTTTATTCCATGTTAATGATTATTGAAACAATAGTATTAAAACTTCCCATTTGATCACAAAATAAACAAGTACTAAATAGCAATATACATGATTTACATTTTATCATGCTAACTAAACTAAACATTTATTTTTGGGAGACAATAATAATGTCGTTTGGTTCAGGGCTGGCAGACAAGAATTTTCTACAGAATTATAATTGGGTAGTTTTGATGCTTTCAAAATTAGAATATTGTAAGTTACTGTGTTGCCGAGATACTTTAAGAGCATTAATGAAGGAAATAAACGCTAGTTTAGCTGCATTTATCACTTTTTTTTTTTTACGAGTGAGAGTGCGAACATTCTTAATGTGAATGTGCAGCCTAGAATCGATAGTAAACAAAATAACGTTATATTTTTGATAGATCCTAATCTTTTCCACCCGATTACAATCCTTGATCTCTGAAAATAATGTGATTGGCCTTGCTTTCCTATCACATGATCCGACCAGGGGCATCCCTAGCAGGAACTATTGATCAGCACCTCCAGGAACGCTTTCACAATGCTAAAAAAAACAATTCCAGGTGACTCATGAAGCCACTGTCATCAAAGCTAAATGTGGCTACTTAGAAAAATCTATAATTCCACATGTTCCTGCATAGCTTTGATATCGTCAATATTTAACGTACAAAAATGTAAAAATAAAAATAAATAAATGTACAAAATAAAAACAGAAATAGAAAGAACACATTAAAAAGAACAGGTTTTATATATATATATATATATATATATAAACTTGACATTGACATGGTTAATGTTAGCATGCTAACAGACGAGTACCTGCAGCCTGCCTGTGTAGCTGAGCCTTCCTCTCAATACTGAAGGAGTGGTCAGGTGACTCCAGAGTGTCCCAGGTAGGCCAGGTGGATGTTTTTGTCCAGCACTTGGACAGCGATGCTTCAGGCACAGTCGGCAGAGTAGGGGCTAGAGGAGAGATGTGCTCGTCTCTGTGCCCCACACTGAGCTTCACAGCATCTTTCTGAGTGCCAGACAGGAGGAAGTTCATAGGTGGAGAAATCCGCAGACTGGTCTGCAGGAGGAAGAATGTAAAGAGTAACCACACTGTACCGGCAAACTGTGTTAAAACATCACTGTTCCTTTTCATAAAGATGTTTATGGATAATAAGCTGTCTCTTCATGGCTGCTTTACTCAGCATGTTTTTGTGCTATGCCGACAATGAAGGTCAGTCCAAATTGTCTCAGTACCAGAAGTCTTGGGTTTTACAAGGACATCTTGTTTTTTTGAAAATGTTGCATTGCAATGAAATTGAAGGGCATTTAATTGGGTGGAATCACTCTCAATAGCCTCTTTAGCTTTAGCAGCCACATCAAAATGAAGGCAACATCTTCTTACCAACTTCTTAACAACTACAAAAAATACATTATGAGTTTTATGTTCAAGCAGTTTGATCACCTTAATAAGCAGGCACTGAAAGTCTCTGTAACAGTTTGCTGATTTACAAGCAAGGTGTACTAAGGTTAAAAAAACGTTTCAGTCAATGAATTGAGCACAGGGAGCTATTATCTTATCTTCATTTAAAAAAGTTTTAATCATTTGATGAAACCAGTTGCCTTAAATTTGTAAGCCATGTCTGTAAGTGCTTTACACAATGAATTTACTTTGAACTTACAGGTAAATATATAATGTTTTTTTACTCAAAATAGCTGAGTAATAGTTACATAATATCTTTCCAGAGGTGTCCTCTACACTGTAAGCCTGGATAAGTTGAATTTACTTAAAACATTTGAACAAACCGGTTGCCTTAAAAAAGTGAAGTAATGGGTAAAGATGGTTTAACTTTTTATTTCTGTTATATCGTAAGACCGGATAAGTTGAGTTTACTTAACTTATCCGGTCAAATTAACTTTTTTATTTTTGTTATACCAATTTATTTGCCCCAAAATTCTGCATAGTATCTTGTTTTCTAAATAAATAAATAAATATAATTGTTTTTTCTTAATTTTTTTAACATTCCTTTTTACTTAAATATTTATTTTATAAATATTCACACTGTAAGCCTAGAAAAGGTGAATATAGAGTTTTCCCCAAAATGGAAATAGTTTGTCCCAACTAACTAAACTCTGTTATTATAAGTTGATTAAACTCAAAGATCTCCATTTGAATGTATACGTGCCCACAAATGTTTATTATGTTTAATATATAAAACCTGTTTAAAACCTGTTAATGTTTAATATATAAAACCTATGTGGATGTATGATAGACCCTTTTTTTATCAATTTAAAAGCCATTTGACCAGTGGTAGGATGGTCCCCCCTTAAATGTGAGTCTTGGTCCTCCCAAGGATTCTTCCTCCTCCTTCAGCTCTGAGGGAGTTTTTCCTTGCCTCCGCGCTCACTGGGGGTTCTTTATTATGTATTCTCTATGTTTAATCTTTTGCCTGACGCTTTGTCCTGTGATCATGTTTCTGTAAAGCTGCTTTGTGGCAACACCAGTTGTAAAAAGCGCTATACAAATAAATTTGATTTGATTTGATGATGTTTACCTAATTTATAATAGTTGAGTAATGTTTGGAAATATCCAATTTTACATAAAACAGGCTTAATTTGTTTGGGTTCAAACTAATTGTGGGTTTACAGTGTATTTGTGACAAATGTCATTATGAAGTGGCTACACCTTATTGTGTGTGTATTGGGTGTGAGCTATTTTCATTAAATTTCATTAAAAATTTAAAAACTGGGAAGCTGCACTGTATATTTGTAAGTATTGAGAATGCATTGATATTCCTGCTTAATAAGCACATGTTAAAGTTGAGTAAGATTTGGAAATGTAAAATTTAAGATGAATCAGAGTTTAAACTAACTGTGGGTTTACAGTTTACAGTACTGCATCCACAAATCCAGACAATGATTCACAGCCTGAAATTTGATGCTGCTCACCAGGTGGTCTGATCCAGAGGATATGCCACTTGTCTCAGAGTCGACTGGACTGCTGGATCCAGAGTTTAGGAGAGAGCAAGACTCTATTGCTGGAGAAAGGCAGGCCAGGCTGGAGAAATGTTCCAACAGGTCCCCTCCTCCCCGAGAGCCTTGGCTTAGAGAGTTGTGTGGTGGTCTGTCCAGTGCATTCCCCAGCGGGCCCTTCAACAACCCCAGCACTGCCACAAACACGCACACACACGAACACACACATAAACGATATTGTTAACAATGCACTGACATGTCAACAGTCATGCGAGCAGTATATACCTCAGGGAACAGCATGGGAATGCCCACACCTATACAGATTGCAATGTAGTATCTTGTGAGTAGGGTTGCAGCGGTAACCGGTTTCACGGTATACCATGGTATTAAAATGCACGGTTATCATACCGTGTGTTTGCTTATTACCGGTAAAACGCAAGCCAGCGGAGAAACTCACCCGCGCATGCGCAACTCTGCTCCGCTTCAGCTGCTCAGCACACAGCGGTGAGAACAACAGAAAGTGCATCAGACTAAACAAATCTCCGTCCGCCTAAAAAAAGGCTAAACTAAAATCAGCAGTGTGGGACTATTTCGGATACCCGCCGAACGCAGGATGGTTATCCGATTTGTAATCAATGTGGCCGTAAAGTCACAGCTAAAGGTGGACATACGTCAAACCTGTTCTCCCATCTCCGAGAACACCACCCCGCTGTGCAGCGCAAAGTATGTGTTTAGTTTATAATTTTAATCTGAACCTAAATAAAACCTCTTTGTAGTCGTGCACAACCCATGCGGTAAGCGGTAAGACACTGACCCAGGCTCAGTTTATCAGATATTAAATAATTTAAACGTAAATAATTGTACTGAATATTTTAAATACAGGATCTTTACTTCTTAGAGGACATGTAATGTGTGTAACGTGTGTGTATGTGTATATATATATATTATATATATTTATATATATTTTTTTTATATACACTCTTAATGCCCTTAAGAGTAGTGGAAAAAAATGGTTTCCTTCACCTGATGGTATACAGCTTATTTTTTTTAAGGAGACATTAAAATTATAATTGTTCCAGGTTTCTACAATAAATAGTTAATTGAACAAAAAACCTTTGTTGTAATTTCTTTAAGGGTCAGTTTAATAATATATGTAACAAACTGTGATACCGTGATAACCGTGATACCGCGGTATTTTCTGAGACGGTTATCATACCGTGAAAATCTCATACCGTTGCAACCCTACTTGTGAGTAAGGCTGAACACTGGCCAGCTTGCTCATGACAAGACAACGTGAATTACTGGAGTTCTGAGGCCTGTTGGGGGTCAATGCAGGAGCCCCACACACACCCTTACATGACACTGGTCCCTTGACATTTGGCATGTCAGTGTATGTCTATAGATCAGCCATAACATTAGAACCACATGAAAGGTGAAGTGAACAACAACATTATCTTGTTACAACAGATCTGCTGTTAATGTCTTGGTGCCATATAAAACAGGATTTCTTCAGAGGCCTTGTTGAGCCCATCCCCCCAACAAAACACAATATCAAGCAAGTGTTTTTAATGTTATGACTCATTTGTATATATATATGAGCTTTACACATGTAGCTTGTAATAAATGCTTTTTATATATAAATAGTATTTTTACCTATATATAACCTATTCTACAAAAAAGGAACAAGAGAAAAGGCACAGAACTTACAGCTATTGTAACAGTGCTGTAAAAGTGAAGCTAAATCAAACAGACATCCAGACAGTCACACTATTTAAACCTGAAAAAGATTTAATGTGTAATAAACTAATCTGTTGGAGTGACAGCTGTCCTGGAGTGACATTAGCCCTGAATGAGACAGCAGAATTGAGCTGGTTTGGGTGCTGTGCAGTGCTAGTGTCTGTCATCTACTCTATTAGGAGAATTGGGGCAGAGCAAATGTGAGGCACACAGGGACTTTACATTTAGATTTAGATTTGTGTACATTTTACTAGCTATATCAAACTACAACACTCATACCAATCAAATAAAAGCATGAAAACATACGTTTAACGTTAGGACAAACAACCACTTACAAATATATATAAATATAACTAAAACATGACAGTCTGTTCTGATAACTGCATGTTTTGAAGTCCTGAACAGATGCTAGTGGATCAATATGACAGCTAGCCTCGCGTGTTAGGACTGGCTCAGAGGGGAAAGTGATTAGTCATGCATGAGTTAAAGATATGAGACAGCACTAAGACTGAGCTCACACCTTCCAGAATGATCTATCACACCAACACATACTCACTTTCTCTATTTCTATCCCTCTCTCTCTCTCTTTCACATACAGACACATGGGTGCCAGAAACTCTAGAATAATCTATTATCACAGCAGCAGATACTCATGTCTATACACACACAGCTTTACAAAGAGCTCACTAAACAATTTGGCTTATATGGTCTCATCTGTTCTATAATTACGCAGAAATTACTACAAAAACTGAAACTTATGATGCCTGGTTACGATTGTTAGTAGAATGATTTATCGTCTCAGAAATATTTGTTACAAACTATATATTATTTTTTTTTTTTTTTGACTATTTTATGCCACTGATACATTGATAATATAATATCGTAATAACACAATTATATTATGTTAATTACAAAGAATATTTAGACACTGTAATTGACCTAACTTGTTTAAAAAAAAATACTAAATAAATAAAATAAAACTAAAATAAAACTAAAGTAAACACGGCACCTGGTCAAAGAGCCACATTAACCATAACCCTAGACTAAAATGTTCCATTAGCATTGCCACGCAGGCCTAGACTAGCCTCAATGTGTGTTCGCAAAACCGGCCCATGATGCAACAAAATGTGATTAAAATCCGCAATTAATTGTCAACACACAGACTGGTGACTGTGGTACTTACTGGTTGCTGGAGAACATGGCTGTGCCAGAGGTTCAGGCTCAGGGCAGGTCCAGGGCTGGTCCCAGCAGGGCAGGCCCAGGGACTGCAGGCCCAAGCTGAGTTCTGTGATGTCCGGCAGGTCAAGGGAAGCATCCTGCTCCTGGCTGCAGAACGGCATCCGGCTAGCCACGGTGGAGCATCCTGCCTCTGGCAGGTCTACAGGGATAATGTAAAAGAGACGAGTGAACACATACAATCAAACATGCAGAAAACACCTAAAAATACAGACTGCAATAACGACAGCAAGCTAGCGTAGAGTTATGTAGCCGAACGACACACAAGCACAGATCGGAGACAACCATAAACAATAAGGTCTAAAAAAGACAGAACTCACAAGACCAACCTGCCACGCTGCCCGTCGAGGCCTCCATGAGCCTCCGTGTGCATCACTGACACGTTAAACATGTGACTGGTACAGTGAGTCTCTCACTGCCCGAGCCAATCCCTTCTACAGCACATCAGATGCCCACTATCACACCCATACCCCCAGCGTCACTCACTCCAGATACTTCCAAGTGCCTCGACACGGTCCTTGTGTGCGTGTGGGTGGGTGTGTGTGCATGTGTGTGATCAAAGTGTCCAGATCTCTGCTGTGCTGCTCTGCTCAGCAGCCAAGCCGCATCACACACTGATCTGAGGACAGAGGAGCATTAGTCTCTCTCTCTTTCGCTCTCTCTCTCACTGTGCCTATGCTGAGTCAGGCCTGGGGCTGGAGGCTGGCCAGGTGACTGAGGGAGGGGGAGAGAGAGAAAAAGAGAGAGAGAGAGAGAGAGAGAGAGAGAGAGAGAGAGAGAGAGAGAGAGAGCACAAGCTAGCTCCTGTAATCACTGTGATTCAGATAGTCTCAGTGAACACTTTTGTTTTTCCTTTCTAGCAAATAGACCAGACACACCCCGCCTCATTCTATCAGCACAAATGCACAAGCATGAGGCAGTGTATTTTGATTATTCTAATCTACGTGTACACACCCAAACCCTGCATACACTGCAAAATATTTGTAAAAATACGGAATCAAACCATATCTTTTAACGTTAGCATCTGCTTGCTAAAAGTTCAGTACATTACACACATCACTGACATGAAGACTATTGCTGTGTTGCTATTATACACAATACAGCACACAGGAGTCAGACATGCGTGCACATACAGGCAGGGCCGCAACACGCTTGAGTGTCTGAAGTGGAGTGCTTACAGGAGCAGCATGATTCAGCAACAACGTAAAACAAGAAAAACAGCTGACAAAGCCATTCTGATGCCAGATTGAGTCATTTACAAAAGCGTTGGGTGTTGGAAGCACATGTGCAAGCACTGGAACAGCTCTAGGAACCATGTGCAGAAAACCGCAACAGCTCAGGAATTGACTGAAGCTTGAAGAATCAAAGTTCTATTAATGTGACAAACTACTTTTTACCATTCCTAAAGAAGGCATTCATTATTCATTAAAATTTTCAGGTGGCTAAGTAAAAAAAAAAAAAAAGCAAAAAAATTCTTTAGGACTATGTGATTAGATGTTCATATAAAGAGGTAAGTTTGGATGGAGAAGCATCAGACAACTAGGGTTGAGCCAAAGGACTTTTTCAAAAATGCATATTCTGGTGTGCTTAAAAAGTAAAGGTAAAATTTTATTGATTAATTATTATTTTTACAGAAGAAAATGTACAGCTTAAAAATCACTGCACCCCTTTATTGAGGTGTACCAGGCACAATATCACCCCTCTCATGCCTGATCTCAGCTCCACTAAGGCTGAAACCGGACTAACTTCAGTGTGCCGGGTGTGACAAACATTCACAGGAAGTGTGTCTCTATCGACTGCTTTACTGCATTGTAGTTCTAACACTTCTACAAGAAATACAAAGTTTGGCTATTGGAGAAGCAAATTACAGATTAATTATAGCAGACGCTGCAAAGAAAGAGACAGAACAGAGATGTCTGAGGAAGCAAAGAAAAAAAAAGAAGAGAGAATAAATGAGCTAGAGAGCTCAATAAATATTGGACTGGCTTTTACTCGCTGGCATGAGATATAAGTATAATATGAGTAATATAAGGGTAACTACCAAACAGACACTGACACCTTACCCCTAGATGTGCAAAACACAAAGTGTAGATGTGCAAAACACAAAGTGCTAAGTGGTAGGGCTCAAAGAGTGAAAATTTGACTTCATGACAGTGCCTTAAGGTGGAAAAACATTCTTTAACTGTAGGGGGAGCCCACAATAAAACAATATTCATCTTATGCAGTGCCCCTTTAAAGCCCCACTATGTAGGATTTCCTTGATTTTTTATCTTTTTAAAGAAGTAAAATTACAGCTTGAAACTCACTGCAGCGCTCTATTGAGGTGTAATAGGAGGAATAGTGGTCCTATCGTGTCTGTGCCAGAGCTCCTCTGAGCTCAAACCAGACTCTGTAAGTTTTCCGAGGCGGCCGCGACCAACGCTCGCGAGAACTGCGACCTGCTTTCCAACCTTTAGTTCTAACAGTTCTACAAGGACTACTGGTTCATTCTTTACAAATTAACATACAGACACTCTGACAGAAGCTGAAATAAGACTGAATATGTCTGTGAAAGCTAGAAACGAGAAAGAGTAACCAATCCGCCTGAAACATTTATTACACTCTGCAACTGTAGGGGGAGCCCACGAGCACAAAATCTCAATCCTACCTAGTGGATTTTTAAGAAGTGGCAATATCCAAGGATGCATTTAAACGAATTTTAAAAAACAATAATGTTAAAATACACCAAATATAGCATGCTGTATATTTAAATAGTTAGTATATAACTGATTTATAAATAATATTTATATATTTTAATAATATAAACATACTGTATGAAACCTTTTGGAATTGGTTCAGGCATTTTTATAGCTTGTATGAATTAGTTTTAAATATATTGATGTTTCTGATATATTGCCCAGCCCTACAGACAGATGTGTTTACCTGTGAGGTAATGCAGGGGAGTTTGACTGGGGGCAGATAAGGTCCATGTGAAGGGCAGAGAATTCTGCAGCCAGGTGCTCATTCTGCTGAAGATCTCCTTATCACTGTAGCTGAGACCTACCTGACCTTCACAAGGATGAAGAGCTTTAATCTGGTAAAACAGTAATGAACAGCACAGAAAACACATAAATTAATAAATACATTAATTTAATTTACATTCAGACTAAAGAACAACAGTTAGTTACATTTACTAAACGCTTAAAAAAGGAACAAAAGCAGAGATTAGCTAAACCAGCTAACACTAGTTATCACTTCCCCCGGCCTCTACACACAAACACATACAGTTAGCAGTGACGCAGCGAACACACAGCGATAGCTCGGTTAGCTAACGTTAGCTAACTAACAGACAGGCTAACGCGGCAGTTCTCTCTTATTGAGAACTCCACAATGCACAACTTAAACATTTAAAACCGTTTACTGTTGTAGCTACACCAGTGATTTACTCACCCAAACGGAAGCCATAAGTTTCACTACGCTACACTAGGTTAGTTATCAACTAACTAACAGCACAATATCGCGAACCAACGGCCACCTCGACCCGCCACTGGCCGTGGGCGTTTCGCCTCCCTCAACCGGTGAGTTTCGTTTCTGCACCAGTAAGGATAATTAGTTAACCAGCTAAAATAGTTCTTTGTTCAGATTCACGTGATTCAGTTAAGCTTTAACTGAACTAAAGCGACCGAGTGATGTTGTGTTTAAATAGTTAACGTTAATTACATCACTGTAACTTCTAGTCTCTGGGTTAAAAATTAACTCATACACCAACACAGATTACAGAAACCCGTAGTTACAGGTTAAACATGCGAACTGGATTAACTAATACCCCGTAGTTTGTATATTCTGCTGTTTAATAGTCCCCTTGGTTTTATATACTGAGCTATTAACTGTAAAGTCGTTGCTGGCTAGCTAACTAACCTAACCACCTAACTAGTTAGCTAACTAGCCTAAACTAACTATTACGCTGTAGCTCTGGAGTAGCTGTTAGTGTTGAACTTACTGTCAGAGAGACTGTGGAGTTAGTAGTGGCAGTGTTTACCTTGTGAGTTTGTTAGCGAAAATCTCATAGTTGCAGGCAAATTAAATCATTAAATCAGTTAGCTTACTCTCTCTCTCTCTCACACACACACACTCTCTCTCTCTCTCTAACTCTCACTTTCTCTCTCCCCTCTATACAGCTCTGGAAAAAAATTGAGACCACTTCAGTTTCTGAAACAGTTTCTCTGATTTTGCTATTTACAGGTATATGTTTGTGTAAAATGAACATTGTTGTTTTATTCTATAAACTACAGACAACATTTCTCCCAAATTCCAAATAAAAATATTGTCATTTATTTGCAGAAAATGAGAAAAAGTATGCAGAGCTTTCAGACCTCAAATAATTCAAAGAAAACAAGTTCATATTCATAAAGTTTTAAGAGTTCAGAAATCAATATTTGGTGGAATAACCCTATTCTCTAATCACAGTTTATGTTCTCCTCCGCCAGTCTTACACACTGCTTTTGGAAAACCTCCGCCAGTCTTACACACTGCTTTTGGAAAACTTTATGTTACTCCTTGTGCAATTCCAATTCAAGCAGCTCAGCTTGGTTTGATGGCTTTTTATCATCCATCTTCCTCTTTTTCGATTTGGTAAAATCAAAGTAACTCGTATTTTTTTAGTGTTTATCATTTTATTTTTTTTCCAAATCTGTATACATGAATAGAGGGGGGAGAGAGAGAGACTCTTCAGAGAAACATATTTACATTAAACCTATGTAAATATATCAATCACCTTATTTTTAATGCATATTATTAATATTAATATGCAATATTAACAACGTAATATAACATTGGCAGTCATTTTTATTTCTTCCCAGTAAAGCTGCTCAACTCACAATATGTAATTCAACTATATTTTGGATATGTTAAAAGATAATAATATAATATATAATATTTAAGGATATGTTAAAAGATAACAAGAAAGTAGTCTGTACACTCCTTGCAGTCGTATTAAAATATACATCAATATAATAATTTAACAGATAGACCTATAATCTCAAAACCTTGAACGACTTTAACTGCACTTCAGTAAACAGACTGACTCAATTTACCAATCAAAATACCCCCCATACCAAAATACCCCCCATACCACAGTTATCAAAATAAATTCCATTTATTCTTTCTTCAGGTGCCCACCCCAGCCCTGTATCCTCTTGACTGGCAGTGCTGCAACCACAAATAAAACCTGGATATGCATCTTCATAATTGTTGCGCCATGCTGTTGTCACAAATACCACTGTTTCCAATAGCCTTGTTCCTACATTACATGAAGGGACTTTATTAAAAGTTCCACAACAGCTTCAAGAAAATGAAAAAAATATATAATCAGTATGTTTTTCCAGTCTACTCCTCTTGTGTGTCATCCTGAAAAGAGCAGAGTCTCCACCTAAACCTTGCGCTCTCCCAGCAATTCTCTCATTTTAACATCTAGTCTAGAGTTTTTACTAGTTTTTGCTTAATGCATGTTTAGGAAGCAGGCTGGTAGACACTAGAATTACAGATGCTTTCTGGACCTATGTACCCAGAAAATTCCAAATGATTTCTGGGCCTGTGAACACCAGAATTCCCATATGTTTCTAGGCCTGTGGACCCTTAAATGCCAGATGTTTTAGAACCTGTTTACCTCAGAATTTCCAGATGCCTTTTGAACCTCTGAAACCCAGGATTCCCAGATGCTTTCTGGGCCTGTTGACCTTAGAATTCCTGCTGTTTCTGAACCTTTGGATGCTGGAATTCCAGATGCTTTCTGAATTAGCTGACCTGGGAATTCCTTTCTGTAGGTTTGTAAACCCCAGAATTCCAGCCCGGGCTGGGCCCGTAAAGCCAAACTAGTGTCAATGAAGTTTCTTCTGCTGTTCTGTCAGAAGTCCCTGGATTGGAGGACAATTGACATCAAGCTGCCTGGATTCCATTTGAGTAGACAAGAGAAGACAATCAGCTTGACCATACTTGTTTTAGACATTTAGATGAAATGTTGCACCCATTATTAACTTATCTGTGCAGCGAACACATACATACACACTAATGAACACACATACCCATTGCTGTGGCACACAGCCTCGTTTTGGGGCCCAACAGTGGCAGCTTATCGAAGCCAGATATCGAACATGCAACTCAGTGCTCAACCTATGGCTGTATGTGGTGTGAAAGCAATTTTTCTACCGTTTATTCAACACTGGAAATTCTACTGTGCATACAGACCTATGCTAATATCACTGCAGTTGCGACCAATATTTCCATTTATATTTTTATTATCACCCTGGTGTATATATTAATGTAAACAGCAATTGTAAAAGCACTAAAAGAAAATTCTGTATAATGTATATTGTAAACCCAGCACTCATACGTCTATACAAAAACTGTACATTATAAATATCACTGAAAAAAAAATACGTATATGACAAGGTGCAAAGGGTGCTTTTGCAAAGGCACATAACATACATATTAGTGCATTTCTTTTTACTGTTTTCCACATTTCACTTCTGTAGCAGACAAGGGATTGCTGTACCATTTTCTGACTGTTAAAGAGACTTAAGATATTTTTTCATCACTAAAAAAATGACACAACAAACTTTCATGACACTGCTGACATATCAGGTTGGTGTCAGTACCCTACAACAGTGGTCCTGAGGTGGTTTAGCTTCACAGATGGACAGGTAAATTATAAAGCAACAGATCAGCTCCAGTAAAGGTAAACCTACAAATAACCCAATTTAAAGGTCAAAGTGAATAAATATTTAACATAAAGCTTCTATTATTTTGTACACATCAAGTATTCAATACTTCAAACACTGCAATAATTGTCCAGTAAACAAACTTTGCATGTACAGGCAGTGACAAAGTAGATTACTGCATTATTTCCCACCACTGTCCATTAGTTTACATTTTCTCTGCAGCCAGTAGTTGTGGTTCATTTGCCTGGGAATGTGCCAGATTCCTGCCTTCCATTCTTTAACTCTTGTCATGTGTTAGTGTCATGTTTTAAAAAAGAAAAATCTGACTGGTCTATTCTGTTCAGTAGTCTCATTGTTCAATGCCTATATCAAAAATCACTCTAGTCCATCAGTTTCTCTGCATACTTTTATCCTCCATTCACCCTGTTGTTCAGTGGTCATTATTATTTGGGTGGTGGATCTTTATTTGCACTGCAGTGTCACTGACATGATGGTGGTGTGTTAGTGTGTGTTGTTTCTGGTATAAGTGGATCAGACACAGCGGTGCTGCTGGAGTTTTTTAACACTGTGTCCTCTTCATTAGACCATTTTACCTAGCTGGTCCAACAGGTATATGTAAACTCATAAGAAACTCATCTCTTGCTGCCCAGTTGGTCATGTTGGTCATCATAGGATATTTCTGGTTGGTGGAATATTCCTAGTCCAGCAGTTACACTGAGGTGTTCACAAACTCCAGCAGCACTGCTGTGTCTGATCCATTCATGCCAGCACAACACACACTAACACAATAGCTGTCAGTGTCAATACAGTGTTGAGAATGGCCCAACACCCAAATACAATATAATACCTGCACTGCGATGGGCCTGTGGGGTCCTGAGCATTAAATAACAGGATGAAAGGAGGATAATAAAGTATTCAGAAAAACAGAAGGACCCCAGTCTGTAATTATTAATAAAGAGCAAGTTAATATTTGATCTCTACTGCATATTATAGACATTTGTGTTTAACACTGGCATACACCTCACTCTGAGCTG
Organism: Astyanax mexicanus; assembly: GCF_023375975.1. Lineage (NCBI taxonomy): Eukaryota > Metazoa > Chordata > Actinopteri > Characiformes > Acestrorhamphidae > Astyanax > Astyanax mexicanus. The sequence goes on along the minus strand of NC_064409.1, from coordinate 45,979,210 downwards.
TTTCATGTAGTCTGGGAGAATTCCCTCGTGTTCCATTAGTGCTCTGAGCCCTTCCTGGCATGCAGTAGGCCTATGTCATCAGTTCCATGACCAGCTGACTGCATTTTACTTCCTCAAACGGTGCTGCTTCTCTAACTATTTGCAACACTGCCCTCTGTTGCTGGAGTTGTCGAGAAGCTGAAGAGAAGTCTCGCATTGTCTATCCTGCTGTGCCGCCATCAGTCTACAGGGGAACAGTACAGTGGGAGTGTTTTGAGTACGTTTACACTTTGTAAAGATTCTATTCTCTAAACATCATTGTTTGAATGAACTTTCCCTAAAATATCACTTTTACAAAACAAATAATACTGCGCAAAAGACAGAGACAACCCTTTTATTTATTTGATTCAGCACTAAGCAGTGATTAAGTAAAAGTACAGAATTTCCAAGCGATTTTTTTCAAGGAGATTAAATAGATCAAAGAAAAAAGAAAAGAATTGATAAAATTGTCCAAACTTTGTTTTTGTAATGGTTAAAAGATATAAATGAAATGAATAAAAGCTCCACTCTTGATGTTTAAAAATTAACTCAATGAGAAATACAAAAGTCGACACTCCAGTGCAATCTTTGCAATGCAGTTATTTCCACTCAAGCAAGACCAACCACTTATCTGTTTGAATGGGGAGAATTCTTAAACTGAATCAGATTTTTGGGCTTGTTCTCCACGTTGAGGGGAGGATAATGACCCTCCTCCTGCTCTTGACACAGTTAGCAATCTGATTGCCTCTTTTGGTTGAACAGGTACCATGATTAATGTTACCAGAAATCCAATTCATATTGTAGTCTGGGTGGTCTCCGCATTAGTAATGTCTCTGGAAAAATATATCATTCAATTTTGAGAAAATGACTTTGTAAATATAAAATGATGTGGAGCTAATAAAAAGGAAGATCGTCTGAATAGCTGAAGCTGCTGCTTTACTCAGAACAATACACTAAATCACCCCAGATCTTAACGTTACTAAATGTGTTTGAGATTTTGTTGAGACTAGGGTTAGGATAAAATGTAAAATTGCAGTTCTTCAGACTGAAACTGAAAGTGAGTTCCCTATCAAAAGGAATGGAAGCTGTACTAACCTTAATAGCTGGCTCAAAAAATACTTTAACATGCAGATGATTAGACTTTTGTGTAATGTTCTCTTTTTTCTTTCTCTAAAATATAAATAGGCTGTTCCTCTTTTGACTTGAAATTAAATAAACAGAGGTGCTCTCTGACTTTTGCACAGAATTGTATCTTAATATTAAATCATATACACAGGAGTTCTGGTCTTTGTGGGCTTCCGTCCAGCACAGTTTGGCGATTTCTCTTTGGAAGTACAACCCTAACTTAGTAGTTATTCCCAGACTTTGAGTTGGTCTGTTATGGCAGAAAAATCACAAAATTGTGTTGGATTAGGGGACCCAGACTTTATGACCTGTGTTCTACCCAACAGTCTTACCTAGCAAGCTGTGTCATGGCCCTCTGGATGTTATGACCACTCTTTGCACTACATTCAAAGAATTCTGACTGGTACTCCTGAAAAGAGGCACAAATGTACATAATCATTTAAATGGAAGGAAAATCAGTAGATGAAAATAATTTTACTTTACTTTTTTTTGTTTTGTTTTTACCTCAGCCAGTTTCTGGCCTTGCCTGATGGTCACCTGTCTCCCTCCTCCTTCCTCAATGTCCGTCTTATTGCCTAACAGCATCAGACAGGCTTCCTCAGACATGTTTTTCTGCCAGAAAAATAGACTTGCACTCATAATAAACAATAATAGATCATCCTCAGTGAAATTTGTAATGTCATCCATGGAAAGGCAAAACCTTCTGAAAATGCCTTATTTGCATCTCAAATGGGCCTTACCTGAATCTGGTCCAACCAAGCCCGTACTGCCGTGAATGAGCATGCCTGAGTAACATCATACATGGCAAGGATTCCATCAGCTTTGCGGTAGTATTGCTGGGTGATGCTGTGGAATCTGAAACAGTGGGAGGATAAATTTGTACTGTTATAGTACTATTGTGTTTATGATTTAATGTAAGAATTAGGTCTACAGAACTTTGATACTGCAGTCTGTATCTTTAAAAAGGGATTTTTACACATTTTCCACACCTGATACCTTTTTCAGCATTGCACTTTTTGCGGTATCTGTTTAAAGTCTTATTTTATATAATTTATGGCAACAATTTTGTCTACTCTCTACTGTGTAGTATTTCAAATTACCTTTTATGTATATAAAATTTGTAACATGTGTATGTGACAATACACTAGTAATTCTATAATCATAGACTGTAGTCTTTCTGTTTTTATGCATACTTGATTATCCTCCATTCACCCTGTTCTTCAATGGTCAGGACCCCAGAGGACCACTATTCTTAGTCCAGCAGCAGTATTCGATACACTTAAACCAGCACAACACACATAAACACATAAAACTGAAACTAATGTTCAGAAGCATTTAAAGGACATAACTATCTGGATCATTTGTTACATTAGGGTTGGAGGTAAACAGTATGAAGTGGTAGATCCTCAGGACTGGATACCCTTGATTTACCTCACTTAATGGCAGTGTTTAAAAAGATGACAAAGCTGTTTGAATTCATGTTTGTGACATCTTTGCCACTGTGTATGTAAGGTAAATTAGAGGGGTGGTAGGAATGAGCACCCCTGGTCTAATACCACTTGGTACATACAGTAGTGGGTTTGAGAATTTCTCTTACCTCTCCTGTCCTGCTGTGTCCCAGAGTTGCAGAGCAACATGGGTGGAGCCAAGCTTCAAACTCCTTACCTGGAAGTCCATACCTGTCAATCAAATGCAAATTATCTTTGGTGTTGTTCAATGCTGTACACCTGTGACCAATTTTAAGCTATCCTACTTGGGTTAAGCACCCCTTTTATGCAGTGAGATAGAAATTGGAGTCGGCTGCCATCAGAATTGTAGATTTGTGGCTTACCTACAGTAGCGCTCATTTTGTTGGGGAAATGCCCCGTGCAATAGTGATGGATGAAGGAGCTCTTGCCCACTCCTGAACTGCCTAAAAACACCACCTTAAACACACGCTGAGGGCCAGCCTGAAAAAGGGAGAGCCAGAGTCAGTGAAACAGAGAAAATGTTAAAAATTTGCTTATGCACTAGTTTTGCTTATAGTTGCTTATACTACAGATTTTTGCATCTGATATGTGATATTTAAAATTCCAGTGACTGTAACTGAGCAATCAGAAGATATTATGTAAAAGAAGAATGACTGGGTGCTTCAAGGTTTCATTCAGGCCAGTTGGATCTTTGAAATTTTCAACAGGCAAATTTCTTGAGTTCTATATTTGCATGTCCACATCAGCGTAACAAGCTGTCTTGCCTCTCTTTCTCTCCTTCTCTCTTGGTCTTACTTAATCTTTTATGGCATGGTGTTGCCCTCAGGTGACAAACCAATTTTTTGGTTACTACACCATCACTTAAAATTTTAAACATAATGTCAAAGGGCATGTCTTCATCCAATACAATTATGGAGTATACATTTAAATGTGGAACAGTCCTTTTAGGAGTCAGATCCACATGGGATTCAGTACCACCAATTGGTAAACTAATCTATATTCTAATTGTCTACATTGAAATAGCCATCAATACAAATGATTATGTGACAATATGTAAAAAGAATAGCATGTTTAGCTATTTAATTACAAATAATTTTATTTACTTATTAAAACAGTGTTTTTATTTGTTGCCTCAGGACAACAATTTATAGTTAGTCCTCTTTTGTTAGAGGCAGTGGTGCTGCCGATATAACTCCAATATTATCGTGCATTCCTATTATAGAAATACCTTTTCACTGTCCGGCAGTGTGACAGATCTCTGGTTGTTCTCTGATAGTATTGATGACTCTGCATCAGGGACCACGTCAGGGGAGCCTTTCTTCAGCTGATTGGCAAAACTGAACTGCTTAAAACTTTAATGAGAAAACACACCAATTCTTCAGTACCCATAAACATACTCATCAGACCAGGTACAAATAAATGTAGCAGTAAATGTAAAAGTAAAAGTAAAACACTTTTTATTGGTTTTATATGTATAAAGTATACTGCACTGTGATCATATATAAGTCAGGCAACCTTTAAAATTATGATAAAGTTTTCTGACTACTTATCCATTTACAGTTTGATCATTTAAAGAATATGGTACTGCAGTATCTTCGTAATGGCCAAAACCTTTCTTAGTTTTAATGTAAAAAGGTTTTAAATTTATTTTAGAACATCTATTTAAGTCCATTCATATTAAAATATTCACACACTGTAAAAAGCAGCTGTTCTGATCAAACATTGTAATACTACTAATAATAATAATAATAATAATAGCTTGTTACTATTATTGATTAAACTTTTTTTTAGCAGTTTATCTATAATTTCTTACGACAACTTGTGAATTTGAGTGACGCACCTGTCGACAGGCTTCTTGGTCAGGATATAATCCCCAATTATTGATCCTTTCTTCTCTAAAGGTCTCTTCATATTAGGCGTCTATAAAACAGTCCATGAAATATAAAACACAGATTTGTGTCTTGAGTCATTCATTCAATTATTCAGTACATTTAAAATACAATCCTAAATCAGAGAAAAAATACAGGGCAGTATGTAAATGCAAATAAAAACAAATGCACTGAGTTACAGTATGACAGTATGAAGATATTTTCACATTTGCCTTTATTTAATTTGTAAATATACATCCATTCCTGCATTTCAAGAATGCAACACATTCCATAAAAGAGGTTTTACTACTTTATAAACTTGTTGTAAAGATGTAGCATTAAGGACAACACTGTATATGTAATGTAAAGTGAATTCAGGTGGTATTTTGGCTTAAGACACATTCTCTGCTAGGGTCAGGTAAGGTCTGCAGGCAGGCCTTTGCAGTACCTGTTCCCTCTTCCTTCACAGCCATGCCTTTGTAATGTGTGCAGCATGTGGTTTTGCATTGTCTTGATGAAAAATACATGGACATCCCTGTTACTGATTTTGTCTTAAAGGCAGCAGAAGTTGCTCAGTGATCGCAATGTACTTTCTACATTAGCACAACCGCACTCCATGACAGACCCTGGTGAGAGGATGGTCCTTTTTGGGTGTTCAGTTTATGTTTGCACTGTTGCTCCTTACACACATAAATTACTCCTAATTTCTTGAATTGCTTAACCATATTATACACTGCAGTTGCGTAGTGAAATATTTTGTTCCAAATAATGATTATAATCATCTGTTGACATAATCTGTTTCAAATTAAATATTTTTTTTTGCATTGCCAGCACCAAATTACAGACAGTATGGCTTTATGCAATATGATGAAATATAAGTCAAAGTAAATGTAAGAAACAAAGCATGTTTTTTATTTGCTGTACCAACGTTTTCTGTTTTTGGGGTTTGTAACTATATACACATAAAACCAGGACTTATGAAGGTTCTCATGTTTGGTCTCAGAGGTATCTGTGTGTGTACATCATTGAGAGCATGCACTGGGATCTTGTGCAATAAGGACACGGATAGGGAAGTGTACCTTTAATAAAGACTTTTATTGTGCATGGTGGTGGTGCTGGAAAACACCCATTTGTTCATAACCTGAATTGCTTCAGATATACAAACCTTTTCATGAAAATATTGTTCTTTAAGAGTATGATCTTTAGATTTATGCAAAACAATCTAACAAAACACACACAAAGGAGGTACACACACAAACAATCTAAACATAAATTAATAAATTAAGCTCACATTATAAATGTGTACCAAATAATAGTACAGTCACATAATGGACAGACAGATATAAAATAGATAAAAGGATAAATAGATTTGTCCTGTTATGAGGCAGGTAACAGTGTTGGTCTGCTGAGAATTCTTTAATTGAAAAGCACTTCAGAAACAGCACTAACTATGATTGGAATGTATTGGAATGAATGAGCATTTTGCTGTCACACAAAAACCTTTTATTTCCATTTCTGCCATCTTCTTGACATCATTTAAAACTAGCAGTTACTGTTTACAATTCAGAGAATTTTAATAATGAATGGAACAACTGAATTTTTTTTAACATCCTTTCACTTCTATTTTTGGAAGTTTTTTTGTTCTACTGTAAAGTTTAACAAAAGAGATTGCTGGGTTCTGTGTAACAGCAATAAAATACACAACCATATCAGGATATTAAAATTAAACAAATATCCTTGTTTTTATAATCAGTGTGTATCAGCTTCTAGCATATAGAAGCATTTTGTAGTTCAGACTGTAGTCCCTCCTTTTTTTTGCATACTTTATTATCCTTTTTTCATCTTGTTCTTTAATATTCAGGACCCCACAGGACCACACAGAACAGGTTTATTTGGGTGGTGGGTCATTCACAGCACTGCAGGGACACTGACTTTGCTATGATTACTCCATAGCTTCAGGTATAGGAAAAGAGAGGTTAAAGTGATGGGATGAAAGGAAGAAAAGATGAAGGATGGGAGGTGGAGGGTGTGAAGATGTTTGCTATGCAGGTGATGTTAGGAGGGTTTAAATAGCCTGAGTGGGAGGAGTTAAAAGCATTGATCAATCTCCCAAAAATGGCCATAACTCCACTTTGCTATGATCACTCCACACCCCAGGTATAAGAATAGATAGGGGGGAGAGAGGGCGCGAACTCAGACTTTGGGCTGGAGTTCAAAGCAGCTTATCAGTTATGGGTAAGAAGCTGAGGACCCAAAAACTTATATACAAGCCAGAAGTTTGTGGGCTGACAAGAGATCTTGTGCGATCTTGAGCTGAACCACTGGACTTCTCTGTGTCTGAGGTGCTTGTGAATCTAATTTCAGCACGCTGATTATTCTGTTTCTGTGGTGAATAAAAAAAGCAGATTAAGGGAAGAAGCATAATGGAGAGAATAATGGAGCTGGAGGTACAGTATCTGGATAGTGATGGATAAGTTTGGTAAGGTAATTGGGGGCTGAGGTGCCAAGGTCGGGTCATCTAGGAGGGTTACATTCGCCAGGCATGAGCAAAGAGCAGGTTTGTGGGAAGGTGGGAGCATCGGCTAAAAGTGGTGAAGAGGTGGGCTATTCGACAAAAGTTCCTACTTGTTAATATGTTTCACTACACCCCATGTCCATTTCATACCAGATTTCTCTTTTAGAGAACAAGATAAAAGGAGGATAATAAAATATTTAGAGAAACACATGGACTAAAGTTTGTTATCGTGGAACTAAAGTGTCGGATACGATCAGTGGAGCAGGAAACGAATGGATAATTAATGTAGAAACAAGCGATCATAATATGTCTATCCCCAGGCAAGCACTTGGTGGGTGTTTTCTCATGGGTGGCATGGGTTGTGATGGTAATAAAAATGCTCAAATTAAAATAAGTATCACCAACCCAAAGTTTTTGATATAATGATCCTTAATTCTAGCTTTAAATCAAAGTTCTTTGTTTTTTGTTTTACTATATAACTCCCTTTTTAATATTAAGTGCAAACTTCTGCTAATGATGACATTAAGTGTAAAATTCAGGGTGAAAAAAACACAGTTGAGTTTTCTGTAACAGATACAATAACGAAAGTGTTTTCCTCTTATCTATTCATACAAAACAGTAAAGCTATTATACTCACAGTTCTAAGCTGATCTTCAGTGTGTCCCACACTGTCTTACCACCATCACATGTCCTTGACTTCACATCAGTTATGTGTTCATATTCTCATAGTTGTTCATTGATTTAGCTCAAGGCCCTGTACCATCTGTCTTTAGATAGTGTAATGTCTTTTAGCTTTCAAATAGATGAAAGGCCATGAAGCCAAATCAACAGTTTAGTAAGACTTTTAACAGACACACCAGAGCATTTACATTCTTAGGTAACAAGAACTGGGCATACCATATCAAATCCACACACTTTGTGTTCTTGATATACAATAAATAAAGAATATACAACCGTCCAGGACAACCATTATTTTAACAGGAGCTCAAAGTCACAGCCACATGCAAAGACTGTGAAAGCAGGTGAAGATTCACAGGGTTTCTGCTGACCCAGGACCGACATGCACAGCGCTGCCCACAGCATTACACCAGCGACTAGGAGCAACCTCATCTGCACCAGCGCAGAGTCCGGCTCAGTACGGGTAAAAGGGATATACCCAGGGTGGGTTGGCTTGCCCGCAGCTGCATTGGGAGTAAGGGAGGAGATAAGGATTGAAGGATTGTCTGTGACTAACCCTCTTCTGATCCTGGTGGGCGTCCTTCTCATCCCGCAGACGCTTGTTCATGTCTCTGAGGAAGAGAATAAAAGGAGATAAACATATGGGAAAAGTCATACTGTAACAGAGATTTGGTCTATAATATAACAAAACTGCCCAACATATACAGTGGCTTACAAAAGTATTCATAACCCTTGAGTTTTTTTTTTTTTACATTTAGTCATCTTACAACCACAAACTTAAATGTCTCTACCAGCTTTGCAACTTTTTGCCCCATTCTCTTTTGCAAAATAGCTTCAGCTCAGCCAGGTTGGATGGAAAGCATCTATGAACAGCAATTTTCATATCTTGCCACAGAAGCTTAATAGGATTTAGGTCAGGACTTTGAGTAAGTCATTCTAAAACATGAGTATTCTTTGATCTAAACCATTTCACAGTAGCTCTGGCTGTATGTTTAGGATCATTGTCTTGCTAACAGGTGAATATCTTTTCCAGTCTCTGGTCTTTTGCAGCCTCTAACAGTTTTTTTTTTCCAGGATTGCCCTTTATTTAGCCACATCCATTTTCCCCATCAACTCTGACCAGCTTCTCTGTCCCTGCTGAAGAAAAGCTTCTCCACAGCATGATGCTGCCACCACCATGTTTTCAGGATGGTGTGTTCAGGGTGATGAGCAGTGCTACTTTTGTGACATATAGCGCTTTGCATTTAGGCCAAAAACTTCGGTCTCATCTGACCAAAGCACCTTCTTCTACATGTTTGCTGTGTTCCTACATGGCTTGTGGACAACTGCGAACAGCACTTCTTATCCCACACTTCCATGAAGGCCAGATTTGTGGAGTGCATGACTTATAATTCTCCTGTGGACAGATTCTCCAACCTAAGCTGTGGATTTCTGCAGATCCTCCAGAGTGCCCTCTTGGCTGCTTCTCTGACCAGTGCTATAATCTTCCAATTACAGAGCAAACACCTCATGCTGGTTTATACCAACTGTAGATGCAGACACTGCATGGTGTGCACAATGTAGCGCCGGTCCATCTGCACTGGTTATTGTTCATAACTCATCTGTTCATGCACTGGCACTGTCCCTAATGACCTCATAATTTTGATGACTTTTTTTTACCAATAAGAAACCCCATATTTGATCATACTTATCAGAGAACTATTTCCTGTAAGACATCTTTCCTTTTTATTGTATGTAAATATCTGTTGTGCATGAAACAAAAACACAGCGATCCTACACAGTACATCATGGAGCTGTTGATGAAAGTAACATTTTATAACACTACACAATTTTACAACACTATACAAAAACACAATCAAGAAACGTATGTACCGCTATCCGTACTGGCAGTGTTGTTACAATTTAGAGTTAAAAATTCTTTGCCAGAGCCTAATGCCAAACCCGAACATAGGCTGGGACGGGCTGAGATTTCCTACCACAGTCCTCAGGGGCTAAAGAAGGCTAAAGAAAATGGTCTGTGATGCAGACCTATGCTTTTAAAATGTAAATTTAATACAATCTTTGATTGAAAAAAAAAGTTAGATGTTAGAATGTTATAATCACGCAGGCCTGACCTGCACAGTTTGCACACGCACTTAGCGTATGTAGGGTAAGTGAACATCACCTAGCTTTGTCTAACATTTAACAAAGCAATCCAGACTGTTCTCATACCTCGTTCCCCAATGGTGGAACTCTTTAAAGAGCACTTACTTTCCTAACACCTCTAACAAACTAACTACTTCCAACTTAAATTCCTGCTCTTTTTCCTTTTCTTCTCTATCCTCCTATTACCTTTTAGCATTATTTAGGCCCTGCCCAAAATATTGTGCTTTGGATTTTTCACGTTATTTGTAGGTCACTTTGAATAAAAGTGTCTGCTAAATGCCATGTAATGTAATGTAAATAAATGTGGGGTTTAAATCGGGCTTAATTTATAGGGCGGGCAGGGGCGAGCTGGGTCGGCTCAAACAGAACCTGCACAGGCTTTGGTAGGGATGGCTGGATTTTTTGGGCCTGGTCTCAGCTCTTATTTAGTGGTCTGTGCCCCATGGTCCATTCATTACCACAGGACCCAGCTGGCCACCAACGCCAATAGACGTTAATTTTAGGTTGAATGTTTGTCATGACGTCAAATGACAAAATGTTATGTCAGGATAACATCTAATAGTGTTAAGTGCCAGCAGGGGAGGTATGAACCAGCCACTCATTGGATATTCGTTAAATTGTGTTCTCCGAAAAAAACATCTGGTGTGGCTGTAGGTTTAAATTCCAGCCCAGCAAAAGCATGTCATCAACTGTTTTAAGACTGACCAACTGAGTAATTAAGTGGATTGTGCTGTTGTGCTGTTATTTGTTTGTAAATAACCAGTGCAGTCACACTTGTAATTTACAATTACTGACTGTAGCCCATCTACTATTGCACAGTTCTACTATTCAGACCCCTCTCATAAATCTCTCGATCAGTGGAACGAGATTATCACAAGACCACTGCTGAACAGATACAGTTATATATCCTTTAATGTTTAGAAACTGGGTTAGAGGGGGTAATAAACTGACAATAGGCTGTAGTCTGTAAATATAAATCCACAAAGTGTACCTGCATGATAGGTGTTCCTGATAAGATGACCAGTATGTGCAGACACTGGCATCTCAGTGTATACATGGGCGAGTCCAGCAAAGAAACTCCCTTTTTTATATGGTGCCGTTACCTCATTCACAGATTACCAGAGAAAGTAATTTAGCACTAACATTAACCTCTTAAGTAACAGTCAATGCACACTATACGGACAAAGTATTGGGACACCTGCCCATTTATTCTATTGTTCGGGGAAGGTTTTTACTTGATTTTATTGAATTCAGAAACAATGAATGAATAATGTGTGCTAGATAGTGGAAGTTGATGATTACATTAAAAAAATAAATGTTCCACTGCTCCACAGCCCAATACTTTGACTTAGCCCACACCCTGCATCAAGCCTGGTGCCAATAGGCTAATGTTAACCTGCTTCTATTCTACTGGCAGTACTTTTCTACATAGTACTGCCTTGTCTGTTTCACAAACAAGTTGTGTTTGTGAAATTGCACATCTATGTCAGCAAAGGATGGAACTTAAAGTAGCAAAATGCATTTATTAGAAGGCATATCCACAAACATTTGGATATAGTGTGATTCACACGCTTCCTCTATCCTGAGCACTGTTAAAAGCATATAGCTGCATGGTGTGTGTGTGTGTGTGTGCATTGCGCAATACCCAGTGACACCTTATCTCACTGATAAAAGTAATAAAAACTGTAATGGCTCTTATCCTGTAGGCAGACACAGCACTGACACGCCTACACACAGCTACATGTCATGCCATGAAGCCAGACAGTCCTACCTTAGCAGGTCCAGCTGCCTCGTCAGGCTCTCTCGCTCCTTCTGCATGTTTCTGGAGACTTTCAGTACTTCCCTGGTCAGATAGAAAAGAAAGAAGGACAGTGAGAAAAACCTACAGTGAGGAATATCATGCTGAATCACTATAGGTCAGTTTTCTAAACTAGGATTTAGGCCTAATCCCATTTCACCCACATACGCCACCATAGGCTCCTTTGGGTTAAGGCTGGTTTATGCTTCTGCTTCAAATCAATACGCCATCTACGACAAAGCTTGTGCAAGTGCCCTGTGCTGCTGTGTGAGTTTTATACTTGTGAGCTGCAGAGTTTGTGTTGGTCATGCTCTAGTCCTTCATCAGTGGTCAAAGGAAGCTGCCCACAGGACACCATTGGTGGCCCTTTTTTTTGTCAGTCCAGCAGTGACATTGAGGTGTTTAAAAACTCCAGCAGAACTGCTGTGTCTGATCCATTGCAAACCAGCACAACAAACAATAACACACCACCACCATGTCTGTCTCACAGCAGATGCCGCACCAATGAAATAATACATGCTCTGTGGTGGTCCTATGGGTTTCTGATCATTAATGAACAGAGTAAAATTACAAGGAGAAGGTCATAAGGTCATACTTGTTTGCTATGTACTCTCCATTTAAAGTGATAAAGCAGGTAGAAAGTCTGAGTGTCTCTAGACTGGGAAATTCTTACCTCTGCTTGCCCTTGTTCTGTTGGTTAAGCGTGTCCTGCAGTAGCTGTAGCTGACTGCAGGCTCTCTGCAGCTCCTCCCTGCTCTGCTCCAGCTGATCCCGCATCTCAGAGTTCCTGTGCTGCAGCTTCTGGTTCTGCCCCCTCGTGAGCATCTGCTCCCGACTCAGAGCCTCGATCCTACTCTCCAGCTACAGGAGAACCAGAGAACCAGTACACGTTTATTTGCAGCTAAAACTTTGTAAAGATTTGGAAATAGGTGAAGGAATGGTGTGTTTACCTCCTTCTGTTTAGTTATCGTGAACTCGAGTTCCTGCTCTCGCATTCTTAACTCCTGCAGCAGCTGCTCTCTTCGGTCTCCCTGCTTCACACTGCCCTTCATCAGAAAACCAGTATAAAAACACTATTAGCAATATTAACATCTAGTCTTTTATTAACATATTAGGTAGCAACCCATTCCTGCAGGGCTGCAATTCAGCACAGTTCAACAATTTCTTAAAAATTGCTGGTATACTCTAAAAAGGAAGGTGCTTTAAATGGTTCTTTGAGGGATGACATAGAAAAGTGGTTCTTCCCCACTCAATTAAGGGGCAGTTTGCAGGGATTAAGGCTAGTCATAGACTACAGTGATGTGAAAAAATATTTGCCCCGTCATACTCATATATTTCAGATTAACAAGCATATTTTATTATCAGACATAGGTTACCTGAGTAAATACATAAAGCAGTTTTTAAATGATAATTCAAATTCTTTGTGACCTCCTGGATAAGTTGTCCATGCCCTTCCCATGGTAGGCACATCACTCATAGTAAGGTTTACCACTGTTCCATGTTTTTTCCATTTGTGAACATTAGCTCTCACTGTGGTTCAGTGCAGTCTCAAAGCTTTAGAAATGACTTTGTAACCTTTTCCATACTGACCTGCCACTGGCAACACTCCCAAAAACAGACAGCAGAGAAACAGGCAGAGGGAAGTGAAAGATTTGACCTCCATTCCCTTAAAAATTTGAAATCAGCAACGTAAGATTACTCTGCATGACCACTAATTGAATGCAGGTTTTATTAACACTGTGAACAACTGTCAGCAAGTAATCCAGCTCAGAAAAAACATCTTAAAAGGTACCATTTTGGCTAACATTCTGCTGTCAGACAGGACCAGGGTTGAGAAGGGCTCATACAGGACCAGGGATGAGAAGCACTGCCATAGAAGAACCACTCTTGATTCCATAAATAACCAGGTTTGTAACAGAAAACATTCCTGAAAAACCTGATGTAAAGTTTCTTTACCAATTAGAAGGTTCTTCACATGTGTCTTTTAAAAGTGGTTCTTCTGTGATACTGCTTAAAAAAACACTTATAGCACCAACAGGAGTGTACCAGTTTGTACATTTTAAAGTGTGTTTAATCAGATTGTACTGAACTCTGACCCTCCAAAATTGGAGATACTTACCCCTGATTTAAACAAACTTACAATTTTCCTCCTTGTCATCAAAACTTACCAGAGCCTGATGTTTCTCTCTCTCTTCTCTGATCTGGCTTTCTAGGTCTTCATAAAGGGAGCGCACCATTCTGTCATGGTCTTCTTCTCGCCTGAACAATCAGAACAAATCTTAAGTGAGTGAATATGTTAGCACTGTCAAACCCGACACTGCAGCACCACACATAGTTTTTTATTAGCATGGCCTTTTAATTCAGTAGGTCAGGTCACTCAAGTAGGAGATAAGAGACACAGTGGCACCAAAAGCAGTTAATGAGTTTAATTACTGTTCAGGGCAGAGTTTCTCAACATCACCTTATTAGTATTTTCAGTATTTTTGAACTTGGAGGGAGTGTTCATTATGATTCTTAGTGAAAATTGATCAGAGACTAAATTGGCAGTTCGCCTCACAGCCCCAGTGTAAAAACAATGGCTTAAACCACAATATATGTGTGGATGATTTCTCAAACAAACAATATACTGTGAATCCTTTGCAAATTGTAATACAACTAGTATAGTCTACAGACTAATGTGTGAGTGTGGCTGCTACTACATTGGTAAATGCTACCAACAAATGAGACACTCTTCCATCTTATCTCTCAAAGTCATGGTCAATAAAGTAATACCTAAGCCCCCAAGAGGGGGTGACCAACTTAAGGTCCTTCTACAACATTAGACTTTCTGGGTTCTTACATTAATGCCACTTCCTTTCCCAGACTAAATGATGAGTATGATTTTTCATCATTCTTGTGAACTGCATTTATTTAGTGATTATTCGTGCAAAATTCATGTCCTACACCATTTTTAATGAAATTGCTATGTTTCAGGAATTACATGGTTTAGATAGACCTCCCTGGACTTTTCCAATTGGTTTGGTAATCATTTGACTCCACCCACCTAATACTCAAGGGTGCCATTTTATGCTCTGTCTCAATGTCATATTTTATGCCCTGAAGAAGGCCAATATTGCTGAAACCCATGTGATTTTAAATTGTTTGCCATGATATATTAAAGATGTGTATTTACGTTTTCTAAACAGAGTGCCTTTGACTTACATTTTATCAACTAAAGATCAATGTTTGAGCTGGGAAAAGCTGGTTGTGTACAAAATTTCAAACCAAACCCAGGTGTAAATTCAATACAATCTGACCTGCGCAGTGCCTGTTCCAAACTGTCTCTTTCTTTCAGTGAATCCTGAAGATGAGCGACAGCATGAGAAAGAATTTCCTCCAGCATGCTCAACAACTCCGGCCTGTCCCTCTGCAGATCACACCAGAGAGAGCACAGCTCCCACTGACTACACCAAACACACACATGCACACACGCACGCGAACACAGACACACACACATAGCTTTATAAAATTACAGCTTGGCTTGCTTATGTGGATTCAGAAAGAAAGATATTCTGTTATCTATAAACACAGAAAAGTGTGAGTTGTACAGTTGAAAAACAGATGCACACATCCTGTAGATTTTATCAGTACCTTTGTTCATTTTATAGTCCATTTAAAGTTAGAGCTCTGATGATTACAATGCAAATAGTTAGGGTATAAGCTTTATTATGTGTAGCTTTAGTACTAAAAAAAAAATAAAGAAGCAAACATCATACACCACATGTCTAAACTGCTGGATTACACTTAGGGATATATTAGGGATACATCTAATTTGAGAAACTGTCTGAATCAGATTGTTACCACAGAGAAAATGTTCATTGGCAGAGTTCTGTACCACTCACTCTTTAAAAAGTTTGTCTGCTCCAAGCTCCATAAGAATCTGTGTGAATCTGATCTCTGCTGGATCCACTCCCCTCTCTTTTACCTCAGAGTCCTCCACTCCTACCAGCTCCCCTAGAGAGACAAATAGAGAGAGAGAGAGAGAGAGAGAGAGAGAGAGATGGGTGAGATGACAACAGAGAAAGACGGAGAGGGGCAGTGATAGAGAAAATCCATTCGTAATTTTTGCATTTTGTATTGAGTCCCCACCAGAACAACTCCACTTGTTGTGTGATGTTCTTTTGTTTGTTGTGAAAATTACTAAAATTACTAAAAGCTTACTATGAACAGTTACAAAAACAACAGGAATAATGTGTGTAATCCTTCGTGCCCCCTGTGTGATGTGTATGCATGGAAATGTAGACTAGGAATCTGGCAAGGAGTCAGAATTCAGGGTGTAATCTGATCTGACCATTCACAATTAGGTTGCACATCCTTAAAAATGTCTGATTGGTGTTACAATAAGGCATATAAAAATCAGGCAAAAATCTAAATAAAGTTCTGATTAAAATGCATTGTTTTGCCTGGGTGACGATAAAAATGACTAAATGACAAAAATGTGCCCGCTTCAAAATGATTTGAAAACCCCGATGTAAATATAGCCAAAAGGTAGATGGTTCAGTCAAAAGATTATTAATAGTGTTAACTATGACACTGCATGTACACAGACACAAACACACACACACACACACAGACACACACACACACAGACACAAACACATACACACTCAAACAATCAAAAAGAAGGACAAACCAAGGCCGGTGTGAAACTCAAGTGGCGTGAGGAAGCCATTTCTGTCTCTGTCCAAACTCTCAAACACGGACTCCAACTGCTCCGGAGTCAGAGGCAGCTCTCCCTGTAACCGCTGACAACCACAACCACACACACACACACACACAGTTACCGCAGTAAAACACAACAAGCACAAATAAGCTTCAACTTGGGATCCTAACTTTCTCCTCACAAAAAAACTACACTTCTGTTCATTACATTTCACAGCTTGTGTTCTTAACACAACAAGCACAAATAAGCTTCAACTTGGGATCCTAACTTTCTCCTCACAAAAAAACTACACTTCTGTTCATTACATTTCACAGCTTGTGTTCTTAAGTAATTTCTGTTCACATTAAGCTGGGATGTCCATAAAATTAAATATGTTCAAAAAGATTTTAATGGGGGTATACATAGAGCCTATAATCCTTAGATCAGTAAAATTAGTCATTTTAGAGATCTGCTGCACACCTGCATGTCTCTTTTGGTGATGAAACCTTTGCCCTCTTTGTCACACAGCTCAAAAAGTTCCTTGGCTTTGCTCATGCGGTCTTGTGGGGCGGAGTTTGGGGGCTGGTCTCTGTTCATCCCACTGCTGGGGGAGGGTCTTCCACCTTTACCTGCCATAGGACTCCTGAGCCTGGGAGTACATGGAGATGCCTGCCCACTGCCCTCACCCTCAAGCACTTCTCCATCCTTTAACCAGCCAGACATTACTGAAAAAAAGAAAGAGAGAGAGAAAGAATAAGAAAGAAAGAAAGAGAGAGAGAGAGAGTTAATAAAATAAATTAAAATTTAAATCCACATTTTATTTCTAACTAAGAGGTGAGCAATAGTTCCCTAAATTAATATACTTATATTTAAGAATATTTTATGCAGTAGTTTTGGGGACATGATAAAACACATAAATAAATATTATAATTCAAGAAAATACAAGTTTTATATAGTATTGAATAAAAAAATAAAATATATAACATTTTGTCTATTTTGTAAATAACAGTAACTTGTGAAGCCTCTGATTTTTTATAAAATATTAATACTGCAATAAATAACTAATGTGACATAAATTATTTAATGTAACTAAAAAACGACCAAAAAAATAAAGTGCTGTATATTAATTGCATGCATAACACTGCAAACATAATCATAATCAAGTAAAAATGTAATTTAAAGATTCACAGCAAATAACAAAACACAAAACAGACATCAACTTTAAAAACCAAAAACTGCATCTATTAAAACTCAGTATTCTTCATATACGTGTGATTGTCAATTAAGATTTTTAGTTCGTACATAACAACAAGTTTTTTTTTATTTGATGAATTTTAAATGCCCCCCTTTAACCTTACATGCAGCTTTTATATTAAACACATTGAAAACAATCACATTAAATCAGTGATTCAATTAATTTAAATTAATTAAAGAACCTTCCAGTCCAAACTGATAGAATATGATATTCCCCTTAACCAACCTATAGTAAACATTAGTCTACCACAGTGATACTGTGTATGGTTTAAGCTGTTTTCTTAAAATGTTTTCGGTGCTGATTAGAAATTAACCTCCTCTGGTTAAACATGCTGCTCCAAGCAGGACCAAAGTGCTGGGTAAGAGAAATGTAACTCAGATATGCTGAGTCTGTGGAAGAATGTAGTAACTCCACAACATCCAAAAATCTCACTGTGAAGTGAATGCTCTCAGAGAATTCAAAAATGACTTTTTAAAAAATGTTCTCCTTTATCTTGGCTACACCACATAGCAAGCTAACAAACACATACAAGTGATAAGAAGTGCAGTTATCCTCCAGCATGCTAGGTCCTCAGTAAACAGAAGGATTAGGCATGTTCAGAATGATATGAATTCTGTAGAACATGAATTCTGAGGAAACCCCTTAAGCAATAAAACAAGTTCAACATTTGTGCTTTTACAGAGGACAATTATAAACTATTCAGACAGCATAATTAAATAGTGGTTTGCTATGCTGTTTGAGCTGAGGCATAAGGGAGCTCTGCCCTTTGTAAATATCAGCATGTAAGATCAGTAACGCTCACACATTACTCTTCATTACTCCCAAAGCTCACACAGGGTCTCACAATATCAGTTTACCCCAAAACACACTCCATGATTACTGATTAGAGAAAGAATATGAAGAACAGTTTAATGAAACTTTACAGGAGAAGTGATTTACATTACATTACATTCAGCAGATGGTTTTTAACTTACAAATAAGCATGTGTAAGTCCCCTAATTAATGTTGGTTTATTTGTCATTAAATGATGACAAAGATGGATGAGCAAATGATTACAAAATATACAATAAAAAAAAGAGAAAATAAAAAAAGTGATGATAAAGAAGAGGAAAAAAGTAGTATAATGAATGAAAAAATATGTTGGTCAGAAATGCATTAAGACTTAAAGACTACATGTCCAACCATTCACACAAACATTTACTCATGATGTTTAATCTGCCTATAAAATTATAATAAAAAAGTATGATAATAAAAACATAATAATGCATTTACACCATTTACAGTGCAAAAGTTTTATTATTAAGAATATACACACTTTAATAAGTAATATAACCAGTGTTTTTAAATTAAGATGAGTTATTCTTGATAAGTAAAAACAATGGGCAATATTGAGGTGAGTAGAAATGTTTAAGGTAATGAGTCAATAACGTATTTTTATGACAGACAAACTGGTAAGTGATGAAAAAATTGCAAAAAAACATCAATGTCAATAAAAAATAATAAAAAATGGTAAAAGGTATGAACAGCTGGAGAACAGGTGAGAGAGTAATCCCATCACAAGTTACTAAAAAGCAATAAAGCCACAGCTGACATATACACACCTTCTCTCTTACACACTTTCTCAACCATTCTTGCTCTCTCGTAAAGCTCCAGGATGTGGAGAGCATTATGTTGTGGTCATGTGACAGGGCTACAGGTGTGTGCTCACAGGGAGTGGGTACCGAAACAAAGTGAGATGCAAATAAAGCATTAACACAGTCTTTACAAAACAAATACAGCAATCATCTCCCCTAAACCACACAAACTTCTACTAATTTGCTGTGTCTGATTTTCCCACCCTCTCTCAAAAGCTCCAGGATATGAATAGCAGGACAAGATGGTCATGTGATCAGTCTGCTGCAGTGTGGGTGAGTATGTGTGTTTGTGTGCACTGTCACAGTGAGTGACTGCATACAGAAAAAGTGAGTTGCAAATAAAGCATTTGCACAGCTTTGCATCAGACACTGAAGATCACTAATAGCAGCAATTGAGAGCTGATAGAAAGTGAAAGAAAAGGGTTTTCACTGGGGGTCATAGGATCTCAGGACACACCTTAAATTCAGTGTTTTTTTGTTATTTTAAAATGTTCCACATTGTAGATTAATATTCACCCAACCAAAATAAGTCACCCAAACTATGAGGGAAACATATGGAATTATTTAGTAAACAAAAATATGTTAAACAAACCAGAATGCGTTTTATATTTTAAATTCTTCAAAGTAGCAGCTCTTGCTTAAAAGACAGATTTGCACATCTTGTTCTCAGACAGATTTATGAGGTAGAGTCATCTGGAATGGCTTTTAGTTAACAGCTGTGCTGAACTCATCAAGAGTTAATTACTTGTATTTCTTAATGTATTTTTGAGAGCATCAGCTGTAAAGTTATGAAGAGGTAGAGTTGGTATACAGTGAATCGCCCTATTTGAGTAATATTCTAATCCCTATTAGGGCAAGAACTACTTAACTACTCAAGTAAAGAAAACAAAACTTCAGGTCAGTCAATCCGAAACCTTTTAAGAACTTTGAAAGTTTCCTCAGATGTAGTCTCAAAGACCATCAAAAACACAATGATGACAAAGGAAGACCAAGAATTACCTCTGTTAGACAGGATAAGTTTATCAGAATTTACGAGTCTTAGAAACCACAAGTTAACAGCACCCAGATAAGAGCCACCTAAATACTTCAGTTTTTATGTTTGCTTATTACATGATTTCTTAGGTGTAAGTCTGGGTGACTTTAAAATTAATTTACAATGTAGGAAAAATAAAAGGAATAATAAAAACAGTGAACGAGAATCCAAATGTTTGACTGGTGCTGTAATTCTTTTAATGTTGAATTAAGGCTTATAGCTAATGAAATCCCAAAGTCAGTATCTAGACTGACTCTAAAATTAGAATATTATATAAGGCTAATTAAAATATATATTTTTAATACAGAAATGTTGGCCTAATGAAAGGTATGTTCAGTATATGCACACAATTATTTGTCTGGGCTCCCATTGCATGAATTACTGCATCAACACACTGTAGCTTTGTTGTTTTGTTGGCCTCTGAACCTAGCCACTGTATGTACTATATAAAAATATATGTTTAGCTCAAACTATTTAAATTACAAATGAACATCATTCGTAGAACCAGAAATTACAATAGCCTACAAAATGTATGTAACATCTAATACAACATTTATTCTTTAAAATGACCAATAAATATATCTAAATAATAGTGTATTGCTGCCTTGAAAAAAAAACATTATATTTCTACTTTTGCTTTTTTCACTCTTGACCTTATTTGAATATGCGTGTTTTTTTATATCATGTAAATAAAAAAATGCACCAAAATAGTAATAAAAAAGTCTTGCCTTACATTCACAGAAAGATTAAAAGTAGTTTTCCCTCCCCAGTAAAACTTTTGTTTTTTGACAACATTTATTTATGTTTTAATAAATGACCCTGCACTGAGTAGCCATACACAGCCTTCTATTACCATACAGCCATACCATATTAGCTTTTAAAAAGCACCAGTAATTTAATGTTGCAGGGCTTCTGCAGCTCTCAAGGTTAAACACACACAGGCCTTCAGTTAGCACAGTTTTAAATGACAAGAAGAGATAAGTGAGGCAACTTCAGAGCTCTGTTCTGAACATAAACTACATAACCTACTTCAGATTAGAGTAGACCATTTATAGACAGTTAAGGTCCAGTTGAAAGCTTAATGAAATCTGACTGAAGCTACAGATGTATTTCAGTTCAGAAATCCCACAGGAATTAAAACAAATAATGGATCTGACACAAGCTACAATGAAATAATACAGCACACGAGTCTACACCTGTAAAACCAGAACAGCTCAGTAAGTTTACTTTATATCCGCCAAAGCAAATAACAGTAAAACACAAAAAGAAACATGTCTATTTCTATCATGAATCAGCTTAATGTGTTTCAAAATGACTACAATGAAAAACACTATTATTTTCAACCCAAAAATACAGCCATGGCAGCAGCATTGTGAACAGTGTGGACAGCGTGTCTACAGCGGTTTACCAGTAATAACTATCAGACAGGCCAGATCCTGGTAAGAGTATCTAACCTGCTGGATCCATGCATTATTGATCAGTAGTCTCACAGAACCCACCACACATTTACTGTGTAGCTCTTTACTTGAAACGCTGAAATTCACACATTCATATTTAATCTTTCCTCATTCAAACGTTTTCCAGTTTAAAGTGTATAAACTCACCTTTATTAGAGTTGGGGAATGTGTCTGCTGTCCCAGCCCAGCCACAGGTGTCCTCAGAGCGGCCACAGCTCTGCTTACTTACCGCAACACTCCACAAGAGGGCGCAATATTATCATTACCGTAATCTTCAAAATAGAGGGGCATAATACACAAAGACTTCATTCCTGAATTGATTTGACAATGCCTACTAAAGAATAGTGGTGGACAGTAAAAAAGAAAATTAAAAGTAATTAAGTATTATATCTATTATTAAGTGTTTCCATTCGGATATTCTGTTTGCTCCACTAAATGTAACTTATATTTGCCAACATACACACATGGGTGGAACGTAGGCTAGGTGGGTTTCAGCATTTAAAATGACCAGTGCTGAGTCAGTGTACTTTTAAAGGTAACTAATAGACTCTCCTCCAAAATATTGGTAGATTGAGGCCAATTATTTTATTTCTGCTGTAGACTAAAAAAAACATTGGGGTTGTCACTAAAAGATGAATATGAGACCAAAGATTCCAACATTCCAGCTTTAATTTCTATGTATTTACATCTGATTCACTGTTTAAGATTTTCCTGTGAGCAAAAGTATTGGAACATGTGGGTTTTTGTTACATCAGGAATTATTGAATTGGTCTCACTGTTCCAGTACTTTTGGGGTACTTTAGTTGTTCTGAACTGGAGGTCTGAAGGGAGGAGTTTTGCTTTTACAGGAGTAATATTGTACCCTGGGTAACTTACCTCTACTTTAACTCAAGCACATGGTTTGTGTACTCCCTTAACAAGCCACTGAATCCTAAAGCATATTTGGTCCATTAATAGCTGAAATGTATTCCTTTGAAATAATGAAATATACCAGTCCTGCTTACATTTTTTTATAAACATTTGATAAAAAAAACACTTTTACTTTGGTCATTTCTGCCACTGCATCGCTCTCACAGATTTAACTGTGCTATATGCGAGGATGATGTGTCCACATACTTTAACGGGGGTGCACCTATAACCACTGCCGAGAAGCAGATTGTTAACCCTACTTATGTTAGTCTCTATATAAAATAAATAAGGGTGCGCTCTTACAGGCGGCTTTACGGTAAAAAGGCTGACTTCAGTCAGTTGCTATGGGAGACGTCGTCGTCCCTCTGTTGGCCACGGTAGGTTTGTCCGCTTGTTTATGAGGAGAGGAATCAGTTCTGTTCACACCGGAGTACACAGCCCGCTGCTGCTCACCGCGCTGAATAAACAGGTAAATAACTTAATGCGGTTCACTCTTATTTTACTCACACAGCGAGCCGCGCGCGCGGGACCGCACAGCGGAGAGTCGGGTTTATTAGCTCGCTGGTGCGCGTGCGGCTGGGTTTAAACTTAGCGTAAGTTTGTAGGTTAACGGCTCGGTTTTGGAGAAGCCTGGAGTTTAGTAGAACCTTGAACCGCACATTGAGACGAATTATACGTATTGTAGTTACATATTTCCCTCATTAGATTAGTTTAGGTAAACGTGTACACCCTGTACCCGATTAGCTTACTAGCTGTACCGACACGACACACACACAGTGCCCGTTTGGCGGGTTAGCGGTGCCGTGAGCGAGACAGCTAGCGTTAGTTCTGGCTAACCTTTATTTTTGGCATCGAAATTATTAACTCAGTCAGTCGCCTGGCACTTTCTGATTAGTTAGTTAAGTTTTGGCTATATAGGTTAGTGCTGAATAACTGTAATCTAACTAGCTAACCTAGACACGTCTGTGGTTATAGCTAATAACGAGTGTGTTCAGAACAAACTGTATTTAGCAGCTAACGTAAGTGTTCTTATATAAAAGTAATACTTTTTTATTACTTGCAACAATATTAGATTTACAGCACTGTAGATATTCTGACTAGTCATATTACCAGGTAACTTACACATATACTTTAGTAACGTTAATTAGTGTTACCATTAACCTATCTAAAATTACATTTACTCAAGTATAATCTCCAGTTGCATATATTTATCGGTCCTTTTTACTAGTAGAAATTATAATTTCAGATATCCACAATGTATATCTGCCTAGTTGGTGTCAATCTTATTATCGTTACTAGTCAAAACTCGAATTGTAGATATCTAAAATTACATTAGCTAGCTTAGCTAGGTTTAAGAGATTTAAACCTACATGCATCTAAAATACACATTACAGAAGTAGCTACATTGTAGATATGTAAAATAAATACAAATCTGCATGTAAAAATATCATTACAGTGGTCTGAAGCTATAGAGCTTTACTTTTAAAAATATAAGTTTAGATATGAGATTCTGTAAATATGAGATAAATATGAGATATGAGATTCCATGTGAATCAATCAGTAAAAATAACATTAAGGATATATATGTGGTCCTGTTATTTTGATGGCTTTGTAGATGTGTTATTTTATTATTAAAAAAAAAAATCAAAGCTGATCTCTAAAAATAGGAGTTATGTACTAATGTGACAAGTACCGGTACACTTGTACTAGTAAACAAACTGTACTACAACTTGTTCTGTACCTCTGATGTCATTTTAGGCTTGCCAAACTCTTTGTTGGGATCTACCGTGCTGGATGCCAGTCACATTGTTTGTCAGACCGAAGGCAGTTCATGCCAGGCAAGCTTTGACTCATCCAGTGTTAGTAAAACAGACAGGGTTTAATCCGTTTCACTGCATCACCGACTGGCACACTGAGATTCTGCTAGTCACCTCCTAATAGATCTCAGTGCCACTGGCAGTCCTGCAGAGGTTAAAGGGGGGAAAAGGGGAAACTGTTTTGAACAGGTTTTGAAGAATCTCTCCTCTCAAGATAGCTGACAGTGCATTTCTATAGTATTTTATGTAGTGTGTTAAAGTAAGAGTCAGGTAGAGATTAGAGGGAACACAGAAGATGTCTCTCTCTCCGCTCAGTGAAATTAAACCTTAATCCCCAGAGTGACCTCTGCCTGCCTGCCTGCCTGCAAACTGCCTACATGCGTATAGCTCCTTGAATAATAGAGGCTGGCTGTGACTCACAGGACTGATGAACAGTGAGTGTGCTGATGAACGAGGGAGAGGAGGCCAGTGTGGCACTGATGTGCACAAGAGTTTATCTGCAGGTAGGGAATTAATGAGTATGCGTACAATCCTCAGTCCATGTGTACATCACTTAAACAGCTTAAGTAGAGAAGTGGGCAGTTATTTAAGTATCGTATTGTTTTGTTTTTAATTATAACTCAATTCCTTTTTTTCTCATTTCAGCTCATTGGAAAAGTTTCTGATGACATCATCCATTGAACTTAATACACCTGATGGGGAGACAATTTCAGCCTGATTTCTATTCTGATGACAAGATGATAAATAGAGATAAAATTGCCTTTTCCACAATGGTTGTGACAAGAGCACTATAGCTGACCATGTGCAAGAGTTTGTAAACATACTGTGCAGCTAAACTTCTGACCCATTTCCTTTGGCCTCAGTTCTCTGGTTGTACCCCAGCAGAAATACTCAACAAAAGGACAAGACATCCTATCACTGGAAGGAGTCTGTCTCATTTAAATTAACACTTCCTGTTTTTGCTCTAAAGAGCAACATTTCTTTTACTACACTTTTTTGACTTACAAACTTGCATGGAGAAGTGCTGAGGACGTCGTTTTGGCTGGTTTACCATCACAGTCAAAAAGAATACCCCTGGAAGCCAGCACCAAAGTGGCTGAAGGACTTACTAAAGCCCCCTCTGTGAGCTCCTGGGCTGGAGCTCTGGGGCAACACTGAACCCTGAGATGCTCC
Organism: Astyanax mexicanus; assembly: GCF_023375975.1. NCBI lineage: Eukaryota > Metazoa > Chordata > Actinopteri > Characiformes > Acestrorhamphidae > Astyanax > Astyanax mexicanus. Next base: position 45,953,635 of record NC_064409.1, on the reverse strand, counting down.
AGACCAACAATTACTCGCTGGTCCTACTGATCCAGCTGGCTCTTTTGGCTTTTGACCTGTTTGTGAACTCCTTCAGTGAACTTCTGAGGGCAGCCCCAGTCATCCAACTAGTGCTCTTCATGTAAGTGAAAGAGGGTAATAAAAACGAAATGTAATAGAAATTAATGGTAGATGTGTACACAATACACTTGAGAAACTGGATAGTCATTTTAAGTGATGGCTGTAAATTTAAAAATGTAAAGTTTTTTATAACATTTTACATGTTATGTGAGCTTTATGGTTCTCCTTTTTTCACTTTCTTTCATATAGAATCCAGGACATTGCCATCCTTTTCAATGTGATCATTATCCTCCTGATGATGTTCAACACGTACGTGTTCCAGGTGGGGCTGGTGTCTTTGCTTCTGGAGAGGTTCCGAGCATTACTGATGCTTTCTGCTCTCTACCTCACCCTCAGCATCAGCCTTCACTGCTGGGTCATGGTACATCCCTTCTTATGTTCAATTACAGTATATGGTCATTCTTTTTAAATGATCGGTAAACCGTTGTCAATTAGTGTGAAAGGTTTTACCAGAAAGGTTGGGCATGATAATCTGAAGCTTCCTGTCACTGTACCACATGTCTGAAACACCACTTCATTAATTATAATATTTTTAATGAATTGCACTGGATAAGATCCTCACCTCCTTGCCCAAGCCAAGTGCTGTTTATTTTTACAGTGCAGTTTTTAAGTAATTGAACACTGACCTAGTTTTAGTTGTTTTGGCTCTTCACTACAGTACAATGAATGTCAGTGGTAAAGTTAAAGTATATAATGTCTATAATGTATAGGGTGTTTACATTTATATTAGGTGAACCAAATATTTTGTTTGTAAATAGTAACAAAATGGCAGGGTATCATATGGTCCATTTTTGCCTGGTCTCTTTATGTATATGTATGATTTTCTTGATTAAATCTGTAGAAGTACAAACTACATAAAAATGCAAATGTAAACACACCAAAGGCTCATTCAAAACACAATTCTGTAAAAATCCCATCACTCAAATTGTTTTAGAAGATGGTCTTGGACACAATTGAGCCATGTTATAGCACACTCATATCTCAGAGATGCATTCAACAACCAAAAATCCCATCAGTACTAACAAAACTCCAGTAATACTTGCGGTGCACTGAGTGTGAATGTGCCTATTCTGAACCAAACAGCAATCAAATTTCAGTCTGACTAAACAGAGACTACAAGAGCTTAAAAGGACTGTAAATGCGTGAATAAATATCCTTTATTTTCACATTTTTCAAAAAAATTATTTAATAAGATTTCTATTAAAATATTTTTTCTACCAGCATTCCTGCTTCCATCATGCTGGCTAAAGTTAATGAGTGGATCATGGGACCATTACCTCATAGGCTCAACCATTCCAGCACTGTTTTGACAAACTTAAAAGAACAAATAGTTTTTATTCATTTTGACACTTTCCTCACCACGCCACAAAAAAATACAAGTAAAATGATTTAACACAGCACATTGCTACCTCCCTGCAGACATACTAATACAACAAAAGGTTAAAATAATTTACTCTAAATAAATCTGTATTTTCACTTTTTGCCCCCCACTTTCTCACACACACTTGGTCAAATTATATGGTTGCCAAATATTAGTTGCATCCCTAATATCATCCCCTATATTGTGTTTAACTATGTGTAAAACAAGGTCTGATTCCTATATTCAGTATTTGAGTTAAAAAGCTATTTAACACTTTAAACTCAAAACAAGTACCTAATATCCAGTTACAAAACGCACTGTACATTTAAACAGCCTTTACTTTTTACAGTCAGTTTGTAAAACATTCAATATAAAACATCCACTACTATTTAGAAATTTGAAAAGTGAACACATATACAGAGCATGGCTTAAACCACATTACTACCATTTTTGTTGCTTTACAGAATCTGAGGTGGATGGAGTCAAATAGTTTTGTATGGACGAATGGCTTACAGGTGCTCTTTGTGTTCCAGAGGCTAGGTAAGGATTACATGACAAAATACACTTATTGGGTTATTTTTCTGCTTGTTACTCACATTCTGGACTGTACAGTAAGTACATTATGCAATGTCACATAATCTGTCTCTTGGAGATACATAAATATGAACAGTGGATAATTTTCTTTTGTATCAAAAAGCATTAAAAGCTTAATGTGGTTGATTTTAATTTATCATCCCAATTTCATTAATTTTATTCCAGTTCCAGTGGATAAACATATTGTATTATAAATATCATAAAGTAGCACCTTTGTTGAAATATCCTGAAAAAAAAAAAGTTTTCCCACATTGTGCAGCCCTAGTAACAGATTTATGTTAAAACAACTATCACTTTAATAACAGATGTTGCAATGTTTTGTTTTCTGCAGCTGCTGTATTATACTATTACTTCTACAAGCGCACAACAGAGTACTTAGGAGATCCGAGATTATATGAGGATTGCCCTTGGCTCCGTGATGCTTTTGCTCGTGCTCGACAGTGATCCAGACCTGAGGAACATCTTTAGGGTGAAACTACTGTGTTTGGGTCGTGATGGATCCCTGGGGAATGCAGTAAAAGGAATTAAAGAGACTCTCATGTTGAGCCTCAATGCATGCACAAGCATAACCTTAATACAACAGTGGATGATGCTACGTCCATGACTTCCTTTGGGACGAAATGCACCGACATTGAAACTGAAGAAAAAAAAAAATCTTTCATATTCAGTTCATAGAAATAAACAAAACTCATGAAGCAGATTACAAATATCTACATCATGAGTGTCCATTATGTACTTTTTGTTTCTTAATTGGCATCTAGAAAATCCAAATATATATATATATTTTTTTCAAACAGCGGCACAGTTTCAACTGCTGATATTTATTATTTCACAGTACTGAATGTTGAATTTTGTATCAAATATTACATTTATTTATGTATTTTATATTTTATAAGTTGTTTTGTCTCGGTCTACTGATGAAAAATGCCTATTGAAAGGTCTTAAGATGTGCTTGTGATAAGAATATTTGTAAATGTCTGCCTTTTTTGAAACCGAGCAAGTTTTTGGTGAATGCGACTTATTTTACTGTCTCATTTTTATTTCTTTTATATGTCTTCTTTTTTTTCTTTTTTACTTGAGTTCATAATGACCATTCAACTAAAATGAGAATTCTCAGGATATGTTCCATTTCAAAATTTAATGGTTAAGAAAATGTGAAAAAAGTGCCTCACTTGTAATTATGCAGGTTGCAGTAAGTGTGCAGTATCATAATGTACAGTAGTAACATCCCTGCATTGTCTGTTAATAAAGGGTAGCATTAAGATTCAGCATAGCTATGAATCTCAGTCAGTAGGTTTTCAGTTTTCACTACAGTGACACTGTTTACTCCTTTTGTGAATTTCATGTCTGCAACTTTAGATCTGTGTTCAGGTGATAAAAAAAATGTTTTAAATTTCGGTACTTTGACTCTCTGTTCTTTAATGCTGCAGACAAATTTACAACCAAGTCGTACTCATAGCATAGATAGGAACAAAGGTGCATTGGAGTGAAGATGAATGTGCATTAAATGCTGCATCTACAACACACAAAAAATGTACAAGTCATCATGAAGGGTTACAGGCCGTGGCCTTTAGAGGCTGGCCGAGTGTGGCACTGACAGACTGCTCTATTCTTATCCATGAGATTAAGATGGGATTGGGGGGTTTAGGAGCCACAAATGGCGTTCCAGACGCTTATAGACCAGTGTTTTCAAATACCCAGCCAATACGTTCTCTGAGAAGGGGGAGTACAGTATTGTGGAACAGCAATTCTTGGAAAATGGACAATGGCTTAGACCGAATTACAATTAAGAGGGAGATTAGAGATGTTTCTACCTTTATTAGAAACGTTTGTGAATGCAGCAAAGTACACATCGTTTTTTTTTATAGGGAAGAGTTTAATCTACAGTAGATATTTTTTTCTTTCATTTTATCAGCAATTAATTAAACATTAAAATGCATTTCCTATAATAACTCTGGAGCATTACCAGTACAAGCTAGCTATAGCTATGCTAATGCAAACATAACATTATAATTTTATTGGTCCTTCATATCAAACTAGGACTAAATTCTGCAAAAGTTGCTTAGTTGACCATTACTTGTTAAAAAAAAAAAATACAGACAAATTTCTTACAAAATCTGTTTTATTTGTGAAATCAACCCCAAGTCCAGACATCCATCCAGTGCCAATTCTCATGCCCTGTGTGTGTGTTTGTGTGATAAAGTGTAAGCCCAAAGAATACGCCAGACCCCCGGAATGTCGTTCTCAAATCGCCCCTCTACACCTGTAACATACAGCACAGAAACTCAGTTAGCCACTTTTATTGCATAATATTCCAAAAGCTGTACATCACACATTTAACACATTTTGGGATATTAGTGCACATGATAATAGCATTCAATACAGTGCTCTGTAAAAATTATTTTCATTATTTTGAAAAACCCACAATTTATTGTCACTGTCTAACAATTTTTTCCCCTCATATAATCTGAGTCTGGCTGGTGATTGTTATATTTGGTCAAACTTAATGATAAATGAACCAATAAAAAACATTTTTTTAAAAATCAAATAAAATTAATCTTTTTACACCGATTTCCACTAAAAATAAAATCTTTATATAGCACTTTTATTAACTGATGCTGTCAGAAAGCAGTTATACAGGAACCCAGTCACACGACAAAAGATCAACAAAACAAAACATAAAACCCCCAGTGAGCAAGCTGAAGACAACAGTGAGGAAAATGTCCCCCCAGAGCTAGAGTAGGAAACCTTGGGAGAAACCAAGCCTCACAAGGGAAACTAATCATCCTCTGGTCAGACTAACACTTAATTATTTATAGATTAATGGTTTATAAATGTATATTAGGAATAAAAAAAACGCACGCATGTAAAAACTGAAGGTTGTGTTTTCTGTTCTTCTACAAGTTTGACATTTTGGATATTTTCTGTTACAGCTTTTTCCATGCGTTACACCTTAGCGGTTTATGGTGTCCTGTGCTCACTCACTTTCCAGTCTCCACTCTCACTCTTCACTGTGTATCTATAGGAACAATGCCTGGAGGACTGTGACTGGGTGCAGTAGGTGTCATTCCAGCTACTAAGGGGCCAAGATGACTGCAGGGAAAGCGATGTTCCACTGGTCAAACTTGTGCAAACCAGCCTCCCAATGATCACAACAAATACTTCTGAGACCTGCTGTTAGCCTTATTAACCATTTTGTATGTGCTTGCTTTGAGTGATGAACATTTCTACATTTTTTCATTCATTTTTTTAATACAATTTATTCATTTCCTGCTAAGACTCAGAGTGAATGAATCTGGTAATTAATACAATATTTTGCCCTCTCCCCATTAAGGAACACTACTGACTACTTGTGCTAATGTACCTTGTGTTGAGTACACCTCATTTGATTTCTTTGGTGTAAAAGTAAGAGGTGTTTTTTGTATACTGTTTTCTGTTGGTCAATTGATATGGGTATTATATTAGTAGTCTCAATAAATTTCAGACTAGGCTAGCTCTGCTATGTCCTTCAACTCATTATAAAAAATTCCATAACAATTTAAAATGCTAAACCAAATGAATGCTGACATTTTGCCAAATACTTTCATAGTATTTCATAGAGTAGTGTCTTGATCTGGCAGTTGAGTAAGTATACTTTTTATGTACAGATTTTATCTTCTTCAGTTGAGGTCACAACACATCAGCAGTGAAATGTCATCTGCAATGTTCTCATAAATAAGTCAAACATACATATATGCTCTTTCAAAACTATTAAGCACTAAACACAGTAGATATCCAAATATACAACTGTCAATTTATCAAAAATATATAAATAGCTTAAAATCTGTATTACTACAATAGAAAATTAGACAAACAATGTTTAGATATACAACTTTGATCATTAAAGCCTCACCTTTAGACATAAATTCCTACCCAGAGCAGCAGGAAAAGAACTCCAAAGCCCATAAAGAGTGATGCGACCAGTGAGATGAGCAGCTCTTTGTATACATCTCGTGTGTATTTTGTAGATGTGACCTCATATCTGAAGGAGAATGGGTTAAGGATCAATCCTAAAAACTAAGTAACCGTGTACCTTCAGTTAATTTTTCCCTTAAAAGGGAAATTAATTAATTAATTTTGCACGTCAGCACTTCAACTACTTCTTCACATCACAAAATACCACAATAAAAATAGGAATCCACAGTAAAGTCAGAATTAGGGGTGGGCAATTTGGCCATAAAATAAAATCACAATATTTCAAGGTATTTTTGTGATAATGATATTTTTGGCAAAACACTGAAAAAAAAAAAAATCACAAACCACTATGATACTAATTACTAGACACTATTATAATACTAATAATGCACTCCATATATCCAGAATTGAAGTAGATATTATCTCTTGCTTTAGTAGATATTCAAAATGAAAAAATAACTAAATAAATCATGGTATTCAATGTATTTTTTTGCAATAACAATATTTGTACATCATGATATTATTGTGTACGATTCGGTACGGCACACCCCTAATCGGAATTATATCAGCTGAAGTTAACATTTTTTTTTTTTAAACAAAAATGTTAACTTCAGCTGATATAATTCCGATTAAACGATGTGGCCAATGTTTCAAACCGATATTTATTGTATGCTTTCTGGATCTAAAGGATACACAAAGAACCATGCTGTGAAGAACATGCCAATGGCAAGCAGGACCACAGTAAGATGAGGAAACACAGCCGGGTTCACCGGGCTGGTGTATCTGGTCATAGCTTCCAGTTCCTGCAGAGACGAGAGGAGCAGAATTAATAGAGAACCCTGAGGAATAACTTGGTCAGTGGGTGGATTTGAACATTTGAGAAGAACACAGCTGTAAGTCAAACACAATGCAAACATTGCAAACAAACTGCGTGACTTATAAACTGATCAAATACTAATAAATGAATGAATAAATTAATGAATGTGACTGTCAGTCTGCGCCTTTATAGACAGGACCTTTAATTTGTTAGCTAGTTAGGTAACCTAGGTTAGCTAGTTATTTACTTGAGTTTAGAAACATAAATTATAACCCTTTATGCAGAGACGATAACAATATACATGTATTTTGTCCTCAGGGCTCCGCTGTACTGCAGGTGAAGCTAGTTAACGATATGTTGATGGACGACTAACGCTAGCAGCACTCCTCCAACTCACAGTCTTCACACAACACTATTACCGCGCACCCCCGCACACCACGAACACGCTCCTCACACATTCAGTAAACGTTCGCGCATAGAGGATCATAGGTAAGAATAATTAAACATCACACAGAACTATAAACACTCACCATAGCGGCTCCACTACCTATCCTCTCCAGCAGCTTCAGGAAAAGGCCACGTATGTGAAGACCGCAGTTCTCGCGAGACTCACGCGAGCCGCCAACGGGAAAAAAAGCATGTCAAATTAAAAGCCCGTCTCTTCAGATTTTTATTTATTTATTATATTCTTGGTTGAACTAGGTTATAGTTTTAAACCCACAGTACCATAATCCGAGTTCTCTTTATAATTATGCTATTCTGGCTCCTCAGGGCGCACAATGTAAACATATATTTGCTATAATGAACCCCGCCTACACCATGCGGGGAGGGGAACTGTGATGATGATACTTGGGGTACAGTTCAGAACAGCTTGGGACGGTTCTCAAGCCAAATCCCCCCCGCAGCTAGGTAAGAGATTAAGATGAGGGTGGTGATGGGGTGGAGGCTGGTGCGAGGTCGAAAGTCACGTAGGTGAGGAGCACCTGGGAGGTATATATATATATAGGACCAGGGGGAGGAGCTAGGGAACTTGAGGCGTGGTTCATATCCCAAAACTCTGTTAATTCTTAACAACACAAGTATGTCTGATAAATATTATTATTCATTATTATTTTTCATCATTATTAATTCCTGTTGAATTTATAAATAAATAAATAAATAAATAAATAAATAAACTATGGTGGACCAACATGTTAAAATAAAATAAATAATTAAATAAATAAATACATTTTAATAATGGAAATAAATACAAGGAATATAAAACATTTATTCAAATTACAAATTAATTCATTAATTAATATGGAACAAACAAATAATAATAAATAAAATAAACAACATTTCGACACCTTCCTTGATAGTTGATAATTTTTCTAGTTTTTCAGAAACCATAAAAAAACCATGACAGTCGTTATGGTTATTGTTTATCATACAGTCGACCAATAGAACCATCGTATTTCAAAATTAATAAAAAAATATATATATTATAATTTCAATAGCCACAAATGTGTGTACTTACTATTGCTATCTTGCTAGCAAAAATACAGGCATAAATGGTAAAAAAAAAAAATGTCGCCCAAATATATTTTTTTAAGGAAGGTGATTATTTTGTACATTGATACACTTTAAATCTGGTCCTCTATATTACACATTCTAAACTGCTGGCAATGGCATGCAGTTAAGTAATCTGAAGACATGCCTGGTGCTGTTCAATATTATTTTTTGCTGTCCAATGTTGGTCAGTGCTTCTTTATGTTTTTTTTTTTTTTTTTTTCAATTTGAGCTTTCCTTGGCATTGTTGCTCCAGGCATGTTCACTAGAAGTTTGGACAAGAATTTTTGTGACCTTCATGACTGTCTTTAAAAAACACTTTACCTCAAACCTTTGACTTAGAAGCAGCTGGACATTTTGATGCTGCTGCACTGGTCCGACTAATGTGTTTTTAAACAGCTCCCCTTTGAGTATAGAGCCTTGTGTGCTCTAAAATCCCAACAATCTCCAGGCAATCTTTTGTATAAAAAATGCTGCATCTTGAATGCAGAGCTGATCTGGGGTTTCAGACAGTTATGCTACGAAGTTAAGAACCATTACAGCCATTACAGAGAAGCTCTAGAGAGAAGAATCACCTTTAAAAGCTTTAAAACTGTAATTTAAGACTTTTAAATGTTCTCTCAGCCTCACAGCCACACCATAGCACATGGAACATCACAGAAACTGCAAAGCTATCACTAAGCAACAGCTGAAGAACCACCACTGCATACAAGTGGTAACATTAGCCATGTCAGCTACACCTGCTTTTCCTGCAAGCAGTGTATCTGTTGCTCCTTGTTAATGTGTTATGTGGTTTTTAAATAAAGATGAACAAAGTTTAATGAATTTATAGTGATGTGGCTCTCTTGTTTAGCTTTATTACTGGTGATGCATAGGAGCACCAATGTCTTAGCGGACCCTCATATCTATGCTGCCCTTTGGCTCTCCATTTTCACTTTTTCACACAGTTAAACAGCCCGTCCACACTGTATTTTTCCTCACATATTCGCTGTGTCTAAAATGCATAAAAAAGTAATTTGACGCCTTGCTGCCTTCACTATCTCACTTTGAAGACAGTGTAGTGATAATGTAGTCTCTGTATTCAAATCAAAAGGAAAAGTATGTCATAATGTTACTAAGGAATGAAAGCTCAACTCATCTGTTATTTACTAGATTTAACAGTAGTGTTAAAGCAGAGAAGGTGCCACTGGCCTTTGGTGACTGTGTTAGTTCGACAACTTAAAAATATTATTTAAAAATATTATTAAAAATATTACATTTATTAAGCAACCACAAAAATCTCAGCACATGTTTAATTTTATTGACATTTGAAAATGTAATAAATAAAGTTATAATATTTCACAATCACACAGCAAGGCAGAGACATTATGTTCTAGTAGTGTTTGTTTAACATAAAAAAACATATTTGGAGAAATAAATAGTACATCACATGGAACCATCAAATATAATTATTGTTTGATTAAAACTACCTCCATTCACACTTCAGAAATGGTCCAGAGTGCTTCCAGCTGTATGTTGACTGTTGAAGTTTAACTGTTATCAGGATGAAGGTTACACCAACAATGTCATGATGCAACAGCAGTAAAAGTTTCTGCATTTAGATTTCTTATAGCATATTCAACAGTAGAGTTCTCTCTGGGGGGAAAGAGAACAAGAAAAGAACAAAGTGCAGAAAGATGAACGTGGTGATTTGCAGTTTACCTATTTCAACCTGCTACTTAACCCATTTGGTTTGCATTGAAAAAAACTACAATAAAGGACAAGATTTGATTTCCTGTTGCAGACAAACTCAGACTAGCTATAAATAAATAACACAACAGAAATGAAGCACATATTCTACATTTTGCCAACATGTAGGCAAAGAAGTGGACGGTCAGCCTTAACAGCAGCTGTTAGGAACAAGATATGAGGAAACTTCTTTCCTAGTATTTTCTAGCCATACTGTTCACACCTGATACTGTTCAACACATGTCTATGGTGGTTCAGTTTGCTATTACTGTGTACAGAGTTTTACTTGATCTGTGAAAGTAATATAACAGATAGAGATTTACTTTATCTGTTTGCCATTAAGAATCTGGATAAGATCATTTTTAATCAATCACTACCAAAGCTATTAGAGCAGGATTGAAGAAAATACAGTGTTTGGTGCAACACTGTGGTTTAATTGGATACTGATGCAAATGTATCATATTTTATTGTCTTAAGAAGTCTATATTCTCTCAAAGCCCAAGGCTGTAGATTACTGGCTGTAGATTATTTGAAATATTGGGTATTGCAAGAATATCATAGTCATAAATTTTATTTTAAATTTGAGCTGTGAAGTGTTCATTGCAATAAAATATCATTAAATCCTGAAATGAGCATCATAGTTACATTTCTAAATTACTTATTGTAACATAAAGCCCATGTATTAGAGCCGATAGACTTTCTGTGCTCTACATTTGTGGTAACTAAATAAACTAATAGTTTATAGTTTTAAACAAACCACACACCCTGTGCTCTGGATATTTGGCAAGCGTTGGTTTTCTTGTGTGAAAATGTTTAAATTAGACACCATGCAGCATTCTGCACACCAAAAGGAGGAGATACTGTAGATAAAACAGGAAAACATCACAAGATATTACAGGTTCTATTGGGGGGACATTCATGAGGCCTTCTGTCTCTAATATTTAGGTGTGTTCTGGTCGTTACAGACTTAAAAAATAAATGTAAATCGATGTACATCATTTTGAAATGATCCAAGATCTTTTGTGTTTCCACTTATAACAGTTACCAGTATTTGAGTAAGTACTGAATAATGGAAGCTGGCCCAACATCAGCACACAGGGTCAAGGCAGCATCTACACATTGCTACAGATATATATGCTTGATGGGCTCAGTGAGCTCAGGGTGAGGTGGGGGATGCGAGATGAAGCAGCAGCAGCAGCAGTCATCACTGCGTCAGGGCTTGGAGGATGTCCTTCACGAGCATCGTTCCAATCACCATCTTTTCACAGTTCACCGTGAGCTGGGCTCCTCCCCCCTCCTTCCTGGCCACGGTGACCAGCACGAGGCTGCCACTGCTGACGGTTTTCCCAGCAAACCTGGACACAGGTGAAGAAACAGGAGGAGGAGGAAGAGGAGGACTGAAGTAAAGCAAAAGGCCAGAAACATATAGACAGCAGAAAAGAAATAAGTAGATAAGCAAAGAGTATATTAATACTTTTCTTGACATGCAGAAATACTAGAAAGAGTGAACTGTGAATTTGTACATGAACTATAGCACATGTATTATACTAAAGCTTTATGGTAGTTGCTGCGGTGGTGCTGTAGAAAGTACCTGTTCTCTTTCTCTGACCCGCAGGGCACTCTGCTGAGGTTAGCCTTGGCTGTAACTCTCTCTACAATGGCGTGGTCACTCTGACACTTCTCCCCCAGGTTCAGCTTCTCTGAGATCTCATTCATTCCCATCAGCTGACCTACAGATGAGTAAACAAAACATCAGACAATCCCATAGAGAAAAGTCTGCACACATGACGCAACATTCAAGAGAGAGATCAGGCCAGAGCAGCTTTAACAGAATGGAGGAGCACTGGTTATTATTAAGCATGTTCAGCTTCAGAGTCTAATCTAGAGTCTAGAGTCTAATCTAATAAAAACAAACAAAGAGGTACCAAACTCTCTGTCTGTCTGTCTAAACACACCTGTGACTGAGATAAATACTTTCTAAACTGTGGTGTTCAAAAGGCTGCAACCAAAATGTATGGCTTACTTGCAAATATTACAGTATGTATGAACAGTTCTTTCATAGCCTTTGCCTTATTTGCACAATGTCTTGATGTGGATGCACCCACTCCACTAATTAGCCAGTATATTTAAAAGCACATTTTAATCCATTGGAAACACTTTTCCTGCTTTTCCTTCAGGAAGTGTACTTTTCCAGTCAATGCTGTTTTTTTATTTAAAATATTTAAAGAAGTGCTGTCAAAGTGAATTAGTTAACGTATTTGATTAAAAGGTTTTAATGGCAAATTAATAACATGGCAACATTTACAGAGCCTGGTGACACATTAGCAGTTTTATTTAGCAATACAAAACACACAGCATCACTTACTGTTGAGTTCATAAGGAAGATTACCTTTTATATATGCAGAAATTTAGTCTCTCTCTTTCTCTCTCTCTCTTTTAGTCATTAATAAATCACAGAACATTATTCTATTTTGCCAATCTAACACAATTTTTTTTATTTACATATAAATGCTCATTATTAATGCTCATTGTAGCATAAAGCTTGTCTTGAGAAGAAAGTGTAATAAATTTTGAGTACTCACAGAATTCTGTTGTGATAAATATTAATGATTTCTTTTCATCGATTGACACTACTAGTTTAATGTTGTAATTTGTGTCATTGTTTTGTGTTATTTGTAAATAAATCTAATCTGAGTGCATTTTTCTTCCTTTTACTAGAATTTGTGGCTCTGATTCTGAGTTTTTTTTTGTCAATTTTGAGGTTACACCTTAGCCTATGCTTGTCATGTTTCTTCTTTACTTTCTTTTCTTCTGTTTCTGTCTTGTGTTCTTGCTTCTCTTTCCAGTCTGCTTGTTTTCCTAGGTATGTGCTCTGTAGCACATGGCTCTCTTGTGTTTCTCTCTTGTCTCTGCCCTAGCCCCGCCTTATTTTTTTACTTTTAACCCCGCACCCTCATTATCTCCCCCAGGTGTTCCTTGTCTGTGTCTCTGTATATATAACCCAGTGTGGTACTCATTCTTAACATGTTTATTTTAGTTGCTGTTTCTGACACTGTGTCTGTCACTATTTGACTCACACTGTAGGTGCACCAAACTCCATACCCCTACACATCATTTCAGTGCCTCCATTACTCCCTCGACCAGTCATTAGAGGTTACAGTAGAGTGTCTTAGTATTCTTAAATTTGAGTTTAAAAATACTCAGACACTCCACAGCTTGTGTAGGCATTCCTGGAGTGCTTTCCTGCAGGACAGAGTGTAGGGCATTTGGGGGCGTTAGTGGCTTCATGAAGCTCATTCCTGGTGGGATGCAGCGGACTGTTCGCCCAACGTTCCGTGAGACAGCAAATGCACAGTTATGGTCACCGTCACCATGATAATAGCTAGCTCTGACAATGAGGGGGAGCAGCTAGAAGCAGAGGGAGCAAGATAAGAGGGGGCTGATGATGTGTGTGGTGGGGTGGGCAGGGGTGGGATTGAGGCAAGTGGCAGACTATCAGCAGTAAAGGAACCAGGTCTGTAGGAGGAACTTACCATGTAATAGTGTCTCTATTGGACGGCAACAGAATAAACCCACACAGAGGGAAAAATGAAGAATATGACAGAGGTTTAAATATAACACAGTCATTACTTCCAGCTGCTGCAGAGAGCCACACTGATGAAGTGCTGCTGAGCAGTCAGAATTTAAAACAGTGTGAGAGAATGAATGATCTGATGGATGGTAAAACGTTGCTCTATGTAGCATGTAAATGGTCCGCCCATTAAAAGACTCTAATCTACCTGCTAAGCTAAAACGCAGCATGTATAGTAGCGTTACATGCTAACATAAGAGCAACTGCTTGTGACCAGCCTGCCTGAGACCAGATGGCCCCACAAATAATGATGGCTATGTGCAAGAAAGCAGATAAAAATGAATAAGCATACATTACATACATTTAACTTCATCCTGTTCACATCTTGTGTAATTCAGCCAAATCTAATTTCAGCAAAATGGTATTTACTCCAACACAGAAATACAAGGACATTTCCGATCTCACCTTGCTCTTTCTTAAACTCGTTCTCTGTCAGAAACGCAGGTACCATCAGCTCCCCCACTGGTGGCTGGATTGAAACGAAGAACTTCCGGGTATGAGTGCTGATAAAACAATAAAACAGTCTCAGCAACAGAAGTCTCAAATGCTGTAAACTTAGACTGAACATTGAATTTGGTAGAATGAAATAAGAAGTGTAAAAATAAAGAACTACATTGGCACTACTGCAGGGTACCCAGAATTCTCGACTCGATTTCTACAGTTTTTTACTTTTTTTTTTTTTTCATATTTGTTTCATATTGTATTCCTTTAATAGAAATATACACAATTAAGGGTCTAAAGTGTTCATAGAGAAAGAAATAATACATTTCATAAAAAAACTCACACACAACCAGTGATAAACAGAAATGTTCCAAATCTGATATGTTTAGTTTAAAGCTCACCTTCCGCGAAAATCCGATTTTTCTTGTTTTTTGTGGAATACAGTAGGTCTCTCCGAGTTGAATGTGTACACCTGCACATTAAACTGTTTTGCAGCCCCCATTGTCTGCAGGAGCTAAGCAAAGAAATCCCCCCTCCCCCCCTCCGAAAAACGGGTGAATTTTGAATTATCTTTCTGCCTACGTAGGCAGAAACTCACAGACCAGCCCACCTTGGCTCGAGAAACTCCCAGAGGCGGAGCTGAAGCGACGCAACATCACCGCTCATCAGTTAGGAGGTGGGAGGCAGTGAGCGGCAGAGCGGTGGAGGGGCGTCGCAGTGCTCCTAGCCAATCAGAGGAGAGATATTTGCATGCTGTTTGCATGTATGAATATTCATGAGCAAAGCTGGAATCCGGTCATTTTGGACACACCCCTAAAACAGTCCATTAAAAAAGAGCTATACAGAGACACCTGAGCACTTTTTTTTTTACAAAAACGGCTCACATGTCATTTATTCATACTAGAGACCACAACTAGACATTTTAAAATGAAAGAAAAAACGACGGAAGGTGACCTTTAATGTCAATGATCTTTCTGAATTACAAAATTCAATACAAAAAAAGATTTTCAGTAAATTTACAATACTTACAATTATTTTAAATATTTATTGGAATTTAGATACCAATATATTTATACTATAGTGATGTTCAGAACAAAACAGTATAATGTATAAAAGTGTTAACTTCAGGTCAAAGCAGGGAAAAAATGGTAACAGAACTTTTCAATATGCTAATGGTTTAATGACTCAATGACCTACAGGGTCCATTAATCTCTTGAGATCCTGCGTCCTCATATGGAAACATTATGTTTCTATTTCTCTGCTCCGTAATACCTTTTTTTTTTTTTACTTTGACCCTTTGGCCTCATATGGAGACACTGCATGTACCATCTAGTGGTCACATGATAACATTACACTCAATTGATTGAAAATAAGATGAAGAGAATCCCAGTCAAAAGTATCTACAGCCAGTCCAGACGTTAAAAAAATGGTCCAGGAAAAATCTCATCAAATTTTATGTTCAAACAAGTTTATTTACTTACTGTATATAGATAAAATTTTGTTTTTGGAATAAATGGTCCTCCTGATCCCAAATGGCAAGGATCATTTTTAAATCTTAAAATAACTAACTGTCCTCATTTGAGGAAACTGTTTTTTGCAAAAAATAACTTATGTACAAAGACAAAGTTAAGTGTTTATACTTGTTGGGTACCGATCTAATACTGATCTGAAACAGCTAGGAAAAACAAAAAATGCAGACAAAGAAAAAGTACAGCTGAAATAAAAGTTAGTTGCCCACCAAAGCTGAAAGTTGGCTGCTTGTGTGGAGTCGCAGAAATCGATTCCCATTACCACGTTAACCGATTCGCCTGCTGGTAACAACTCTGGAAAAGAGAAATAAGCAGTGGATCACTCGAGACCATGTGTAAATAATATCACTGTGTTGTCCCTTTTAGAAGCATTTATGTAAAACAATAGCACCAAATCCTGTGAAAACATGTTAATGAATAAAACACTTCAAGGACAAAGTCCTGACCTATTTCAGGAAACTCCTTGATCCTCATGCCAGACTGTAGTTTGGGGTCTTCTATGTGCAGGCTCTTGCTCTCTGACGAGGTGTTGTTGGTGAACTGGATCTGCACTGCCACCATGTGAGGGTCTGGACTAAAGGGCTGCCGGCTAAAGCAGTACTCCACTGCCAGACCCTCGCCTGTGATCCGGTGCAACAGCTCGTACATCCGCACTGAGCTGGATGGAGCAATGGTCTAAAAACATGAGGGCAAGAGATTAAGCTTTACTGAGCTGACCAATAAATAAAAAAATATTGAAAAAAAACTACAGTGTATATGGAGCTTACAGTGGGGGCTAAAACAGTGTCGGTCAGTGAGAGACCCTCTAGATCGGCCACTAAACTGCTGGACAGGAAGTTGTTGACGGGTGTCACTTGAGGTGAAGGCGTGGGATCAACTGAGGAAGAGAAGATAAATAAGTTAATAGACTATCATTAATATTAATAATGAGTTATATACAGCAATGTATGATTCTAACTCAATGTCAGTAATGCTTATTAAAAATGTTAAATAAATAATCTTTTTAAATAATCAAAAAATTATACTTACAGTCATCCAGATCTAGCAGCGACATTTCCTTGGTCTCTTTCTTGCTTTCTTTTTTGGTTTGTTTTGGGGGTGGCTTTGATGGAGCTGCCTGTAATGACAAAGAGGAAATAGGATATAAACTAATACAAGTGTCTAAAATCAGAAATAGTTTGCCAGCATGTGGCCTTTTCCATGTCATATAACTTAATTACACAATGGATTAAATCCTTTGCAAGGAAAAGAGAGAAAGATTTAAGATATATAGTACTAGTCAAAAGTTTGGACACACCCCTACTGATTTAATGTTTTTTTTTTCTCTTTATTTTTTATTATTTTCTAAACTGTA
The DNA here is from genome assembly GCF_023375975.1 of Astyanax mexicanus. NCBI lineage: Eukaryota > Metazoa > Chordata > Actinopteri > Characiformes > Acestrorhamphidae > Astyanax > Astyanax mexicanus. Next base: position 45,936,559 of record NC_064409.1, on the reverse strand, counting down.
AATTAATAGACATGAAGGAATGCATATAAAAATATGAAAAATTTCTATTTTAAATGAGTCTAAAGTGTATTATGCTTGTATTATTATGTGGCTTGGTCTTATCTAAAAATGAGGCTCATGGTGTGTTTAAACAAAGTCCAGCATAGTGCATAGTGCCTTTCTTCAGTTATGACTTGTTTATAGGGAACCATTAAAACTAGTAAATGGCTTGGGATTAACATGGGATTAACATAAACAATGGGATTAACATTTCTGTTAATGCACAATTTGGATTACTGTATCCAAGCTTGTCCGCTGCATTGATTACCAGATTGAATATGGTGCTATCAGTCAAACAGACTGAGGTTTAGAGGGGGGTGGGTTTGCTGCAGGCTATGGAATAGTATAAGGAGATTGAGGGTTTTACAGGATGATAGTAAAGAGAATACTGTTGCAGTGGTTGGGCTGAGGAGACTGTAATATCAATAATGTTTCTGTACTCTGTCTAAACAAATGCACCATGTTGACTTATGAAGGATGGAAAATCTAGAGGAGGGTAGAGTACACTAAATCCGTACTACAGTAAAAGTCTACTTGAAATAAAAAAAAACCTCATAACCATAAAATGTAAATATACACCAAAGTACATTACAATAGTAGTATTTATATTAATTTCATATGAAAAATTATCAAATTCTGCAGTGGAGCTGAATCTATCTGCACATAAACTGAAAGCTTAAAGTTTATGAATGAAAATCATAATATACATATACAGAAATTCTCTATTTTTTGTAACATCACACAAAGTATTAAATGAAGCTTTATTTGCAGAATGTTGGCCATATGTGGACAGGGGATAGAACTGTGAATCTTCACATACTACATAACAGTTGTTATACATATATAAATAAATATGATGACCATATCCATATGTCTTTATATGACATGGGCTTATTATGATAAGGTTTCTCCTCATGCAGATACACAGGAAATCAAAATGAGGCCTAATAAGAACTTTAGTCTGACTAAACATAACTTTCATTATCCACCTCTGTACATGATCAAGAAACATCTCAATAACTACAAAATTCAATAACTACAAACCTTCTTCTTCTTCTTGATGTCAGTGTCCGACTCTGATTCTTCCTCTGACTCAGACTCCGACTCGCTGCTCTCAGACTCGCTCTCTTCCTCGCTTTCTGACTCAGAGCCACTCCTCCTCTCCTTTACTACTTTTCTGTTCCTCTTCTGCTCCTCTCCACTGCTCTGATCACTGGATAGGAAAACACTTCAAGCATTAAGGAGTTTTTAATAAAACAGAAATCATAGAACAGAATGGAAAGCACTCTGACCTCTCAGCACTCTCAGGTTTCTTAGGTTTGCTCTTTTCTATTTTCTTCTTTTTCTTTGTTCTCTCATCTTCTTCATCCTCCTCTTCCTCCTCAGACTCTGACTCCTCCTCACTCTCTTCGCTCTCTGAGCCGGAGCCGCTTTCCTCACTGCCGCTCTCGGACCCACTACCTGTGTCTGACTCTGCAGAGGAAATAAACAAAAAAATAGTTTTAAGAGTTTTGTTTTAGTATTTTTACTTCAACCAAACACAATTTCTAAACCTGCAGTCCTAAGAACAAGTATGTGAACATCCAAAATAAACAATAACACATAATGGGGCGTATTTTAACAATCAATAGGAAAGCTGGCAACCGTGCACCGCACAGCATGATTTATGGTGTCAGTGTGTGTTTGGTATTTTTGAGGACCAAAATACACCTTGCATAGCTTGAAATGCGCAGAGGCATGTAAAATTCTCTTAATTAATCAGACCTGAGCTGCTTATTCACGCTGTGAAGGTGCAAATAGGTAATTTACAGTAATAGCAATGATATTTTATTGTGCATTCAGTTTATTGTTGATGTAAAAGTCGGGCTTGTGCACTGCTGCATGTCCTTGTGTGTGTGCTCGCTGGCACACCTTTACTGCCAAGATAGGAATGAATGTCTAACGGGTGATTGTTGTCAGGTTTTTAATCAGTGAGTGGTGCACCTGTGTTTGCAGCCACAAAATGTATGACATAAATTTCTCTGAACATACCTCACCTGAACAGACCACAACGCCCATCGGCATAGATATATTTTTAAGCTCCGATGCTATTTTACCGTTGCAAGGCACGAAAATGGACTGTTTGCGAAGTGTAAGATAGCAATGAGCATTGTGACACGCTGGGGAAGTGTGTAAGAAAGGACCTATGTCTAAGCATTTGAATTAATTGTTTCCTTAATGAGCACGAGGCATCCAGGCCCTAAGACAAAGCTGCCCCGAACCAAGATACGTCCTTTTTAAAGCAGCAACTTTCTCCTTAGTGTTCTTTCATTGACACCATTCCTGTTAATTATTTGTTTTCTAATGATGGACACATAAAAAAGCTATTTTTGCAGTTTGTTAAGTATGTCTGTAGTTCTTCTTCTGTTGCCCTCAGGTTCTTTGACACCTCTCTTAGGATTGCACACTTTCCTCTTGGAGTGTTCTTAACTGGATGCCTTCTCTTTGTTAGATTATTGACAGTCCACAGTTTCCTATATTTGAAAAATGTTTGTTTAACCATTGATTGATGTAGATCTAGCTCTTTATCTATGCTAAATTCTTTTCCAGCTTCATGCATATTCTGATATATTCCAAAGGATGTATGATCAAGCAGTTGTTCACACAACCAATCGTTCTTTCTTTGTCAGTAGCTGGCCTTTTGTGCCTTCAATTAATTGCTAATTAGCTCTCGGAGTTATTAACATAGGGCTTACACAGTTTCACTTACTTTTTCCTATATAAGGTTTCCCCAAAATTAGATGTCAACAGTTGTTTAGTTAATATTCATTGTCAATTTCTTTTTCTAAATGCAGATATTTTTAAGGGTTCTATAAAATAATAATGAATTAAACACAGTGTGTTTATAGTTACCACTGTCAGCCGACTCCGTGGGCCCAGATTCTCCCTCCGAGTCGGAGTAGAAAGGTTTCTCCACCTTCTTCTCCTTCCGCTCCTTCCTGCTGGTGCATTTGGTCCATTCTGGAACCTGAATATGACCACAAGACACTGTCAAAACACTGACACTCCCACAATCCCGTGTGTTTGTGCAAAGTGTTAGGGAGAGGTGAGGCACTGTGTGGCCATGAATGCCTCTCCCACGACTACAGACCGACTAACACTAACATGTTTGTAATGTACATACTACAGTATCTGATTTTTTGGCATCATCATGCTGCCTCACTATTTGAGAGCCCTGTCTTTGTTTTCTCATTCCACAGCTGAATGATGTATGTCAGCAAAAGGTGATGCATTCATGGCCACTGAAGAACTTATCGTGTAGTAGGAAAAGTCTCCTTTAAAGAATTCACATCCTAAAAAGTACCAAATGCCCTCGCCTCTGGAGTCAGCACAATATAGGCTATTAGTGAACTGTTATCTGCAGCAGCTCTATCTACATCCAGCAAAGAGAAATTCTAACTAAAAGGCTGAATTATGAATGAGAAAAAAAAACAAAAAACAGAGAAGGGCAGTTGGCACTTTGTGAGGATCCAGCTCTTTAACGGTAGAGGCAGAAAGTGAAGCTGAGCTGGGGGCTTTTGGCTGATCTAAGCACTGGACAGACACTAGGCTAGGCTGGGTGAGAAGGGTAACGGCTGGACAGGCGCTAGGCTAGACTGACTGGCAGAAAGCACTTTGGGTTTTGCCACTACACGGATCGAGACTCAAAGATGCGCAGAGCTCTTTGTGACAACTGACAGACTCACACTGGTTAGAGTTGTGACTCTTTCGAGCAGCCTAATAACCTGGCGGACAGGAAAGAAAGAAAAAAAGAACGAAAGAAGGATGAGGTGAGATGATGAGAAGAAGAGCCGAGAAAAGAACAGAACAGAAAAGGTTTAAAAGGTACACACAAGGTTTCAGGTTGCACTTTTCAACATTTTACTGCAGGTACATCAGGTGTGAAAGGCATGATACCATGTACAGTAAAGCATAACCTTTAGAGCAGAGTCTATATCTGTAGTCTGTGCTTTAATAATACCGCAATCTTCAGTCAGAATGACTGGGAATAGTATTGTATAGCACTTGGTTTACCAACAACCCAGCCAACATGCTCATGTGGGGCTCACAGGGGTGGATCATGGGCTTGAGGGTGGGTTCCAGGCGGGCATGGGCTCTGAGAGTGTTTATACTAGGGCTGCAAGATACTGATATTTAAAATACAGGGGTTTTAACAGATTTCACAAGTCAATGATTTAGCATGTACCAGAAGAGTAACAAAAATAATACTTGGCAGAAATAAACGTATATATGTAATGGAAAATGAATAAAGTATGGTTTAATTTACCTTATGTAACAGTGCACATCCTGTAGTGTAACTATTATGCATGTGCACCATGTGATGGTGATGCTGTGCAGCCCTAAGTTTATATATGTGTTTTACTTGGACCCAGTTAAGCTTCAAAAATGGCCATCCCAGCCTACCTTAATATTGCATGGGACCCATCTAGGCCCTGCATGCAAAGTCCAACCCATAAAGGCCAGTGTTTTAACCCCTCCTAGCCCCACCACAGACATCCAGATGTGGGGCCAACATGAACCCCATGGACATGTTAACCATACAGGCCCCACATGGGCATGATATCTGGGAAAGAATACTGTATATCCATGTAATCCACTTTACTGTACTGCCATTTTCTTATTTGTATAATGAATAGATTTTTGTTTTACAAAATATAGTTGAAATGGGTCCTTAACTATCATATCATAAAGCATAAGTGAGCATCTATTGCATTCAGTAGCACAGTGTTATATGGCAGCCTCTGTAATTCAGCAATGGAAGTGCAACAGAAATGGTATGAACACCTGGAGTTGGAGTGAGATGAGAATTGAACATTGTTCAACAGCAGATTTCAGAGTGAGGGTTCACACACACATAAACACAACCACACACAGAGACACACAGACAAAGACACAGAAAGAACACACTTTGGTAGAGATACACTGGGTCTGACTTTCCCTGTTTGCTACACTAAGCAACAATCGTTTTATAGTTACACAAGCAATCACCCATTAGCCCTTTTTTAGGAAACTTATAGTGGTTACAACTAGGGGTGCACCGATTATCTGGCAACCGTAAATATTTAGCAACTAAAAATTGTTCATTTTTAGCACAACTTGTACTAAATAAAGTATTCAACGTCACTTATCACACTTATCACTTTACTACCCTTTTACAAACTGGTTGCTTTCCAGCTGAAAGATACAATCTGTACAGGGCTAGGATAGTAATGTTAACTGAGCTAATTAGTCTAGCACTTTTTCTGTAAATTTCACTTACATGGGACTTGAGTAGCACAGCTGAGGTATGTTTATGAGGTATGTTTGATAATTGCACTGCTGAAGTAAATGTATTCTGCGTAGTTGGTTTGTCCGCTGGAATATTGCAATTTCAAATTGAATCTGTCACTGGTAAAAAAAGTGGTCAAATTAAAGAAAACCTTCAAAAATCTGTGTTCTGCTTCCTTTTGTCCAATTTTGGTTTTCAGTCACAAATGTTAATTTTGCTGCATCTCTTTTTAAGTTATCAAAGTATCACTTAAGGAAGCCTAAACATGTCAGGTTTTACCCTCAGATAAATTGTGGATTGTGGATTAAGTGGCGCTAGTAAGGACAGAATAAGAGAGAGCGAGAGTGAGGCAGAAGACTGCAGGAGGAGAAGCCACTGCACACTTGCAGGCACCTCTCGCCAGTCTCCAAGGAGACCAATCCGCCCCTCACTGGTGTCTATGGTTTCCTCTTGCTGTGTGATGGTGGTTTGCAGGGGAGAAGGGGTGAGGGGTTAAAAGGAGACACAAACAGAAACGATGGGGCAGGGGTCTGGAGCTATATGAGTTACATTACAAACAACACAGTCGTCTCCTCAACAGGAAATCTGCTTTACGGGTTGTGGAAAAGGTGAAATTTATGAATGACATAAAACAAACCATGAACACACAATAAACATTGCTTGGTTTTAAACTTAGAGAACTGAGGGAGGGCAAGACACAAATCAAATGCACTGACACATTGGATTTCATCTTAGCCCTTTGGAACCTTTGAGACGTTGGAAATGGGGCGACACATGATTAAGTGGATTTGTTATTTGGACAAAACAGGCTGGTGTTCTTATTGGAGAAAGAATAAGCCTCTAGTCCTCTGACTCATGTGCCATCATTTCATTTAGATCAGGGGTGTCTAATCTTATTCAAAAAAGGCTGGAGTGGCTACGGGTTTTCATTAAAACTTAAATGATCAGCAGCACACCTGATTCCACCTGTTTCGTATTCTGTGCTAATTCTAATTTTCTAAATAAAAAAAAAATCTGAATAATTTCTGGGGAAAAATGTAGGAAGTGATGTAATTTTCCTGCAATGCTGGGTCTGGCTCTGCTAACAATCATATTTGGTCCAAAGTTGTAGACATTTTATGATCTTATTTGATGATGAATTTGATTAATGGTTTGTTATTTGTCCAGTAAATCAGTAAATCTGATATTCCTGAAAAAAAATCTTAGTGTATGCCTGAGAGGCATACTTAAAACAACTGTCTGTACTTCTGATTGCATTAAATGACAACCTACAGCCACACCAGCCTTTATAAAAAGAATGGACACCCTTGATTTAGATGATTCAGATCATAACTGCAGTCCACAGATAGACAGAGCAAACTAAGACTCAACTCAGTTCCACTATCAATCCCAAAGTCTTATAAAGTTCTAGTAGAGTGTATTTCAATCCAGTCCTTGATGCCACAACTTCATCATAACCATGTCCTGCAGACCTACCCCAGACTCTGAGAGCGTGGTTAGAACAAAGATGTTCGAAACTGGATTTAGAGACACTCTTCTATTGTAGAGATTTCTAAAAATCCATAAAACAAACTGGGATTGCAGAGCTTGAGTTGAGTCAAGGTGCTTTAGTCTAAGTGTGGTGTACAGGATTTATGAGGGGCGGTGTGCTCTGTGGGCACTGCTCTTCCAGAGGGCCCAGCAGAAGACTGGCATGGATGGTATGGCATGGAGATGCCCGATGGGGATCATAAAAGGCCTGACGCTAATGTAGCACTAATGTAGCCTAGTAACAGTCTAGTCTTTCTTTTAAAGTGGAGTCTGCTGATTTTCTCAACACTCAAAAGCATAACACTCCTCCTTCATCTGGCACAGTGGCAAAACATCCTCAGTGACTCCGTTTCTATCCTACAACATCTAAGAGCCAACAGGAGTGCAAAATGAGTGGCTGAGAGCCAACTGGAATGCAGGATGCGTGACTCTGCGTGATGAGGGTGGAGTTATGCTGATGAGCGAGGAAAGAGATCAAAAACGTGGCTGAGTTTTGTTGGGGGAGGGGCTTGGGCTTTTTTCTGATGTGTCCTGCATGTTGGGGCTCCCTCTGGTGGGGGGCGGAGGAGCAGTGCCCACAGGCCTGACCCCCCGGGGCCCTGCCTCTGAGAGTAACTGTTCCCCCTGCACGCACAGAATCCTTCACCTCCACGTTGCGCACGGAGGGGTCGGGCGCCGACTCGGGCCAGTCAGGCAGCTCCTGGTAGCCGCCTGCTTTAGCGTTCAGCAGGTGAGACAGCGAGCCCAGCTGGAAGTGGTCTCTGTCTGCAGGGCAGAAGAGCACAAAACAAACAAGGGCACAAATTAACAGATTAACCCCTTCATAAGAACATATTTATCATCAGTAAAGCTAAAAAAGTCTCAATTCTAATGTTTCATATATACCAGTATGCAAGGTTTTCCTTATTTCTTTATTAAATGTATTTTCTACATTGTAGATTAATATTAAAAACATGAAAACAGTAAACGGACTTATGTAGGAATTATGGAATTACGGAATTATGTAGTAAAAAAAAAGTGATGGCTTCCACAATCCCCTAATCAAAACCCACCTGAGATGAGTGATTTAAGGTGATTTGGGATGAGCTGGACTAAGCAGTAACTATAGTTCAGCGCCTCCAGGAACTCCTTCAAGGTAAAGGAGTGACTCTACCTCATGAAGAGATTAAAATGTCAAGAGTGTGCAGGTCTGTTCTCAAAGCTAACTGTGGCTACTTAGAAGAATCTAAAGTACAAAACCTATTCTAGTTTGTTTAACACGTTTTTTGTTAACAACATAATTCTGAATAGATTTAATGTCTTTAATATTAAATGTACAAAGTAAAAAAATCACAAAAAGAAAAAACATACTTTTATTAAACATTTGTTTTTGGGGCGGGGGGATAATGAAACAGTATACAATGCCTTTTCTTTACACTGTGAAGCTCCAGCTCATCCCAAATCACCCATCTTAGTTGGGTTTAGATCAGGGGATTGTGGAGGACAAACATTTTTTTTTGGTTATTTATGGTACTCCATATGTGTACCATAATTGTTTTTAATACCATTCTACAATTTAGAAAATAATTTAAATAAAGAAATAAGGAAAAAGGTTGAATGAGAAGGTGTATCCAAACTTTTGAATGGTACTGTATGTTAAAGTTAATGAATTTCATTTGGCATCTGAAATAATAGTCATAAAATTGTCAGTACTCATAAAAAGTAAGATAAACCAATTGAAGATAGTGGCAGTGTTTCTGTAAGCATCACAAATCACGTGTTACTGAAAGTTACTTTACCTTTAAACGGAGACTCCAGTACTGGTGCAGGTTTGAGGGCAAGAAAGAGCTTCTTGGCATATTTACTCAAAGCTCCACTTTTATCAGTGGGGACGATGAGCTGGCGGATGAACCGTGCCCGGTCCCTGATGTCATAGTTCTGGTCGTACTTCGCCAGGTTCAGCACGTACTGGGTAAGGAGCTTAGTCTACACCATACAAGAGAGAGGCAGACAGAGGAATGAAACAATGGAGTGAAACAGCATAGTGAATGTGTGTGAGTGTGTGTGTGTGTGTGTGTGTGTGTTCAGGCAATATGATGTCTGGATGATGTGACAGGCAGGCGGACTTGGTCTCGGTTGACAAAACAATGACTCACGCTGATGTCTCTTTGTCCCAGACTAACCTCTATCAGAATTTTAAAGTACAAGCACCTCTGAGGGAAGAAGTCCTGCTCTACAGTTGAATAAGCAATAATCGTATTTGCTCGGTCTGTGAATCTCTCACAGTTACAGAGAGCTGATTCCAGCCTGATGCTACAACAGAATTTATTATTCAGTGACGTACAGAACAAGTATATAGAAAGCTAAGACATTGGGCCCTATTTTAATTATCATAGGGTGAATTTAGGGTGTCAGTGTGTCTTTGCTATTGTAACCACAGAAAAAAGTATGTCTTGCATGGCTCGAAAAAACACAAAAGGAATGTACTAATTCTCTTAATCAATCATGGGTCTTTTGGACGTGATGTGAAATAAACCAATCAGCGTGTCACTTGTCACGGCGGATTGGTATTTTATTGGTGCAGCGCCTCTTTGCCTCTCAGCGGAGGAAACTGACCTGCTGTGAAGATGTCTGATGTCTGTTGTACTCTGTTTATTCTTGATGTAAATGTTGGGTTTGTGCACTGCTGCTTGTCTATGTTCACCTGTGTTTTCCATTGCCAAGATAGCAATATGCCAAACAGACATTGGGGTGTAAGGTAGTAATGACCATTGTGTTGAATCTTGCGCAGAGTGTAAGATAGGGCCCATTATGTGACTATGTAGTACTGGGGTATGGTCTTCAGCCATGTAAAATTTTCTAGTTACTCAGAATTTTCATTGCATCTTTAAATGTTCTATTTAATTTATTAATTGTCTCATGTTACCTCCTGACTTCTGCCACTGACTACATTACCCAGTTAAACTTAAAAGTTTTCATTCTACTGCAGCTGGATAATAGTTGAATCTCTCTCCCCCCAGTTACTACTACTCAGCACCTTGGATAGCACCACAGATCTGCTCAATAAAGCCACGTGATATTGCCTTTGAGTGTCTGATGTCACATTTCAGGTTCACACCTGTTTGGAGTTGGTCAGGTAAAGTTTAGCAGCCAGATTGAGGATCTGCAGCTTGACAATGTCCTCCTCATTAGTAAAGCTCTTGGCCATCTTCCTCAGAACATCAGGAGCGATTTTAGGTACGTGCTCACAGTACTCGCCAATCAGCCACAGGATGCTGGCTCTCGCCATCGGCACCTGGAGATGAGAGACAAAGGCAACAGTTAGAACCCTAATTTTAATGTACTTAAAAAAACAAACAACCCCAAAATCACTGGTGGCCCACAAGAATAAAAATAAACGTCAATAAACTAAAAATTAACTTTCAGTTGACTCTATAATCACCTCTCATACACAAACACGTGTTTCCATCTATATACAGTACCAGTCAAAATGTTGGACACACATTCATATTTGTTCTTTATTTGATTTACTACATTTATATATTAATATTAAAGACTTAAAACTACGAACGAACATATTGTCGCTGTCCTATGAAAAACACTTATCTCCATTTTTGACGATTTTTAGTTTACTACATAATTTGAACAGACAAACTTTCTCTTACACTGTGCCAAAATTTCTTGATGAATGGACCAATAGAAACTCTTCAAAATTACCTGAAATAAACTTTTCTTTACATTGACTTCCATTAAAGGTTTACAAGGTTTTTTTCTCTCTCCTGTTTGGAGATAAGGACAGCAACGATATGCACTTAGGTAGTAGACAAAAAAAAGTGTTTGGCCTTCATAAACACCTAACTATAAAAACTCAAACCAGGGTGGTTGGGGACGAGTTGAGTGCAGGGTGAAGGAAAAGCAGTTAACAAATGCTCAACACCTTTAGAACTACAGTTGGAGAACCATTCCAGGTTCTACCTCATGAAGCCAACTGAGAGAATAATGCCAAGAGTGGCATTAAAGCAAAGTTGGCATCAAGGCAAAAGGTGCTACTTTGAAGAAAGTATAAAACATATTTTGGCTTGTTTAACATATTTTTGTTTACTTCATAATTGCATATGCATTCTTCACAGTTTTAATATCAATATACAATGTAGAAAATAAGAAATAATAAGAAAAAAGATATGAAAGGTTAGGGGTGTGTCCCAAAATTTTGACTGGTACTTGTAAAAAGAGACAAATTATTTTTTTCAAATAATTATCACGGCTATAATAATTGTCAAATTTAAAACAACATTTTGTAAAATCAGAATCAAATTCAGAAAAAAAAACACACAATAAATAAAGCCAAAGTACCAAAACATACCACTTGGGGGCTGCAGCCTATAGGTTAAAAACCACTGCACCAGACAAAACATCCAACAAATACACTGTGCCACTATTATGGCTGTTCAGGATGGTATGCAGCCTCGATTATTCTTATTTTGAGGGTAATCAAATCTGAGGTATGGGACTGTTTAAGGAATCATCAGTAGAAATTGACCTGTATGTTGTCTGTAAGCTTGGCCATGTGCTTGATGATGTCACTGTGCTGCTCTGGCTGCATCTGCAGGAGCTTCTTAATCACCACCACTGACTCAGCAACTACCAGCTCTGCAACATGCACACACACACAGACTGTAACCTGTAGGAAATAATTTTTCCCATCACACTGTGACATTACCACAAGCGTCACATCTATGACCATCTCTGTAACACTCACACGCATACTCACCATCTCTGTTGGACAGGAGCTGGACCAGACCATTAAGGCAGGTGTCTCTCACCTCCCCGATGTTAGTGGCACAGCGGCCAATGGCCTGGATAGTGGCTGCCACAAAGTCCTTATCCATGCTTTTGATATATGTCTACAGGAATCAAATTACACATTTAAAATTGTCAATACACTGTATTTTAGCGAGACTTTATTCTGACAGTTATCAGCAGTGTCACTGGTGTTCAATGAAGGTATCTTACCTGGAACTCCCTCAGAATGGTTGAGATGTTTGTTTCATTGGCCAAATTTGTCAATACTTCCAGCTGCAGTGTGGACATTAAGAGAAACAGCGTCAGTAAAAAATATTATTTTAAATAGTTAATATTCCGTTAAACTAGTTCAAGGCTTAATTACTGTGAACATAATGTGAGTTATTTCAGGAGGTTTGATCACCTTGAGTATTTTGATCTGGGTGGGATCAGTGGACCGGATATAAAAGCTCTTCAGGTATGGCTCAAACATCCCCTGCAGAAAAGAAATACAGCTCATAGATTAAAGCTCATCAATAGAGCATTATCAAGAAGCAGTACATTAATCATTTAGAGGAGAGCGCTGTAATAAATGTACAAGCCTTCAAAATCTCAGCCTTAATCTTTAAAAGATGACAGAGTTTTGATTAATAATACAACTATGTAAAATTCATGCATTAGCAGAATATCATAAAGAAAAATGTGGATTTTACCCCAGTTGTTTATCCAACATTAGTTATTGCCAATTCCATATATAGGGCAATAGAGGATACTGCATGTTTTCTAATAATAAACTAATAATGCCTTGTTCTGTACATGTAACTTCATAGACATTTATGATTGGGTAGAATTCCTAATGGAAACAGATTAGAGAAAGCATCTAAATTATCAAGCCCAAACAGAACGCAGCATTCAGACCCTCTTAGTGTAATGTCTGACTAATGAGACACAATTCTGCATCCCATTTGCCTACTAATACATTAATACTACATTATACACCATACAGTAGTCTTAACTAGTTGTGCTAGTATATGAACTAGTTCACATTCATTGTGCTGTAAGTCGTTTTCAATAGAACCATTTTCTACACATCCATTACCAGCCCAAAATCGTTGCTATAAATATATATATCAAAAAATAAGTATATCATATACCACAGTTACAAACCTTTTAAACAAGCTCTGGCTGTTTAAAACTCCAGCATTAGCTCACCAACCAAGTCAGCTCACAATAGTGGTAATGCTTATAATTGTACTGCCTAAATTACTAAAGAAATATAATAATATATATAATCCAATTACTGAAGAAAATATAAAACATATAAGTAAGTTTTCTTTGCTTTTAGCAAACTACATAAATCTACTTTCAATAATGAAAAGAATATCCTGGTCAAGTGGTTAGTTACTATTTTTATTTTGAGTTTTTAGCTGTTATCTCTATTCACCCCCATTTATTTTGTACTCACTTTCGGGCTTGCTCTAGCAGTTTGCATTTCATTCATGTAATTTTCTGATAAAATGGCGAAGATATAAAGTGGGAAGTCTCTCCATAAATTGTCTCTGGCTTGGCTGAGTGTTCAGTCAGGCAAGAGTGAACAACGCTTACGTTCATTATTTGTATAGTTCAGCATTTACAACAAATATGAATGCGTTCAATGAACAAGTTCAAGCTAGAACACTGCTTAAAAGTGTTGTATGAGATGTTCTCAGCTTAGTGCACAAAACATGCTAACTCGTTTTGTTCTAACACAAAGTGACAAAGTATTGCAATGACAACATACACCACTGCAAGATCTCCACCTGCCATTGCTCCTGCATTTACATCCTTACCCGAAATTTCTTCCAATAATTGTTCCAGACATGAGCAGCTCCTCACTTTCCGTTTCACATGGTGCAGTAACAGTATCCATTGCAACCATGCTCAAAACCCATTGGTTCTGAGAATATCCTCTATATTACATATCTGATTAGACTCCTCTTTAACACTTTAATGTACACTAAATACTTTATACTCACAATCCAGTTAGTATTAGTAAGGAGCCTGCAATTTGGACACACCCTTAGTCCGTTTTACCTCTGGGCCTTTAAATACATTATAATAAAATGTCTGTTTATACTAAAAAAGATAAAACAGTGTAAATACAGATAACTCACCCTCCTTTTGATGGTCATAGTTGCAACATTCTGTAGCACCACATACTGAACTTCACTGCAGAGAAATTAGAAAAAAAAGATATAAACACTGAATTTTACAATGTACTGTATAACTGGCACAAGAACATGTTAATCATTTAACTGGACAACATACAGTGGGGAAAATAAGTATTTGAGACACTGCTGATTTTGCCAGTTTTCCCATGTACAAAGAATAGAGAGGTCTGTAATTTATATTTTAGGCACTCTTTAACAGAATTAAAAAAATCCAGAAAACCACACTGTATGATTATTAAGTAATTAATTAGAATATTATTTGATGAAATAAATATTTGATCATCCACGAACCAGCAAGAATTCTGGCTCTCAGACGGCACCTGTTTGAACTTGTCTGTACAAGTTCAAACAGACAAGTCAAACAGACCTGTCATTCAATCAATCACACTCTGAACTCTCCACCATGGCCAAGACCATAGTTCTGTCTAAAAGCAGCAGAGACAAAACTCTAGAACATCACAAGACTGGGTTGGGCTACAGGACATTAGGCAGCAGCTTGGTGAAAAGGCAACAACTGTTGGTGCAATTATTAGAAAATGAAAGAAAAACAAGTCTGGGGCTCCGTGCAAGATCTCGCCTCATTTTCCCAAATGTATCTATCAGATAAAGCTGAATGGTGTGTCTCTGGATGAACCAGGGTGAGTTTCGAAAACAGTAAAAAAGTAAGAAGAGGAAGAGAAAAGATGAAGAAAAAAGATGCTCTTTTCCCATTCACTGATACCCTGGACTATAATAATATAGACAATGCTAGAACTCTCAGCTGACATCAGAGAGCAACATCAGTCCCCCAGACCCTAAAGGCAAGACAATTTCCTGTTGACACTGTCCTAGTTCTGATTAATGACATCTTCAAAGTGCATTTAGCCTGAATAGCCACACAAAGTTTAAAAACACAGAATTAGAATCAGAGTCAGCCGGGGGGAAAGAACTTTTATTCTATCGCTTCTTCTCTCACTGACCTGTGGCTCCTCATCAGCCTCACCAGAGCCTTGGCAATGACACCCACCTCCGCCTTCGGTGCCAGATGGAAATACAGCTGAGCTACTGCCATCACCACCTACAGAGAAAAAGAAAGAGAGAGAGAGAAAAATCAGGTGACAGTCCATGCCAAAACCTTGTATCTCCTTGCAGTTTGATTTTAGTATCTTCCCTTTATATTGTGTACTGCACTATATTTATGGTATATGGATGAAAGCACTACGACTGAATCTGCTCATTCATTGTTCCCTAACTCATTTTCAAAAGAACTAGATGGAGCACCATCATTCTAGAGAACACAGTTCCACTGCTTTACAGCTCAATGCTAGGGGGCTTTATACCCCTCCAGTCCACACGCGGCATTAGGCAAGTTCATGTGTTTATGACTACATTGCTTGGGATGCACCACACACTGACATTACACGCAATCATGATGACACAGCACATTACGCTTCCAGGAAGCAGGTCACCTGAGTACTAGCCACATGGATTAGCCGTTTAAAAGGGGCTCATTTGCGCTTAGTCTTCACTAAATTTTGACGGTTCTATCCTCGTACAATATGTTATCCTATTGCCTGTGTTACTCCTTTCGTTTTTGACTTTATTTTGTCCTCTGACCTCAATTCTTGCCTGCCCTCTGATATTGCCTTGCTGTGTATGACCTCTGGACTGTTTACCTACCTGGTATTATATCTCTTTTTCACTGCTGTTTGCCATTGTTGACCCTTCTCTGTTTGACTATCCCTTGGCCTAATATTTTTGTAAATAAAGCATATTTTAGCTGCATCTGCGTGTGCCTGAATTCTGCCTAGCCATGAAAAATAAAATATTTTTTATAATGATTTCCACTGAAATTAATTTTTTTTCTTTTTCCTGTAAAATTCCCATTATGGAAATGAAAGTTTTTATGTGACAGCAAAGAAACATTTGATAGAGTCAGTAAATGATCTTACTGAGAGTGTATGAGTAGTGTACTGAGTAGGTGTGTATGTGTGTGTGTGTATAAGTGTGTGTTTATGCAATAACATTATTCTTACCGCAGCATTGCGGCTCTGTAGCAGAGGTTTGGTGTTTCTGAGCAGCAGTCTATGATCAGGGTCCATAACATATGGCTTCCTCTTGGCCAGAGCAGCTGCCTCAGCCTTTTTCTCCTCATCATCATCGTCTTCATCATCAGAGCCATAAAAAGCCTTCTCCCCTCCTTCCTCCAGCAGGGATTCCTAAAGCATGTACAAACAACCAGAATTAAAACATATAGGAACAAACATACTGTTTATGTATAAAGGCAATAAACACACCTCTCAATTAAAGGACTTACATTAATATTGGGGTTAAGGAACTGAGTCCTGGCGTAGCGGGTGAGCATGTTAATGATGACCACCTGACCCCACTCCTCCACGTCAATCAGCAGATTGCAGAGTTTACGGTAGTTCTTATGGATCAGATCAATGCGCTCTGGGCACACTTCCTCAAACGCCATCACCACGCTGCCTGCTACCAGCTACACAGTAACACACAAGCACAAAGATATTCATGAATAAATGATGTGTAAATCGTTAATGTGATCATTAACAATGCCAATGCATGTTCCTTTATTAAATAATAAGATACAAAACTATTTTTGTACATACTCAAAACAGCATAGTGTTCTTTCAAGGTATTTTGATTCTATGCAATATTTGATGTTTGTATAAATATGCTGTAGTTTTGTTCTGAGCACCTTGACAAACGTACCTAAAAGGTTGCAGTCATTCAATTCATATTGTCCTCTCTAGTGTACTAGTAGTCTACCACCTGGCAATACAGTAGCATCCCAGCACAATGTAGTTTAATTAAAGAAATTATACCCTTTACCCTTCTCTTGGGCTCCCCCTACATTCAGAAAGTGGAATTTGTGCTTTAAGTTGCCACTAAAGGACATGCTGTATATTACACATGCATTTCTGGACAAGAGATACAAAACTATCACTGAAACTAAAATAATGTTCTAAGGCAGCAGATTACTATTTTTTTTGCATAATAATAACTCAGTTATGCAGTGGTATAAAGTTCTTGTGAGTACTGTCCTATCCACTTCCCCAGAGTTACATAGAGTCGCAATGATACAGATTCTATTCTCCATATTTCAGTGCAGATTCACAGTGATTTTGAATGAATTCTTTTAGAGTAAAAATAGCTACATAGTGTAGCTTTAAGACTAATGGAGAGCATGGAGAGCATTCTGCTATTAGATAAAGAACAAACAAAAAAAGAAAGAAAGATTGAAGAAAGTGAGGCTTATAATCAATAAATATTATTAAATATATATTTTTAGAATGCTACATGTTATCTTATAAATGTTTTTTTTTCAGTGATCATATTCTGAAATGCAATACAAAACTGTAATATTCAGTTAAACTTACAGTGGTCTTATCAGCAAGCAGCTTTTCAATGACCTCAATCAGCTGGTCTTTCTGCTCAGGGTCCAGACTGCACAAAGAGAGAGAGCAAGTTATTGAGATGCATTACTTCTAAACTTTTTACATAATTAGTAGCACACAAAACACAGCACACCGATTTTTTCAGATATTCCTAAACTATGAATTTTGCATATGTTCTGAACGGCTGAAATCATCTGGACTCCTCAAACCTACCTGTAGAGTTTGGGGATGGCGTGCGCTGCTGTCTTGCGGACATAAGGAGACATGTCAGAGGCAGCTTCCTTGATGGCCAGCATCATAATGGGCACGATGATAGTGACTCTGATACTGGAGAGAACGCGCAATGCACTCGCACGAATCAGCTGATTGGGATCCTTTAGGTTTGCCGAAAAAGAAGAAAATGAGAAAATCCTTATTTGCCATCTAATTAAAGATGATTTTTAATCCAACCTGTACTTATCAATTGTGTTTAAGCATTCCTGTCCATTTTAGCGTGATCAAGCTCCAACCTTAAATAACTAATTGAAGTAGCTTATAAACATGAACTCCATGTTGTTATACTGAGATAATTAAGAGCAGAAAAACCAAAGCAGGGTAGATCAGGACCAGGTGAAGAAATCCCAGATCAACTCTGGATGTTGTTTCCACCATACAGTCACTAGGTGGCATTCACTACATAAACACTGCAGAATCAACTGCAGTGTCATGTCTAATGGCAGTGCATGACTTGGGAGGTTTTATGTCACACAGGCAGATTTCTAGGCAGAGCTGAGAGAGGTGATCTGTACGCTGTATCTTAACCCTTTAATGTCCTCACACACAAAAAAAAGGAAAATTTAAATTACCGTATTTTTCGCACTATAAGGCGCATGCATTATCAATAAACGGCTATTTTCTGGTCTAATTTCATACATAAGGCGTACTGGATTTTAAGACCCATTTTATGCGGCACTAGTAACTAGTAGTAAGCTTAAATTTCCTGATTTCCATTAAAGTTGGAGCATTAGCATTAGCGCTACACTGAGGAACCCTGAGTGTTTCGGTAAGCCAGGTCGATATTAGCTAGCGATTCATCCTACGTAGCTTTAAGCCACATAGTTTTAACACGTAAGTTTTAACGGTAAACGCGCAGACTACAGTCCGATATACTTACCTCTGGAGCTAGCGATTAGCGTGGATAGCAGCTCATGCTAATACTGCTGAAGAACTAAACTGAAACTCTTCCTGTATAACGCTGTACTTCAGCTGAGAGGCTTTACTGCTCCTTACAACCTGAATGATAAAACTCATACATAAGGCACTTTATAGTGCGAAAAATACAATAAATGTATTTTTCTGTGACAAAAATGAGTGGTATCATTTGATAAAAATCACACCAATATTCTAAGATATTGTGTTGTGCTCGTGATATTTTTAATCACGATTAATCACACTGTTTCTTCTTCTTAAAATCACAGGAGTAATAATAATTATAGTGGATATTTACATGTGAATAAAATATTTAATGTTACATTGGCAAACGGAATTTTATGTATATTAGTGGTGTCAATTACAAACAATACATTGTATTAATCACAACAACAGTCTGCCATTAATCACAGTTAAAATTGTGATAAAAAAAATGTAAGGCTACTTTCCTAAATTTTATACGGGAGAATGTGTAATGGATCCCTTTATTTATTTATTTATTTATTTTTATTCTAGATTAAACCGAATTAGTTTCCAGATTAACTGTGTGTGTTAACATTGACAGCACTAGCCATAATAATTTTTATTTTTTTTAAACGCTCAGGTTATCCATGAAACATTTAAAATGACAAAAAACAGAACACAAACCACAGGTCAAATCCAAAAAGGGTATGTTATTTAAAGTTATATAACTTATTTCATTGTAAACTGCTGAAAATAATATGCATATCTTTAAAGACTTCAACAGATTTGATTAACAGAGTGGACTGATGCGATTTATTGAAAGACACAGTGAAATGCTGTGGATTTGTTTTAGCTTAAATAAGTTATTGCTGACTGGTAGAGATGGCACAATCAGGTTGAGACCATTTTAACAACTTTCTTCAACAACATACAGTATAATTCCTCAGAATTTGCCCTACCAAAACCTGAGCAGAATGTTGAATAGGATTATAGGATAATTGCAGGCTTCATAATTCAGCCACTACTATAAGTGATCTGTCATTAAAATAGCTTAAAATTATGTAGTTACGAGGCATTCTGCTGCAACTGAAGGCCCGCAGTTAAAGGAATAAAAGATGACTGGGATTATGTTTGTATGATACAGAATGTAAGTGCAAACCTTGAGTCCTCGCTGGAATGTAGAGATGGAAAGCAGAGCCAAATCCTGCTGCTCCTCAGCATAGCGCACAAGATACACATACACCAGCTTCTTTACCTAAAACAGGAGAGCATACACATTAAGATCCTCATCCTACACATGTTTTACCTCTTCTTATTCACAGGGAGGGAAAAATCTTTTCCTCGGTGTGGTTATTTAAAAAATAGAAAGTAACCCAGTCTGAACACTTTGAGTAGGAGTAAAAAAGTATCAAGCCCCAAAAAAATGCCTTACTATAGTATTCCCTGCAGAACAACAGCAGAACTTTGTTCTTAGTTGAGCCGCTACCTATAAGCGCAGGAACTGGAGACACTTTTCTTCTCTTTTTTTGGATTTATTTCTTGTTGAATAAAAAGCGAAACTCTACACAGTGAAAGATGTACCAAACAGCAAAGCAGTCCAAGTGCTGAACCAAGAGACAACTATTTTTATTACCCCTGAAAAGGGATTAGGAACCATGTAGAGGTTAGGAAAGAATGACAAAAGTAGAATTAAGCATAAATCAAGTAAGTCAAAGAAATATTTGATCATCTAAAAAATAATCAAAAAAGTACAAAATCAGATTAGAATCAACATGATGTCCAATGAGAATTTACAAGTTTTTTATGCTGTTCAGAAGAAAGATAAAGTTTACCAGGAACAATAAATAAATAAAAAAATAGATGGGCAATGAGCACATGTAACGTATGTGTAACACAACGGGCCAGATGTCTTGGAAGTGGTTCAAAAGTGTGTAAATTAGGGCTGCACGATATTGGAAAAATGTTTACATTGCAAATGTTCTTTTTTCAACTATATACAATACAGGCCAAAAGTTTGGACACACCTTCTCATTCAATGTGTTTTCTTTTATTTTCGAAACATGTTTTATATTCTAGTTTCTTCAAAATAGCTACCCTTTGCTCTGATTACTGCTTTGCACATTCTTGGCATTCTCTCTGAGCAAAAACTGTGCTGGACTGAGGCGCACAGCTTTCCAGAAATTACTCTGTATCGTCTGCCAATATGTAACTTCTATTGTTTAAATACAAGAAATTGCAGTATCATCCCACATCAAGGTATTTAAATAGTTAAACTTATTTATATAAATAACTGTAACTAGCTTCTACCCACTGTTGCTCACTCACACCCTCTCACCCACACACTAACACACACACACATTTTGGGGATGGGCAAATCTCTAACAGGGCTTGTAATAAGCTCTTATGATTCAGCACTTCAGCTGAATAATCAGCCAAAGTCAGAAAGGTTACAGAAGTGCTGCTTCATATGAATAAGTGATGATTATGTGATGTGATGAAAAATATTCACCCTTTTGACACATTTCCACTATTCGTCTTATCTTAGTTTAGAAAGCTGCCTTACTGATGTGTCGCAGCAATGTCAACGTGTTACACTGTGTTTTTCTCTCAATCTGACAGCGTTCTGCTTTCAAACTCACCTCAATGTTCTTGCAAGCCACATTCTTCACCACAGCAGGAAACAGATCCGATGCATTTTTCCCTCTGGCAATCATCTGTGGCAGATAAAGGAAAGAAAGAGACTGTTATACATCTAAAATAAAACTCTGTCACAACACACTATATGGATAAAAGTACTGGGATGCCTATGCATTATACCTATAGGAGCTTTTATGTCACCCTATTCTAAAGCCATAGACAATAACGTGGAGTTTGTCCAACTTCGCAGTTTTATACCCTATTTGCCCAGCAATTATTGACCCCACTCTGTAACTATATGTGGTTGGACACTTCTGGCCTGAGTTGTGGGGGCTCCTGAACACTTTCACTTTCCAAAATATCACATACAGATTATTATGGAATATCTAGGAGAAGAAAACTGACTGTATCTTAATCTACAACTAGGGCTGTGTATTTGCAAGAACCTGTATTTGCAAGAATTGTATTTAATATAATACAATACATATTGATACTGAAAGCAAAACAATTATTTAAGATTTTTTTTCAATGAAAAACTGTAATGACACTATCAGTATTTCTAGTATTTCTATTTTTGCAGATATTTAGTTTACTACACAAACTGTCCATTACACTGTGTAAAAATTTCTTGATGAATGGATCAATAGAATTTCTCCCAAATGACCTAAAATAAAATGTTTTTTCACTGATTTCTATTAAAAGTACAGAATGTTTTATCTCTACTGCACTGCTGGTTTGGAGATAGGTGTTTGTCACTGGATATCGATAATATGCAAAAAAAAACTATCAGAACCTTGAGAACAGATAACAGCACTGCCCTCTAGTGGTCTGTGTTTTAAACACAAAACAAAATGAACCACTGTCTGCCTCTAATCTTGATGGATAAACTAATAATTAAAAATGTATGTTTTTGAGAACTGATATAGTAAAATTGTAACAATAAATAGTTTGATAGTTGTGATTGCAATATTTTCTTACACCCCTAATTACAAAAACATGCCCAACAAGTATAGTGAGCTCTGAGCAAATGTTTGTTTAGGTTCTTGATTTCATACACTTGTTGTAATGGGTCTGAATGAAACACCTGCATTTAGCGATTATTATGTGTGTCCTAATATGTTTGTATAAATAGTACATTTTATACTGATGACAATGCTGTGGCTTATGGTAAGCTGTCTTTTACACAATGTCAGTACAGTCTGACTCTGCCACCAGTTACAATGGATATCAGCTAGGACTGGTGGTAGTATAAAGCATATTTACTTTGGGCACTGAACAGCCCTAAAAGAAATCTCCCAGCACATTTACACAGACAGCATTATGATTGGAAGCCGAAGGGGCTGTGCAGCTAAAATAAAGGCTAACATCTGTGTTTATGATCTTCAGTCAACTGTGACAGCAAGACAGAGAAAAGACTGCAAAGAGAGAGACCCTACAGTAATAACTATGTCAGCCGCTGGTGATGGAGGGTGAATCTGAGGCTTGCTGGAACACCCCGCTCTGATCTATGATCCTTCCAAATGAACAATTTCTATGCGAATAATGAAACACAACATAACTCGGCACGGATCAGTGACTAAAAGCAATTTCAACCAAACAGCAAACTTTCTTCTGTTATGAAAAAGGAGTACACTGATGATACTCTGCAATTCTCATAATATGTTAAAATAATGTTTGATGGTAGCTGGGTGGAATAATATAATACGGTACACTGTGGTACGTAAAAATAATGAGGGTATATCAAAATGAAAACAATTATTTTAAAATAATCTCATGTATGATGAACTTTACACTGTCAAAATACTCATTAACTCATGTCCATTTAAAATGGCCACAGGGTGAGGGGTGCTGGTAGGAGCTCACTGATAGATGATGTCATGCCCTGAAACCGGGAAGGAAAAAAACAGACCTGCAGAATATTCACTGAAAGAACCAGTCTGCTTAATGTGCATGAAAACAGTCGTGACAAGAGATTCCCACCCAACAAGTACCATACAAGCTGTATATCTCCCATCACAAGTGATGCCATAACATAAGGAGGGTGAAGATTAGCACATGCCTCCTCCGACACATATGAAGTCAGCCACCACCTCTTTTCAAACTGCTGCTGAAGCAGTACTGCTGAGTAGCATCAAAGCGTGTTTGGAAAAAAGCGCAGCGCCTCGGTTACAATACATCAGCTCAGAGAACCCTTGTGCTGATCGACATCACCACAAGGGTAGAAAGCTCCATCATACCACAGAGAAAGAGCAAGGCCAATTGTGCTCTCTCAGGGCTCTGGCAGCTGATGGTAAACTACATGATCGTGATTCATCAAAAAATATTTTAACAAAATGAGATTGTAAGGAAGCATCTGTGCTACTTGTGGAGCATATGCTGCTCCCTACCCTAAGACATACTGCATAATATAATAATACAATACAGAATAGTATGAAAAAGTGGACACTAACAGACACCTTATTAATACAGACACAGGACACTGACCGTTTTAGTTTCTCATAACGCTAATCATGGCACCCGATCAAGGACAAAGATCCACCTTTCAGCAAAAACAGCCAATCAGCTTGCTGGTTGTGCAGAGAGCAGAGGAGAGTGCTAGTGGGAAACCCACCCCTCGCTGTGGAGATGTGCGCAGGCGCAGAAGCCATAACAAGCCAAAAAAATCTATTTTTTGTGCATTATTCAAATGCTTTAAACAAGTCAAACCCTATAAACTGTTTGTGATGTTTCTATCAGATTTTATTAGTGATTTAAAATGTTATTTATGTATTTTTAATGCATATCTTTTAGTTGTGATAGTAAATGTTACAAATATTACTATTAGAATTAACTCAGACACTGTCTGTTATTATTTAATATGGAACCATTGATGAACTGTTTGGCTATGTTAGATTTACATCACAACTAGGCCAGTTAATGCTTCAACAAAAATGTTGTGCCTGATTTTAGCATATGACTTCAAAGGGTACTTATGTGTTGAAATCACCATTAACTTGGAACTAAAAAGAGCTGCTGGTGGGTAACAGACTCTGTCCTTGATTTAGAAAACAGTAAGTTCAATAAGAATATATAGATCCACTGACTAATATCACAACAACAGTACATGTTAAACTTGAACACTTTAACAGCTTTTAGCTTTTCTTTTAACCCAGAAAACCGTTGCAGGTACAAAACTACTGTAAATCCTGCACAAACACACACAGTTCAGTTAACACAACACTTTTTTAATGTTTGTCAAGGACTATGACCATAGCCCATGGCTAATAGGACCCAAACCTGCTGACCTATGGTCAGGTTTTTAAAAAAATGATGTTTAAGTCACATTTAGAAACAGGAAGTGGAACTGAGGTGAGCTCTAACAGGTACTCTCAACCTGTCGCTAATTCCACAGCCTGCTGCTCTGTTCCGCTAATGGAAACCAGAGTCAAGCCGGCTGTTTTTTCTTTGAGCCCTCTGCTTCGCTTGTTAAATATTTCAGCCTTTAGCTGCTCCTCTGCAACCCTAAGAATGTGACACCAGGAATGAATATTTAACACCAGCCTGAGCAATCCCCCCCTTCTCCTACTGCTGTCCTATTTAATATCACGACATCACAGCAAAACCCTCAGTGCGCTACAGCAACTGCGCCCAGCAGCATAAAAATTCAGCTCCAGCAATCGCTGTAAACCCAGACGTCCTGCAAGAACAAATCGCTCCTGCACGAACCGAGCGTGTGCACCTCAGACTGTTCCGGGATTAAAGCTGTTTTTATCTACAGACTGTAGAGCCAGACCTTACTGTTGTCTCTTAATTCATTCTCCTAATGTTCTGCATATTTTCAATAAACATTTTTTTATAATAGCTTCCACAATGTCAAAGCAAACAGTGTTTGTTGACATGACAAGCTATTAATCCACACAGTCAACACTGAATCCTTAAGAGGCAAATGAGCTCTGTGTTTGCCTGACTCTACTGAACTCCTTAATGAAAATTAAAAATAGGCTGTAGGGAGATGTTAAAATGTAATATACATTAACTTGTATTAGATAGGATTTTAAACTGAGAATTATATCAGCAGCGTTTAAACAGGATGTACAGAGAGGTTTAAATTCTCTAATCGGAAGCATATAAAACATGTTTTCTTAGTCAGAAAAGGTTAGGGGGATGGTTATGTACTAAATGAGTAACAGGGGTTCGAATTTCAGATGTGAATTCAGTAGTACAGCTAATGCCAGGTTCACATTACACAATTTTAGCCCAGTTAAACTGAGTTTAAAACTTTAATAATTATGTGAGCAGAGCTGGAACATTTGACATAGTTAGGACATACTGTTTAGTATAAAAATGATCTTTGTATATTTAAAAACACAATACTCAATTGCTTCATATGTTCCATACATTTCAGACTCACTTCAGGTGGGTATTCTCCTCCCTATAGATTTGCTGGCATGGAAGCGCTATTCCTTGTGTTTTTGGAAAGCAGACAGGAGAGTTGCCAATTTCCAACAGTAAAGAATAGTGTAATTTGTCACCCTGTGTTGCGATTCTGTCATGTAACCATAACAACTGAAGCACTCGCGAGTTGAGCACAACCAGTCTAGTAGTGTGAACAGCACAACAATCTGCCGAAAGTTAGTCAAAAAGTTGTGTACTGAGAAACTGCCATAACCGGTACAAAATAATAATTGATGAGAGGTACAGGATACAGGATATGGACAAACAAAGCAATGTGTGATAATACAGTCTGTTATCAAGATACTGATAAAAAACAAGATAAATTAAACCTAAATTTGTTTAAAGTGTTTAAAGATTTGGTGAGTGTTTAATGGAACTGAGCATGTTAAAACACTTAAATGCAAAAATGTGCATTGTGGTGCATTCTCTTTTCAGGGTGAAAGTGAATGAATCTGGTAACTTTACTGAGGATTAGCAGCACTATGGTTGCTAAGGTAACCAGCAGCTGTAAATGCTGTAATAGCCAAGAAAAAGGTCCCAGAACCTACCAGACACCCTGTTTTTTTAATGAATATATGTAACTTTGTAGGAGTGGTTGATAACACATTGATACCATTTGGTATAATATTTTGCCTTCTTCCCATGCAGGAACACTATTACATCTAATTTAAAAGAAAAATCTTAAGCACAGCTACCCCTAAATGGTATTTTGTCAGTTGGCTTGGCTGCGCTCCTTTTCCACAATTTAAGAAGTATTTGTTGTAGGTGTTTACTGTGGACCTTAACCTTGATCTGCTAGAGTTCAATCAACACTGTCAGCAAGAAAGTCAGCATATCTAGTTAAAGTAGCTTGCCTATTTATAAATAAAGTGACACCAGTATCACATTATTAGGACCCTGGACCCCTCCTTTTCCTCTTATTTTACACAAATCACTAACTTTGTCTCAATCAAACAGGTTAAAAAGCATTTTTTAATACTACAAAAGGCAATTGGCTGGCAAGCTTTGACATTTGCAAACTGTAGTTTAAAATCTGCTCTGATCAGTGATGTAGGGTTGCTAAAACTTCTGTCATAAACATGTGAACAAGGTGAAGATTGTATTTATAGCACATTGGGGATTGAGACATGGAGCTTCAGGCATGTACCTCCTCTTAAAAATATATATATTTACTAGTTAGAATTTTGCACAAAAATCCATTTATACTTTACACACTTAGAAGCGCTGTCTAGTGCCTAAACAATGTGGGCAACATCATCATGCTTGCTAACACATCCCTGGTAACTCCCTCATGTTATCGAGTTATGAACTTTGAGCAGCAAATTTTAAACATAATTTAACTTATTACATTTGGTATAAGAGCTAACACTGACTTGTTAGGCTTATCCGAGTTCTCGAGAATGTAATCAATATTTGATTAAAAATATATCACACTCTAGAAGCAATTACTGGATGTTTGTGGTGGCTGTATTGAGGAATACTGATTAACCAGTGACTGGAGCTTCCAGACAGTGTCTTTAAGTTACAATCACCTGAGACACATTCACTGCACATAGGTGATCTCTATTTCACTAATTGTGAGACTATTGGCACCAACTGTCTGTACCTGTGTTGAATTAGATCACTTATTTTACACCCCTATTTTTAGTTGTCCAGTGGCAGTGCTAATCACTTCACCTGCCATTCCTCTAATTCATCTTTTCACTGCTGAAACTGAGACTTAGTCCAATGTTAACCCTTGTGTGGTGTTCGGGTTTGTGGGACCCGTTTTCATTTTTCATCAAATGATACAAAAAAAAATATATTTTTTCTAACTTAAACTCAAGTCAAGAGTCAAGAGGCTTTTATTGTCAATACATCTGAGTACAGGTACACAGTGTGATGAAATTACAGTGTGAGGAACGTAATTTCATCACACTGTGTACCTGTACTCAGATGTATTGACAATAAAAGCCTCTTGACTTGACTCTTGACTTGAGTTTAAGTTAGAAAAAATTGGCATTGGCTCAAAACACATTTTCGATAAACACACACTGTACACCCCCACAAATTTACATTACATACAGTACGTTTGGCCAAGGGCTAATAAACATTGCTTCATTTGTAAATTTGAAACTAAACAAATTTTCTACTCATATCTTGAGTTAAATTCATTTTCTTTTACATTTTATTAAAAAACTAATAAAAAAGAGCAGCAAGAAATGTAACATAAGAAAGGTAAAGGGCAAATATTAAGCATGTAAGCTGTTTATATTGCTTGCAATTTAGGTGAAGCAAGCATGTGTAAAGCATTTTAATGTAAAATTGCTTAATTTTGCTGAATTAAATACAAGTAACAAAGTAAACGAGTAACAAAAATATGAACACCACACAAGGGTTAAACTGAGCTGAAGGCATTGCCATGTGGGTCAGCCAGACCTGACTCTTCCTCTACCAGTTTTCTACAGTTTCCAAGAGTCTTTTGAAGGTGTAGGAAACAGTACTCACCACTCTCTCGCTTCATCCGTAATAAATGCTGCTTTAGAGACTATAGTATTAGGGTTGTCACAATACCAAAATTTTGACTTCGATACCGATACCAACTGTAGTATCACGATTCTCGATACCAAAACGATACTTGGAAGAAAAAAAAACTATAAAAATATCTGAACATAAAATGTTTATTTTTGACTGAACTGGATTGAACACTGAACAATCGGTGCAAACGTTTTTATTCTAAAATGAAACATTTGAACAAAAAACAAGTTTTGTTATTATAACCTTAACTATAACATAATTATCTAAACACTTCCTAAAAACTAAAACCAAAACCAGAGGTAATGGTAGCCTGACTATGTGAACCTGACGGGCGGGCAGAAGTTAAGTTCTGAATAAGGAAAATAAAGAGACAGAAGAACATTACAATGTTATGTTCATTTTAACACTCACTGCTCCGTTTTATTAATCAACCGTTTACCGTTTTTAATAAGCCCATGTTCAGTGTAACGATCAAGCAGGCTACGTGCCTGACCACAGATTTGCGATGGAAACGCGAAAACGTGAACATCTTGAGTTCATGTTTCACAGCCAATGGGATAATGGAGAAATAGAGAAAACCACGGGTCCAAAACAAAACTCCTGCACACTCCTCTCTGTGTTAACGTGATTTACTAGCAATCTTAGTAAAGCTACAGACAGAGTGTATCTTGACTAACTCCACTAACCTGTCGACTTCACAGCTCTTTGTAGAGATCAGGGTGCTTGTCTGCTAAATGAATGAGCGAAATATGATCAGAATTATGTTAAATAACATTGAAGCATAGAACTATTATTTAATTAAAATGATTTTTAAGAACGGCTAAACACAGTGCTGCAGGTCAAACGCGGAGGCGTTCACGTGCGAGAGAGAGACACAGAGAAAGAGACACAGCGAGAGTGAGAGAGATTTGCGTGTTCTGATGTGAGCTACTCACAGGTAAAGGTTCTCTTTTATCTCCTCGTGCTCATATTCTAGTCCCACACATAAGTCTGCAGCTCCCTCAGTGTTTTCTGTCGTATTTTGCGGCTAGCGCGAGCGCTCACAACTAACACCGCGGACCGCGAGGTGCCGCCGCGCTTGTGCCGAATCCGCTACTGAATCCGACTCCCGCTTCGCGGACAGAATCGCCACAACACCCCCCGCTGTACAACTGCGGGGGTGAAAACAGCGCTAATAAATAAAGTAGTTTAGTTTCACTTTCAGTTTTCGTTATTTTATTTAAAAATATAAATAAAAAACAGATGCCTACATCTCAGACTATTTTCCCACCACTTCACTCCTCGCGCCCGTTTTGTCCACACGTCGCGGACGAGAGACATCTGTTATTTTAGCCGTCGCCATTCTACACTCGCTGCTGCTCTGCTGGCTTGCGCGTGAATCGATTCATTTGTTCAGAACACTAAGTTTATCTGAATCCTGCCACACCGACTGCTGCGGTGTGAATCAGTTTTCTTATGAACTGAATCAAATCGCGCCTACTAATTTGACTCATTTGAAGCTAGTGACTGGGCTATATACAGTATCCAAAGCATCGAACGCTAAAGAACCGAATCGTTTGTGATGACGTAGTATCGAAAAAGAATCGAACCTTCGGTACACCATGCAACTCTATATAGTATTATGTTCTGTTCCATACTGCTTTACGACAAACTAAAGCTTTGTAAACGGTACGTTTTTTTCACCAATTAACTTCACTGGATGATATACTAATTCAGCTTTCCTTGACATAAAAAGCTTACCGGTAAATAAAAAGGATAAATGGGAAAAAAATATTGACCAGTAGTGTATATCGGCCATGATTCCACATATAAAACATCAAAGAAGATGAATACTTTTTTTATAGACACTGTAAATGGCTCAATAAATGTTTATTTATTTTCACACGCATATGTACATTAAACCTACCATAAATCATTGAAGTCACAATCCTCTTAACACTGCATCTCTCTATTTTAATATATCACTTTTATGGGCTTCTACCCTGGTGCAGTCGGGGGTCTAATGGGTACAGTCTCTGACAGAATAGCCAGTTTGGTTGATTTAGTCAGTCTGTATGGAGCTACTGGTTGGAAGCCTGGCTAACTCACTGCTCGCTGCTGGGGTTTGCTCACTAAAGCCATAAAACACCAGCTGACAGCACTGCCTCAGTGAACATAATGGCTTTTCCTTTATATCTTGGACATTAAATAATATACGAAGGTCTAGATTCCCATGTAGACCCAGGGCTTTTTAGTAGGACTATTCAGACCAGCATACAGCCACCTAAAAAAAGGAATGCTTGTATGTTTAAATACAGGGCAATGCAAGTCTAAAGATCTTATAATGGGCTACAATCCCACAGAGTGAGCAGACAGACACAATAATGAGACATGTCTGCATCTGTTTCATACTGGGAATTCTCTGAAAGAACTCAGGACTGATTCATAGCAATGCCAGAGTGGATATAATCGCTTACTGCGCAAGATCCTCCCTTAGGGCTGACTTCCATTTCATTATACACAGACAGGCAATACACAGCAGTGATTGAAAAGGACCTGAGTGATTTAATTTAAACTCCTGTGTGCTCCTGTGAAGGGTCATTACGCTGATAAATAAGCTGACGCTAAAGTCAACAGCTGCAAGGCTCTGGCTATCCTAAGAATGTCAAGCAGTGCGATCTTTTGAAGCTCTTGACTTCTGAAGTGTTAATATTCAAACTGAGTCTAATAGAAATGTACACGTTCAGTTAAGGAGGATTTTACATTTCAGTTTTATTACACTGAAATGCCAAAAGGCATGAGATAGCAGTATGCATATTAATCTTGAAGTGTAATCTCAGTGGACTGCTTGGTAATGCCCAAACCAGTAGCAGTTGTAAGGCTTTATCTTGTGAGTGAGGTTAAAAGCTGGCCTGTGTGTGCTCATGACAGGGTTCAGGGTTCAAGCAAGGTGAGAATGGCCAAACCCAAAACTACATATTAGCTGCCCACCATCCAGTTTATCACTCACTCTCCACTACCAACTATACTGAAATTCACTAAATGCTTGTTGCTCTAATTGCTGGCGTGGCTCTTCAGTTAGGCCTAGAAATATTTGGACAGTGACACAATCTTTATGATTAGACCCTGCATGCCATCACACTGAATTTAATAAGAAACAAATGAGTTAAAGCAAATGTTAAAGCAGTTAAACAAAAACATTGTATGAAGGGTTTTGCAATTGCAACCAATATATTTTGGTTCATTTGCTATCTGTAATGTTAAGCGCTGTCCAGTCAACAGCATTCGGTTTAATCTGAGCAAGTAAATTCCACTGTTGTCTTCCATGGACGTCCAGGATTTCAGAGTTTCCGAGCTCACCAATGCACTCTATTTTTTCAATTATTTTTGAAAAAAAGTAGAAAAATGGTTGTAATTCCTTATCATCCTTTAGAGGATATTTTTGTTCATCCCCTTGAATTAAACCTCCAAGACCAATATTTTTGGGCCTAACTGTATGTGGATGTATAATTATTCATTAATAAGTAGACTGACCAGAGTACAGAAGACTTGGTTTCTCTCAAGGTTTCTTTTTCCAGCTCTGAGGGAGTTTTTCTTGCCACTGTCACTCACTGGGGATTCAATGCTCTTTGTTTAATGTTTGAATGATTCTCTGTTCTGGTGCTACATTTCTGTAAAACTGCTTAGCGACAACCTCAGTTGTAAAAACTGTTACGTAAATTAAATTTGATTTGATTTGACAACACAGTGGATGTTAATGATCACATCCACGTTCGATTCAGGTGGCCTCACACACATACTGTATCCGACAGGTATATATTTGGCTTCCGTGAGACATGTAGATAAAAGAGGAAAGTCCCAAGTCCCTTAATATCTGGCATGTCTGTGTCAATTCACTGTCAATACTTCCATCAGAAAAGCTTCTACTGTATACTCACAGCAACAATCCTTTTCATGGCCTCCAGTTTCAGAGAGTCCTTGTTGCTGTCCAGCATCTCCTTCAGATCATCATGCCTGAAAAATCAGAAAAAAATAAGCATTAAACACACAGCAGCTACACCCAGATAATCAGCCATTCATTTCATGACCATATAAAGCCCTGTAATTACTTTATAACTTTCTTATTCCCAAACCTGTAGGAAAATGCTTCAAATGAGCTACATTGTAACTCTTAATAGGGTCCATAGGAATAGCAATAGAGATGAACAACCTGGGGGTACAAACAAGACTACAGCTACTAAAGCAATGCTCCTAAGCTCCTACAGTTCCCACAATACCATGCAAATCCAAAGACGTACAGCTTAAGGTTTCTGTGTGGCATGAAAGCTTGTGAAATGACCTTATTTATCCTAACAAAACGTACCAGCAGAGGGATTTTAAAAATGAAGAGAGTGCAAGAGGACTGCACAAAGTATTGGTTCAGCATCATCATTGCATTGCGCATATATATATATATATATGCAATAGCACCACTGCAGAATGTGCAATAGTAACAAAAAGGAAATAAACCATATGCCATTTTTTTACAGACTGATACAAAAGAAAAAAAATACACATTATTGTCATTATATCTGTCTTTGGTACATACAGGGTGTTATGAATATCATGGCATTTTGCATTATTAACTTACAGAGAAATCTGTTTTAAAAATCAATTTTTTTATTTTGATTTCACAAAATATATTGCAGAACAACAAAACATCGCAATTTTTCTTTCCAATATTGTGCACCCCATGTGCAGTTGCCAGAACAATATGAAAATATATTTTTGTGCATTATTAGAACAAATGTTTTTCATCAGATTTTATCAATGTTTTAAAGTTAGCAAAAATCTCTGACCATTTCCGGGCTAAAACCCCATGCCGAGCCTGTGTTGCGCCGGCCCAGCGCCAGTATGTATCTAGGTTTGATTGTGGCCCAAATGCTCGACTCATACTCAGGCCAAGTGATATTTATGCCAACATCTTGGTTCCTTAGAATAATACGCCAATCAGCCTGCACTATTTGTGCCAACATTTCGGTTGCCAAGTATAATATGAGAATCCCATAGGAAAGAAAACTCAAAAAGGAGATCTCTAGTTTTTCCTAGACAACAATGAGGTCAGATGGAAATACAATGTAAGCATAAGTCTCCTGCTGCTCAAATGTCTCTCCTGAGATAAAGAGCTCAGTAATCTCACATTTGTCTCTGCTTGAGTTTTAGTATAGATCTCAATAGCAGTGGTGGCTCAGTGGTTAGAGGACCAGGCCATCGATGAAAGGTTGTGGGTTGGAGATTCATGTCTAAATACAACCTTTTTTGTCCAAAGACAAAGAGCCTTTTTAGTTTTGAAGCTGTGCACTACATATTGCATTCTAAAGTGTTTGCTGTTTGTTTTTTTTCGTTTTTAATCATGTGATTCAGTTGTACATTGTACATTTAGTTGCTTTTGTAAGTAAAATTTTACCAACACTTCAGGTGTTATTTCTCCAACTTATTTGCTATCCAAAATTTCTTTTCTGTATAAGAAATAAAAGAGTTAAGAATAAAAGAAAAAAAGGTATCCAAACAAGGTTGTTGGCTTGATACCCAGGTTTGGCCAATAACTCTTCCTAGATCTCATATTGTGTCTAAAACCAGCTTCTTATTTTTTGACTTCTTTAACCTCAGAAGAATCTTGTGTCTCATTTATTAAGCAAGAAGCATCTGTGTCCAAGTTGATCTCTAAATAAAACCTAAGTGAGAATCCCAAACAGATCTCCTAAAACGTCAAAGATCAAGACTAAAGCAAAATATTTTTTCATGAGAATATCCTTTGCCACTTTTCAGTTGGCAAATATAAACCACATTCGGCCCAATTCTGCATTGGCCAAAGCAAAGTGCCAGCTAATGCTATTATTCATTAACTGAAATTAGGCAGATTTTTTGCTATTTTTGTCATTTGTAATCAGTATTTTGGTCGCCGCCTACTGAAGATGGCCGCCTACTGAACTAACTTGCCTATGGCCATGTGCCATTAATTTTCCTTCCCAACCTTCCCAGCCAACAGTCTTATGTAAGGCTCACATGGGTGGATTGTGGGCTTGGTGGGTTCCAGGTGGGCATGATCTCTAATCATCTAAGGGTATGAGCTTCCCAAATGGGCCTCACCATTGCAGCCAATGTTAATCTCACATGGATTGAGTGTACAACCCAGATGTATGGGCCCATGTGTCCCCTTCTTGGTCCCATCACTGACATCCATCCATATATGGGGCCCACACAAAGCCCATACACAAAACCTTCTAAACCCCAGTTAGGCTGCCCATACAGGCCCCACATGGCCATGTTACCTGGACTGTAGGAAACCCCCTCACATGAAGACCACTCCTCAACTATTAATAGAGCCAATAGGAAAGACAGATAGAAATGAACAACCTACACCTCCTCTTGACAACATAATAACATAACAAGTGCGGTTATGCTCATGGTGGGGAGCCTAAAGACACTGTGATATATCTTAAGAGCTGTGAGAGTTGTTCAGTGCACAAAGTGTTCTAAAATGCTGGTGCTGAGGTTTTCTGAGCTTCTCCCAGATCATATCTCCCACCTCCTCATCTTCCCGCACTAAGCTAGCGGAACAGACGAGTTTAATATGTGATGGACCGTAGCTTATTATGCTGCAGTGCCTGAAACAGAGGAACAGACACAGACACAGACACACACACACACACGCATTCTTTCTTACAAACGATCTTCCTCAGCACTTGCAGCACTCAAAGCAAGTGTAAAAGTAGATCTAGGATGATTATATTCAGGAAGTCGCCGGGAAGCAGTGAATGGAGATGACGGAAGCCGCTCTCTGCTTAAGTGATTAGCTCACTCTCAGGTTGAATAGAGAGACGGTCTTGACTGACTGCAGTTCTTCAGCGTGAGAGACCTGAGACCCCATAGCGGAGTGCCTAAATAAGCGCTAATGACGTGGAGACCGCAGCTCTCTCACTTACTCAGGAGTGCAAGTATGTCTGTGCTGTCTACAACACAATAGCTCATCATCAAATGAGCCACCATTCAAGTGAGAGAAGATGTGATAGTCTGTTATGTCTGCAAGAGAGAGAAAAAAAAAACATAATAGTCTTTGATCTTTCCTTGTTTTTTACAGTCTTCTCATTCAGATAAGAGTTTGTGAGAAGCTATTATTAAAGACAGCAGCCTGCCGAATAAATCTGCCACACAGGGATCTAGCTATTAAATTGCTGGTTTAATAGTGCAATACAATTCAGCAGCAGTCTCTATTATACTGTTATATTTGATGCAATTCCCAGAGCTGTTTTACAGAGTAGCAGTTTATCTGCAGGAACACAGAACTGGTCCTGAGATTTTGTTGCCGATAAAAACAGCATCAGTACTAGAGATGCACTAAAATGAAGAAAATTGACAGAAAGTAAAAATAGAACAAAATTAAACATTATACCAAATACAGAATATTTTTTGGGCAGGTTTTTGTTTATTAAATACATAAAATATCCTAAATGTTGTCGTGGCTTGCTTTTCAATAAAAAAGGTAATGTAAAACTTTTATGCAACACTTACAATTTTTAACATCCCAGGACACATACCAGCACAGCACACTATGACTAACAAATGAGTACTAGTCCTAAGGGTGAAATGGTAAACAAAGTCACGGTTCAGTTCACACCATGGTATGGACCTCAAGGTTCAGTACACATTCAGTGCAACAGGGAGAAAAAAATTAACTAATTTGAGCAGACAGCTGTGCAGATTACACACATGTACCATCTGAGACGTTTTATCAACCCTGTACTGTGACGGTTCAATGTGAATACATGAAGCGTTACAACGCTTATCAGTACAGTCTGTTTGTACCAAAGCTCTTTAATATCTTCTAGGCCGAAAACACAGAAATGAACAGTCCCTTGAAGAAGTTTTTGCCACATACGCCCATTATTTAAAACCCTTTATCTAAGCAGTAAGAGTGTTTACTCTAAATCACATTTTAGTAGAGGCAGGTAAACATAAATATATTAAAACAGTAACAATGATATCTCAATTTGAAGAAAGTAGCTGATACCCTGTGAGCTGGAAATTGCTGTAAAACTAGAATGACACATTTGTATTGCGATAAGTTTGAACACACCATAAATTCAAAGTTTGTCATCCAAAAATACTCTGTGAAACAGAGCTGCTGTTAACTTGTGGTTTCTGAGGCTGGTAACTCCGATGAACGTATCCTGTATACCTGTATACTTATACATGTATCCTGTCTTGTCTGTATAAGGTAAAGCTTGGTCTTTCTTTCCTGAGGCGTTTCTGATGAGAGCCAGTTTCATCTTAACATTTTTGCAACTGCACGTGAGGATACAAGATCTTTTTTTTTTTCAAATTTTCAAACTGCCCTTAATTTCTTAAAGTTTTTCTTTGCTAAGTTAAATAGTTCTTGCCATAATATGGTTTATAACATTACTAGTGATAACATAAATAGAGATATTCACTGTATACCAACTCTACCTCTTCACAACTTTATAACTGAGGCTCTCAAATACATTAAGAGAACAAGAAATTCAGTTCAGCACAGCTGTTAACTGAAAGCCAATCCGGGAGATTATCTCATGAAGCTGACTGAGAAAATGACAAGCTGTGCATCCAAGCAAAAGTTGCCTGCATTTTTTATTTGCTAAATAATTCCATGTTTTTTCACAAATTAAGTAAGTTATTAATTTACAACGCAGAAAATGTTAAAATATTGAAAAAACTGTGAATTTAAGTTGTGTCTAAACTTTAAACTCGTACTGTATATTTATTTTCAATTATTTTCTTGCTCCAATTTGTAAAGTTAGTAGTTATAGTACAAGTGTTTATTTGTATTCATTGTAATATAATTTACATTAGTAACATTTTTAGCTATTTCATTTTAATGGTTTAACAGATGTTTAACAGTTTAAATCATTTTGCTCAGTACTGTAGAGGGGAAGTAAGAAACACCTGCAATCTAGTAACTGATTTACAGAGAATGTGACCCTGCACACCTCATGCCTAAATTACTATCTCTTAAACAGAGTCCATGCTCACTAATGAGACTCAGTGAACTGTAGAGTTAAGAAAAGGAAAGCAGAGACAGAGAGAGAGAGACAGAGAGAGGCAGTAAGACAGAAAAAGAGAGTTAGACCACAATCTTTTTTCATCTATATGTCAGGCTGTGACAGTAGGTTCTATTATGGGTTTCACATCAGCAGCTCACTGGTCAGTTACATGACTTCTCTGCAATATTAATATGAAATTGTATCAGAAAGGTTATTTGAATTTCATTTATAATCTAATTTTCGATCTGCCATGAAGTCAGTGAATACTTCTCCTAAACTCAAAAAGCTAAACATGCTCTATGCCCCAAGGAATACAAACGCAGTAGAGTGTGTGTGCACTTTACTTTGTGTATTAGATAGCCTGGCAGATGTGATCAAGGCTCCACACACAAGGATACACAGCATGTTCCAGGGTTTACTTGAAGATTATGTTTGGCCAAAACTATGGCAACTCTGTTTGAACAAACCTAACAAGCTTGTTCACAGAAAACAAGTCACTATGGCAACGGTGTCCGAGTCAGCGAGTTGGAAACAAGCAGGTGATCAATGGAGTCTTCTTCTCTTTAGGAGTGAAAGTCATGGAAAGAAGATGAGCATCAGTTAACTGCAGAAGATCAGCCACTGCGAATACTGAGCATTTGCCATCTATAGAAGGGGACCTATAGAGTGGGAACGCTTCCTGTCTTACAGATGCCCTAGAAAAGAAAACTGTATTTATTTTTAAATAATGAGAGCTCAGTACATGAAAGCGTCATACCAGGAACCTCTAATATTTCACTGAAAAAAAAAAAAATTCTGTTATGTAACATTACATTTATAATTTACAGTCAGCCAGCCCACTATGGAAAGTCTTTCAACACCTAATGCTACATGTTTAAGGGTGAAATAAG
This sequence comes from Astyanax mexicanus, assembly GCF_023375975.1. NCBI lineage: Eukaryota > Metazoa > Chordata > Actinopteri > Characiformes > Acestrorhamphidae > Astyanax > Astyanax mexicanus. Next base: position 45,898,645 of record NC_064409.1, on the reverse strand, counting down.
TGTGAAACATGATAACAAGTACAAACATTTATGGAATAGCCCAGATCTATTCACCTCCGGCATTTGGAAAGCATTTGTAGCCGATGAACTTGCTTACTGATGCTTACAATGATGTATGCATTATTATAAAATGTTCTGAATTGTGCATTAATAATAAAGCCATCAAAATACATGGGTTTATTTATGAAAACAGAAAAAAATGTCTGTGTAAATGGCTTTCAGTTAACAGCTGTGCTGAACTTGTCAAGAGTTAATTACTTGAATGATTTGAATCTTTTAATGTGTTTAAGAGCATCAGTTGTAAAGTTGTGAAGATGTAGAGTTGCTATTCAGTGAATAGCTAAGTAATATTCTAATCCATATTATGACAAAAAATCTACTCAACAAAGTAAAGAAAAAAAAAACATTAAAAAATCCATTAAAAAAAGAAAAGAAATCGTGAACTTTGAAAGTATCCTCAAGTGTAGTTGCAAATACCGTCAAAAAAATTATGGTGAAACTGGCTCTCATCAGGACCGCTCCAGCAAAGAAAGAGTAAGAGTTAGCTGTGTTGCACAGATAAGTTCATCGGAGTTGCCACCCTCGGAAACTGCAAGTTAACAGCACCTCAGATATGAGCACCTAAATGTTTTACACTTTTGAGTTTACCACATGATCCCTTATGTGTTCCTTCATAGTCTGGACATAGTCTGACTTCAGTATGAATTTACAATGTAAAAAATGAAACCATTGAATGAGGTGTGTACAGCAGCGAGAAGAAGGCAACAGCTTGCCTGAGAATGAGTCATTCTGAGAAAGGGTTCTTCATCAGATAAACAGTTCGATACTTTTAGAACTCTAATTAGTTTCGTAACACTCATTAGTGTTTGCAAAACTGTAAAAAGGGGGAGTGACAGGCCACAGTCTGCCAGAGCCAGTGTTCAGCATTCAGAATGGCAGGATTTCATTCAAGAACTGCACCTCAATTCATGTACAAGTCTGATCTGAGTTATTCACTGCCTCTGCCTTCTGGGAGCTGCTAGCGATGACTGGTGAGCGGGACGGAGATAAATCCTGCCCTGCAGTGCAGGTTCATTTGTTAAGACCTCTCTCACTCTCTTTTTCCCTCTCTCTCTCTTTCTCACACCCCCTCCCCTTTTTCCACTGATTTGTTCATGTGTCAGGTGGCAGGACGCTGATGCTAGCTGACTGCCTGGCGTGTGTGTGGGGGCGTAGAGAGGGGCACGCAGGGGGGATCTGGGATGACACATACTCTGTCCAGATTTATCTCTCTGAGGTTGGGCTAGGCCAGGTCCTACACCAGCCAGGATTTAGAGGAGAGAGAAAGAGAGTGTAGGCTGAGTGCTGAAGATGCAGTACCAGTCAGGAATTAGAGTATTTGGGACATACCTACGTATTCTTCAATCAATATATTTCACACATTTTAAAATAACAATTAACACAATTACAAAATAACCTACACTACATTGGGAGAAAAAAAAACCCACTTTCAGCACTGCAAACATTTGCACAACATTCTCGCCTCTGGCACAGTTTGACCTGTAAGGGCGCTGCAGAGGAGGAATGACTGCATTAAAAAAAGACCAAAAAAACAGTTTTAAAGGTAAAGAAGGTTTATAAATATAGTTTAAAATATATATAGTTTAGGATTTAGTGCCCCTTTAAATCAGCTTTGTAAACTACTAAGGCTTCTTTTACTTGGCTTCATTTTACATCTCATCCACACATGGGGATTACTTGTTTGCTGGAGGCATTTCAACACATTTTTTAACCTTTTTATTTTTTTGCCTTGAGGCTTTTTTGCTTACTGGCTAAGTCAGTAAAGAACTTGCAACAGTTGAAATTCACATTACCAAGGAACTGGCTTTTTCCATCAAGCTTCAGTGAGGAGTGGTAACATTATCATTACTTTGGCAAATATTGTGTTCTTTTACAAGCTGAGTAAAGTAAAAGTTCACTCAAAAGTTCACAGATTTTTAATCATTAGTTAAGTTGGACTGGGCAGTCTGAGAGTCTGTGTATCTGTATTAGAGGCTAGCTTAACAAGTAAGCTACGGAACCCAATACCATATAATGATATGATAGAGCTGGGCAATATATCAATATTTTATCATATCTTATTGTATTAACGATATGTTTGAATAAGAATATCAAGGATATCATCAGCTCTTAAAGAACACTGAACCAACTGTACATTTAACCACAGAGAATTTAAAAACCCTGTTTAATAGATGATGTGTAGCAAATATTTAATAAAAGTAATTATAATATGCACGAAACAGTATTAAAATAGCGGTTTAAGAGTCTTACAATGCTGATGCATGACAAATACTGTGTATTGTCTTTATATATTGTGATATAATACTGTTACCATACCACCCAGTTCTATCTGGTGGTTGGTGTGGCACAGTGGATAACACCATTGCCTGCTTGGGAGCTACCACAACATGTGGGAGACTGGGGTTCAATTCCCTGTATGGGTAAGTATACTGTGACACACCAAAAAGAGTCCTTGGGCAAGACTCCTAACACTACAATGGCCCACCTCTGTAAGTCGCTCTGGATAAGAGCGTCAGTCAAATGCTGCTGTAAAATATTAGTGTGTGATCACATACACCACATAAGGGCAGTGGTTATACTGTTCATATTGATATTAGAATTATATTGTCTTGCCCAAAATTAAGAAGTATATCGTGGTATAAATGCTGTACCTGTTTGTACTTTACTTCTCACATCGTTTGTTGAAATTTTTTTTTGAATTACTTGTATTTATTATATATTTATGTCCTGTGTGAAAACAAACCAAACCAAGAGGAAAATGCTCCAACTTCACAAACCTGATAACTGCTCCAACCAAAGCTAACAAGTTATATGGCTGTGGCGCTAAACATGTATTAAGTATTTACACATGCTGTACATCTTCATATCGTTATGTGAAGGACACACATTCAATCCGTAGTGTCTGATATTTTAATATACAGGTAGGATTCATTTGTTACAGCAGCATCAAACTGCTCGGAGAGGGAACTCCACGATTGATCTTTCAACATCCCAGTGAAGCCACATTTTTATTCTCCCTGTCCTAATTTTGCTCCAGCTCCGTCTCTGAGCAGCAGAGGGACAGTGCTGAAAAAGGTGTGGAAATATTTTAATTCTGACCCAGATATTTTACCCCATGGTGCTCTGAATGAGAATGAGATCACAGAAATCATTAGCAAACATCACCATATGCCTCCACCAATTACCTATGAGTCAGAATCACACCAGATCACACTTCCACAAATATCATTACCACTAATGCAGCAGCAGTGCTGCAGTGGCTGTGCTGGGGACATAAACTGAGACAGTATTCCATATTAGCTGTGCCACAGTATGTCTGCCATTTCTGGGGTTTCTCCAAATTCCCACAGGACCTTTGTGAAAACCCAGTGAGCTGTTCCAGGACCAGACAGCCCCTCTCACAGCAATTAACAGAGAGAATCAAAGAGATGGGCACAGTGAAGCACAGAGAGTTTGATCGGAGGAGCTGAGGAAGAAGAGACTTAGGCCTGATCCCATTTCTGATTTGTACCCCTACCTCCTGTTTTCGAGTGTAATCCTTACTCATGGAACAGAGTTAAAGGATGAAGGGGTGAATTGGGACAAGCCTTCATGAACCTGTAGGCGACCCTGCTGGGCTGACTCTGAAGTCCAGCAACCTATAGCTTTTGTTTAACTAGTCAATTTCAGGGCATTGCATGTTTTCAAAAAGGGGGCAGGTGGTGCAGCAATTGATTATTATCATCCTTTTCTTAATTCCTCTGTGATGGGAAGCTGAAATTAGCTTTAATTTTACTTCACTTTCCTGTTATTTTTCTTTCCTGCTGCAGCTTCTGCCATCTGTTGCACCGTTTAAGGTGGAACGAGAAAGTTGGCAAGCTAGCTACTGAAACAAGGTACTAGTGATTTTTTTTGCTTGTTTTAAAAAAAAGCTATTAAACATTGGAACCACACATTAAACTATGGTTATATAGTGGTTATAATAATTTTACTATGGCTTTTGCCTCAGTCTTATGCCTGTGGTTCTTAGCCCTCTGATTGGAGATTTCCTCTGAAAAATCTCTGTTGAAGAGCCACCTAGCACTTCACCCTACTCCTTTAGCCTAACAATAATTGAGACACCCCAACTGGGGGATAAATTTATACCATACCAGCTTATATAAAGCAATGGTGATTCTCTGATTAGCTGACACTGCCCTACAGATGATCTGATCATCAGGCACACATATTTTGAAGAATGTTTTTGACATTTTGGAACCCGAAAGCTCAGCTGAAGCCTGTCCTGACCAGCATCTCTAAACAGCAAACAGCACAGCCATAAAAAGACTGTAAAACACTGTATGTAACAGTGCTTCAGCTAATGGCAGACTTTTACCTTTTTCCATTCTGCTTATTTCAATGCCACTCCTAATCACTGTGGCCCACATCAAGTTTTTCTACAGTAGATCTAGTGGTGATTTTTTTTTGCTGAAACTTCTTAACTACCAATTAGGTTTGTATATGTTATATATGTTGTAAATGTTTAAATGAAAAATCATTACATTTTTAAATCAAAAATACATTAAAGGCTTCATTTTTCCTTAGTTAGACAAGTACCTGCAATTTGTTTTAAATAGTATAATTTCTTATACTTTACGTTTCAGGAAGTAAAAACTGTGTGAGCAGAATAAAACGAAGAAGTTTAAAAAATTAAATTTAGCATTTTTTTAAGGATAGCAAGCAGCTTATTGCAACCTTACAGGCAGCTTTATTATAAAACAAGTAGCAAAAATATCCACCTTATATTTCAGAAATATAAAAATGAATGCCACATAAATGTTTTTTTACATGTTTTATCTATTGGCTGGTTATATGTGTAAAGATGTACAATCTGTATTATTCTATTGTTACAGTTGCATTAAAAAAATAATTTTATCAATCAAATTAGTCCAATAACCTCCTAGTCCACAAGTTTCACCAATGATTCTTTACAGAATCATGACAACTTAAATAACATTGTGGATGCTGGGGCTCTTTGCCAGATTTAAGGGTTTTTAATGACTGGTAAAATACCTACTATAGATGTTTCTGTACAGAATGTTTCCATACAAACTTATCCTGTATAGCGTTAAGAGTCAAAGAACTCGTCCCTAGTACCACCTAGAACACTTTTTGCTACGAGAGAATGTGATGATCAACCTACAATAGAGTTCAGTCTGGTTTGAGACGCGCTCAAATAAATGCGACCACTTCTGGTTCACTGCTGGTGTACCAGGATGAGCTCTGTGATGAAATTGCATCAGTGCAGCCTGTGATGTTACTATAGCAACTGGCAAGTACCAGCACCTTTGATTTGTCTGGCACTTTCCTGGATCAGAGTGGTACGCGAAGGTGGCACCCCTGGTCAAATAATGTGTTACTGCCAATAGTTAAGTGAGTAGATGAACTGATCTCCACAAGGCATAACGAAACTTTTTAACCTTGCGTGGGTTTTATATGTGTTTTGCACGATTTCAGAGCGAAAACAACAAACAGCTCTCGGATACGTTTGCCGAATGTCTAAGACTTTAATTATTTTGTTTAAATTGTGGCATGTTCTCTATTATCATTAAGTTGGGTGAAGCAAATTTCAAAGCTTTCATAAATACTCTGAATGCTCAAACATTGTTTCAACATTCAAGCATTTTTTGATGCACATCCAGAAGGCCTGGTGTCATGGTGTGGGGTGCAATTTCTCACAATACTAGATCACCTTTGGTCTTCAATAAATGAAATTTTGCAATTGCTATTTAAAGAAAAATAATTACAAAAGTTACATTTAAAATACATCTATACTGACATAGATCAATACTGTTTGGATTTGTTTGTGCTTTTTTTGTCAGTAAAAGTTTGGTTGCCAAATATTTGATGCATCCCTATTATATCCAATATTACGGTGGCCGAGAAAGCCCAGCGCAGTGCAAATTGAAAAGCGCTGCAAAAGCACAAAACACATCCATCAAAATTACAACACAGGCGCAGCAAATAGAAAAACGTGCTGCAAAAAGAAAAACGCGCTGCAAATAGAACCACAACACAACGGAAGTGAGTCACAACAAAACGGAATTTTCCCGGGGGACCTTAAAAGATGCTGTACCAGCTGTATACAAAGGACAATAAGTGGCAAACAAGCTTCTGAAAAGTAAGTTATGTTTATTACCTGTGATTACCACGGTTGTGTGCATATTATTAAAAGTTCTGCTTCACAAAACGCCTTGTTTGCCACTTATTGTCCTTTGTACACATAGTGAAGTCCGAGACGTTACTGAAGACGCAGCTTAGCTGGTACAGTATCTTTTAAGGTCCCCCGGGAAAATTCCGTTGTGTTGTGACTCACTGTGTTGTGGTTCTATTTGCAGCTCGTTTTTCTATTTGCAGCGCGTTTTTCTATTTGCTGTGCCTGTGTTGTAATTTTGATGGATGTGTTTTGTGCTTTTGCAGCGCTTTTCAATTTGCACTGCGTTGGGCTTTCTCGGCCACCGTACAATATGACTCGAATTTCTGAAAAAAAAAAAAAAAAAAAGTAAAATATTTTCTACCTCTGACTGCATGTATCACAACGGCAATGTTTACATGTTGACACAGTCGCTCACCATCACTGTTTGCTTCTGTCACTGTTTTATTCTATTCCAATTTTCCAGTGAGGCACAGATTGAACCTTTATTCTCTGCCAGCATTTAAACACAGCACCTGCTCCACTGTTTCTGCAGACTGTAGGAACCTTTTTCAGCTAGTGGCAGAATCTAGCGGAGGCCACTCCTTACGCAGCTATGATGATGCTGAAAAGACTACATAAAGACTACAGTAGAAGGTTCACGATGGTTCCAGACACGTCCGTATGAACTTTTCTGCTCCAAGGTCTCTGCTGTTGTGGCAGAGCTGTGCCAGTGCATTCCATGCAGTTCCTACGAGAACCAACAGACCATCTCCTTCACCCAGCAGCAGGGAATTACTGGCACTGTCCACTTCTCCAGTGGATGATTTAAGAATACAGACATGCAAAAAGTCACCAAACCAGGTCGTGTGTGTGTTTTATCAGCCAACCAAGCTATAACAGAACAGACTAATTAAAAACATTCCCCTTGAGAACGTCACTCATCCGCCGCGTGAACTAAACGCCTGCGATATCTCACAACACGCCTTGCTTTCGCACAGTTGTTGTTTCCATGGCAACAAAGAAAGCAATAAGGTGAAGTGAATAAATTCACTGCCAGCTTCACACAGCTGCTGTTATATTAGGCAGGCTGAGGATGAGGAGGGATAAAGCATAACACACTCGCTCCCCCTCTCTCTCTCTCTCTGTGGCATGCTTTAATTCACCATGTGGCAACTACGAACAATACGCCCGTATCAATCAACCCCCCAGGAGAACATCATTAGGCTGAATGAGTGTAGTAGTCTGAACACACTGCGCTACAATGGCCCTCATCAGTAAAAGGCACACGATAATTAAAATCTGGGCACCTAGGAATAAACATACTGTCGCTGTGGAACAAGTATCTCTACAAATTTGGAAAGTTCTGAGAAAAGACAAAAACATTCCTAACTTGTTCCAGAATTAACACAAGTTTTAATTAAGCTTTAGATTTTTCAATATTTTTACATAAAATATGACGTAAGTTATGAGTTATAGGAATAAGTTATATACATGTAATTACAGGTGCTACAGTAAGATAGAATGGCATGAAAAATAATTTAAATTAAGGTTAGGTTTAGGCTTGGAACAAGATCAGGTTTAGCAGAAATAAGGTTACAGTTTTAAGGTTTGTATTAGTATGTTCAGATTAGGGTTGGGGTTAGGGTTTGGATTAGGGTTAGTATGGCTGTGGTTAGTTTAAGGCTGGGTTTAGGGTTTGTATGGTTATGGTCATTTTATGGTTAAGTGTAGGGTTAAGTTTAGAGTTAGTTAGCTATGATCACATTATGGTTAGGGTCGAAATTAGGGTTATTTTTGTTAAGGTTAGTTCCACGTTTAGATTTAGGATAATGACTAGGATTATAAGTGTTAACTTTAGCATTAGGTTCAGGGTTATCAGGGTTTTCCACAGCAGTATGTAGTACAGTATGTCAACAAAAATCAAACCCCCACCCTCTTCTCAACGAACTTACACCCAACACCTACCAGAACTCAGAACCCCCATCTGTCAGCAAACAAAAAATGGTGCGCCGGGAGCATCCTATGTGCAACCCCTGAAACGGTGAGTTGCAAGCACCTCCATGCACACCCCCTGTCTTCAAAAAGCAGGTTAACAAAATGCCCTCTCATGCGCTGCAAGTCCCACCCACACTCAAACCTCATTGGTCAACTAAGCACGAGGAGAGGCCAATCAAGGTGCTCTATTTCTCACTCTCTCACTCTGTGTGTGTGTATTTTTACTCACCCTTTTTCTTGCATGTGTTCTCTCTCTTACTTACTCAAATCAGCGCTGCACACCATTTACTAACACCCTGACAAACTAATTTACTGCAGGGAACATTGGGTTATTATACCTATGGTTAGGTTTAGGTGTAGGTTTATGGTTAGGTCTACTCAGCAACAACAAAACAAAAATCAGTGCTGTTACTTACTGGGCATGTATGTGTTTTATTGTGTAGGTGGGTGAATGTGTGTGTGTGTGTGTGTGTGTGTGTGTATATGCATATACACCTGTGTGTTTAAGTGTCTATACCCAGCTGGACTCTAGCCCATGCATCAGTGAATCCGTCTGGTCCCCACATTACACTGAGGTGTGTGTGTGCTCACTCTGTCGTGACAAGGGAACAATTGTAGGCTTTGCAGTGAGAAGCCAGCGGCCAGGAGTGTCTGTGCTCTGTCAGCTTTACTCACCTCACACACACAGACTCATAGAGTAATAATACCCTGCCTTGTGATGCTCTCTGATGTTCTCTGACAGCGCGAGGGATGCGGAGTGAAACGGAGGAGGATGAGAAACCTTTTATCTCAATATTAAAAGCGCAAAAAGTCACAAAACTATAGACATCTGAGTTTAAAATTCACTTAATGCTGCGTGCCATTTCTCACAGCACTGCAGGTTAAATCCAGCAGAGTGTGTGAGTACTCAGTAAATGCCAGAGGAGATGCTGATGGAGGGATGGCATTTCACCATACTCCAGCTGCACAGCAAATTTCTAGTTCAAAAATCTGGAGTTAAACAAAAATATGTGAAAGTGTTAAATTGTGTGAGTTTATACACTATCTTAAACTACAAGTTAAGTTGAGGGGAACTCTTTGGCGGTGTAGTATTTCAGAGTTTATTCCAATGTGTTGAGGATCCTAGTTTACCATCAGTGTGAAGTCTTGCCCACCAGGGCTCCTTTCATGGGGTGTTTCATTATATTTTATAAAATGGTTGATTGCCTAGCTGGTGTGTTGTTGGCTGTAAGAGCAAGTTACCATTTTTTGCACCTGTAAAGTGTGATAAAATGCTGGCAATGCACTGAGAACTGCAGTGCAATGCAGTGCAATAGAAAAATAAACTGGTATACACATGAAATTGTTATTGTAATCAGTAATTATGCTTTTTGTTGTCATTTTCTCCTAAATGTTCCAGTGTTTTAAATTATTACAATGTTTCTTAATAATATTTAGTTAATAACACAATTTTTTGCATTAGTTGTTAACACTGTGAAGGAGTTTATGGTAAAATGAACGCCAGCTGAGAGCTGTATTTTACTCTAGATGGGATAAATATAGATGGGTTAAAAGGCCAACTTCCAGAAAAACGTTTAACTCTGTTATAGAGTGTATTCGATGGTCACACATATACACTAAAATGAGTTGATATTAACTCTCAGGGAGTTTATAAAAAAAAAAAAAAGATTTTGCTGTGTGAGCTACCTCATGAGAGTGAGTATGTCCCATTCAAAACACAAAAAGAAGGCCAGAAGAACTGTATCAGGTATCACACCTGTTTAAATCATAATGTCTGACTGGTCTGAGATGTTTTGAGTTGTCCTGAAACTCACAGAATGTAAAGCAGGTTTTGCCGGGAGATTTATGTATGTGCAGTAAAGCAGCCAGTTCAATTACAGATCGGGCACACAAGAGCAGGAAGGCTTGGCTATATCAGCTTGAGTACTTTCCAAGATTAAAAAAATTCACAATGCAAGAGCAGGCCTCGGCTGGGTGTGAGCGGTTTAAACGTGATCCTAACAGAGTCGCAGGCTTTGGCTGGATGTGAGTTGAAGCCACAATGCTATACCACGACTGTTAGCATCGCAGCTAACATGCATGCAACTATCCCACTCGATGAGGTAATGGAATGAAGCAAGTAACAAGTAATGGATGGCAACTTTTCATAAAATTGTGTGTCCTGAAAACACTGTTGATATACTGTTTAATGTTTAACAATGGCTAAAGTTTAATGTATAGTTTTGTAATTGCTTTTTACTTTAAGAAAGTAAAGAGAAATATATTTTGCTTTTTAATGAATGCAAATGGTGAAAAAAAGGCAAAATAAATGAAAACCTCTAATTCACATATCAACCACAGCTTACTGTACAAAGACCAAAAGTCATGGGATAACAGTATGTAACCTGATCATGAATTTTTGCTTCAAGTGGTGGCTTGGAAACACCCAAACTTGTATAAGCTGTGAGGTTTTGTCTTGTGAGTGAGGCTTGGTAGGTTTGGTGAGCAACTGCTCTGTTAGTTTGGTTCTACAGAATAAAGGTGATAATACTAACATGCAACTCAAAATGCACATTAACCTCCAAGTGACCAAGGACCAAGTGTGTCTAAATTATGAACTACTTCTGTTGTGTTTGCACACAAGTATTTGTTTGTCGTTTCATGGACTCAGATTCCGTAATTGTAAAACGTTAGATTTTCGGTGTGTATATATTATCAGTCATAAAACCTGTCGAACCAGTTGTGATTTTGCCCTATTGGCCTGTTTTACGTTTTCTGCCTCAATGTCTAGTATGTCAGTATTAACAGTAAGTGGTGCAGCATTAACATGTTACAACATGGCCTTTTTCTGCTTTGGTCTGGCAGCAAAACTAAAAGCTTTGTAGTCCTAGATTGGACGTAAGTCCTAGATTGGAAGTAAGCAGAGAAAAAACTGGGTAAATGTATTAGAGCTATAATATTTCCTATTTTCAAAGCATAGAAAGAAAAGTCTTTTTGAAGATTCCACTAAGTTAAAAAATGCAAACAATAAACTTTGAGAGAAAGTTTAGGAGATGTTTGGTGGTGAATGAATGGAAGGGTGATATCTCTCTTTGCTTTAAGTCAGGCGTGCTTTATAAAAGAATTAGAGTCGTTTTTTCTCCTGTCCAGGGACTGATGAGTTTAACAATGGAAACATAACACTGCTGAAGAGTCTCAAATGTACTGAGCTGGTCTCTCTTCATCGGTTCACCTGTATCCTGGTCCAAGTAATTAGAATGATGTATAATTCAGTGCTCCACAACACTGCTTACGCACACACGCCAAACAGACATAAGGCCCACAGAGTCAGATTACTGAGAACAATAACCTGCTGGCCCTGAAACCTTCAGACGCTGCTCTGCCACAATCACTGAACCATCTATTGAGCTACTGATAGATGCTAGTAGCCGCATGGGATCGGCTTTGCGTATTCCTCTGTGATGATTATAGCCTGCCTCTGATAAGCATTATCAAAAAGAAGCCTCCACCCTGTGCAATTATAGAACAGGCTGAGCTAATTCACAGCTTCTCCACAGAGTATGCAGCCTGCCCTGATCACAGCGGTATCAGCAATCCTTAAAAGCAGAGAGTCTTTTCCCAGAACAAGTTTATCAGCTTGGTGTCTGGTCTTAACTAGTGTTGAAGATTTCTCCGGCAGCAAAGCCTTAGATATGAAAATCAGAATGCGAATCGTAGCCACATCAATAATTCAAGCTGGTACCATTTAAAATGGGTTTGCGACTCATAAAGTTGCGATGCAGACCGTGAAGAAGGAAATGATTCGCGAACATATCCAGGAATTAGAATGAGGCCTACTTCTTCTCATCATGTGTTCAATGTTCGACCGAGACTGTTTATCCTGTGAGGCAGAGACCAGAGCGGGTGTGTTATTAAAGAACAGAAGCGAGCTGACAGCTAACAGACAAACAACAAAGCCAACAAAACAACAGCACTGTGGAGCTCTGAAGAAACAACAAAGCTACAGTTAAACCAAAACTGTAGGCTAGCTAATCAACTACACTTAATTAGATATCATTCACTTGTTTCTTGAAGGAAAGAAACACACAAAGATACAACACACACATACTGAATATATGTAAATTGGTACATGAGCACAACGTCACACACGGACATCATTTCCCAAATTGGGTGTTCAAAGCTTCCAATAGTCCCAACTCAACATTTTCTTACCGTTTTTTTTTTTTTTTTGGAATTTTCTCAAATGTAATCGATTAAACATGTATGTCAAATAAAGTTGGGAATCTCAGAGCATCTTATCAGGTGATATTATAACGTTGCGTTGCCCATGATAACAGTGATATCACAATAATCTCATTCTACTATACTCAATACATCACAAGACAATTCTGTACGATACTTTACACCATCTGTGTTACTGAAGAAGATAATTGTATTTATTTGGGGTCAGTTTCACAGAATTTGACAACCCTATTCATCTAATTAGCGCCACCGTCAAAGTCACATTTAAGGCCAGTCTTAGGTAGTTGATGATATAATAATATAATATGATAATGATATATCGCTCATCAAAACTTTTGACTCATCAAAAGCTCTCACCCATTGGTCATCATTCCATGTTCTGGGATTTCTCACATCCAAGTTTTATGCTGTGGTAAATTACCCTACATACCATACCTAATGCCAGACAAAGGGATGAAAGGGTTTATATTCCCCTGCATTTCTAGCTGTTTTTAAAATGATGGTGCTTAACTCCATAAAATCCTTTGCTATTAGATTTATACAGTATACCTACATCCTAAATATATGGCATATATAAAAAACATCAGAACACAGATGTGTAACAATAGAGGTACACCAAACTGTATGGTGGTGCATCATACTGTTTTACCTGTGGCTAAATTAGGACATTATAATTAATGAATAGGCTTTATTTCTGATTTTCTACTTCTAAAACATTTTAACAACTTGATTATAAAAACATTAATATGTTAACTTTGTTAGTTTTGCTGTTTTGAAAGAAAAAAAAACAGGGCATTGAGTTTTAGGAACAAGTGCTGCTACCAGTGTCATAGTTTAAACGTAGCATAATTAAGTATGGAGCCACAGTTTTAGAACCAAGTGCACAGTGTCTTGTAATAATGAAGCAACAGCTGAGCATACTATCACAATGCAAAAAAAAAAGACTCCAGATCTTGTGACCCACAGATGATGCAACTGTTAAGCAAATCAACTGATTCTTAAGTCGTTAAGCCCTCTGTGGCCCCAAGTCCAGTCTCAGCCCAATTTGTAAACATCTAAAACTTCCATGCCAAACCATGTCCGTGTAGAAAGCCACCAAAAGGTTATTTTCCATGCTCAAAATTGTTCAGTCTTGCATTGGAAAAGAGGTCTTACATGCAGCCATTAAAAATAATTTTACCGTGACGTACACATTCAAAAAGTTCTCTTAATAGAACAGCCAACATCTGCCTTTATTTATTCATCAGATAGAAAGAAATACATTCCTGTGGCTCTTTCTTCTCAGTGACTTTTCACCAGCTATGCTGTGTCACTTTTGTGCAGAGGTGGCCCTGAATGCTCAAAGGAGAAGGCCAGACTATTCAGTCAGGGAATACTGTAGAACTTTCAAATCAGAATTTTGTGAATCTTTAAACTTGTACCAGCAGCACTTAAACTTATATGTTCTAGAGTGAAAGGAACATTGTGTGGCATTGTCAGCTTAAAACAGCTTTAAAATCATGTTAATGTTTCACTCTTTCACCTGTGTTAGGGCGTATAGACACAATCACTGCTACTCCAGGCTCTGCATGCTGTGCTATGTTCCTTTGGTGAAGCAGGCAGGACAATCCTCAAAAAAAACTGCAAAACACTCTGTAACTGGTCATAATTGTGTAAAATCTTATATTATTGCTCTACTGTGTCAGTCCTCGTGTTTCATTCACTTTCAGGGACAGCTCTGTCTCTTTAAGCTTGTATAGAATTGCATGAGTAAAGTGTGTCGTTTATAGACGTATCCAAGTGTGAACTACACTTTCATTTATTTTAGTTTTCCACCTCTGACACACACAATGTGACTCAGAAAAGCGTGGTAATGAGTTGGATAAGATGTGCTAGAAGCAGTGAAATCACACAAAAAGTAAAGTATTACTCAAGTATTAATCTAAAAAGAAGAATGGACGAAGGATGTAAGGATTAGGGATTCATTTATAGTCTAAATGAAATAAATAAATAAATAAATAAACAAAAATGTACAACAATAGTGTTAACAGTTTGGAGAGGCCAATTAGATCTGTTTTTGATCAATGTGGCTTCTGGAATGGAATTAGAAGTTAAAGCTGCTTTCTAGTAGGGGTGAAACGATTACTCGAGTAAATCGAGTAACTCGATTCACAAAATTGATCGATTAATTTTCTGTGCCTCGAGTAATCGTTTATTTAATTAATAAACTCAGCGCGCGGTATTTCCGCGACTTTTATTTTGACAACGCGCTCAGGGTTACGTCACCCTGCCCGGGAACAAGGAGACGGAGGTTTGAGCAGCGGCAAAAATGGAAGTGGCGAGAGAAAACAGCGATTTTAAAGGAATAAAAGCATTTTATGTTCGAACTGTGACCTGTACTCGGTGCAGTGCCAAAACAGCGCGTTTTAATGCTGCACCATCTGAGCCGAGGACACCTGAGACGCGAGGACGCCGAGAGAGCAGGTAAATATAACTTATAATAAATCAATGAGATTAACATTAATGTGAATTAATAACAAAACGACAGCGCTTTGGAGTGTGAATTAATAGAAGCACTGTCTATAATGTGTGGTTAGTTTATTAGAACAGAGTTCATACAGGCTTTATGTAAACAGTAAACACAGCGCTGTGGAGTTCAGAATATAAAAAATAAAAATGTTAAAAGTTAGCTAAACTGAAGTTACTTTGGCTGGAAACTAAATGCTTGATTTCTTCATCTAAGAGTACATTTGGCCAGTGAGACAAAAAAGTATGAACACTGTTGTCCATATAAGGAAGTGTGTCTCTTATTTATTGGGTAAAATATTGATTACCACTAGTGTCTAATGTGCCCCAATGCGATAGGTGTCAATCTTAATAAATGCACGGCCATGAACTTATTATTAGAGTTATTAGTCTTAGTGATGTAATTAGACCCAAATAGTCCAACATATAAATAAAGAAAAAAGCAACATTTGTAATACTTGTGTGTCACAATTATTGCACAGGTCCTGATATATTTTGGAGAAGCGGCTTGGTGGTAAAAGAATGCAGCACACTGATCCAACACTGGCAGAACTGACAACGTCTCAGAAGCTAAGATGCACAACACAAAGACGATGTTTATGCCTTTTTTATTGATTTATACCCTATATTTGTTATTTACAAGAAATCCAAATGTGAAAGTAATGTAATTAAATTTATTTTTTTTATTGTGGTATTTATTTATTTATTGTGTTTTATTTATTTGTATTTGCAATTTGGAAATGTTGTGAATTTAAAAATATAACTTATCTAAAAAAGGAAACCAATTGGTCATTCATTATTGAGTAAAATTCCTTTTTAATTGCTCTTTAACAAAAAAAATGTTTTATCCGATTACTCGATTAATCAAATCGATTTTTCAGTAGAGTACCCGATTACAAAAAGAATCGATAGCTGCAGCCCTACTTTCTAGGAAAAAAAAAACAATGATTTAACAAATATTTTGATTTTTTTTTTATCCCCACAGAATTCGTTTTTTAAAACGTTATTTAGCTCTATTCAAAAAGGTGTGGTTATTGTAAAAGGGCTGGGTTACACCTAGCCGGGGTGGGACCAATGACTGTATGGGTGGGACCATAGACTGTGTGAGCTCTGTGGAGGCAGCCCTCAGGGGTGGGTTTATTCAAATGAGTAGGAGATCTCCACAGTCTTTCTCCCTCCTCTGGTCTCTACTGCGCAGACTCGGGTTTCAGGATCGTCAACATGGCGGAAGATTTTGACTTCATTTTTATTGAATGAATGGGAATGGCAACACAGCGTCCATTTTTTTACAGTCTGTGTTTTCTCCACACAAGATCTACGAGATCATACTGCAGTATTGACATCTTTAGATTTGAAAACTGGGTAACTATGCCTTTCCTGTGAGTTTGATTCCTAGGCCAGGTAAACACAGATATGTGTTAAGCTTGTCCAGAAATGCATGTGTAAAGTGTATTCTTTAGAGTTCTTGATCTTACAGTAATGCTTCCTAACTCTAGGGGGAGCCCAAATGCAAGAAATACCAAATCTCACACATTATCATCATCCCTTTAAACCCACAACAAACGGCCATGTCTGGTCAGAACACTCTGACCGGTCAGAGACTGTGTGGTGCTGTAAGTGTGTGCTCTTACCGTAATGGTTGTGTCTGAGCACTGGAGATCCCTTCCTCTCCAGAGCCTTTGTCGTCTCCCCCTTCCCCCCCTCCCACTCCACCACTGCTGCCAAAGACGCTAGCGGTGCGGAGGTGCCGGAGCTCCTCGGGCTGGACAGCGCTGTACCAGTTCTGCTGCCCACCGTCCGGAGTAAGCACAGGACTGCGGGCCTCTTCCTGACCATGTGCCACCCCCTGCACTGTTTTTACTATGTTTACTGCATTCACTGGCAGCTGCAGCAGCTTCTGCATGGTGGTCATGATTCAAGTCCAGCAAAGGAAGGTGCGTAACACCTGTCCGAGTCGTTCTGAGTCTTCTGTAGGCTCGGATACAACTCGCCCCAAGGCTCCTCGCACGCTTGACAGCTCACAGTCACGAGAGCACACTTGTTGGAGCGTCCAGCTGGTGAGCCGTCCCACCTGTTGCCTTGCAGAAAACGCTGAAACCACTCAAAATGGTGGTGGAAAACACGCTCTTACCTTTACAAAATCTTCTTTAAATAAAAATCCCACTGGTGAAAAACAACGACATTGACGATATGCAACCGTGAGAGTAATCCGACACTGCACCTGCACCTGAAGGGCTTTTCAACATTCACAAATGCACACTTGTAGGATCCTCGACAGCTGTTTCAGCACTCTGGCACAGAGAACAGCTCCCTGAATTCTCGGATGGCCTGGAACCCTGACCCTCGGCACTATAATCAACAGGACTCGCCGTTTTGAACCTTAAATATTGGCTGGAGTAAGGTATTCCCATAGAAAGGCATCAAGCTGAAGTCCCTTTTGAAAGGCAGGGTTTAGATGCTGCTGTATCCAAACTAGGCTTCTCCACCGCTGGGGATGTTGAGTGTGGGATGTCCCCGCTTGATGATGAAGAGTGGAGGAGACGTGATGGCGGTGTTTTTCGTGTCTCTCCAGGGAGAAAGCTGCTCTGTCTGCTCAGAGGTCTGCTCAGAGCTGCATGTAAGCTCAGCTCCAGTGTTCCTCACAGCCACGTTAGCACACCCCTCCCTTCCACTCTCCTCTTACAACACCATCACGCCGAGCCTCTCTCTCTTTCTCTCTCGCTCACTCTCTCTCTCTCTTCCATCTCCACACATTTATCCCCCTCCTCCCCTGCTCTCTTTCATTCACAGTGCCACTCCTTCTTCTCTCTCCCTCTCTGTTTCTCATACATTCTTCTCAGTCCTAGCAGGCTTTCTATATCCAGGATTGATAAGAATTCTCTTTACCTTTCTATTCATCACAGCATCTCTCTCTCTCTCTCCTTTTCTCTCAGGTTAAATCTCTCTCTCTCTCGCGTGTGCTCTCTCTCTCCTTCTCTCTCTTTCTTTCTGTTAGAAAGCAGGCTAGCGTGACTCAGCTGTGGCGGCTCTCCCCTTGAGCAGCTCTCTGCCTCACAACTTCTGCTTTATTAGAAAAACACAAACAGAAAAGCCTGATGGCAGGAAAACCCCACTGTCTGATATCACAAGAACAGAAGGAAACATCCCCTGTTATCAAATGCACGCCAAACAACCACACAACCATACACACACACACACACACAGTTCTCTGTGTACGAGCTGATTTGGAAGGCTGTACTGACTGTTGTGATCTATAGGTGGCAGTGTATCTGATGTGTTGAAGAAAAGCTTCAGAAAGATACAGCAAAAACTAAGAATGACACATTCTAAGAATTACTCAAAGGCAAAATAGAGTCTAAATGATAATAGATATGTGCATCGAGTACACAGTTAGAAAAGTGAGTTATTTCAGGATTCTATAGTAAAAGTAATGGTCTTTTTTAGAACATGACAACTAAAAAAAACATTTGGATGCTTAATGGTTCTTTAACAGAGGTGCTTTTTAATATTTTAGAACCCTTTATGTTACTATTAACACTGTTTAAAAATGAGAACATGGTACTTGAACGTTTTGGTACTATTAAACTAATACAAAACAAACATCACTGATACTATTACAATATTTAAAAAATATATCTTTTTATTACATTTAGAATGTTTTTGTACTATTACACCATTTACAAAAAGCTAGAACCTTTTTGGGACTATTTCATAACTACAAAACAAATATTACGCCACTATTTCACAAATGAATTTTTGTACTACTACACTAGTGGTTTGTGGTTGGTTTGATTAATTCACTTCATTTGAATTACCTATTTAACATGAATTTCAAAATGGGAAAATCAAGATCATACATTGTTATATCAAACCTATCAAAGAGAATCGCAGTAGCTAGGATAGGCTTTTGCTTCTGTCACGAAACCTTTTTATGTTGCAGTGATTTTCATATATATGTCATATATATTATAAACAGGTTATTTTTGCACCTTGCTTAATATAAAAGCTGCTTATAAGGTTGAAGAGAGCTGCTTGCTACTTATAATGAAATAGCTGCAGTAAACTTTTTGGTAGCATGTCTTTATATCTTCAAAGATTTTTTTTACAATATCTCCTAGCCCTATAATAAGAAACAATATGTTCATCAAAGAACTAACAAAATAACCTTTGAGTATTATTGCAAAAACAACATTTATGATAGTGTTTCATTACTACTATTTCATTTTTATTAAATATCTAACTATTACAAAAGGATGCTTATTGGCAATATTTGCAGCTGAGTGGGAATTGAAAATGTTTACATTGAAAAAATAAAATTAAACATGTGTAAAAGGACAACTGATGTATTAAAAACAAAAAATCATAAGAAAACATAAAAACTTGAAAGACATTGACCTTGATACGGCTGTGATGATCAACAGCTCAACAAAAGCACACTCATGTGGATCAATGTTATATTCCCAACCATGTGTATTTCAGACTTGCATGCCTGTGACACTGTGTGTGAGTGTGTGTTTGAGTGCGTTGCACAAACACACTGCATTATGTGCAAAAATGAGAGTGTGTGTGTCATATGTTGGTGAGCTGAGGAGATCTAACAGCGGCTCCAACAGACACACGTGAAATTCACATGGTGGTGAAAGTAAATGGTCAGAGAGGGAGAGAAGGCAGAGAAACAGTGTCATTCACTGCAGACCACCCCCTCTCTCCTGAGTGAATACGGCATCAACTAAACTTCAGCAGATAAACCTATAAATTGCCGATCTTAATTAGTCAGAAATATGAAGCTCAGTGGTTTACTGAAAATGGAGATACAATCTAGCTGGGCTTAGAAGGGAATGTTGCCAAGGCAACAGCATCGGAGGATCCCTCCCACTCCATGTTTGATTTGGTACCAGCAGAACTGCAATTTCTCTTTTCTCTCTCTCTCTCTCTCTCTCTCTCTCTCACACACACACATACAAACACACACACACGGCAACAGAGAGTCAAAAGTAACTTTAAACAAGCAGAAGAGAAAAAAATTGTTGTTTCTTCAAACACACTCAGCCTCTCAGCAGTGGTACACTTTTCTTATTACCGGGTGCCCCTGGCCCAGACATCCCAGCTCTCCTACGACTACTGTGATTCTCCCACATACTGATAGAAGCTCCTTATATATATATACAATCATAATCATACACCATTAAAATCATATATACTGGTAAGCCTGTCATGATATTCACTTATCATACAATGTATGCAATTTATATCAATACATTTTGCTGACTTCAATATTACTCATAATGTTTTTTAACAAGAAAAGCCTAATAACGAGAATGAGTCAATATTTCCATTTCCATTTTTGGTGAGAAGATGTATTCCCAGCTCTCTTCAGTTTTATATCATTCTAATTTCACACAATGCGTGATAGGGCAGATAAAAACTGACTTATTGGCTCCTCTGATGTCTCCATGTTCGCAGAAGGTCTTGCATCAGCACCATTAGCAGCACAACAGTTGCCAGCTAACAGACAACCAGCAAAAGCGGTCATGACCAGGAAATACAGCTGACATAAAATTGTTGTAAAATCTTAATATTTTTTAGGACAATATATTGTCAATATCTTTGTGTGTCTCCCAGAACTATATAATAATCCTATAAATATAAATATTTCACTTTTTATTAGAAAGAAAAAGTAAGTGACAGACATAGCAGGAGTGTCACACAGAGAGAATGCTGATTGGTCTGTCTTTTTGCTCAGTAGTTATACCAGTGTTCTCTGTGTGCATGATTGGTGCCCCTCTAAAATGATTTGTTGCAGAGTTGTGTGTTCTCATCATGTTAGCTACTAAAATGTAGTACCTGTGACCCCAGTGAAGAGTCTGCCCTCTATGAACCTCTAAAACAGATGATTTTTTACATTTTCACAAATATCCACTATTAATGACAAAACAGCTACTTTTCACCCTCCCACACAAGATCCAGAGCCTGTTGGACACACCTCCAGTCCAAAAACACTGAATCATATTTTGTTTAAATTCGTCACCATCAGTATCACCACTGTGAAAGCTTATGTAATAGCTAACTCAGGGCAGTTTTTTACAATCTGCTGTGTGGGCTGCTGTACTAACATATTGATGTGTTAATGACAACATTCAACCGAAAAATCAGAAGGTTCAGAAATGAACTGAAAGAATATGTATCTGTTAAATGTTTGATCGGATGTTAAGATGTCAAGCATGTCAAGAAGTTCATTCTTTATGGGAATTAGTGCATATAGAGCACTATAACACAGTATTCAAAAACAGCTTTCAACAGCTTTCATTTATAACTCAATGACCTTCACCAGCACTACAAACGAGCCAGTGAGCGAAACAGTATGAGCGAAAGCTATAAATCTTCAGTCTGGCTGACTATACTGTGGAAAAAAGGACATATCTTCATGTCAATCCTGGGTTTTACTGGTTTATGGTTTTAGTAGGGTGCAAGGGCTTCTTATTATTTAGTAGTCAACTTATCAGCTCTGCCTACTGGACAACGCGGCTAAATTTTGCAGCACATTTTTAATAGTTGGATGTATTGAAATACCTTTATTCATCCAAAAATCACAAATTACAGGACACTCATTTATGTCAGAAAAAAATATGGCTGGTTTCAAGATGGTGACCATGTTCCTGACATAGCCTAAAAGTTAGCTCCTCTCACCCATTGCTTACTAGGGTATTTAGACAAGTCATTTTCTTTTTCATGTAATTTCTCTTTTGTTTATGAAATTGAAGGTGGTCCTTTTGACTCACCCTCTGTATAATAGAGAGAGACACATACCAGCTGTTGTTTTTGAGAAAACCATAGACTACTTAAATCTGACTTCATTTTAGATATAATGTAAATATTAAAATAATTAATATGTTTGTTTTAATTTGATTTTTTTTTACATTTCTTACAAGGGAGTAATTGACAGTAGTCCATATAAACAAAAATGTGGTTTATTATTTGTGTGTTATGTTATTTTGTTAGTTAAAAATGTATGACAACATAAAATGTAAGATCACACTGAAATTCGTTTGAAAATTGTTCAAGCTGACAATTTTTTATAACTGATGTGTTTGATTGTGACTTCAAATTCTGATGAATGTTTTTACACTTTTTTGCTGAGTAATTAGCCAGTAATTCATGAGGCATAATATAGTATTTTCTGCCACAATTTCATAACCACCATTTTGCTGTCTCGATTTACCATATAGGAGCACTTTTTAGTTATATAAATACAGACTGTTGATCATCTGTTTCTCAGCATAAACATATCTTTATAAATAGCCACATTTTTAGAATAACCAGCAGTCCATGTTTATGTTTAATTTAATCCATGTATATTTAATTACATGGTCCAGACATTATACATATAAGAACTGTTCCTTAAGCATCGTTTATGGCACTGTGCTGTTAAAAATGTCAATATCATGATTATGAGGCAGATTACAGTTCCAATTTTAGAAAATCCAAAAGATTTTGCAATTGTTTTGTTCTTTTTAATATTCTTCATATTACCTCTAAAGACAGTTGTTACACAGTATACATTCATGTTAAGGAATGTTTACAAATATATATTCAGCCCAGCATGAGAAGGGCTTGGCTTTGCTCATTTTACAGCCTACCTTCGACTTGCTTAACTTGAGGTTTGGCGCTCTCTTCTGGTCATGAGAGGAACTGGCACTCCACTGTAAATGTGGAACAGTTACTAAACACTGTTTTATCCCACTGTAGGAATTTTTATACAAGTGCTAGTAGATAGCGTGTCCCTGATTTGGCTGTGTCTACTCTCATTGCAAGCTTTTACACTACATTTCAGAACATTTTCTATGAAGATTTGGTTGTATTCAGCCACAAGGGCATGTAGCAAGGTCAGGCAGTAATGTTGAATGATTGGTTCTGATTCACAATTGGCACTTTAACTTAGGTCAATAAATGTTTTAATAAATGTCAATAAATGTTTTAATAAATGTTTTATCAGTTCATCAATGCAGATGTCTAAATTGATTTCAGATATAAAGACAAAAATCTATGAAAATAATAAAATATTATTATAAAATAAAATATTTGTTGTGGAGAGAGAGAAGAGAGAGATTACCAGTAGATTAGAATGATCCTCCAATCTTCAATAGACAGTGGACCTTATTAACATCATGACATGATGTGTCATTGATCATTTCTGATATCACAAAATGTATCACCGAACAACAAAAAATGCAATGCTGGATTTTTTCCAATATCATGCAGCTTTTACTGGCAGTAAAAAAGTGAATATAACTCACAATGTTTACTCTTTATCTACAGTACCTTACGAATGAATTTAATCGTAAAATGTATTATTCACTATTCAATTTTTTTTTTATGTAAATGACTGCCCCTTAAAAATAAATACATTTAAAGGGGACACAAATAACTAAAACCTGTCTGTGTCAGTGTCTATGCAGTGAAAATACATATGAAAGATGTTTCCTTACAGAGACTAGAATTGGCCTAAAAATGACCAATTTCTAGTAATTGAATATCTAAAGGCATTCTAAATAAAGAGCCTAAGGAAATAAGACAAACACCAGATAGAGAGAAAGGCTACAAAGTAATATCCATGTGTTTGATCAAACCAGTATCTACTGTTGGATAAATTAACAGGAAATGAAAGCTGCACCATACCACCATGGCACTAGATAAGACCAGACTGAAGCTAAACATTTAGCATCAGACAAAGAAAGGGATTTGTGAGAGATGAGTTACTGATATTGGAGTAAAGTTGTGCCAGCCAGCTGGTCGAACCCATGCAAAGTATCTAGAATGTGAACCTGAACAGCACAGAGGTGCTTAAACATCAGGAGAATGTTCTAGATAGTTCAGATCACAGTCCAACCAAGAATATAAGGCACTGCTTTTTGTTTTTAATATTATAAAATCATAACATATCTTTCCTAGGCTAAAAGCCTTAATTAGTTTAATAAGTCACTTAGGGTTGAATTGTGCCTAATTCAGCCCTTTGAGGAAAAAAACAATGTAAATGTGTTACATTAAAGCTGCACTACATGTTTTTTTTTAGCCACAAGATGTAGCACTAGAGCAACAATATCACAGACCAAAACAGTACAAGTGTTCTAATCCTGCTGTGCCTGTTAGCATCAAGGCTAATCTGCCCCACTCTGTAGATGACTGCTATTAGCATCATGCTAACCTGCTTCAACCATGGTGAGCACAGCTGTTATCAGACTGGCTGCTCTTGCTCTTACAATTCCAAAGATTCAAATGGTGTATTGTATCATGTGGTTAGACGACTTGAAACATTAATTTGCTTTATAGTTATGGAGTTTTATGGTAGAGGAATATTTGAACACCTCACTTTTTGGCGATGTACTCTGCCATTCTACATACACAGTGCTGTTTGCCCCAAAATCACTATATTGACTTTGGGTATGGCACAACAAAACATGGAGATGGGACTAACATGGATGTGCAGCCAGACTTGTTAAGAACAAAAAGACCAGAAAACAATACACACATGGGGTGAGTGGCTTTACTCCACCTAATCTTTAGAGGAATGGCCGTCCAGGGGATTGAGTAGGTGCTGGGCTAAAACGCTAACCCAGCCAGTCAGCTACAAACAATTTAGGGAGGACAGTAAAAAACAGCAACACAATTTGGTAAGAGTGTTTTTAAGCTGCTCTTTGCAGTTTCTTTGTGAACAGCACTACAGAAATTAACTGAACTATTTTTTTTTCTATGCTATGCCCTTCTATGTAGCTCCGGTGATCATTCACAGTGATGTAAGCCTGTCAGTGCTCAGTTGTTTCCACCATTCCAACAAAAACTAAACGTCTGTGGTAAATAAACCTGTGAAACTGCATCGGAGCATATTCAACCCCAACTAAAGTCAAAACCTACTATGCATTAGGAAGCAACGTCATTGCAATGTGTGGATGTGCAACAGTCACATAATCAAATTAAACCATATACTTCATGCTACACCTTGCACACCTGTTTTCTTATTGTCCAAAACATATCTACTGGAGGCAGATTATCTCTGCTCAATATAATAACATTTTCTCCAGTCTTTGATATAGGTAGTGTGTTATTATTATCATGATATGCTGGATCATTTGCTTCTGGTTAAACCTGGTGAAGGACAACAAAATATCTATAATATATTTTACCAAATATATTTCCCTAATACTCAATAAATAGATTTTATGGCACCTTTAAAAAGACATAATTGGGCTTTTATGCAGCATTATGTAAAGTGAAGAATGGTCATTTTAAAGGGCACATTGAATTATTACTATATAAGTTAAACATTAAACAGTGTGATGGATTTATTTACCACCAGCACATGTAGTTTTACTATTAAACATGTAATAACATACACGAGAGAGTGAAGTTCCAGAAAGTTCCATGTAAATGAATGGTAACATATATTCGACTAATTAACAACACATATATGGGAATGTGTGGTCCGGGTAAGGAGACTGTGTGAATGTCTTTACAGATCTGTGGGTCTGATACTTGTATTACTAGTAAAAGGAAATCAGAGCTGGTGTCTGAAATGAGAGTTTCTTCTAATAAACCCGCGTCATTAGATTTGTCCTTTTAAATAAAAACTGAGTAAGAAAAGGAATCACATGCGTGATTTTAAGCTTGAGTTTAACATTTGAAGCAGCTCTCCTGTTACAGTGCTAGGCAAGCTAACTAACCAGCTAGCCTGCTAAGCTAACTCTCGCCGGAAGAGCGCTGTCCAGCAGTCGGTTCTGAAGCGCTCAAACACACACACACCTCCACTCCCTCCTCCTCTCTCAGTCTATCCGTCTATCTCTCCGTCTACTTATCTATCTATCGGTCTCTCTCTGGATGTTCCTTAGAGCGGTGTTCGGGTCTGAACACGGGCGTGTGTTACTGTTTTTCACACTGTCCTCCTAAACACAGACATAATGCTAACCTGGCTAGCCTAGCCTAAATCACAGACATGCTAACGGAGTCGAGCAGGCCCAGCACTGTGTGTGTGTGCGAGATACAGACACACACACACAGTCAGCACATATATCTTTATGTAATAAAACCTGATTTTTTTTCCACATTATCGCCATATTTTTTAACAGACTATTGTGGCTGAAACACTGCTAATGTTAAACCCGAGCAGATGCGCTCCCATCACCTCGCACCTCCCCCTCCTCTCTCTCTCTCTCTCTCTCTCTCTCTCTCTCTCACACACACACACACACAAACACAGGACACTGAATAACCCCCTCACCTCTTGTAGTCGGAGGAGAAGATGCCCCCGCTGGCCGGGTCGTGGCCGTACTCCGGCTCTCCGGCGCTGGACGACCCTCCCTTCTCATCGTTGAACGCCGAGGTGGTCGACATCGCCGCCGCTCCTCCTCAGCAACACACACAGATACGGAGATTTAGCGAGTCGAGCTACAGCCACTGAGCTTCAGCGGCGGTACACACACGCGCGCGGGCGGGCGGGCGGAGGGAGAGAGGGTGGGGTGGGGGGGTGCAGGATGCACGCACGCACGCGTCACATGACGTGAAAACACCCCCCTCCTCTCCCACACTCATCCAAGGTATAGGTTTATAGGATGGTGCTGAAATTAGTACAAACACATTCTCTCAATACGATCTCATTCACTCACAGATAAACAAACAGCTTCACGAGGACAGCCCTTCTGCAAGCAAGCGCACATATCAACCACTGATCACACAGATAAACAAACAAACAAATTAAGAGCACAGTTAGTTAGTCATACTGATTAGACCAAAGGTATGCTATACTACTGAGGGAGTTCATAGAAAACACAAATTATCAACCTACCCAGCTGGCATTTCAACGTTGAATCAACGTTGATCAACGTAGATGTTATCGCTGAATCAACGTTGAATCAACTGTTGATTTTGAAAAGTGAATCAACTAAAATCAGAGTTGATTTTAGAGTAGCTCACTAAAATCAGAAAATCCTGTGGTAAACAAAGTGTTAACAATAAACTTACATCACTGTAGTAAAGCTGAGTACAACGAAAGTTACCCACCACTACCAATATGATTTAACATCTGATCTCGAAAACACTAAAACAGTAAAACTATTAGAACATGAACATGATGTTAAATTAAAAAAAAGCACATAGAAGTAAAACACTGTTTCATTCCTCTATCCAACCGTTTTCATAAATTATACGGTGATGAAATGTAAAATGCTGATTCAAAAGGCAGAAGGTTGAGGACATTATGTTGATTCAATGTTAAAATTTCAACGTTAGCACAACCATTTAACATTAAATGTGTTTCAACGTTGTTTCAATGTTGAAACAACAAAATACATTACTTTAGTTATATTATAACCACATTTCAACGTTGAAGGTCGGTTGTGTGCCAGCTGGGAAATTAAAATATAAACCTGATAAATACCTACTGAAAAATCCAGCTCTTCATCTGCATAAAGTGTCTTGTATTTTTATATGCAAATGATCAAATGAACTTTAAATTACAGAAGTGAATGAAGTTTTTTGAAATTAATGAAGTTTTTAAATTACAGTTCTGAATGTAATTCTATATAGTGATGGGAAAAGGCTATGGAGCACATTAAATAATATTTTAGGGAAAAAGATATCTCCACAACCAACTTTTATTGAACATGGTGGGGCCTTCATCACTAAATCATTGGACATTGCTAATCATCTTAATGACTATTTTTTAATAAAGTGGGTACATTAAGACGTAGTCAATTATCTGGGGGAAACAATAGCTCAATTCTCAATATACAGAATCTCATGAAAGACAGATCTTGTAGCTTTGAGTTTTCAGAAGTTAAGGAGGAGACTGTCAGAAAATGATTCAATCATGTTGCAAGGATAGACAGGCAGGCAAAGATTTCATAGATGGTAAGCTACTTAGAATGGCTGCAAGATGCATTTGTGCTCCGATAAGTCACATTTTCAATACCAGCTTAATGAAGTATTTACCAAAGGAGAGGAAAAAGGCTAAAATAATTCCTCTTCCTAAGGATAAGAAAGCAACTTTTTCAGCAGCTAATTGTAGACCTATTAGCTTGTTGCCAGCACTTGGCAAAGTTTTTGAGAAGGTAGTATTCAATCAAATACAACAATACTTTACTGAGAATAATTTGATAACAGAATTCCAGCATGCGTACAGAAAAGGACATTCTACCTGTACAGCCCTTACTCAAATGACAGATGACTGGCTACAAGAAATAGATAATAAAAATATTTGTGGTGCTGTCTTACTAGATTTCACTGCTGCATTTGACATAATTGATTATGGATTGCTAAGTTACAGAACTATGGTTTTAAACCCTCAGTGATTAATTGGATAACAAGCTATTTGTCAAATAGGTCTCAGAAGGTTTTTTTTAATGGTAGTTTTTTTCAGATGGTGTAATGTTAGAGTGTGGGGTGCCACAAGGAAGCTGTTTAGGCCCATTAATGTTTTCTATCTTTACCAATGATCTTCCTTTAGCTCTAAATGATGCAAAAGTTGTTATGTATGCAGACGACGCAACTGTGTATGCATCTGCAAAAACACTAGTAGGTCTGACAGAGACATTAAATAATGTGTTACAAGAAATAGAGGGTTGGGTAAAACAAAATAAACTGATCCTTAATTTATCTAAAACTAAGAGTATTTTATTTGGTTCCAAACATTTCTTAAAGCATGATCCAGTGCTTCAGCTTTTTATTGATAAAATACCCATTGAACAGGTAAAGGAAACAAAGTTACTGGGTGTAATTTTAGACAGCCGACTGTCCTGGGCAAAACAAATTGAAATAACAGTGACTAAAATGAGTTGTGCTCTTGTGTTAGTTAGAAGGTGTAGCCCATTCCTTACACAGGAACTGATGAAAAGAGTTGTTGGCACCTTGGTTCTGGACAAACAATATAGCCAGCTTGACCATCTTAATTTGGCCAGGCTATTTTTTTTTTCAACAAGGCTACAGATACCAAACATTAAGACTCTACATTTTATTACTTTTTATGCAAAGTATACAAAAAGTAATGAGTATTGTTAACATATGAAAAATTCTTAATTGGGTGTGTAAAGACATTATTGAAAGCCCAATATTGCCATTAATTTTTTTGCTCAATGCAATGCTAATAGTCAGCCTCGGCAGGGTTAAAGCAAAGATGCTAACAGACACAGCAGCTTAATTGTAGTGTTTTTAGCAGGGTTAGATATAGAAGTAAATTGTTAGATCCATGATGCTAAGGGTGCTTTCACACCTGAAAGTCCGGACCGTGGTCCTAACCAAGGTTCATGTGTTTGCTACATTGTATATATTTGGTCCGCTTATTTTTGTTTTCACACTGCAGTTTAGGGAGCGCACCAAAGATCTTTATGTAATACTCCTACATACTTTCATCATCACTTACGTATGGATGCGTTTTCCTTAACTTGACGCTGATTGGTTTTAGAAGGACATGCGTCTGACGTTGGCATGTTGACAATTCAGCAGGTGGTTCATTCGGCGGGAAGCCTTTCCAGGATCAGGATAAAATGAATGAACAGATTCATTTTGTCTCTATAGTTGTACTGCTATTGTGGTTTTTATACCAGCAGCAACACCTTCAGGCACAGTACTCTAGGTTACTTCAAATTCGCCAAACGAACGTGCTTGTTCTGAAGCAGCTGTATCCACGGCTCATTTTTCCTGCTTTTCCGGTTATTTTTCTTCTTCTGCTGCCGTTGTTGAGGAACGCCTGCTTAGCTTCCTGTAATTGGTCCGAAAGTCCGAACCATCTAGAAAAGCGTTTTCACACTGCAGGAGAACCGGACCATGGTTCAGAAGAACCGGACCGAGACCACCTCTTGGTCGGACCAAAATCTGGTCTTTTGGTCCAGACCGTGGTTCGCGGCCCCTTTCACACCTGCTCCTTTCTTTCGGACCAAACTAAAAAGTCCGAAAGTCCCGACCAAACGAGGCAGGTGTGAAGACAAAACAGACTGACTCAGAAGAAAAAAAAAAAGAAAAAGACTGCTTGACATAATGCTTTTGTTTTGCACAGTCCAGTTTTTAAATGACATTTGTGAATGTAAATCTGTATTGTGTTTGACCAAGATTTAAGAAAGTAATCTTTTGCCCATATGCTGTACAGTCTGACCAATCAGAGATAGTTTAAAGTTGCATCTTTGCTCTTTAAGCACTGAAATTACTGTAAGCACCAAATCCTTGAATGTTTTTACGATATTATGCGCATGTAGTGAGAGAAATAAGCAACCCTCTTCCAGTTTTTCCCTGATGGACATTGTTTTTTATTGAACATTTCAATATTTGTCTCATTCATTTTACAACTAAAAATCATCTTCCTATGTTAGCACCTCAAAGACTATGTGCATACTGTGATATGATTAATTATACAACAGTTAGTTCCGACCTCACAATCTGATTGGTTGAGAAGTGATCTAGCCGTGATGATATTCGTGATAACGCGGACGCGTTGCCGAGTAACGGCGTATATACACAGGACACCCGCAGCAGCGTTAGCTTAGCACAGGCTAGTGCTCAGCCGCGGCACGCTCGCCCGCAGCCCGCAGCGCTGGCTCGTCTTTTGTGGAAAAAAGGAAAGAAAATCGCTCGGTTACTGTCGTCTGATAGCCAGAACGCTAACCAGCCAGGCTAGGCTAAGCTAAGTTAATGCTGAGCTAAAAAGCAAGCTACGCTAACCTAAACACAGTACAGCCGAATAGCTAAAACCAACACCGCCCAGAAAAACAGGCAGAAATGCTCAAAAAATGCGCAGCTTTCACCTGAATCACCGAATTACAGCCGTGATGTTATTCGTGATAACACACTCCCTCTCGTGTTCTATTGCTTAAATAAGATACAGAGTCGGATCCTCTTCCTGCGATGAGTTAGACAACATCCAAGTATTTATATGATTTAATCACTGCCAAATATGTATATCCCATCTTCAACCAGACACAATTTTAACTAAAAAATCACTGTGGATCAGTTCACATAAATAGTTTCAAAGATAACATATTCTGCGAAACTCACCTTTTGTGTGCGTTAGGACAGTTCCCTTACTGTGATGTCATGATAAGAACCACCCTGGCCTTACCCCTCATCCGTCAATCCCCACCAGAGCCTCACCCACTAGATCAGTTTAGGATCCACCATTTGGGTAATTTTGGCACAACTTCTTAACAACTTCTTAGCATTAACATGGCCTGACCAGCAACAGCTTTATTTACATAAGAGTGCTTAAAACAGCTCATTCTAAAAGGAACTGAAACTGGCAAGAATAGAACTTCATAACATGTTTTGTACAGCCCATAGACCTATTTTAACTTGTGTAAAAAAGGTATAACATGTCCCCTTTACTGTCATGGCTAATTGGTGTATTTCTGAAATCAGGATTTATTCCTCCGTATAAACTTAACAATGCAATGTATGTAAAATTAACAAATATATTTCAGATCAGTATTCTTTCTTTGGTATGGTTAATGAAAATGGTTCCATGTCTGATTTTGCCTTTAGGTCAAATAACAGTATCCTTTTTAGGCACTAGATGGCGATGCACTCCACTGATCACCACACTGTGTAAAGCGACATAAGTAAAGGACAATTTCATTCAACTCATTTACTTCATTTTAAACTACTATACTACTACTACTACTACTACTACTACTACTAATAATAATAATAATAATAATAATAATAATGATGATGATACTACTACTACTACTACTAATAATAATAATAATAATAATAATAATGATGATACTACTACTACTACTACTACTACTACTACTACTACTACTACTAATAATAATAATAATAATAATAATAATAATAATAATAATAATAATAATAATAAAAATATGTTGTATCACCTAAACAATTATTTGGTCTTTTTTTCTGAAGTGTAAGCTCACTTGAATTTGATGATGAAGATCGTTCTGGGCAGGTTGCAAACATATTGTAAAAAAAATACTAGGTAATGCTCATTTTATCTTGTACTCATCTTTTAGACTAGGAAAAAAGAGACAGAGAAAGTTTCTTACTAATGTACTAAAGAATGCAGATAAGTGAAATGTCTAATTTTGTGGCCTTATTTATTTTATTGTCATACATATCACTTTGCATGCATATGTCTGTTTAAATGGGTAATTGAAGGCTATTTTTCAAAAATTAAAGTGTTTGGTTTGTATTCTGTAAAAGTCAGTCACGACTTCATGACCACGAGAAAATGTGGGTCCCGGACTGAGACCAGTTGAGAAGCCCTGTGTTAAGCCCCTGCTTATATTTTGCCATAAACACACTGGCATACAACATATTTAACATTATAAGGATGTTTACTTTCTGGTGAAATTATTACCTTACAGAGCATAATGCCTCTCAGACATGGTTTTAAAGTAGTTCTGAGAGTGTTTTGGCCTAAATATAGAGACATACAGCTGTACGGTGCCATGGCCTTCACAGATAACAGTGACATTTTTATTGTGCCTTTTTTATTTTGTTTACATTGACTTCCAATAAAAGGAAAGCAGGTTCTTCCTTCTTTTGTGAAACTGGCATTTTGAAGATGTTTTGCCAAATAATAATGAAATGTTGTAGTATAAACATTGTCAAGTAGCACAGTTCCAGCAAAACTCACTTTAGACCAGCATGGAATTCTTACTGTAGCAGTATGCAAAAAGTTTTTTTATTATTACAAGTTTAATATAATCTAATATCGTAGTACATTTTGAAAATGTTGTCATTTTGAACACTCCTGGCAGTGCTTTTATTATTCTGTCACTGACTGAAACACACTGACCTGGAGAGTATATGCAGACTTCTTACCCCGTGCCTGATAGGTAGTGGATTATCAGTGATGGAGTCAGAAACTCATGATAAACGTGTTATCTTTAGTGAAGATAAACTGCGGCAGCACAGCTGGATGGGGGTGTTAAAAGCCGTGTGGTGGAGGAGAGACTGGTGTTTACACTGGACAGAGTAAACACGAGGCTAAATGAAGAGACAGTGACCGCTCTATACGCACTGGAGCATAAACAGGCTGAGAGCGGTAGCTTATACTTTACATTAGCGCCACGGTGTGAAGCGTGAGGAGGTGTGAGCTGGATTTTGTGTAGGTGATCTCTCTTACATAGAGATTTAAGGCACTGTCATCTGACTCTGCTTACACTGAGACTGTGCTTACACTCAGAACGAATGGCTATATATCGTCCGCAACCAAAAAATTTTATTTCTTCCAAAAGCGAGAACTGGTTGATATATGGTTATTTGTTGGAAGGGCTCAGGTAATGAATTTACAGGGTCAATATCAGTAGAACATGCCTTTAGTGTCTACAGCATCCATACAAACACTGTACAAAGCTTTCCTCTCAATGAACAAATTATTACTAATATAGTGGAATGTTAACCTTCACTGTAAAGAACATTTTGTACATTTTTTACAGTTTCCTAGATGTGGAAGGTGGGTTTTGCTATTGCTGCCTGGTTAGGTTTAATGTTTCTTTTAAATGGTTAAACATTTAAAAAATTATATTAAAATGAAGATGAAGATTATTATTACATTAAAATGAAGGTTTGTTTATCAACATTTTATGTTCACTAATACTGATCATATATCCAACAATCAATCACATTCAGAATAATTCATAAATATTAGCTATTGCTTTTCATTTTTTCCCTTTTTTTCTGTCCAGTTGTTTTTGTTGTGCTGGAGGACGATTAAAATGTTATTTTTAATAAAGAAAAACAAAAAGCGAATCGCATAACATACAGTGTGGGTAGAGGCAAAATAAAACTGATATGGGCTTACTATATATTAAGCCTCCTCCTTAAATCATAAAAAATATTCTCATTATTATAAAAACAGAACTTAAACCAAAATAATATCAAATTACACCAATTTAACACAAAAGCAAAAAGCAGTGAATGTGTATACATACAAGAAAAATAAAACCATACATTATCTTTTAAATGTCTTTTGTAATGCTTTATAGATGTAAAGTGGAAAAATCATTTTACAATTTTGTCCCCCTAAATCTTATAGAAAACTGACCTCTATAAGAGAGAAATTTAGGAAGATGAAAATCTAAAGACTGATGAGTTGAATATGGACAGATCTCTGAATTTGTGATATGAATTGTTCTAGAATATTCCTTCATCTGAATAAATTTGTAAATAAAAAACACAGAGAATCTCAAGATTCTGAAAAAGAGGAGCAGATGGCATCACTCTGCAATACAAACAAATAATTTTTGGAGAACCAAAGACTAGCAAAAAATGTACTCCCCCAAACAGTATATTACAATATGAAAGACAAATAATGGATAAATAAAGTGATAATAAGGAATAAGAACACAGTTTGGAATCCTCTTACTCAGTCAAGGTTTCTTCCTCTCTGTGTAAGGAAGTTTTTGCCATTGATAACTTTGTGCTTAAGAGGCTTGGACTGTCTAAATCTACTTTGTGATAACATATAATAACATTTGTTGTGAAAATAACTTTATAAATAAAAAAAATGTTTAATTGAATTTAATGTACAGTTCCAAATGGTTTCAATTGCAACCATGTTTTTATCAAATATCAAGTTTCACTAAATTGTGATGCAGCTTGTTAGAATGACAATGAGAATGCATGACATTAAATAAACATCAAAATTAAGCTAATTAGGCTGGGGAAATATGCTTTATATTTGTAGTCTGTAGTCTGCATTTGATAAATAGTCCAAAATAATTAAAAATCCTAAGCTATTTGTTTGTAAGTTTTGAGGGCAGATAGGCAAAGTATTTTGAAAATGACCAGCGTACTGTGTGGTCATTATGGGATGAACTCTTTGATATTTCTGTTCTTATTGGACATGGGTGCATAAATGTCCTTTCTCATGAACACATACAGAAAACTGTGTGTGTGTATGGGAGAGAAAGAGAGAGAGAGAAAAGAGAGGTGGGGGGTTTAATTAGAGCAATTGTGATTTTAAATTAATCGGTCCTGACAGTGAGCAGAGGGGCCCTCCTACCTCCCTAATAACCCAGCTGCTCTATTCAGACATTCTCCAACCTATTACCCCCTCCACACACACACGCACCATATGATCACACACTTGGCTCTTTAATAGGAGCCCTTTTGTTTAGCTGAAGACTGGAGAGCGCTACTGTTGGGTCACTACATTAAGTGAGATACAATTGCCCAGTTGTTACGTCATTGAGTCAGTGGCCATCTGCTGGTGACTGAGAATCACTGCATCAATCTACTGTCCCATCCACCTTCTGATCTGCTTCTTCCTGGTGAGCACCTCCACCAAAGTGTTCACAGTCCACTGTCAAAGCAAATTGTGAACCCACAATTTATTTATTTAACTCAAATAAATGAAGTCTGATGTATGTAATACTCAATATTTAACAATACATTATATATATATATATAAATATACATTCAAATTGGATCTGTGAGTTGAATTAACTTAAAATAATTAGGTTCAGGCACTTGCCATTCACAGTTGGATAGTGTTTATCCCATAAACAGCACACTAAAAAAAGAACCTTTACTGATGTAAAAAATAATTAAGAAGAATTTTACCTCTGAATAAGTAAAATTTTACGTAGGCCTTATAAACTGTTATTATTAAACTATTTCCTTAGAACAAATTACATTTGTGTATATTTGATAATACACAGTAACATGTGGGGTTTGTTTCAGCAAAACATCCTTTAAATAAAAATTGCATCTTTTTCGTTGTCTCCTAGGCTATAAGATATTTATATATATATATTTATATATATATATATATATATATATATATATATATATATATATATATTTTTTTTTTTTTTTTTTTTTTTTTTTTTTTTCTAAGCTCCTGGATATGTAATATAGGGCTCACCCTATAGCAAGTATATTGCCAAAAATTGTATTTTTGTTGAATGAACTCCAAAACAAACAATTGTATTTACTTGACCATGAAAAAAATACATTATATATATATCTGATGACTGATGCCAAAAATAGTTTCAAGTTGCAGTTTAGGTTTTATAACCTAATGTGTTAAATACAATTTTCTGTTTGCAACTGGTTTAGTTAAATTATGTATGTAAATTATGTAACTTAGCCAGGTTTACAGTCCATGTTTAGGATTCTATTCTGTTTTACTTGTTTTTTTATTCATTAGATTTAATTTATGTAGAACCTTTTTAATCTCTCACGTGTACACACACACACACACACACACTAACCCTCCTACACATGGGAGAGCCATAGATCTTTGCTTGGATTAAGGAAATTCCTCGGAGAAGGGAGTCAGAGGAGAGTTTCCATATTTCTGCTCAATGTCAACAACACATAATCATCCCAACCATGCAACACACAAGGTTTCCCACTTCACACTAAGAAATTACACAACACATGCCCTAATTGAGGTATATAAAACTAAACAGGCAATACACCTGCTGCTAAAACCTTCAGAAGCACACGTTACAGCTGTTAGAATGTAAATGCACTGTGCATTAGAGTACAGAGAGAACCTGAACTTTTTGACGTGTATTGGTCTGCATGCAAGATTTGTGCCAGTGCTCCAGAGCACCAGAACGATCAGCCCAGCTGGTTTGAAGTAGAGGGATTTCCCCTTTCAGCTCTAATCGTGATGCTATCAATCCTCCAACATTCCTGCACACGACACTTTCCAGCTAGGGCTGCTAAGATCAGCCCACAAATATCAAGCCCACAGCGAGGAGTGCGTCATAAAAACAAACCGAGCACAAACTGTTGAGTAGTTGAGCTCTCGACTGTAGTGCACATTGCTGTGTGTTTGAATCAGGACCATCAACAACTCCACTCACACGCTCACTCATACTGGAAAACATGGAAACACATACACAGAAGGATAACAGTTTATGAAGAGATAAGGTTGATATGGACCTAAAGCTGAGGTAGACGAAGAGTAACTCCTAAAAAGGACGGTGAGAGAAAGCTACAGAGTGTACTGATAAGTCTTTGATAAAGGCCTTTCAAATGAGTAGGAAAAGCTCAACAGCAATCACATAGGGACCATAAATGGAGAGAAAGTTACACTGACAAGCAATAGGTTGGGAGGTGTTAGCTTGTGAGAGTGAGGCTGAACACCGGCCAGCATGCTTATGGCAAGATGATATTAAGTAAAGCCTGGTAGTCGTTCCCCTATAGACAGGAAATACCATTTTTCCTAGAAGTTGTGTGGGCATGTAATATTCCTCGATCCCCATCCTGTCATGTGTACCAGACATTATTTTCTGACCGAAAGCATGTAATGATTGTGACCAGCAACATCTGGTTTGAACTGTTGATGCAAATGGACAAGCAATTCTGGTAGAAATGACATCAAATTTCAATGCAGGAGGATGCATATTCCAAAGGTCAGTGTAGTGTTCTTAAGCTTCCATGTCACATGATGAAAATCACAGGACATGATGCACGTTCCTAGCCCCTGACATGTGACGTGTCCGTGTATAAAGAGATATGTTTGTGCTGACTTGCTGGAATACAATAGCACAAACTGCTTCGTAAAAAAACCCAGCCAGACTCCTCTCAGATCAACCTGTTTATTTTCCAGTTTCACATTCTGGAAGGAAAAAAAAAATCATTTCCCAATTTTTTTATTTATTTATTCTTTTTACAGCAATCTCATGTTAGCAGTCCATTTAAACTAGCAGTTCTGCCACAATCTGTGTAGTTCAGTATTCAACACCAAGCAAAAACAAAAACTAAACAAAACAAAAAACAAAAATTGCACTTCTCTACGTTAAACAGAATATAGACAGAATCAACAGCTATTAAAATAATACCAAAATAACACAAGGGAAGACTTAACATCTTATACAGATATACTTATTTAATTTCACAAAAAAAAAATGCATAAATATCCATTATTACACAAATGTACAAAAATATTTGTACTTCTTTTTTTGTTCAAATATACTCTAAACAAACACAGATACCGGTATTTTGGCAGATCGGGTTCGAAGGCGATGCATTCGAGGCCTGAAGGAAAAGGGTCTCGGAAGGACTCGTCCACCTCGGACGAGTTTACAGTCAAGATCATAAAGGATTTAAAGAAGAACCAAAATAAACCCAGTGCATGTGGAATTTCATTCTGAACACACAAACAAAACAAGACTCCATAGTAACAAGATGTAGGCCTCTACCTTGCAAATAACACCATACATGTAAAAAGCAAGTCAAGCGCAAAGATCTTCACAGAAGCAGGACTAGCGGATTACAGAGAAAAACAATAAAAGGGGTTAAGCAGGTCTTCTCACAACAGCAACACAAAGAAGAAAGAGAAACCAAAACATACAGAGCTTTGCATTCTATATTTCATGCCATATACTATACTCAAACATGCATAATGATTGTCCCCCTCCCCCCGAACACACACCTACACATATGCAGACATTCACACACTCACTCAACCAATAAGAGAGCAGCTAGAATGTTTAAAGTTGCACATGATCAGCTCGTCACATGTTTGGCTTTGAAATCGCAGAGACTGTACCATTAGCCCAGGAGGCCCCAGCTGTAGATAAGCATCCTGTCTTGTCCTGTTCTTTTAGAGTCCTTTTACAGAAGAGTTTTCTCCAGGAAAAAAAGAAAAAAGAAAAAATAAGTCCTTTAAATGCTCCTTGCATCTGTTAAATAAACCTGATTAAATTAAACGTCAAGCCCAGTACACGCCTTGCTCCAC
Source organism: Astyanax mexicanus (assembly GCF_023375975.1). NCBI lineage: Eukaryota > Metazoa > Chordata > Actinopteri > Characiformes > Acestrorhamphidae > Astyanax > Astyanax mexicanus. The sequence continues at coordinate 45,860,009 of NC_064409.1, read as the reverse complement.
ACGGAAGGAGAGAGGGAGGAAAAGAAGAAAGAAAAACCTTCAGTTACTGGTGGGCTTCTGAGGAGAAAAGAGAAGTCAAATAAAAAAAATAAAAAAAAGTCTCAGTTATACATTATTATACACTAAAGCCAGAGCTCAGCAGATTTAAACGATACTCACTAAATACTTAACAGAACTGGCGGGATTTCCATCCGGGCTGTGAGGTGTCGGATGGCGAGGGGTACCAGCGCATCTATAGGGCAGAAGCAGAGGCAGGTTAATAGCACATAAAGAAAGTCTGGAAAATATACTGTTCACATGTCCAAGTAATTGTGGACACTCCTCCTAATAAATGCTGGAGCAGACAGACATGAACATATTGGCACCATATAGGAAAGCGTGTTCACTTTACAGCCATCTTTGCAACCCAGCATGGCAGTTATTTTCAGTCAAGAAAGACCAGACAATTTTTTTTTTTGAGTGAGAAGCAACCAAATTACTGGAACCTGAAGGATAGATTACAGTTTTAGAAACATATTTTAAAATCTCTGAAACAATAAGAAAAACCTGATGCAAGAACAGGTAAGAGTTTGGATTTTCAGGTTCCTGGTATGACTACTGCGCTCTTGGAGATCTCCTTACCGAGAACACACTAAACCTTCCTCTGCTCTCAGCACAACCACATCAAATTAAGTCAGACATCTGCTATTTTTGTTAAAGGGTGGGACTTTATTCGCAAACAGGTGGCATGATTAGCGCTACAAGAAATCCTGTTCATTTTGCAATCAGCGGCTGTTCTCAAAGTCCCCCACTGAATTGAGCTGTATAATTTTATTTCTCTGGAATGCTGGTGCACCGTTCAATAAAACCATACAAAAATAAATATAACACCTTTACATTAATAGATATTGCCATTCATATAATGCCATGGTATACCACCCTGCCCTGCAAACATGTCAACTTTAGCAAAACAAAAGAAAAATGAAAGTAATCTGATCCTCAAAGTTGCACTGACCAACTGCTTGATTCATTATGAAACATGCATTTAGTTGTCCTTAAGAAACATAATTAATAAACATTTTGGCTAAAATAGATGAAATTCAAAACAGAAATATGTATGTATTTTCAGTGTTTGATTCTCTATTTAAATACTGTTTACAAACATTTTATTGTTAATGTTTTTATTTCCTTTTTTATTGTTAGTCTTTTTTCTATTTTAATTTACAGGTCTATGGGAACCCCTCAGTTATTCAAAGTGTGAACACATTTGTGCAAAAGCAGCTGAAACTTTTCTTGAAGCATTTCACCGAAATGCAAAATGCTATAAATCGTGGATAACGTAAAACACATTGTGCCCACTAATGTCCCTTTCTGACACAAAGCGGAGTTCCCGGTGGTCTCTGGGCAAAAGCTACCAGACAGGAAGAGCTGCAGCAGTCCTGTCTGCAGAAATCTTTCACCAGGTCACCATTAGCTCTCTTCCGATATGGCCCTTACTGAGGGCGAGCGCAGAGCTCTGGCCAAGGGCAAGAGTACTGAACAATGAGTTTGGCACGGCCTTATTGCTCATCTGATGTGGCCCGTCCACTCCACTGGTCGCCACTAAATGGCTCACAGTCTCCCACCTTCTTCATTTTGGAAAACACACCAACAATCGGCTGTTTGTAAAATGAAGTCAATGGCCATGGACAGGAAGCATAGTTATTTTAATTGCCACAGTGAAGTTTACAACAGAAGCTTATGGAATTCAGTGAGGAAGCTATGAATTTTGGACATCAACATGCTGTCCTATGTATGCAATTTACACTGATGTTCACACCTGCTCTTTATATTCATTGTACACAATGTAGTGTACCTACTAAGGCTCAGAAAGCTTGAGGCAAAAGGAAATAACTGTTTAATGATTAAGCTAATACTCCTAATGCAGAAGCTGTTGGGAAGTGTAGGGTTCTACAGGGTTGAATGCTAAAGTCTATGAAACTAATGTTAATAATAGATCTGAAAGTGAAGATCTGAAGTGTGAGTTTATCATCATGTTAGGCACTTGACAGTTCACATTCATGAATGTAACTGACATGTATCTGTCTAATTTAAATTAACCTGTCCCTTAATTTGCAAACATTGACAGGTTTGTGTGTAGTCTTAGTTTTGCCAGCTATTAATCCCAATGCAGAAATCTTTTTGAATTGTGGAGTTCCACAGGTTTCTATGATAGGGTCTGTAAAATGTAAAATGTGTGGGCTTAAGTGTGGGGATACAGGTTCTATCAGATTAAGCACTAAACACAAATAAATCTAAATTGAAAAGATTTTACACATTATTTGTATGTATGCAGTATATAAATTTATCATCTAGAGACCACAGGATGCCACATGTATTGCAAACAAACTACCTCAATAATAGTTTGGATCAATTTGGATCAATAACGCACAAAGAAACATGATTTTCATCTTGATATGGCTACTGCGAATACCCAGATCTCCACATCGAGGGGAGATTTCCTCTGCTCTATTGCTCTTAAATATCGCGATTTTATCAGTGTAAATCAGTTCTCTAAAAATTTCTGTAACACACACACACGACGTATTTCTAGATATTGCCATGGTTCACCTACCAGAGTTTGAGAGGAACTGTTCTATGCCATTGCTGAATGAACCATCTGAAGGTCAATTATTTTTAAATAGTTAAATACATTAAAGAGGGAGGAAGTGGTCCATAAACAGTATCTTTAAAATTACGCTCTTTTTAAAAATATAATAAAAAAAAGGAAAAAAAAAACAAACAAACAAAAAAAAACAATAATAAAACACATTTGACACCTTTGGGCAATCAGTCATCACTTTGACTGTTCTGGACTTTGGTCATCCGAGCTATGCAGCTTTTCAGGTATAGTTTATAGAACATTTAAGTGTACAGTGGTCCATAATCTGCAGTCATGTGTACATATGACCTTGGTCAGGGACCGCCCACCTTAAATGGATGTGCCACCATCCCCTTCTCTTCTCCTTCATCTCTATCCTTCAGCACCACACTAAAGTGCGTTCCCCTGCACCCAGAGGACGAGGCCTTTCACAGGTGTTAACCTGCAGAGACCACAGCACCGCACTCACACTCGAAAAGCCACTTGCTGCATTATAACAGCTCAGAGCAGAACAGAATTGCTTGGACTAAAAAAAAAAAAAAAAAAAAAAGGCCTAGAAGATGGTGCAGACTTTTGTCTCTAAAGGTGTGTGAATGGGAGTGTGTAATGCTCGTGAGTTGTTTTCAGGTAATGGCCAAGTCGGCCCTTTCATCTGTGACCTTTAGTTTGCATTCGGTCGTTGTTATGACAACGGAAAGCACAGTTCAGTTGGTCAATCAATTGACTCTGCTCTGTTAAGATGAGGTCCTCTCGACCAGTCGCATTCGATTAAGTGTGGAAGTGAACAGCATTAAATATTAAAAGAGTCTAACTGACATTAACAACAGTAGCAGCTTAGACCAGTCTCTAATTAAACCCGCCGACTGGTTCAGAAGCTTTAAACAAGACTGCATTAGTCTGTCAATGTTAAATATATAAAAGAAAAAAAAAAATAATAATAATAATAATAAATATTAAAAAATAAATATGTATATTTAAAATGCACATTTTATTAGAAAGTAAGCAAAATTATTTACTTAAGGCTTTCCTACATGCACAGAGAATTTAGCTCAAAATGTCAGATTATTTTTTTTTATCTGGACAAACCACAAACCATTATAAAAAAAAAAAAAAAAAAAAAAGTGTCAAAGTGTCAAAGACCATTTCTAAAGTGGTCAAAAAGGAAAAATCTTCTTGGGTTTCACACAGGTTAATTTATTTGCTCCAAAATACCAAATAAGCTCATAAGCTTTGCAGACCCAGAATAACTACAGTTCTGTAATCACCGGTGTATGTTTGTTTTTTGTTGCTAGAAAACACAAACAAACAAACAAACAAACAAACAAACAAACAATAAATAAATAAATAAATAAATAAGAAAATATAGATAATTGCTCTTTAAACAAACAGTGCAAAGTGAGACACAAGAGGCAAGACCCCATTCCTCAAAGGGTTAAACATTCTTAACTGTCCACAGTCCATAGCAGCATGTTAAGTGGTCGTAGGAGCAAATAAAAGTAAAATCTATGTGAGCAACAAAAGCAGTCATATCCCTCACCTGCACAGTTTTACTAGCTTGTAAAAATCCAAACGTAAGCATTTTGGCTAAAGTTTAACTGGCCTTTACCGGCTACAGATTCACTCAACAACCAATGCATAATCCAAGCAGAGACGCAATTAAAAACAGATTTTCTCTGTGTGAAGTCTTAGCAACGCTGGCAAATGGAGGAATGTTTAGTGAGATGTTGAGAATGCAGGTTGGAAAGTTACTATACACAAACTGTACTCTGGCCAAGACAGAAAAAGGTGACAACATGATTACACATTCAGCAACACTGTGTTAACATAAATAATATAGTTAAAATAATTCAGATTTGTTGATTAGATTAGGCTCCCTCTACAGTTTACATTCATAAAATGTTCATGATCTGTATATGTCTAATGTGAATAAATCGGTCCTTTAAGCAATGTTTTGCCCTGTTGTGTAACAATCAGAATCAGGAATTAATAGCATAATCTGTTGTGCCCATTTTGTTGCATGAAATATGATTTCTAATCTGACAATCTCACAATCATGTCGCATGCCCACAAATTGGATACATATCTGATCTATAACCCATATCTACACACCCAAAAAAAGAAATATAGGCAAAAACAAATCAGAACAGAGTCACAGTCTGGTAATGTGAACGTAGCCAAGGTCAGTCCACATGGTCTGATTTCTAAAGTGATGAGTAGTTCAAAGAAACACTGGTTAGAGCAACTGATCTCACATTTTGCCCATCACTCCACTGTACAGCATGAGTGAGTGTGTATAGAGTGTGTGCAGTGTGAAAGGTAAGGAGAGGGAACACACCGGTTGGTCCCTCACCTGGGCGTGCAGGGCAGCGGCGGCTGCAGCGGCTGCAGGGTAGGTGAAGGCTGCGTGAGGCAGGCCAGGGGTCAGCTCAGTGGTGTAGAGTGGGTACGGGGCCCATGCCTCTGGAGATGCTGGGATTAGTGCTGCTCCAGTCAGGTCATCTACAGACATACAAAGTCAAAAAGGCATACTTTAAGACATATGTGCACGCAGAATCTACAAATATATTAATATTTTGGAATGTTTTTTGCATACAAGGTGTAACAGTTCCATTCGAGACAAAACAAGCACCTCAAGATGCATTTAAATTCAGAAAACTATTCTGAACGACTCTTCTGTTTTAAAATTGTTCTCCACTAATTCATACCTTAAAAATGTCATTTCACATTATGAATATTCACAAAGAACAAAACATTGTTCTTCTAATGTTCTTGACGTTTTTCAATGTTTTCATTTTCATTTTTATTAAACTATTCATCAAGAAAAGTTTACATCACCAGAAAGAAAGCAAGAAAGAAGAAAATAAAGTACTAACTGAACATATAGATGAGATATGCATGCATACAGTACACTCACATGGGTCCCGGGCAATGAAGTGAGCCCCAAGAGCTGGGTGTAGGCTTGAGGGGTTGGGTGTAGCCATCAGCTTACTCTTTGCCATCTTGGTGTTAGCCTTGGCAAACTCCAGGCGCAGCGTCTGAGGATTCTCCGGGTCAAAGCGAATTCCCTAACAGACAAACAGAACAGTGTGAGAGACTGATGGGAGGGTTTTAATGTCACTTATTAGTATAACAGAAGAATAAAATTACACTTTCTATGCTTATAATAATTACTGTAAACAAGACAAGCTTAGGAATAGATCCTAGATAAAAACTGGGCAGATACCAGCAGAGCTTTAGTAGTAGACACTGCAGAGGTACAACAATAATACGTCCAGCAAATACAGTAAAACCATTCAGACACACTACTTTTTAAATTAAACTTTATCTTGGTAAACAACCAATTGAACAGTAAGGCTTTATTTTAAAGCTTATAAAATTAAAATCAATTTGTGCCCTCCAAAGCTACACAGCACGTTATCTTCAATGTTAACCTCAAGCCAAACACTTAAAGACTATCAGGTTAGGTTATAGATACATAAAGTACTATAAAGATGTTATTTAGATTCAATGATGATCATAACATTGCTGCTCTGGATATAATAACATCTATTTTTTATTACATGCTTTATGAGAAAGAAAACAAAAAAAACAATTATTTAATTATTTAAGTATGTAATTTTGGACTATGTCGATTAGTCCTTGTTTGTCACAAGACGGAAAAATATGTGGTTAAAACGTTGGTCTGACAGAAATGATATGCAGGAGGAATGGTCAGTGCACCCATTTGAACCTGATGTGGATGAACTTCAACAGATCCATCTAACTTTTTTCGTCAGGATGAAGAGCTTCACAAAAACAGAGCCAACAGTCCATGACGTCATGGAACTTTCCACTTTTAGGGCCTGAGAGCGAGTCAAACTTATTTAAACCCAAGAGCCTGAGATGAAGTCAACCTCTTAGACACGAGAGCTTTGGCGCATAGGGTGGAGACCTAATCAATAATTCAGACCTGGATGAACATTTACTTACAGACGGGCCGATGATTACTTACATTTAACGCGTTTTTCGCTGCTTCAGCTCCAGACCTGCTGTCAAAGGTAACAAAGCCAACAGGCTGAAAAGGGAAAGGTGTTTAGTCTTATATCAGTACTTTATTATATCAAATCAAAAGGAAAATAAATGGTATACACTGAATTAGCCAATTGTGAGACAAGCGCCTCAAAACAGATCCAGGTCCAACAGATTACCTGCTTTGAGGTTAGTTTAATGAGAGACCCTTCATATCCCTGCAGCAAAGGGAAGAAAAAACAAATATATATGAGTCTATAGTCAATTACAAAAAAATCTAAATTTACAAAACAATAACATTGTTATATTTTTAATAAAAATTCTGTAATGCACACAATTCAACAATAGGTGAAGACTATACTGGAGCGATCTGTGGGTCATACCTTGAATGGCCTGAACAGCAGGTACAGCTCCCGTGGCTTGATGTCTACAGGCAGGCCACTGACAAAAAGGGTTCGTACCTAGAAAATGAAAAGGCCTCAGTAACTAAAGAACAGGGAGTGAAGTGACCCATAAAGCATTGGCACTATGATATATGTAATGTGAGCAAATCAGATGAGCTAGACATTTTAAAATGGTAAGGTTTCATGGAATCCCATGTGACATGGGGGTTTACTGTGAATTTGTGTTTAGTGAAACAGTAATGTGTACCTGGAATAAAAAGAAGATACTGTGTATATGAATCAAGTTTCAAACTACCTTTAGCGCTGCCAGCTCGCAACTTTTCCCTTCCTATTGTCTCAGAAACTGTGTCCATTTTCTGCAGCTTTTGTTCAGTACTTAAGATTGACTGTACACAAAAATCATGAGAAACTGGTGTTAGTTAAGTGAAGACATTAAGTGTGTGCACGACTACCAGGTGTGAGTGAGCGGACTGAGCGTGGAAAGTGTTCGTGGATGCAAGAATCTCTCTACGGGGAATGAAAAGGATTGCTACTCTGATGCAGTGATAGGCAGAAACTCTAATTCAACTAGACAAATGAATCAGATGAAGCAAATGATATTGAGTGGTGGGAAGAAAGAGAGAAACAGTGGTTGGAAAGGCCAAAAAAAGTTCATTTGACAGTAAATTTTACGAGGATAAGAAAATAAAAAAAGGCTTGATTTGAAAGCATTTGTAGCAACGAAAAATTCCAAAACATTAATCAAAGCTAATTTGCCAGACATTCGAAGGCCCTGAGAAAGGGAGCTTTTCCAGAATTATTTCTCAAAAATCATCTACCAAAGGCTTACAGGTCTAGTTCATATTTGCGCACAACTGCAACAACTCAGTAAAAGCAGACAAAGTGTACGCTGTGGTAACACTAAGGGACGGCAGTTAATCCACTTAGAAATTAAAATATATAAGTAAAAGTATATACTGTATTTTTACTAATGAATTATTCATTTTTATGTCTACAAACCAGAAACCCTCTAGTGCATCAATTCAGCATATCTAAGCACTTGACAGCAGCAAAGATAATGAACTCTGCCTCCCCCCAAACCCCCTACTTGGACTAAAATACCAAACACCACCCAACTCAAGCAGAGTTTCATATTTCTCCAGGCGTCATTTCCACCAATACAGGGTTCACTGGAAATAAGTCATCATTTCCTTCATTTCAAAGAGAGTTGCTGTGCCGCTGGGGGGGCTGGACCAAGCCAAAATAATCTTTTCACAATGCTAAAGACAAGTGTCTTCCACAGCGGATTAGACAGAATGACCCAACCAGCACCTGCTACAAACTTCATAAGCCTTTGCTCTAGACTAAAATGTGTGAACTAAAAGTTGTAAATTTGACCAACATCCGTATAATTCCAAACCATGTTTTAAGGAGGTCTAGAGCTACAACACAGACTTGGGTACACACAACAAAAAGAAGAAACAAGAGTTCCTGGCCTGTTTGTACTAGAAGTCCAGGCCCCAACACAATGGGCCATCTGAACATGGTGAACCAAATGCACTGACCTAGCACAGCAACCCTCCAACACAATGGACCCCACAACACGCCACACAAGAAACACGCCGTCCTCTTCCCACCATGAAAGGAAAACAAACACCACTAAGAATCATTTCCCCACACACCAAAACCAGTGGACCAGAACAATGAGGCCAAAACTTTGTTCATCCAGGACACAATCCAACAAGTAATACAAATCCTCTCATGATTAAGCCAAAAGAGGAGCATTTTTAAAAGCAATTAAATAAAAATCTCTCCTTTTCTTTCAATGTTCATATTTCCATATGTTGCCCAAAAAAGTGAGGGCTGCAGGCTTTAATCCATTTGTTAAAAAAAAAAAAAGTAGACAGGAGCCCTGGAGGTGGAGAGACCAGCAGGTTCAGATCCCCTACAAGTTAATTGAAAAGCTAAACAGAGCAGACATGCACCAGGAAATCCCTCCACATCGCGCTCTGGAACAAATCCAGGGGCCAGAGGTGACCAGAGAACTGGAAAACACTCCTTAAAAAGATACTTCTTCAGAGATTCTCAGCTCTAATTCATTAAACATAGACACCACAGATTTTTTATTTTATTTTCATAAATAAATGAAACAAAAATAAATGGAAATTCCCCTCAGCTAAACCTAAATAAGCTTTATGCGTTACATTACATGAATTACACACACTGCCTCGCGACATGAAAATCAGCCTTAACAAGACTAACATTAATCAGTAACGCTAGTTAACTACAAAACCAGAGTCAATCAGTCAAAGCTTACAAACTGATTTTGAACACTAAATAAAATATAATCACACAATATGAAAAACACTTCAAATACCAGAAATCCGCAGTTTCTTTTTTTTTTTTTTTTGGTGTTTCTCTGAGAGCACACTGAGGTTAGGTGTAAATATACGGGCTACACAGATCAAACACGCTGATGAATAGACAGGTTAGCTACAAAGCTAAAGCCACCAGGTGTGATAGTTCTAGAGATTAATCATCAACCAACCTACAAAGTGAACAATAAACTCCTGCTCAAGTCACACATTCCTCACACGGTTACAGAAAATGGGAAGAAAACAGAGCACGGTTACTTAAAAGTCTAAAAGCCGCGCCGAAGAAAAAACATGATAAAAGTCACAGCTGAGGAAAAACGCGGTGACCGAAACTCCCTGTCTGAGAAGTTTCCTCTGAACAGCGTGTTACAAGTTTAACTTTTCGCAAAGCTACGATCCAAAAAGGGGGAAAAGGAAGGAAAGTTCACACACAAAAAGAAATTCCCCGCCGTCCGGAGAGACAAAACAAACTTTAACTTCACTAAGTAAAGAGTAGCAGTGTCCCCTTACCTCCTCCTCTAATGATACATTGTTGTTCGGCTCAGAATCTGATTTGAGACTCATTGTGTAACTTTAACGCTTCTTTGTGCGAAAGAAAAAAAAAAGAAAAAAAAAAACTACTTTGTTTTGTTTTCCCTGTCGGTGGATTTTTCCCTGATGTGCGTTAAAGTTGCAGAAGAAATCTTGGTGCCGTATTTGGTGAGACTTCAGAAAAGATGTGCCCAGGTGAAGCCGTGCTTTAAGCCAAGTATCCAAGGAGGTACCATTAAAATAAAAATTAAAAAAGCAAAAAACTAAAGGTGATGTAGTGGAGAGGTGCACTGTGAGGGTGAGAGAAGGGAAAAAAGAAGTGATTGTTTTTTTTTTGTTCCTCACATCAAGCTCGCTTTAGTTAGATTCAGTTAAGAGAGGTAAAGAGGGACCCAGGTCGGATTTAAAGGTGGAGATGAGCGCAGCTCCTCTGTCTCCTCATTCGCTGATCGCTCCTAATAAAGCTCCGAGCCCGAAAGTGCCGCGGCAGATGGAACTCAGCTGGACGAGCTCGAGGCCCCGCCCACAGGCCCGTAGCAGCGCCGTCGTTAGGGAAGCGCTCCGTCTCCTGTTTTTCTTTCCACCAGTATTCCGACGGGGCCCGCTGCAGAGCTGCGGTGTGATTGGCGAGTGGTCGCTCATTCTTTCAAGCGGTCTACCAATCAGAGAGGTCTTAGCACGGAAAGGCGGAGCCTGCCGGAAAAGAGGTGGGCAAAACCGTAGGTCGACCCTGTAGGCCAATCAGGAACGCTGCCCAAAACTGCGCGAGACCTTCTCATTAGGTCTAAACGATGTTCTGGAATCATTCTCTTATATATATATATATATATATATATATATATATATATATATATATATATATATATATATATATATATATATATATATATATATATAAAGATGACTGTATTTATATAGAGGGATAGAGGTAGTTTTTTGGGGGCAGTTTTATTGGTGTGGCGGCAAGATAACAAGATGAGTGAGCGGCAAAGCTGAGGAAAATAAATACTCTGTATTTCTGTGATATAGCTACTGTTACAAAAGCACGCGCAGCCTGTGAACAGACATTGCTGGATAATTGTGGTTAATAGCCTGTTTGTCTGTAATTTTGTGAAGTGTATTGGTGTGTTATTTTATGCTAAACCCCGGCCTTTAGTCTGCCATACTCTTTCCACACGACTCTCTGCTGACTGACTGTACCTTGAATTCAGGGCTCAGGACTGCTGATTTTTATAGACACTAAAAAAACGGAGTAATAAAAAGCCCTCCGTCCGTGAAGCTCCACATGACAATCATTTATAAAATCGTTTCCGTTCATTAAAAACGGGATACAGAATAATAAAAAAACAGTTAGAATTCCGTTAGACGACACATTGCTTAATATTTACATTTTTATTCGTTCGTCATTAATGTAGAAAACAAACAAACAATTAATTATTATATATACACATTACTTATTATACAAGGTGTAGCTTCTGGAAATAAATACATGCATTTTAAATATTTTTAGCAATAATAATAATAATAATAATAATAATAATAATAATAATAATAATAATAATAATAATAATAATAATAATAATAACTGAGATCTCAAAAGGATATTGAATCAATGTTTGTTTATTGCTAAAACATTAAAACTATGTTGATCTCCAACATCAGAATTGATTTATTTGTGATTCTATGTTGATTCAACATTGATTCAGCTTTATGGTTGCATATAAAAGCTTTGTATTTAGCTTTGCTTACATTAAATATATGAATCTTGTATGTATGTATGTATTCTATTGTAATTGCCTGTTCTGTTGTCTTGCAGTGTAAACAGGGACATTTAAAATTATGATTGATATTAATTTGTTATTTGTGTGAAGCACCTTTTACTTAAAAGCATTTAAAACCGATTTTTATATTAAATGTAATAATAATAATAATAATAATAATAATAATAATAATAATAATAATAATAATTAAGTTAGTAACAGACATGGCTAAACCAAATTTATAACCAAAACATTTATATTCATACATATTTTTTCTGTTTTCTGTTTATATATATATACAGCAGCTGTATATATAAGTGTATATATATGTTTTTCTTTGCCATCTTACTGCTGCTGTTCTCTTCACTATGGTATTAGGTGAATGCTCTTAGCAATTTCAGTGGGGTGAAACATTCACGGTGCCTTTAGAGCAGATAAAATGGGGGAGGAAACCCCAGACCCTCCCTAAGAAAAATGCCATTTCCTGCCATTACACTGCTTCCCGCAGATCATACCCGCTGATCATACACCAGTCTTGGTCTTACAATTCTCTTATCTGCAAAGGAAGATTTGGTCTATAAAATTTGATCTGAGGTCAGGAAAAACAGGCCTTTTTCAAAGCTGTGTTGCTGCTCTGCCCTTCCCTCTGGTGCTGCTGGTCTCACTGTTCTCCCTCCATCTATAATCTGTGATGCACCCTGGCCAGGCCTGACCACTGTAAACAGTCTCAGTTCTGCAAATTACACTAAATGTCCAAATGCACAGGGGAGGCTGTGGCACACAAATTACGTGAGCCTTAAACAAGTCTGCTGCCTGATCAGACTGAGACACACAAAGAGATATACACACATTCTTTAACATGAACATGACAGCAAAAGGGGTAAATTTCCAGTCAATTTTAGACGCTTCACAGATTTTAAATTTGTAGTTTGTTCAATATTTAACTAACTGCTGCTCTGAACGAATTATGTATAAATTGACCAATAACAGGCTATAAAATTGTTAGCAAAAATAGTATTTTCTTTTAGTCTTCTTTCAGTCACCATTATATGTTGGTCAATGGACAGTTATGAAATACATTTTTTATAGAACTGTTTGTGTCACACAAGACAAGCTTTAGTTTTATGACTTTACAATGTACTATATGGACAAACATGTAGAAGAATAGATTTTGAGCTTTTCTGAGACAGAGATTAAATTTTGTGTCTAGTATTTATTATTAGAATCAATATAATGTGTTTTGCGTTCGCAGCATAGTTGTTTAAGTTTCATACAAACACTTTGTAACAATATATTTGCAAAGATTTTTCATATTTTATCAGGTTAATTACCACATTTAAAAGAAAAATATTTTTTAAGTTTTGAAGAATGTACACATTTTGGTTTTCCATTTTTTTTTTACAAATATCAAAGTATTTATACATGTCCAAAAATTAATCTTGTGATAGCTGCCCTTTGACATCAGTGATATCACAGCCTGAATACTGTTTTATTTTCAAGAGACTGAAGACACTTTCTGTATATTCAGCAGTTTATGATATTAACTTCACTTAATGTTTACCCTGCCGTGGTAAAATATCAAGGTAATTAAAATAGTGTTAATTAATCTAAATTTACCTTTGAAATAGATGAAAGTTACAATGAAAAATGCAAAATGCCACATGTAGCTTGTGGTCATCACTATGTGAACACATGCATTTTTTTAAAGTGAAATGTAAAAGGTGATTAAGCTGGTATAGTATTAATGATATAAATATGATAGAAATTGTTAGCTTAATTTTTTTTTTGAAAGTTACGATTGCCAAAAGGCACAGTGTTCTGATAGTAAGGTTCCTGGTAAATGTTGGCCCAGGAGTCTAGGCAATTTGTGATTTATGAGTATTTGGCAGGTGTAGAGAATGCAGTTGGGCGAATTGAGGCTCTAATTGGCCTTTGTACAAGAGAACGATCAGAAGTGGTTAACTTTCAGCATCAGTAATGGAGTAATGGATTAATAGTCACACTATGTGATTGTAAAGAAGCTTGTGTTCATGAGCATCCAACATCTCAAACATGACGACTGAGATACAGCAGCCTACTGGAGCCTGTTGAGTCCAGGTTCCACATTAAGCTGTGTGTTTTCCTCTGTGAATAGCCAGGACTTAGCTTGCTTATGTTTGCAGCAACAACGGCAGGCGGCTTCCTGACTTTGTGTGAGAACACAATCAGGGAAAGGCTGGGCGCTCCAGAGGGTGACTCTGGAAATATTTGACCTGCCGCTGTTTCTGCTGCCTGGCTAAAAATAGACTAAAGCCTCCACAAATTTACTCCTGGACCTTCCTTTGCAAGGCAGTCCGAGGTAAAACATTATCCATCTTAATTAAACAACTGTAGCACAAGTCCTGTTTATTATCTTGGTGTAAAAGATTAAAAAAGGCACAAGTGGATGGATGTACTGATATGGGAATGCTTTTGGAGGATCAGATGTTCATGACTCAATCTCAGATGTTCATTCATCCCTTGTTCTCCATATTTGGCCAAATGTATGGGTATTATGTAATGCTTTGCCATTTTCCCTCAATCAGAGTCCAAGATTCTTAGAACAAGAATAACAATCTGGAATTAGACCTCTATTTGTAATCTTAAGCCTTTTAATTGTGCTCTTTCATAGTTTTGTGACTAGTCACTGAAGGGCATTGTTCCAAATTGTTTCCTCAGCATAGCTGTTTAAATAAAAAAAAACTGTGTAATTATATTTTTTGTAAGAATTACTCTGAATGAACACATTATTACAAATATGGAGGGGTGTAAATCTTACCTTTAAATATTTTTTGTATATTTAATACAGTTACATCATAACCTTTATACTATTTACAAGCAACTGTAGACATTAATAATATTAATTTCACTTAATTTAATATTCAAACGTTTTAGTTAAATAAAGTAAAATTATTATTTACCCTGTTGTGGTTAAATATTATGATAATTCTATAATTATATTATTTAAATAATAATAATAATAATTCTAGGTAAAGCAAGTTTACATTAAATATCAATTTTCCCTAAAATTGTTCACCCTGTCAAGCAGCTTAACATTATATATTCTGATAATGACTCGTCAGCTGTGGTTTATTTTTAGATCTCTGTACATCCCAAACTGGTACTAATGGAAATGCAGCATTTTTGGAACTAAGCTCTTCAATTATTCAAAGGCAGGTCTGGCTGTAAGGCTTTTTAGGGGTCACTGGTTAACCTTTCTTGGCTGTTCAATGCAAGCCCATGTTTCGGGGGGTAGAGTTGGGGTGGTGGGGGGGGGGGGGTTATTTTCAGTCTTCAGGAGGAAAGAAGAACAGACAGTTCGCTGTGATGTTGGTCAGATGTTGGTAACACACCAGGGAGCATTGAGAGATTGTTCATAGAGCAGACTTATTCCAACACAACTGCTCTTCTTCTCATTTTCCTTCACTCCCACATAATCTCAAGGCCACTGTTCTTGATTTCAGGCTAATCTAGCATCAGGTTCCACAGCTCACATATTTATCTTGATAGCTGACAGAGAAAACACAAACTGGTCTCAGGTCAGAGGGTCAGGAGAAGAACAACACTTCTGTTCAGTTCCGGTCCAGGCACACTGTAAAAAAGTTAAGAAAACATTACATTTGAAGAGGCCATTAAGTTTTATGGAAACCCATTTTCAGTTATGCCTCCTATAATAACACATTGTGTATATATATATCTTTGGTTTTACCAAATTGAAAACATCTAGAAAATAATCAAGAGGAAGATGAATGATCACAACCTTTCAAATCAAGCTGAACTGCTTTAATTTTCGCACCAGGAGTGACATAAAGTTATCTAAAAGCAGGGTGTAGGATTGGTGGAGGAGAACATGCCAAGCTGCATGAAAGCTCTTAAAACTATATGAATATAAACTTGTTTTCTTTGCATTATTTGAGGTCTTAAATGTTCTGCTGACAACCATAGAATTGTAAAAAAAAAAAAGTTAAATGTGTTATATTTATTACATTTGTCCAGTTTGTCAAACCAGAACAAGCTAATAAATTAATTTTTAAAGTATATAAAATTTTTTAATTCCTCAATTGCCTAATATTAACTGTATATCAAATCTCCCTGCAGAATTGCTCTTCATTCAACTGCAAAATCAAAGCCAGCATGCAATGAGCAAAGTAGCTGTATACTTTAGCAACAAAGGTTTTATATACTGAAGCTAAATTTTACTAACAAGACGATGAATTAAGTTAGGTAAAGAAATTATTTTATAGGAAATCTGTAATGATTTTAGACGACTTAAAAATCACACCAGTGTCAGCTAATTCAAGTTCTGTTTTATAGAATGCAGGCCAAAAAAACATGTAATTTTAAGCAATTAAATGTATACTGTCATTTAAATCTATTTCTCTCAGCATGAAGTTGAAGAAAAAAGAAAAAACTAGGTGATTTCGGATTGTGAAGAAATAGTAACTTATATAGTAATTTTTAACTATAGTTTTAAGAACAAAGCTTAATTTCCAGACTTCTCCAGGACACCTCCAGTCGGGACAAGGATACATTCAATTATATCACCAGTTACTACCAGCTACTGGATAATAACTGCAAATAACACTAGATTGCCACGTGGAGAGCTATTGAGATGTTTTAATGAACATAGTGAAATATTGAAAAAAAAAAAAAACAATACTTAATTTCAGACATTTATTTGTATTTATTATAATATTAGTGTCTCTACAAAGCATATTAATACTAACTTCCCAGAAAACTAACTTTATTGCTTATAAAAGGCTTTAAGAAGAAATAAGTCTTACTTTCATTTTACAGCAATTGTGGGTTAAAAAATGAATGCAGTTATTAATGTATATAAATACAATGTAGATTAGAGTATTTCAGTATTTAGCTGAACTAAGCTGAAGTGGTCATTGATAAACATGGAGATGTGAGAAGGCTGATAAAGGCTTGATCGGTAGGTAGTGATGGTCCCAGCATGAAGAACACAGTCGCCCCTCTACCCAGTATGTAAACGGAGCTGATGAAGATAAAGATGTCTCCCCTGCTGCCACTCCTCTATCAGCCTCTCAGGGGTATAAATAACAACAATCACATTCTCACATTCCCAGAACACTCAGAGATAAGACGAGGGTCTGGGTGAGAGCTTTCACACTGACACTGCTAAACCTGGCCAGTGATATCTGCGCCAGTGATATATCCTCAGAGCTGCACTTAATGGGGGATTTCACAGATGTTTCAAATTTCTACATAGGTAAATGCAGTTATTCAGACTTTTTTGGTGTGAAAAGTTATACTTAAGGGAGATTTGACCAATCACAATTGTTCACAGTGGTGTTGAAAGAGATGTATATAAGCAATAATACACGAGAGTGAGTGCTATAACGTGTAATATTGGCACTGCTGTTAGATGCGGTCGAAGGCCAAGGGCCAAAGATCAGCACAGCAGTGCCAATATGACAGAACCTCGAACCTTGATATTATTATTATTATTGTGATTATACCACGATTCCATTATCGCTGTTTATTAAAAGATTTTGAGTTAAACAGGACAAGAAAATCCGATTGGTTTGGTTATAAACACCACGCAAGTTAAAATAGTTCCATAGCTGCTCTGCTTTATCTGCACTGTAAGCTCTGTATTATCGGCAGTTTCAGTAAAAATTGTGGAAATCTAAGCTGACTGTAAATAAACACAAGCGCTTTACTCACCCAAATAAACAGTTTTTAGGAGAGAAATCTGTGTAGATTATAGTCCAGCGCTTGTTTGACAGAAAGAAAATGTTTTTTTAAGAATTAAAGTTTTGTTTACTTCGATGCCCCCCAGCGTTAAGACCTGCGGAATTACAAGAGTCCACCTTACATTCAGCTTAAAATACCTTTTATTTTAATAATAACAACTCTTAACCTGATATTGGTGGCTGATAATGTGAGTAATAATGCGTTTTTTTGAATCGCTTTATTTATTTGTTGGACCAAGTAAGATCCAGCGCCCCACAGTGGTGTTTAATGTAATCGCATTTAGATTTTTAGCGCTGTATGGTTGCTAGGTTTCCTGTATGTGGCAGATTAATACATGGAGAGCTTCGGCTAATAATGTCTCTCATAAAACGCCTCTCAGCCAATCAAATTGCAGGGTCGGAACTAACTGTGGTATAATAGTAAAGTAGAACTTCTCTACTATAGAACTACTTCACTACTGTACTTAAGTAGTAAAATGCTGTATATCTACTGGAGTATTATATTTTTCATTGCATATTTTAAATTAGTTTAATAAATACTTTTATTCTGATATATTTTTTATGATCATAAAAATGTTATGAATAATTCCAAATATCCAATATCACTAAAGCCAGAGCGGTAGATGCTCTGCACTGTCACCAGGTTTGATGAAGCTCCTCATCATTGAGTGAATCAAGCATTCAAGCTGATCTTATAAAAAGACCACGCTGCTCCCTTTTTGCCTTTACCTCTGAGAACTTTCCACTGCTTTCTGTTATAACCATGGGCGGATCTAGCCATTTTGGGGCCCTAGGCAAAATATAAACAAGGGGCCCTCATTCTTGAAACACACACATAAACCAAATAACTAGAGATGGAACGATCAATCGGCAAAGTATCGGTATCGGACGATTTTCAGCCAAAATACGGTATCGGCGATCGGCAGATATTCTTCTGATTTTACCGATCTGATTCAGGAGTTTAGGGTTAAGCAGTTAATCAGAGCTGTGTGTGGATGAAACTGGTGAAACCGGTGAAACTGCTCGCTCACAGGAAGCTGCAGTTCCTCATCCAACCACTAGTCGGAGCAGCAGCAGCAGCAGAACAAGCTCCGCTGTCTTTACTCAGAGCTACAGCCCAGCCACGGGCTACAGAGCTCAGCTGAGCCAGTCTGGAGCCTTTCCTGTTCATCTGTGTAGGAAATAAAGGGTTTAACCCCACTAACCGGATAATACAGCTCTCTGCAGTTCATCTTTCAGCCCAAGCAGCTAACAGCAGCAGTTTAGAGCAGCCGTCACGGAGTCACTGCTCGGATTACATTATAAACAGGTCAGTTAGCGCGCTGCTAACCTCAGGATGTTTATAACTACGGAGTTTAGTGGACACACCACGGCTGCAAGGTTAGACTGTTGAAGGCTACTGAAGACTATTAAAGGCTATTGGAGGTTATTGAAAGGGTAATTGGGGCCAGAAATCAGTAAAGGCTGGTTAGATAAGTGATTCACGTCCTCGTCCTTTGCTGCGACTAGCGCTGTCACAGTGATGTTTATTAACATCATTAAAACAGATTTTGTCAGGTATTGTCTTATAAATATTTACACACAACTTATATCTCTCCTAAAAAGCGTTTATTTTGGTCAGTAACACTCGTGTTTATTTACTAGCAGCGTAAATTACCATAGTTTGCTTTGGTGTAGATGTAATTAGGGGAATCTGTACCAGGTTTGTCTGGCACCTGTGTGGCATTAATGTGGCATTTGGCCCCGCCCAAGATCGGTATCGGCGATCACACTGATCGGTCCAGGAGGTGTAGAAAAGGAGGTGAATGTTGGCAGTGCATCTGCGATTCTTTTGCTCTCTGCCCGTTTCTTTCGTTTAACAGAACCACTTTCATAACTCCGCTTCATTTTCACTGTGACAGCTCTCACTCTAGTCGCGTACAGTTCCCGCTGTTTTGGTTTGAAGTCACGTGGTGTGGCACGTTGCTACGTCATCATATTATGGACTAGTTCAATGCAAGTAACAGAGGGAGATATGTGTGTTTGGACAATTAGTATTTAGACATTAATTCGGTATTCTACTGATATTTCTGTTGTTTTGTAATAGAAATATGTTTTTTCTTTACTTTACATAAGTAACAAATTAACATTGTTTTTGGTGTATTTACTGTAGCTGGGATGGTCAGATTTGGGGGCCCCTATGGAGGACAGATTTGGTCGAGACCCTAGGCAAATACCTAGGTTTGCCTAATTAAAGAACCGCCTCTGCTCTGGTTATAACTACAAAACACTGTTCTGTACTTTACTTTCAGTACTTGGGTAGAATATTTTAAAATGAACTACTTACAATACTTTAGTACTTCCACTTACTGTATGTGTGGAGCTTAAAAACACTTTAAAAACACTTCTACTCAAGACACTTTGCTGATTGTACTTTTACTCAAATCTGGGTCTCTAGTACTTTATACATGTCTGGTGGTGAATAGAACCAGTTGTCTGAAGAGTTTCATTTCTCTAAAAAGCTATCAGAAGGATTTTGTATTTATTTTTGGGTAAAAATAAATAAATAAGTATATTCTGCCCGATACCTGAGACATTGATTTATGTTAGTTTGTTGTTTACTTATCCAAAACAGACACCTGCAAAACAGAACATTGTAAGGACAAACAGTACCTTATAAAAAAGGATGATATTTTTTTTTTTTACTTTTTAACTCTTAATGGAACTCCACCTCTCTAGAAAATTTGACGAAATCTTGGTTCTACACTAATTGTACATTCCCTGTCCTCATTTACCTCCGTTCTCCCTCTTCTTCAGTGCTCAGAGTCCCCATAGAGCAGGTGTTTTTTGGGTGGTGGTTCATTTTCAGCACTGCATTGACGCTGACGTGGTGGTAGTGGATTTTTGTGTGTTGTAATGTTGTACCTACATGTATAAAAGATTCGAAGTCATATAAGATAAATATATATTTATGTATAATATAAAAATGTACTGTCTTCATATACTGAAGACAGAATATTAGACAGGATAATCCTTTATTAATCCCACAGTGGGGAAATTCACAGTGTTACTGCAGCAAAGGGACAGCAAGGCTCACAGAAGCATAAAGAGGTTACAAACTAAGTAGTAACAATAAGACTATTAATAAATAATAGAAATAGTAAACCATTTTGTGTAATCTTTGTGTGAAATATATTTTACATCAAACCATCTGAAAGGCAAAAATCTCAAAAATGTTCATATTGACTGACCTTTGTCTCTTAAGGCATTTTTTTCTTTACTTAGTTGAGTAGTTCTTGCCATAATATGAATTAAAACATTACTTAAATAGAGCTATTCACCATACACCAACTCTACCTCTTCACAACACAACGGATGCTCTTACACACATTAAGAGGCAATAAATATGAGAAATTAACTACACCTTATAAAGCTGACTGAGAAAAAAACTTTTAACTGCTTCTGTATTATGATCACTGTCACTGAGGAGGGGCGGCACGGTGGCACAGTGGGTAGCACTTCCGCCTCACAGCAAGACGGCCTGGGTTCGATTCCCGGGGCGACCCGTGTCTTTCTGTGTGGAGTTTGCCCCGTGTCTGTGTGGGTTTCCTCCGGGTTCTCCGGTTTCCTCCCACAGTCCAAAGACGGCTTATTTCAGATACAGACTATTTTACTAGCTCACTAATTATTAGTGAACCTATTAGTGACATTGGTGGTCTGGAATACCAAATTGGGAGAGTTATGTACAACTACGTGTCGACTGCAGGCACACGGTGTACCCCATCTTCTCCTCTAAATCCCGTCTGTGTACAGCACGGCTGCTCAGGCATCTTTAGCATAACGGGTTACAGACTCGCCAGTACAGGCCGCTCACAGTGAATCAGAGCTCTGGTGTTTGACAACTGAATGAGGGTTCTTCTGCACTTTGTGATTTACTGCGATGCACTGCTTCCAAACACAGAGCATAGCAGAGATGTTCTGAGTCTAACATCAACAGAACGTGTGGAGAACTGGACTTCCTCCAGGAGACCAAACAAGACATCCGGTTCTTTAAAACCAATGAAATGAACACTGTAAGATGTACATGAAATTTAAAGGGGACATATCAAACCTGATTTAACACGGATTAGAAAAGGCCTAACATTTAAACAGTTAAATAGATCTCACCAGCTCTAGTATAGCCAGTTTCAGTCCCTTTTAGAATGAGTGGTTTAGGGGCTCTGCCACTTTTATGCAAATATGCTGCTGCTGGCCATGCCATGTTTACCTGAGTGTTTAGCACACATTAGTGTTAGCTTGTGCTAAATGGCAAAACAAGCTAGATATTTTTATATATTTTATATATATATATATATATATATATATATATATATATATATATATATATATATATTTCATATATAAGTTATATATTTGTATATTTATATGTTTATACTTATGTGTATATACTTATATATATGCACTTTATGTAAATAACACTATATATTGCACTTCTGGTTGGATGCTAACTGCATTTCATTGGCTCTGTACTTGTACACTGCACAATGACAATAAAGTTGAATCTAATCTAATCTAATCTAAATTTTTCCCCAAGTGGAAATACAAAAGCACACAAAATGTGAGTTTTGCATAATATTTCCTCCTTAAATGTTATTTGTTGGAAAAAATATATTATATATTAAAAAATATTTTTAAAAATAATAAAAATCTAATTTAGTGTACTGGTTCACAAACTGCCCATATCAGTAAATTCAACATTTTAAAAGAAATTCCCTGCTGAGGGGGGAATTTATATATTTATAATAACGCGTCTAAATAAAGACCTCTTTTAACACCTGAAAGGTCTGAGGGTTAATGAGCACCGGCCTCCAAGCAAAGAGATAAAATCAGTTTGGATTAAATCAGTTAGCACTAGTTCCCACATACTACTGTCACAAGTACTGTTTGAGCTATTTACACAAGATTCTTTGAAGATATATATATTTTTCTCAAAAACATATGTGTAAATGTACATGGAACATACTTATTTACATTAAAAGGTTAAAGGATTATGTTAAAATGCTTATAAAATGTATAAAACACTTATTTAATATCAAATGTTTGATATAACACATGGTAAAATCTTAACACTAACCACAAATGATAATAAAAATGTGTAAGGCTGTCAACCTTATGAATACTGAAACTATATTGATTTATAAATATAAAATAAAAGAATCAACATAAGATTATTTGTTTAATTGTTTTATTTTACAAATACATTTTAAGGAACACAGTGGCAAGCAATGATGATTACTCTGTCGGCTGATCTGTGAATGTATACATTTAAAGGGCTTTTATTGTTTGCACATTATAAAAAAAACTCATGCAGATTTTATATAACTTTTTAAATAGTTTTTATACAATTTTATATATGTTAGGGGTAGTTGTGGGTTCAAAGGCCTCTTCAAACTTCTACCAGCCTAAGTTAGGCAGAGAGTGGTTGAATACACCTAGATGCAGCCTGATGTTCTTCCCTGTTAGCTGTCTCTGATATACTTCAGGCTCTGGATGAAATATTTAAATGCTCTTATTGCAGTTTCATGTCTGTCTGAGGATGGTAGTGCTGTAAATATTTTAAAGCCCTATATTTGTTCCCTGTACAGCCTATACTGACTCACCCATCACACAAAACACCTCACAAAATGGACGCCTTACCCTTTCAAGTATAGCTACACTGAAAGCCTCACTTTATATAAGCACTGCGAACAACCAGTGCACTGCAGACACAGTGTTATACTGAAAACGGTAATACTATACACAGAAATCAGATACTCTCATTCATTTATTTACTTTACAATTATTAAACACAAGTTAACCCTGAGATAGACTGAGGTACCGCTTATTGCTGCAATAAAAACTTGGCAAATCACATCTTTGTCTATCTGACTTTATTTTCTGAAAACATTCTGGTAACGCTGCTGCAACGTCACTTGTGTCAAAGTTTTAACTTTTAGTTTTAGAACTGTTACTTTTAACATTTCAATAATGTTAATATTCATCTAGTTGGGAACATCATGTGAGAAACATTCTAATACTGTTGTGATGCAAACCATTATTATGTCACATGTTTTCAGATTCCTGGAACATTATTTCTGTAATTACAGGCTAACTTTCCTAGAACGTTTTCAGATTTATGCTAAGCATTTTTATAACATTCTCTGTTTGCTGGGAAGTTGGAGTAACAATAATTTACTAATAATAAATATTAAAATAATAATAAAAAAAAGTAGTATGTCTTGTTCAGATGACATCACGGAATTGCACCTCCCAAACTATCCCTCCCAAATTTGAGGTAAGGGTGGAGTCAGCTAAAATCATGGGGTTTAATTACCCTTTAACATTTTTTTGTAAAATGTTTAGCTGAGGAATAAACTGTTTGTGACTATTGTCTATTTAAGAATCAATATCTGCAGAAGAAAAATGTTCAGTTTGCATTCTTTTAAAATACTGAAATACTGTAAATACAGTTTTATGTTCTACATGAACCCAATCCAAACACGGCATTTAACAACTGATGCTACAGTGATGGTGGTGAACACAGCTGTGCAAGGTGGTAATGGGTAACAACCTCAGCCCCCAACACACACACACACACACACTTCCCCCTATCTGCACCCAAGTTGAACTTACAGCACCGTGCATGTGTCATTCTAATGTCACCCGTGTACCCACACACACACACACACACGCTCTCAGATCTGAGCAAGTCAAACAGAAGAAGAGTGGCCATTTGCAAAGCACCGGTGCGTCTGTAAACTCTGGGCTGGAGAGTGTTCTGAGCAGACATGTACACACACACACACACACACACTCGCTGGTTTATAGAGCCACTCTGGCTCCTTTTAAGGTGATTTCTCTATTTTCTCTCAGCTCTCTGTTCAGCCGACTCACTGCCAAAAGCCTCTGGGAGACATTTATAGTGACTCCCCCACCGTCACCACGATGTTCCCCAGCCCACCCTCATTACAGCCATTCTGCCAGCTCTCTCTTTCTAACTCTCTCTCTCTTCTACTGTCTCTTTTGCATTCGTTCTCTTTCTTTCTGTCAAGTGCTTCTTCATATTAACTATTTACTCCCCCTCACAACTAACACACTCTGAAAAAGTAAATAAACTATATTAGAATCTCCTTAGTTTGACATTAACTCCCACATATTTAACTCTTGGGAACAAAACACTTGAGAGGAAAAACCCTCAACTAGTCTCAGGTCAGGCTTAATTTTAGTCCAGGATGATGAATTAGATGAAAGATGTATATATTTTTGGATAACCCATGGGTCACCTTTAGCTTTCTCATTAAACAGCAGATGCAGTACCCTTGTTTCTAAAAGTGTTAGCATTTTCCTAATAGAAAGGAAGCATTAGTAAAAAACACACCTGGTGCTCAAACAGCCTCTCAAAATGAACCAAGCTGAGACTGTTTAAGACACTGGTGGTGCCAGTTCTGCTGTATGGAAGCAAAACATGGAAAATGAAAGATACTGAAAGATACTGAGAATACGCTGGAAAGATCGTGCCAGAGGTACAGAGTACAGAGGAGTTACTGGAAAGGGCAGGAATAAAGTCACTGAGTGAGGAAGTGAAACTGTGTAGGTGGAAGATCGACTGTAATATACCAATGGTCTGGGTGGCTAAAGAAAAACTGAAGAAAAGGAAGACCAAAGACCACCAGAAGGCATAAAGTTGAGAAAGATGGCTGAAGTCAGGACTTCTATAGCTATGCTTGTTTCCTTTACAGTGTCAAAATTAAGGTGAACTCAGGACAAACAAAGGGGCGAGATAAAGAGCTTATGTCCCCAATGTCTTTAAACATTTCGAGGCAGGTGAGCTGGATGCCAGCTCATGACCAGCTCATGACCAGCTCATGACTAGGAACCAGTGAACAAAAGTGAGGAGTAATGTTAAGCTTGGTAAACTTCCTTTGAGCTGCACATGTGCATGTTCAATACGTACTAAAACATTCCAAATTCTATTTATTGGATTATTTAAAGGATTATCCATCTTGTTTGATCAGAAATAAATTGTGTTCAGAATGGCCTCAATCGGACTACTCCATTCCGATTGAGGTGTTTACATGGACGTTCTCTATTCTGATTGAGACGTTAGTCCAATTATTAACCAATTTATAAGGCTGCATGTAAACGTAGCCAGTAAAAGAGGAAGCACTCTGTGAAGGTCTTATGTCCTGCAAGTCACAAAGTGGATAGTGATGGTAAGATATAAAAAGGTGCTATATTTGCCAGAAATGAAGGAAATCCAATAACTGTAGGATATAACAATATTTTACAATATTAATGCTATTTGTCTAAATTGTGTAAGGCAGGGAAGCCTTCTTATTTTATGTCACCTACACACTACATAACATTGCACCCCAATGTAATCCCATCATTATACACTGCACAGTTTACTAATCAGAAATCTTTAGCAACATGGGGTCACAAATCTTTCACAAGTCTTCCACAAGGAGGAACCCATAATGATTTACATTTTCTCATGAAAACACACGTGAAAACTGATGCAAAGCCATGTCCACATTTTTTTAAGAAAATGGATGTTGTTTGCACTCTTGAGTTGCCACAAAAACACAAAGAAGAACAAGAAAAGAATATGAATGAGAAATTATTCCACCCTCTGCTTTTGGTTAGCTAGTTGCTGCACTACATTCAGTGTAACTAACTTTCACAACACTTTTTAAACTATAGGGTTTGGCATTAATGACAGGTCCAGATATTAAACCTGCTATGTATTTGTCAAGCACTTGTGTGATATTGGTGATTAAGAGCTTTCTGATCACATCTTCAAGCAATTCACATATAGCGACCTTGCCAGCATCTGGCAAACTACCTCCTTTTGCTCCAGCACCTTCTTAAAAGCCTCCATATCCTGTTTTAGCATAAAAGGGTATCCTGCGACTTTTATCTTAAAATACTTGTATCTTGCTATGTTTCACATGGATTTGAAACCGTCATTGCTGATTATAGGCTATATTTAGACAATCTCTCATTATTTAGTGTACAGAGAAAGTGTTGAATCATTGGTGCTTGTAGAGAAAATAGCAGCAGATTAAGACTAATAATGTTTTGAGTGAACATTGACGTACATGATGTGAATTTTTTTATTAATGGAAAATTGTGCTATTAGAGGAAATACATCATTCTCCCAGAACAACAGTGTAAACAGTGTGAGGCTGAGTGAAGCAGAGCCATTTATGGAGCGGGAAAGAGATGAGCTCAACCTGTACTGTTTATTTTCCAGCCCATCAGAAGATGAAGAGGCCTCAATCACGGCTCAATAGCATCTGCCCTCCAGCCAGACTTTAGTGGAGAGGTTTAAAATGGAGAGAAAAAAGCAGAGAGGTCAGGAACGAGAAGAGTAAATATGAAGGAGGTGGCAGCTGAAATGTATTGAGCCAGCTTGGCTTATCAGCGTGGAAGATCAGGCTGTGGCCCATGAGGCTGTGTGGTCAGTGGAGCCTGTGAGTGGTTTATTAGGCTGATGATTTAAAAAGGTCCTTTTCAGTGGTTTTGAGAAAAAAACTTGTGCTGTGAGGCCTTTTAGGGAAGAGAGTCAGTCATGGACATCAAAGCATGAAAGATGGAGACAGATCTGTCTTCCAGCTATTGTTACACTCTCACACTGCACATCAAACTGGGACACAAGGTGAACTTTCTTTTTCTGTGTGTGATCATTAAACCATTACAGTCATATCTTGTCTTTTAGTTCTTCTGACGTTACCTTGCACTATAATCAGGCATAACATTTGTCTCTTAATGTAGGAAAGTGTGTTTGTGTGTGTTTATATGGGTGTGTAAATAAATGCATGAACAAATCTGGTGTAATGAACCAATAAAAAGTATTCCTTAGCTGGTACCACTTTAAAATAAGACTACATTTATAAAGGGTTTATAAATGGTTTCTAATTAGTTTATTAATGGTTACTAATTAGGTTGTAAATGCCTTAAAAATCATTAATAATCAGTTATAACACATACGTAAAAAGAGCAACAATGACCTGTTGTTTGTCAAATAGTGAACCCACAGCCATCTATATTGTTGCACTTTCTACGTATGTGTTATAACTGATTATTAATGATTTTTAAGGCATTTACAACCTAATTATTAACCATTTATAAACCCTGTATAAAGGTAGTCTTATTTTAAAGTGGTACCCATTAGTTAATTAAAAATATACAAATTCAAATGTGATAACCAGAATATATGTAAGAAAGGGTGTATTTATGTACACAATAATCTGATTACTACAGACTTCAGAGTGTGTCAATAATCTGATCAACACATTTATATTAATTTGGGTAATCAGATAATGGAAAACTCAAGGAATATGATGTGATGTTCACATTATGTGAAACTATAACTTCACGTCATAAATTTAGAAACTTAAAATTAGCTAAAAGATTGTTCCAGAAATGATCAAGATGTTTGTTGGTGAGCTTAAGTTTTTTTTATCTTCTCCCACAACTTTTATTCTTCCCTTCAGTCATGTTCAAAAGGTGTTCAAAACCCTTTTTTCTTATTTTTTCAGGGATCTTCTTTCTTTGTCATATTTTGCTTAAATTATTGGTATGTACTGCCACATATTGTGAACACTATATAGGGTCTACACATAGGAATAGATCTGAGAGCATAGAGGCAGAGTGAGAATGAGAGAGAGAGAGAGAGAGAGGCAGATGGAGAGTGAGCCAGTATGAGCAGGCCGAAGACACAGGCGAGAGACAGATAAGCATGACTTTCAGTTCCTTCCTTAAAAGGGCCAGTCTGTCAGCCGTGTTTTCAGCGAGGGCTAGCAGGTGACCAGGGTCTGTGTCTGTCTGTGTGTGAGCAGTCACGAACCTCAGAGGAGGCCGACTGATAAGAGCACTGAATTCCCACTGCAGCACTGAGAGACTGTCTGCACCAGGGTCAGAACACCAGAACACACACCAGAACAACACTGATCCAAAGCTTCTTCACCAATCCAGAGAAGATCCAGCATTCTTACCATTTCATAATTAGTAAAAGTTACAGGCCTTCAGTAGGTGAAGGGTGGGTACAGTGAACAGTAAGCATTTCCCAATGACCATCTGTAGAAAGCCTACTCTCAAAGACACTTAAATCTAAATAACATAATTTAGCATAACATCACATCAAAGATTTTGTTTTTATTTTATTTAAGCCAGTTAAAAACAATGTGTGTTTATACACCGACATGCTAAAGGTCATGGGACAGGAACTAGTTTCATGTCCCATGATTTTTACCATATCCCATCTAATCCAATTGACCTGACACACAAATTCACCAATTACAGATGAATTGCAGATGATGGACACACAAATGCATCAGTTATACACAATGACTGCTCTGTTTCACTGCAAATATATTAATAAAAACAACTTAATTTGACTTGTTTAGAAATGAAGTCTCATTACATGTTTTAATGTTTTGCTTAAAGTTACGAGATATGATTATATATTGCAAAAGGTGTTAATCATATTACTGGGCAATGATTTAAGGCAGGTTAAGACCAGGAGTTCAATGAGATGTTATATTTGTATGACTTGTCTTTTGCGATGTATCCAGTTTGGGCTCTGGAGGAGAGTAGTCCAGCCCAGTTTGATGATTTTTCTGCTAAAACAGATTAAATTCAACTGGTAACTAACCAATGAGTTTAAGCTGGAGTGTGTTATGCATTTTGTAACACAGGTTAAAACCTCAATAAGACAGTTAATTTAGATTAGCCTGGATCATCATGATGTTATACAGTATATTCTTGATGGCTTTGTGTAGACCCCATATAAGGCTTGGTTAGCCATTTTTGTCGGCAGAGAAAGTGGCTGTGAGTCTGTGTATACAGGGATGGAGTGCTGAGCTGTCGCCGGGTGCAGTGCAGGCAGGCTTTTAGCGGTCCTCCGAGGCTCCATCTTCCATCTCACTGCTTCGCCTTCCACACAGTCGATTCTTCCACTTCATTACCCTCCACAAGTTCTGAAATGCCGCACTCTCGCCATCCCCTGCTTTTAGGGGGAGCCAGCCAAATAAATGGAATGCAAATTAAAAATAAATGCCTGCATAGACGGGTTAAGGAGTGGCGGGAGTGTTCCAAGAAGCTGTAGAAGGAAAAAAAAAAAAGATCTTAATTAATCCATGTTAATTAAATGCTGAGTAGTACCATGAAGGCTCCTGACATAGAACACAGAGAGAAGGCCAAGGGATGTATGCTGAGGGATTTGAGAAGAAGACCCTATTCATTATGACAGCAATACACAAAGTACTAAAAAACGTATTTTTTATTACTGTCATTTCATTAGAATATTAAAATATTGTCCATATGAAATGCTATGCACCCAAATGAAATAAATCTATTCAGATATTTCTCATTCATATATATGAAGTATATATGAATAAGTATTTGTGGTACCCTGGGATACTCTGGTGGTATTTCTGCACTGCACACATTACATTACATTACATTACATTACATTTGGCAGACGCTTTTGTCCAAAGCGACTTACAATAGTCAAGTACAATGTAAAATAAGTTAAAGGTAAAACATCTTTGGATAGGGATAAAAGGAGGTCAAAGGGGAATAATAGGATAGAGGAGTGAAGGAGGGGAAGAAGGAAATGAGGTTAGAAGTAGTTATTGTGTTAGAGGTGTTAAGAGAGTAAGTGCTCTTTGAAGAGCTCTGTCTTCAGGAGTTTCTTAAAGATAGCGAGAGATTCTCCTGATCTGGTAGTGGAAGTGGTAGTGCACACAGTGTTTCTGGATAGGCTACAGGTATACCATGTCCAGGAAAGCACACATAAAATGTTAATACAATTTTAATAATAGTTGAATAATTTTCATAAAACTGGACTGGTTAATGGTGTAAGGAGGAGTTGCTTAAATTATGGCTAATGTAACGCCAGGTAGTGAGGAGTGACGCAAGCCGAGTAAAATAAGCAAACAGGTTTATTAACAGGCAGTATAACAAGAAACAGTAAAGCCAGGCAAACAAAGATCTCACCGAAAAACCAAGACGTAGTCGAAAGTACAGTCCGAGTTCGTAACCGAGTATCAGTCCAACCATGCAATAAATCCAATAAGGGCAAGACAAAAGACATAAACCAATAATCCAAAAACAGAGTCGTAATCATAAAGCCAAAACGAGAAACGATAGGAGAACGCTTAGTATGCAACATCAGTTAACAATACCTCGCGGTGTTTGTTTACAAACTGCAGACTTAAATACCGGAGCTAGATGGGTATGAACCGGAACTAACTCAGAACACAGGTGAATCAGAGCGTCGGAGCGAAATGTGATTGGGTGAAGTAGAACGGATACTGTTGGTGTCATAATCAACAGGATTCTGGGAAATGGAGTCCGGTAATGTGGAAGGAGAACGAGGCAGCGTGACAGTTCCCCCCTCCAAAGAGTCCGAAGGAGCCGAAGGATGAGGACGATGCAAGGAAACCACCTCCTCCCCCCCAGCGGCGTCCTGGACAGGCAATGCAGAAGCGGGATCGGAACGGACGGGAACCCTGGACCTTGGACGACCTCTCCTGGAGCCGCGGACGGAGCTGGAAGAAAGGGCAGAAACTGAACCACGACGTCTACTCCGTCGAGGAACCGGAGACCTCTTCCTGGGGCGACCTCTGGGGCGTGGAGCCGGACGAGACGGATGAGACCGATGAAAGTCCTCCACCATTAGTGGGTCCAGAACATCCCTCGCAGGCACCCAGCTCCGTTCCTCTGGTCCGTAACCCCTCCAGTCCACCAGGTACTCCAGGGCTCCCCCTCTCCGCCTGGAGTCCAGCAGTCGTTCCACCGCATAGACTGGATCACCATCCACAGCCACCGAAGGAGGAGGAAGCGACCCAAGCGACGTCTCATCCAACGGACCAGGGATAACCGGCTTTAACAAAGATACATGAAACGAAGGACAAACACGGTAATGAGGAGGCAAATCAAGACGGTAGGTGACTTCATTAATTCTCTTAATAATCTTAAAAGGTCCAATGTACTTAGCTGAAAGTTTCTTATGTGAATCTGGTTGCCGGAAATCCCTGGTTGACAGCCAAACCCGATCTCCAGGAGAATAGAGGGGGGCCTCGCGACGTAGGCGATCAGCCTGTCTTTTCTGTCGCTGTAATACTGCCTCAATACGCCTGTGAGTCTCCTCCCACACTTCCTCGCTCCGACGCATCCAATCATCAACTGCAGGAATGTTGGAGGGTTCAGCTGACCAGGGCATGATGGGTGGCTGGTAGCCTAAAAAACACTGAAAAGGAGTCAATTTTGTGGTGGAACTGATCAAAGAGTTCTGAGCTAGTTCGGCCCAAGGAAGGAATTTAGCCCAATCGTGAATGTTGTTAGAACAATATATTCTCAAAAATTTACCTAGCTCCTGATTCATTCGTTCACATTGGCCGTTACTTTGAGGATGGTAGCCAGAGGATAAACTAACAGAAATACCTAATCTATTCATAAAGGCTGACCAGACTTGAGAAATGAATTGAGGACCGCGGTCGGAAACAATATCCTCCGGGATACCAAACACACGAAACACATGATTAAACAAAGCTTCAGCAGTTTCTAAGGCAACGGGCATTTTACAAAAAGGAATGAATCTCACACCGCGAGAGAATCGATCTATGACTGTCATGATCACTGTCTGACCCATAGATTCAGGGAGGTCTGTAACAAAATCAACTGCAAGATGGGACCAGGGTCGAGCAGGTACGGGCAATGGCACTAATTTGCCAGCGGGGAGAGTACGAGGAGTTTTACACTGAGCACAAATAGTACAAGACGCAACAAAGTCATGAATGTCCGAGCGCATGTTTTCCCACCAAAAATGATTCTCCAATAATTCATGTGTTCGAGTCTCACCAGGATGTCCTGAAGTGAGAGAAGTGTGGGCCCATGTGATAAGTCTATCTCTACACTGGTCAGGTACATAGGTTTTATCTGAGGGACACTGTGCAGGGGGCTGTGAAGTGGAGTTAATCCGATCAATTTCTTCTGAGATCTCCCATCGGATGGGAGCTACCACAATGCCTGGTTTCAGAATAGTAGAGGGTTCTGAGCTGTCTAAACTCTCGTCCTCGTAAATTCTAGAGAGAGCATCTGCCTTGGTGTTTCTGGAACCTGGTCGATAGGTGATAACGAAATCAAAACGTGCAAAGAAAACCGACCAACGAGCCTGACGTGAATTTAAACATTTCATGGATCTTAAATACTCCAAATTCTTGTGGTCAGTGATTACTACAAAGGGATGTAATGATCCCTCCAACCAATGTCTCCACTCCTCTAAAGCTAGCTTAATAGCCAAAAGCTCACGATCGCCAATTCCATAATTACGTTCAGCTGGGGAGAGCTTATGAGAGAAATAAGCCACCGGGTGCATCTTACTGGGGGAACCGAAATGTTGGGAGAGTACGGCTCCAACCCCTACACTGGACGCATCAACTTCGACTACAAAAGGTTCCTTAGGCTCGGGGTGTTTCAATAAAGGGGCCGTAATAAACACTTCCTTGAGAGAAGAGAATGCAACAGATGCTTCTTCTGACCAAACCAATTTTCGGGCATTACCTCTTAGCAAGTTTGTAAGTGGGGCAGCTACTGAACTATAATTACGTATAAATCTACGATAAAAGTTAGCAAAACCCAGAAATCTCTGTAATTCCTTGACTGATTTGGGACGAGGCCAATTAGCAACAGCTTGAACCTTCCTATCATCCATAGTTATACCAGTAGTACTGATCACATATCCTAAAAAGGAAATAGTAGACATATGAAACTCGCATTTCTCTGCTTTGACGAAAAGCTGATTCTGCAGTAATCGAGTAAGTACAGCGCGTACATGAGAGACATGAGTATGTAAATCAGGTGAGTAAATAAGGATATCGTCAATATATACTATGACAAATCGTCCTAACATATCACGGAGTACGTCATTAATGAAGGATTGAAAAACGGAAGGGGCATTCTTGAGACCAAAAGGCATAACTAAATACTCATAGTGCCCCCTGGTGGTCGAAAAGGCAGTTTTCCACTCATCACCCTCTCTGATTCTTACCAAATTATAGGCACTACGGAGGTCTAACTTAGTGAATAAGGAGGCTCCACGTAATTGTTCAAGAGCCACCGGAACTAGAGGCAGTGGGTACGGATATGTCTTGGTAACAGCATTGAGTTGGCGATAATCGATACAGGGGCGAAGACCTCCATCCTTCTTCTTAACAAAGAAGAAGGATGCAGCCACGGGAGAGGTGGAAGGACGAATAAACCCCTGAGCTAGAGCTTCCTGAACGTATTCCTCCATAGCGCATTCCTCAACCTGAGTTAATGGGTAAATGCGTGATTTAGGAGGTATCTGGTTATTAATAAGTTCAATTGCACAGTCATAAGAACGATGTGGGGGAAGTTGAGTGGCACGAGATTTGCTAAATACTTCAGATAAATCTGCATAATCGGAAGGAATCTGTGTAAGTGATTCCTGACCTGGGCTCTCTACAGTAGTAGCCTGAATCAACAATTTAGGACCAGTAATACAGTGATCATGACAGTAAGGAGACCAAGAAATGATTTCACAATTAGACCAAGAAATCAGAGGGTTGTGTTTTTTCAACCAAGGAAGTCCTAAAATAATCTGATAGCTAGTGTCCTTCATTACAAAAAACCTGGTCTCCTCAGAATGCAGGGCGCTGACGTTCAGTTTGACTGGTGTGGTGATGTGGGATACGGCTCCTTGTCCTACTGGGGTCCCATCCACCGCTGACAGCCTCATTGGATTCTCCAGGCACTCGAACTGGATCTGGAGACTTCTGGCCAGCTCCTCATTAATAAAGTTCCCCTCAGCACCGGAATCAATCAGAGCTGGAAAAACACAGGAAGAGGACTGGCAGAACAGAATAACTGATATAATAAATGATCGTGAAAACATGTCAGAGCTTAGTCGGCTTACCCTCTTAGCGTGTGGAACCCCCTCCACACGCTTTCCCGAGTCAGAAGCAGGTGGCTCATATGGACGGTCCGGGTTGCCATGGTAACCATGGGATTGCCCACCGTTGGACGAGCCTGACGACTGTTTTCGCTGTACTCGGGGAGGGCAGCTCCGACACTCGCGTAACATGTGCCCCGCTCTTCCACAGTAAAAGCATAATCCAGCCTGAAGTCGTCGCCTCTTCTCTTCACTCGATAGACGGGTAGCATCCACTTGCATGGGTTCTTCCTCCCTGAAAGTGGACCGAGGAGTATATCCAGATGCTCGGGGCGTAGCGAGATGAGGAGTAGGGATACCAGCTCTACGACCAGGTACAGAGCTTTGTTTAAGCTGATCCAGTCTAATGGCTAGCGAGATTAGTTCATCAAGGGGTAATCCGTCGTCTTTGCATGCTAATTCGGATAGCACATCTGCCCTGAGTCCGTTACGAAACATCACTCGTAGCGCCGGTTCATTCCAACCACTACCCGCAGCCAGAGTGCGAAATTCCAGAGCATAATCAGAAACAGACCGATTTCCCTGACGTAACTGGACTAATAACTCCCCCTGAGATTGTCCGTGATGAGGGTGATCAAAAACCAGCTTAAACTCACTGAGAAAGTGTTCGTAGGTGCTATGCTCAATGCTAGGCCAGATAGCAGTAGCCCAATCCAAAGCTCTACCGGTAAGGCGCGATATAAAAAATGAAATACGCGCTGCATCGACGCTCACAAGAGAATTGGCAAAAAACAGTGACATTTGCAAAAGGAAACCTCTGCACAAATCCGGAGAGCCATCATATTTATCGGGTTTGCTTACCGGAAAAGCAGCCGCCGAAGGATAGCTGGGAGCGCTAGCTGAAGAGCTAACAGAGGCCTGGTTAGCGGAGGCTAAGCTAGCTGGCGTGGCTACTCTCAGCTGAGCAAGCTGATTAGCAATATCTTGGAGGCTCGTAGTGATCCGAGCTAACTGAGAGTGCTGCTCAGACTGCTGAGTAGTAAGAGTGGTAACGGTGTTAGCAAAGCTCTCGAACAACTGGCTATGCTGTTCGAGAACTTTCCCCTGGTTACCGACTGCCTGTTGAAGATTATTTAACTCGGCCATCACTAGCGGCGAGGTATTATGTAACGCCAGGTAGTGAGGAGTGACGCAAGCCGAGTAAAATAAGCAAACAGGTTTATTAACAGGCAGTATAACAAGAAACAGTAAAGCCAGGCAAACAAAGATCTCACCGAAAAACCAAGACGTAGTCGAAAGTACAGTCCGAGTTCGTAACCGAGTATCAGTCCAACCATGCAATAAATCCAATAAGGGCAAGACAAAAGACATAAACCAATAATCCAAAAACAGAGTCGTAATCATAAAGCCAAAACGAGAAACGATAGGAGAACGCTTAGTATGCAACATCAGTTAACAATACCTCGCGGTGTTTGTTTACAAACTGCAGACTTAAATACCGGAGCTAGATGGGTATGAACCGGAACTAACTCAGAACACAGGTGAATCAGAGCGTCGGAGCGAAATGTGATTGGGTGAAGTAGAACGGATACTGTTGGTGTCATAATCAACAGGATTCTGGGAAATGGAGTCCGGTAATGTGGAAGGAGAACGAGGCAGCGTGACAGCTAAGCTATAAATTATTTTAATAAATAATATTTAATAATATTTACAAAATAATTAAAATTACTATTTTACCAAAGTTTTGACTTGTACTGTAGATTCATTAGATGTAATAAATGAAGGACTTTTTTTTAACTCAGTTTTGCTTCTGAGAAACACTGCCTTTCTAAAATGTTTTATATGACTTGTTGTAAATTGCTCTTTCAGATGCTTATTATTATTACCACTTGCTTTTCTAATATTTTGTTGGCCTGCCCCCAACTTTTTGGAGATGTGAGGCTGCCATCAATTTGTAAATGAGTTGATGTTTTTCTTGAAATTAAAAAAATGTTTATTCTGATGTTTTATTGTGAGAATTAGGGTCTATGAGATTTGCAAATCATTGCATTCTGTTTTATTTCAATTTATCCAAATTTTAAACAGAATCCCAATCTCTTCTGAGATGCGTTTTAAAAAAAGTTTACAAAATTGGTTCTCAAAGAACCATCCATTAATAAAAAGCTTTGAAAGTGGTTCAGTTGTAGGTCTGTTCCATTGCATTAAGGCTTATTAATGTATCTTTTTAAATCCACAACGATGGACACAAACTCCTTGCATTTGAAATGACTGTTGAGTTACTGGCCTCATTTGATCCCAGACCAGTCTGCCATCTCACTGATGCGTTTCTCATGCTGGTGCTCTCATGCTTTTCTCATGATGCTCCTGTCACACTGACTAAGGCTCACTGCTCTCAGCCACAACAAGCCTTCTGTCTGGCCTTCTGCCTGCCTGTGTGTCTATCTGTGCGCATGTATGTTCTCCTGGGTACCTGTATTTTCGCTTTGCATTAGCCTCCTGCTAACACCCCCTCAAGCTAATGCAGTCTGACTGGGCCCTCTCTGTGAAAGCTCAAGGCGAAGACCCCTGCACTCTATCACCTTCATCATAACCCTCCTCCTCCTCCTCCTTATCCTCAGGCCCAGTTAGTGGAGCACCAGAGGCAGGGCATGCCTTATTCATGGTGCCCAGCTCCGAGTGACTCTCACTGGGGAGGAGAGGCTGCGGTGAGCCCCTGTTTCCACTGGAGCTCCATAAATCATGAGCCCAGGAGCCGTCGCATCTCTCCGCCTCACAGGAGCAACACCACAGAGACAGTAAATCATTCACAGGGCCGTGAAGACGAAGCAAAGTTTCTTCTTCAGTTCTCTTTATTCATACACGGAAACATTTGCACTGCCAGGTCTGTGCTGAAGATTAACCCCTTAAACGGCAAGCTGTTTATTCAGTTATTCACAAAGGCTGTTTTCAGCAGCTACTATGAATGATTATGTAACTATTGTCAGACAAATATGTTAGTCATCTACGACCTGGATTCCAAAAAAGGGATGCTGTGAAAAATGTAAATAAAAGTAATCAAATGGAAATCCCTTAGACCACATTTTATTTACAATAGAATATGAAATATATATTAGGTGATGCAGTAAAACATTCTACCCTTTTAATGAAAAGTATTGTTTATAACTTGATGGTGACCACATATCTCTCAGAAGCAATGATATGAAAACATTAATCAATCTGGATCTAAAAATTGATAGGACTCAATTGTATATATCTCACCATCTACAATGCACTGTCATTAAAATATTTGGAGAATCTGGAGAAACCTTGTTTGCAAGGGACAATGCTGAGTCAGTATTGGATGCTGGTGATCTTTGGATATCTATCTATCTATCCATCCATCCATCCATCCACAAATGCTTTAAAGCTATATTATGAAAAGAATAAGCTTTACATCAACACAATCCAGAAATGCACCAAAACATTTTTATTTATCTGACCACAGAACAGTTTTCCATTTTGCCTAAGTCTGTTTTAAATGAGCTTTATTCCAGAGAAGTTTTGGGACTGGGATTGGAGCTGGGTTTATAGCTATGAGAGCAAGGAACTGAGGTGGATCTGTGGGCCATAAACAGACCCTTTGGGGTGGTTTTCCTGCTATAGATTTAACTTAATTTTGTACTAAACTACAGGTCCATTGGAATTTACTGTTTAGTCATGCTTATATTTAATCTTCCCCTCAGAATCCATCCATTTAATAGGTTCATTCTATGACACAGTGGATAAGACACAGGACATCAGTGCTATTGTTCCATAAGATGGCCTGCATTATAGCTATAATTCTATATAAACCCCAAACACAATAGCAAGAAAAAGGAAACACAATAAACTGAGGATGTGACATCATTCTTTTGGAAGAACACCTGAAGGTACAGCAGGAGAGATTTAAAGAAACATCCATTGTTTCAGGGAAAGCAGAAAATACAGATGTTTAATGAATTAAGTCAAATTAAGCAGATTTATTTTGCAGGTACAACTCCAAATTGCAAAAGGTTGGGACAGAAATAATGCAAATTTAATCAATTCCTGAGTTTCTTACACATTTACTTTGACTTTTATTTCATTGCAGACAGTATTAACGCATTATTTTATTGTTTTATCTGTTTGTTCAAAAAGATTAATTCTTTAAGTCAGGCCTGCAACACAAGACAAAAGTTGGGATAGTAAAGCAATAGCCACTTGTAATGTTGCCATTCTTACTCACCACATTTAAAGGATGTTTAGACACTGAGTATACCAAGTGATGAACTGTTTTTAGATGTAGAGGTGTCAAGTAATGAAGTACACATGCTTTGTTACCTTGCTTATCTGAACTTTACACTCCTTACATTTTAAAAATAGCCTAGTTACTCATTTTTAATTTTAGCTTGTTAAATCTTGATAAATCTCTCCATCCTGATAGAGCGGGTTTGATTGTGGATGATGAAGAAGTTTAAACATATACCATTCCAACTCCCTATTGGTTAATACGCAGTTTATCTATCGAGCAAGAACTTAACAGACATATGTTGTCTAATTTGAAGATGATCCTTGCAGATACTCAAGAGAACTTGAGAGAAATTTCCCAACTAAGCTTCTTTAATATATTTGCCTTGTACTAAAATTTTCAATGGGCAAATATGCATCTGAAACTGGCAGCCTAGAGCATTCCAAATCTCTCAACATTAACATTGTAATGTAAACATTATAATCATTATAGCCTTTAGAAAAATGTTTTTGGGGAGAGTGTAGTGCACTATAGGCTCCCGTGGCGCGATAAAGCCAATATTTTTTTTTCATGTCCTTTTGGTTTCCCTTACTTTAACTTTTATACTTTAAGTTGTTGAAAACATTTTTTTTACGCTTTTACTTGAGTAACAAGTACTTGAGTTGATACTTCAACTTCCACAGAAGTATTTTAAACCCTAGTATCTATATGAGTAATCTATATGAGTAATTAATGTGAATTTTTTGTACACCTTTGTCAGCATGTGCAGCATGTGGTTGTACATTATCTTATTGAAAAATGCATGGAATTCCCTGGAGTTTTTGTGAGGAGTACTTTAATAACCAATTGTTTTAGTTTAGACATTGAAAATACACTGGCTAATTGATCAGATTTGTCAGTCATCTCCATCCATCTTTGATTTATTTGGTCTGAGAGAACTATATTCATTTAGAACTTGACATTGATATTTTATGCCAAAACTGTTTTATTGACCAATTCGGCAACAAGCAGCTTTAACAGAGATTTTTCAGTCCTGTCTGTGGTAGGAACAGGTCTCCTTCCAGATGACCTCTTTTTCTCAGACTCCACCTTGCTCTCTTCTGTCTGGAAATGACATCACAGCTTCCTCTCATTGCAGATGAGCATGATTGACACCTTTGATGTTTCCATGGTGATAAGAGCTAATGTCACCGTCTGTAGAGGAACCCCGTCCTGTTCTCTGAGGAAACAGACTGGTATGGATACTAGCAGACGCGGGTGGCTTGCTTCATCTTCACTGGTCCCACTGTCCCAAAGCTACTTCACCCATTCTCCATCTCCCCAACTCCTCCGTCTCCCTCCTTCTCTCTGTCTCTACTCTCTCACTCTCACTCTCGCCTCACTGCAGCCGTCCAATCATGTTAACCTCATCTCGCCGCTAAAACACTCTCTCCTTCACTCTTTTGCTCTCTGCCCTCTATGCTGCATCTATTTTCACATCACTGGAACACTTTGAAGCTTCCACAGTATCAGAGAACAGGAAGGATCCCCACCCATCTTTCTTGTCAAGTATTTGTTCTTGATAAGACCAGATTTTCCTTTTATCTCATTAACCACATAATAGTGGTAATGACCTTAAATTGGTGGTTAGCTTGTATTACATTTTCAACTATAATCAGATCCCTTTGTTTGTTTTTATGGTACCTCTGCTGGTTCCTTAAAGCCCATTCTGATAATGATCATTAGAAAACCATTAGATACCTTTAGTAAAGTATAAAATAATGGTAAAAAAAATCATACAGTACAGACTGAAAAGTCTATAATGGAATCATGACAAATTAAAAAATCAACTGCAGTAGTATATACTGATCCATATATACTAGGAGGGGAAAAACTAGAACACGCCTCCTCCAACACAACCAATGGCACACATTCCTTAAGCAATGCCCATTTCCCAGTCCTATTTCCACACCCCGGGTTGCTAGATATGGAACACAGTTGTAGGTAAACACAGTGTACTGCAGCATTGGCATCCTTCTAAAAAGCTCCATGAGCAGAGATGTACTACACACATTAAGAAAAGTAAGTACAGATTTGTACTTAAAAGGGTACAAAGCTTGTCGCTGGGGCTGTACCTTATATTGAGGTACAAAAAAGTACCTTTCAGTGAAAGTCCTTTTTTGTACCCATGTTTTTGTGCCAGTAAAGATTATAAAGATTATAAACATTATCATCAACTAAATATGGCTCAAAAACTTGATGATCCAAAATTGTCTGGCTTTTAAATAAAAAATGTGCAATTTAAATATATATAGTTTATTAGTGCAGTGATACAGGATACTGAATGTACCTTTTGTCTGGTTAAATTTGTACTTATAGCTGTTAGGAATGACTTTGTACTTCAGAGGGAACAAATCTGATCCTGTAAAGACCAATATTGTACCTTTGATGGTACAATTATGAAGAGTGTACCTTTGAGTACAAAAAAGTACTCATATTGTACCTCTGTTTTTTAGAGTGCAATGTGAGTAAATCCTGCCAATATGTTTGATAGATAGACAGGTAAGAGCCCAGGAGGATGACATCACAAGTGCAGAGCCGAACAGGTAAGCTATTAGTAAGGATGGGCATTATAGGTAATTTAACATTTTAATGTTTGTATTTTTACATAGTGGTTTGTATGCAACTGGGTTATCAAAGCAAAGTATTTAAGATAGATGAATGTAAGTATATTGACTCAGCTGATAAACTCATATTGACAAACCCATCTTGTGCTCGTTCGTGTAGGATCAGTGTCCTCAACCTGTCACCCCATGTGAGCTTCAGCTTCATGTTCTCATGACTGTATGGGGAAGAGGGAGCAGATCAGAAAACTGTCTCCAGTGTTTTATAATGCAAAAAAAGAAATGACAGGACCTGAAACTTTAAAACATTAAAATCCCCTTCAAATAATGTGAACGTCCTGTTACAATGAAAAGCTTTTCCTCAAGCCACACACCATATCATATGTAACAACCTTTTAGAAAGCTACATGCTGCTGAGAGAGATATAGTCTCCATCAGAAAGATGGAGACTCCATCTAAAGGCTGTCCTTTCTGTCTGCTCTTCCCACTGATGTACAGTTACTGTTTTTTTTGTCATCTCTCTCAGCGTAACAGTACCCTTATCATTTTAGCGTTAGTCTGCCAGTCTTAATGAATCAGGGTGGCGTCCAATCAGATACTGATGCTCTGGAGAGGCGCTTTGTTTAGAGGGAAGCTTTAAGGGAGCAGCTAGCTGCTAATCGCTACAGACAAAGAGGTCTTGTTCTCCATCATACACTTCAAAGATGGATGAACTGTGGAACACCCCACTCCCACCATGTCACAGTAACCCATCAGAGGAACCACACACACACACACACACACCTCTGTAAGCTGCTATCCCTTATAATTCTTATCCTTACTGTCATTCTTCCTCTCCCTATGTCTCCCTCTTTCTTCTCATCTTATGCTTTATTTGCTCTCTCTTTCTGATTGACATAATGCAATACAATAAAGTATGAAGAGACAGTTTAGGGATTATGCAATTAATACATTCTCTCTTTCTCACAGTCCCATTCTCTTTCATGCTTTCTCTCCTACTCTCTCATTCTCTTTTCTTCTCCCTCTCTCTTTATCCTCTCTTCTTCTGCATCTTTCTTTCTCTTTTTGATTGACTTATTGCATTTAAATAAATTGTGAATAGAGTTAAGTGATTATGCATTTATTAACCATGCCAAACATGTATAGTCTCACTATCTCTCTCGCTCTCTTTTTCTTTCTCTCTTTATCTCTTTCTTTCTCTTTTTTTTACTATGAGTCTCTCTCTCTTTCTTTCTCTCTCTCTCTCTTTCTCACTTTATTACTATCAGTCTGTCTCTCTTTCTTTCTCTCTCTCTCTTTCTCTCCCTCCCTCTTCTTAAGCTTAAGCTTCATAAATCTCCTTAGCACTAAACATCAGGACAGTGTGTCCTAAAGCCTGGTTGTTTACATTTTGTAAAACAGTTTCTCTCTCTCTCTCTCCCTCTCTCTCTCTCTCTCTTTCTCTACCTCTCTCTCTCTCTCTCTCTCTCTCTCTCTGTCTCTCTTCTCCTATCTGCCCCAGTTTCTTCCACTCCCTCCCTCTTTCTGTGGAGGAGGACAGACCTCTGGCAGTGGAGACACTCAGACTGAGTCCATCAGTGTAAAGAGAGAGAGATAGGGAAATGTGAGGCATGAGTGTGTGTGTGTGTGTGTATGAACTGCCCAAAAATGACCAGAACATGTGTATAATGTCCTCTTGTCAGCAGGAATCCACTGCAGTGTTTGTTCTCTCCTTGTGCTCACCTTATAGTAAAGTCCAGACCACTGTTAATGACACTCTGAAACAAATACTTCTCAACAGATTCACCAGATAGACCGAGAATGAACACAAGGTAGACTTGGCTGGCAGTGAGTTACAGCCCCTTGTACTTGACACACACACACACACACACACACACACTTGCAGACATAATCACATGGCGCACACACAAGAAAAATAGGAAATTCCAGAGGAGCTTGTGTGAAGAGCAGCTCCCACATGACGTCAGAGAGTGAGAGAGAGAGAGAGAGAGAGAGAGAGAAGGAGATTTGAAAGGGGGAGAGGTTTGAGAGAGAGAGAGAGAGAGAGAGAGAGAGAGAGGGAGAGAGGTTTGAGAAAGAGAAAGGTTGGGGGGGATTTGAGAAAGAGTTCTGGCTTGGATATTTAAGTGTGTTTTAGTTTCACAGGTAAAACAAAAGAAAATCAAGTCTTTCTTCCAAATGCCTAAAATTCTTCAGATGAGTACCAAGAAGTGCACAGCGTCTTTTCACACTATCAAGTACTTTATTACCTTATTAAAGAACTAAAGGCCAGTTAAAGGTCAGTCCTCCGTGTATTATATCAAACTCTGACACTTTTTAAAGCAGAAAATTCCCCTAATGTAACGCCTTTAAACAATGATGAATTTTACATGTTTGTTTCACATTTATAACATAAACCTTTATAACTTCTTGTAAACGGTCATTTAAGTCACTGATTTTATTCAAATATGAATATATGGCATGTTTGATCACTCTCACTAATTCTTACTTCAGATTGAAACATAACACTATAATTTGCAATATGTAGTGTACAGTACCTGTCAAAAGACACCTCTCTCATTTAGTGTTTTTTTTCGTTTATAGTTTTCTACATTGTAAATTTAATATTGTGGAGTTATTTTGTGAGTGTTAAATTCACTCTCTTTCTCTCCATTTTTGTTAATTTTGGTTTAATGCATAATCATAACATAAACTCTGTCCTTTACATTATGTCAACATGTCTTGATGTAGGACCAATAAAAAAATCTCAAAATAACCTGAAATAAACTCTTTTTACATTGACTTGTATTAGAAGTTAAAACGGTTTTATGCCTCTCCTATAAAGTTGCTACTTTTGATATCATTAGACAGTGACGATATGTTTTATCACTCTTAGTGTGATGTTGGTCAGTACAGGCATCTGCTAGTTGATGAGTGGCTACCTGATGATGCTGCATCAGCAGCCATTAGAAAAGAGGTGATGGCT
The DNA here is from genome assembly GCF_023375975.1 of Astyanax mexicanus. NCBI lineage: Eukaryota > Metazoa > Chordata > Actinopteri > Characiformes > Acestrorhamphidae > Astyanax > Astyanax mexicanus. Next base: position 45,815,835 of record NC_064409.1, on the reverse strand, counting down.
GACTTTAAAAGGCTTATTGGACTTCCAAATTCAGCAACCATCCTAAAAACATCCCAATGCATCCAAACCCTTCATTATTGAGCAGGGGTGCTCATTCCTGGTCCTAGAGATCTGCCAACCTTCTCTCTAATCTCAAACACCTAATCCAGGTAATAAAGGCCTTCAGGGATATTTTAGAACAAACTGTGTTAGATCTGAAAATTAGCACCTCTGTTATAGATATAGGAGTTATGCTGTAGCATACTATATCCTGTTAATATTTATACAAGCATTATTTGCTTCCTGACTTTAAGGGAGAAATTATCACAATGCTGACTATTAATCTAGAATACAATTGTTTCTTTAATTTTGGAAAGACGATGTAATTATCTATGAAAATTTTGTGTAGTTGTCAGGAAATACCCAGGCAGGGAGACGAGGAGGCGGACACAAGTGCAGGTAGGGACGAAACAAATAATTTAATAAATAAATATATATATATATATATATCAATAACAATGATAAACAAATAACAAAGAACACGTAATAATAAAGTAAACCAAAACAAACGAGAGGAACTTGTGAACATAAACTAAACAAACAAGAAGTACTAAATATATATATATATATATATATATATATATAAACAGGGAGTAAATAAACAAAGAAACAAACAAAGCTAAGAACATAAACAAGGGATAAACAAGAAACTAGAAACTACCAAAAATAACCAAGAAATAACCAAAACTAAACAGTGCAGGGATATATATACAAGGGAATAAACTAATAAACACAAAGCAGGGGTATCTACAAGGAGCCAAGGAAGACGGAAATAAACAAGAAACTAGAAACATGAACAAGTGATAAACATAGAAACTACGACGTGAAGAACAGAGGCTATGAAACACTGAGAAACTATGAAACACAGAGAGAGACGAAACAACAGGGGAAGGTGCAAAGACCGACGGAGACAAAGTGGCAGAGGAGGGCTATTTAAAGAAACAGGAAACACACTATAATTAGAAACACCTGGGGAAGGGGCGGAGCTACAAATGAGACACAGGTGGAAAAGTACTGAGACGGGAGACACAGGGGAGCACAGGTCACGTGGGGAAGACACACAGAGACACGAGACGAGGCCAAGACGTGACAGAAGTCTGTCTTCATAGGGCATTCTTCTATTGCTGCCACATACTGTATGTTATAAGACAGCCGTGATGATCATTGCTGTTGATTCACACACAAGTAAAACACTTAAACCCAACATCTTCTCCTCTGCTGATGTGTTGATTTTCATAGAGCTAAGCTCAGAATCAGAAAGGGCAGGCGGTTCCCAGCACACACATGGAGGGAAACATGTACCCACGCATGGGAACCCACGGAGGGGGAGACTCTGATATAGCCCAAAGTGAAAAACAGCATTTCCTCAGTGTCTCAGCTGTAAGGCCGCGAGGGATCTGACCCTGTGGGGAGAGAGAGAGAGAGAGCAATAAAGTTAAACAAAACCATCTCCAGTTTAAGATTGGAAACTGAACTAATTTAAGAGGCGCTAAAAATACAGTTTTCTGAGAATCCAGAGGGGAAACATGGGGTTAAATCTCTCCCACTCACTCACTTCTTGGCTCACTCTCCCACGTTGTAACGACTTGAGATCCTTCTGTGAGTTACATACATAGAACAGATTTTCCCTGTGGTCTGAATGTAGCCCTCCTCCTTTCCCATGTTTCTCATGATAATCTTCTTCCTCATTGTGGAAATGCTGATCCAGAATCTGCTTCTCTTGTAACGACAATCTTAAAGTCGTATTACTTTTACTACTTATGTAAATAAAACTGACCCAGGAACAGCCCTTAATCTCTTACTCCAGAGTTCCCAGGACAGCTGACCAAATCTGCACTGCATGAAGACCTGACCTTATGACCCTCATGTGTCCTCTCCAGAGAGTTCGGCTGAAGAGCAGTGCCGCCTGTCCATCTTGCCAATTCCACCCAGTGTACCACACTTCCTTCCTGCAGTGTCTGGAGACCTGCAGTGTGGGAAAAATGCATGCGAAACAGAGCCAGTAAGTGTCCTTATCAAATATCATGCTAGGCAAAGTTTTGATATTAGAGCCTTAAATACATTTAACAGCTCTGTTTTTTTCCAAATGTCTCCACCATTGCTTTAGATATAAAGATATTTTGTACATACAAAAGGTAGGGCACACCTTCTCATTTTAGAATATCATTATTTTTGTGTTATTATCTAAAGCACTCATTTTATTTTACTAGTATTTTACTGTTGTTCTTTTTATGTGACCTGCTGTTTTTTTGATTTGGGAAGTTTTACTCCCATGTTACTGTTGCTCCTAGTAATAACATTTATTTATTTTCCAACTGCAATAATACATATGCTGCCTCTGAATACACTTAAAATTCCCTCATTAGCCATGCTTATTTTTATTCATCTTTTTTGTGTGCTATTAGCTCTTTAACTTTTGTTGTTTTTATTTTCTTAATTTATGTTTGATTATGTGTACCGTATGTACAGTACTGTGACACTGCAATTTCCTTCGGGATCATTAAAGTGCTATCTTATCGTATCTTATCTTATCTCAAGTTTTTCCTAAACTTTATTTATATTGTAAATTAATACTAAGGTCATCCAGACTACAATCTGCTGAAAACTAGGGGTGTCCCATAATATAGCTAATGCAATAATACAGCCAAATAACATGTACTATTCATTTTGTCAATGTTTTAATATCGTGTGAGAGTTTTTTGGTGCCATATTACCCCGTATTAAATCACATAACCATTTCACCCTGCCTGGAAAGGAAATATTTGTAAGTAATTTGCATCAACCCTCCTCTTCTAAAAATATTTATTGGTTTACCACTTGAGGCCCACAGTCAAAGATTATGTCTTTGCACCTGAAGAGCCTCAATCCTAAATTGTAGATTCTTATCTATTTTGGGGGAGAGATGTGGCCTAAAGGTTACCAAAGCAACTTTAAAAGGACACAGTTAAACTTCTTAGAGATATACTTGCTGTTTGGCAATGCACTCGTGTAGACAACCAGCTGCATTGTAAGTGTAACTGCTCATATATGTACTTGTCTATGTGCTATGCTTTTTACTGAAAGCTTCCTCTAGAGGGCACTCCAGACTACAATTGGTGGTCTACAATTTGCTTCAATTTTAGTTTACATGTTTCAACGTTGACTTTTAAAATGCTGATAAAATGCTGATCTCTCCCCAGCTGTTCTGACAAGTATGTTTGTCTCTGTGCTGCGGCAGGAACAATGAGACAGATGTGGGTACTTCAGACTTGGTAGCACAACTGCTTCTCAAAACTATCCACCAGTTTGATGCTGCTGAGTGCTGCACTGCCCCTAGTGGTGTTGTGTGTACTGCACCTTGTGTATGTGTCGCATTCATTTTTGTGGACTTGCAAAATCAATGTTTTAATCCTCCTCTTATCTTTGGGGTCATTTTGTCCCCATTCAATGTTTTAAGTCTCGGAAAAAGTTTTGTGATTCATATTTATTGTCTTTTCTTAATTTGATGAAGACAATACGTAAGAAAAATAAAATGTTTCAAATGTTTCAATTTTAATATATGTTTTAGTAAGGCTATTTTATTGGCATAAAACATAGAAAATAGCAAATTTGTAGACATATTTGTGTGGTAATAATGATAAGATCAGTAGGACATTCTGTTTTATAATCTTTCTCTAAATGTAACTTCACTTTAAGCCCTGACCTATTATAATACTTATATAATACTAATATAACATTATAATAATGTCAGAACCACTGATAATTCACTAAATAAATATAAAGTAACTAGCGAATAAACATTGCTAACAAGTTTATTTAAATGTAATTATAATAATTTTCTGGAGGTTTAAATTGCTGGGATTATATTGATCCAGAGAACAAGGGGTGTTACTAAATTTGAGGATAGTAGGAGGGTTAAACAGACGCAGGATGCGCAGGGCAGCCATCATGCATACAAGAACACAACAGCAAGAACTATCAGCAAGTCTATCTCTAACTTTACTCTAAATACTGTGTAGATTTTACAATGGTTCCTCAATTATCCTAAAAACACTCCAGCCTCTGCAGGACCTGCGTGAGTGTCACAATTATGCAGGTTGAAGAAAATCCTTCTCCCTATCACAGAGAATAATACCACTATCAATCAGAGCACTGAAATCCAAACAATCTAAACACACACCACCTCTGTTTAGATCTCTCTCTCTCTCTCTCCCCTCTCTCTCTTTCCCTCCCTCTCTCTCTTCTCTCTATCTCCACGACCTGGAGGAACTCCTCACCCCTGCTGTCATCTGGATCACGTCTATGAGCTGTGAGTGAGAGACACCAGGCCCACATTCACGTCTCTTCTTTAAACAGTTGGATCTCTGCGCATCACGTCTCCTCCCCATACCTCTCAAACACACCTCTCACACTGCAAAGATTTTGGATATTTAACTTTGCACAGCAATAGGTTCAGTTCAGATACAATTAGGAGAATGTTTTTAGGTGAGTTTTAAAAAGTTTAAAAAGTGGTTCTTCACACTAATGCCATAGAAGAAGCACCATTGTACTTTTCAACTAATGGTTTTGGCTGTGCAAAATGTGAAGAGAACTTCCACATAAACAGGCTCACCATTGAGAAATTATTTGCACCCAGAAAGATCGAACCTTCAGGATTAAAACTTGGTGGGTAGTCGTGCCAAACTCTCTTGGAGTGACACATAGGGCCCTGTTTTATTGATCTATAGGCAAGCCGTCACCCGTGCAGCATGATTTAGGGCGTGACAGAGTCTCTTTGCTATTGTAATGACAGGAAAAGCATGTCTTGTGCAGCCTTAAATCAATTACTCATGGTTGTTTTTTGAGTGTAACGTAAAATAAACCAATTAGCATCTCACTTGCCATTCCCTCTAAGAGCCAGGTGCACTCTGACTTTGGCGGATTGCTATTTTAATGGCACAGAGCTTCTGCGCTTCTTAGCAGATGAAACTGACCCACTCGTTTACACTGTGAAGTTGCGTGAGCAGGTCGTTTACAGAAAAAACAATGTTACTTTATTTGGTACTCTGTTTAGTAAAAGTAAAAGTTTTTTTTTTGAGCACCACTGCCTGTCTGTGTTATGTAATGAGTGGGGGTGTACACCTACATTTACAATAGGCTGACTGTTGACTGTTGTCTAGGTTACTTTCAGTCAGTAGTGCACCTATGTTTTCCACTGCCAAGATAGCAATACGCCAAAAAATGACCTGAACACACTTTACTTCCAGTCCACCAAGCCTATCAGTGTCGCTATTTAAACAACGCATGAAGAAGGCATGGAAAAGGACTGTTCCTGGGTGTGCGATAGAAATGAGAATCACAACATGCTGTGCACAGGGTATAAGATGGGGTCCACAATGAGAGAGTCCCATATTTGTACTGGTGGAGACAATCAAAATAAAAAAAAATCCATGTTTCACACCTCAAAAATGCTTGGTGTCTTAATTACAGGCAAATTAAAAGTAGCCATATTCTTAATTTTTGTTTTGAATGCTCACTATGGTGCGCTGTTCCAACAGGACAGTACTTGTCCACATACTGCTGCCATCTCGAGAGTTTGCCTTGAACACAAAGATCAGACCACAGGAAAAAGCTACCATGACCAACTGCATAGCCAGTCTTATTCCTAGTTAAAGTTCATTGGATGGATTTTCTTAGGACACCATTAGGAAACTCTACAACTTATACTTATACTGATACATCTGGTTTGCTGCATTATACATGCATTACACATGCGCTACACACTATTTCTGAATTTGTAGCTTAATAAATATTGCACATATCAGCCTAAATTATGCTAGTAAAAACTCCTTATTAGAACAATTTTTTAAAGCACCATAGGTCGACAAACTCTTTCCCAAAGCATAACCTATTTAAGACATACCCATCAACCAAGCGTGAAACACACGCATACATTACCATCTATGGCATGGCACGGGTCAAATGAAGAGGAATGCTGATCTAGGATCAAATGTACTTGTACTTTGGCCCATGCTGATCTAAATCACTGTGAAAAAAATAAACAGTTCATCTTATCCAGATCCATCTATGCTGATCCCAAAAGCGCCATTTAAACTGAAGCAAGTTTAATGAGTGTGGCTGATGTTTAAGACAAAAACAGCACGACAGTTTAAAATGCTTCGGTTCCTCTGATGCTGATTCTTCAGCTGCTTCGTGTAGGCCTCAGAGCAGTGGCTGCTCAGAGAGGACACAGTGAGCAGAACTAATCCTATTAAATATGAAAGAAAAAGAGAGTTGTAAAGAGAGAAAGAGCAGGCCCTATGAGTTTACTAACTGCCTGAGTGAGCGTACAGTATTTTGGCATAATAGGCATGACTGGTATATGTTCATAAATTGTTCATTAACACGGATCCCAAGTCCCTGCTGTGTTATTTGTGTGATAATTTTGTACAAACTATTGGTAACAGCATGGGAAAGAATTTCCTGTTTGGACAGATCGAAGAGATGTGATTTAGCTGACAGACATGCCGGACGTCAAATGAGAGCACACAGTCTGATTTATCCTTTAAGACGACAGGAAATGTCCACTGCTCTACTTCTCTTTGTTTACACGCCGTGCCCTCTCTTGTATCCGCCAACAGATTCTCCTCTGGAAAAGCAGGAGGACAGTAAAACCAGAACAGTGTTACTTAAGAAACCAGAACAGACAGTATAAACGAAACCAGAACAAAACAATAGCGTCTCCATTCCCACTCTTCTTCCCTCATCCCTCTCTTTCAACAATATGAGAAATCCCATGACCTAGTAAGCCAATTAAAGTTTTACAGAAATGAATGTTTAGCACACTGGGGAGATAGAAAGAGGGGGCCAGTAGCTCAAAGACAAACAGTGCTCGAGACATGAAAATCAAAATAAACAATTTTGTACAACAGGCAAAGTAGCTTTCAGCTCCTGTACATCTAAATGCACTGAAATTGACATCAATGCAAAAATTAAAGGGTATTATTTTAGATGATCTGCATTCTGTTATCAACCCAACACTCAAACAACTTTGTTGTTAATAGCTTTTTGGATATCTTATTTTCTTACTGTTGCATTGCAATTAACCCCCTAACGGGCACACTTCTATTAACAAAAACATGTTTATGGCCTATACAAAACATGTTCATGAAGTCTTTGCAAAAAAAATCACACTTACATAAAAAGATCTCACCAAGCAAGCTCTATTTGCTACTAAGCTGCCAGTGTTTGCATCTGACTCTAAACACACTCTCATAAGTTATAGCCACTAATTAAGCGCACAGCCTGTTGAGGGAAAAAAGCATGGCTTCTTTTTGTTTCTATGTGTTTCTTTTGTCATGGGCAAAGTGCATCAGAGAGATTTTTACTTTCTTACTGTCAATTGAGTTGCAGTGTTTTTCCTACATGTATGTTTCTAGAGGCAATGAGTCCAATGTACATCCAATGTACATGCTTGTTCACATAATTTTGGACCATATTAGTACAAATATACACATATAATATTAATTCTTTAGAACAATTTGAATTGTGATTTTCTCAACCTCTCATTTAAACAAATCAGAACTTGTTTATAATATTTGCATACACACAAATTAAATATAATATGCATAAATATAAAATATGTAATAAATATGTAAATATGTTTTAGAACCTTGCTGTCTTTCACAAAGTGAATAGTCAAGCCCAAATACATTTAAATACATGATTACTATATAATTTAATTATTTTTTACTTTATTTTTTACACTGCTTACTGCTTTACACCTTCAGAAGGCCACAGTTAATTAAGTTGTTGTGGTCTGTGTAGTAAACTTTTTTAGTGAATTAACTCATTCTGAGGTTGTGTTCGGGTCATACAAATATGAATGAGAAATGTTAGTTCTGCCAGGAGATCCAAATGCTCTTCATCTTACCTTGACCAATCACCAGCTTCCACCCGTCTTTAAAAGATTTTTCTTTCAGAAATTGCCAATTTACATTTCCCCTCTATCCTCCCCACCACCACCAGGCCAGTCCCGTAGCCCCGAGCTGGGCAACTGGCTCTGCCCTGACTTCTACACAGAGCAGGATCCAGCAAAGGTCCAGATATGACGAGACCAAATCAAATATTTTTCCTATAAATATTGTTTCTAATCAAACTGACAAAAGTTCTTTTTTTGTGTGCTCACCTCTGAAATCTCATTGAAGAAATGGTATGTATGAGATAAGAGATAAGAGTTGGCAGCCCTGCAAATGTCATCACATGTGATTTTCTCTGGATTTCACTGCATGGATAATAGTGTTTGAAATGTTAAGTATTTTTTGTTTAAAAAATTAAAGAAGCCAGATTTAAGATTCTGCATGCAAAAATGTAAATCAAATACTTTTCCTATAAATATTGTTTCTGATCAAACTGTAAAGAATTTAAGAGGCTGCATGCAAAAATGCATCTAAAAATTTAAATGGTAATTTTTCAATCAATGTGTACATTATTAGTAGTTATTACCATTTCCCACCCACATGCCCAAACTCCTCTTATTACGTAATGCTACCAGGGCTGGGAGGCTGAAAGCTAGCATGTATTTCCTTAGTTACATAAAGCCACACCCCCACTGCATCTTTCCAAGCCTGCAAACCTTATCTCCTGATAAGGCCAACGCTTACATAGCTGCACCATATGAGAGCCCCTGTTCAGTAATTTCAATATTATATTACAAGTCAAGCCCTGTGATGTATTGCTAATAAACTTGCTTCCCTTTTTCCTTCCTTTTCCCACAGTGTATCAGCTGTAATATTTTGGATATTGTGTCTCCGTTCAACGGGCACTGGAGTTTAACAAAGCAAACACACCAGCCCAGAGCAGAATTCCATACCTCTTAGACAGCAACACAATTATTTATCTACATGATAGGCATCATTACTGCTGCACAGCAATGACAATAATGGGCACTTAATCAGGTGAGTGGAAATTAGCCGAATATGTGTGCTGAGATTAGGACAGGCCTGCTGTGGAGCGGAAATTTGAATACAGGGGTTTACTTTGCTTGGCAAGGGGAGCCTGAGTTATCTAACATTAGAAAAATGCAAACCAAACACCCCTAAAAAAGTGAGAGTGAGAGAGCAAGAGAAAGAGAGCTGGTTTTGAGACATAGAGTCAGGAAAAAATGTATATATGTAGCAGCTACAGTTTAACAGCTACAGTTAGGCCTTTGATATCAGTGTATGTCAGTGGCATGCAGTGAATATAGAGGGTACCCCTTCTGATAGTTAGCTAACTACTGAAATAAGCAAGCATACGCGCTGTTTTACAACTAACCACTGCGTACCCCTTCAGCACATCGCTGAGAAGGAGTTGGACAGCCATGGCCCCGCCCCCGAAATGAAAATCATGAATCTGATTGGTTAGATTGTCCTATGACTCATTACTATACCCTTCTTAAAATCAAGAGAAGGGTCACACAGACACTTGAGGAGAAGCCATTTTAAAAAGCTTTGATTGGTTAAAACCGCTGTCAGTCAGATAAGTATGGAGTGAATTTTGTGCCAAAAGTTTTACGTAAAAAAATAAAATCCACAATCAAAATTTTAAGAATCAAAAGTAAAACATGTATGTTGCAAATTCAAAAGAGAAAAAATATATATCAAATATATATATTTAAATATACTTGGTTATTTTATTATTCTTTGCACTTATTTGAAAATTATTTTAGTTTGGATTTTGCCAGTCTTTGCTTTCATTTTTGGATTTTTTTGGATTTTCTGTGGATTTTTGTGGATTTTGCTGCTAAAGACTTTTGCTTCTGGAATCTCTCCTTTGCTTCTGCTTCATTTTTTTGGTTCTGATTTTTGGCACACTTTTCACGGGTGGGCGGGGCTTAGAAGAAGGCGTTCCCCTTTAATCTCTATTGGTCACCTACCCTGAACCCTCGTCTGAGACAGACCACGCCCACCCCGCCAGCTTCAAGCGCTCTTCCAAACATGGCGGAGGGAACGGGGTTCAGCTCACAGCAGCACCAGCAGGTACTTTTCCAATTAAATTTCATACAGACGTTATGTTTAATGTTATATTTAAGTAAGTGTTTAACTCTATTAAGATGCTCATGTTAGCGGGGTGTGCTAAATATCCATGCTTAAATTATACTAGTTAGTTAGTGAACACTAACCTACCTAGTCAGTGAGTTAGCTAGTTTACCTTGGTCATCTGGTCAGTGAGTTAGTGGGTTAGCTAAGCTAGTTAGGTTACCTAGTCAGTGAGTTAGCTAGTTAACCTAGGTCATCTGGTCAGTGAGTTAGCTAGCTACTTAACCTAGGTCATCTGGTCAGTGAGTTAGCTAGCTACTTAACCTAGGTCATCTGGTCAGTGAGTTAGTGGGTTAGCTAAGCTAGTTAGGTTACCTAGTCAGTGAGCTAGTGGGTTAGCTAAGCTAGTTATTATGCCCCAGGGTAAAGCCAAGTAAGTGCTGATTACGGTTAACTAGCTAACTCACTGACTAGGTAACCTAACTAGCTTAGCTAACCCACTAACTCACTGACCAGATGACCTAGGTTAAGTAGCTAGCTAACTCACTGACCAGATGACCTAGGTTAAGTAGCTAGGTAACTTGCTGACCAGATAACCTAGGTTAACTAGCTAAGTTAACTCACTGACTAGGTAACCTAACTAGCTTAGCTAACCCACTAACTCACTGACCAGATGACCTAGGTTAAGTAGCTAGCTAACTCACTGACCAGATGACCTAGGTTAAGTAGCTAGCTAACTCGCTGACCAGATAACCTAGGTTAACTAGCTAAGTTAACTCACTGACTAGGTAACCTAACTAGCTTAGCTAACCCACTAACTCACTGACCAGATGACCTAGGTAAACTAGCTAACTCACTGACTAGGTAACCTAACTAGCTTAGCTAACCCACTAACTCACTGACCAGATAACCTAGGTAAACTAGCTAACTCACTGACTAGGTAGGTTAGTGTTCACTAACTAACTAGTATAATTTAAGCATGGATATTTAGCATACCCCGCTAACATGAGCATCTTAATAGAGTTAAACACTTACTTAAAAAAGAAATATAACATTAAACATAACGTCTGTATGAAATTTAATTGGAAAAGTACCTGCTGGTGCTGCTGTGAGCTGAACCCCGTTCGCTCCGCCATGTTTGGAAGAGCGCTTGAAGCTGGCGGGGTGGGCGTGGTCTGTCTCAGACGAGGGTTCAGGGTAGGTGACCAATAGAGATTAAAGGGGAACGCCTTCTTCTAAGCCCCGCCCACCCGTGAAAAGTGTGCCAAAAATCAGAACCAAAAAAATGAAGCAGAAGCAAAGGAGAGATTCCAGAAGCAAAAGTCTTTAGCAGCAAAATCCACAAAAATCCACAGAAAATCCAAAAAAATCCAAAAATGAAAGCAAAGACTGGCAAAATCCAAACTAAAATAATTTTCAAATAAGTGCAAAGAATAATAAAATAACCAAGTATATTTAAATATATATATTTGATATATATTTTTTCTCTTTTGAATTTGCAACATACATGTTTTACTTTTGATTCTTAAAATTTTGATTGTGGATTTAATTTTTTTACGTAAAACTTTTGGCACAAAATTCACTCCATAGATAAGAGTCCTATAGCAACTGAAAAACACAGACCAATGCTTTGAATGAGTTGCTGTTTTTTATTTTAGTTAATTCATAAAATAAGTCCATAAACTTACAATAGCTATAATATATATTTCCTGATAGAAAACTGTGTAATTATTTACATGCACTTCTTGTCACCCCTTCTCTGAAGGGTTAGACGGGCCTCACTGCACACCACTGGTGTATGTTATAAATGAGTCCTAGGTCAGGCTGACTGAAACCAAATACAAACAGTTTGAAGTCTCCAAGCATTTCCTTCTTCAAAATGTTTGTTTACTTAAAGAAAACAGGAAAGTAATTGAATGGTAATGTGCATCCTATTCAAGATTCAAAGTAGTTTTATTGGCGGAACTGTAACACCAACACTATTACCTAAGTATTACAACAATAACAAGGTAAATACAATGCTAGCACACTGCTACACTGCTAGATACAGTTCAGTGTGGTTATTGTACCACACCACTGCATTTGTGTTTTACAGTTTTGTTAGTTGTTCATCATTTGGGATCCCATAATTCTGGGATCTGTTTTTTCCTGTCTGTAAAATGTTCTCATATTGTGTTGAATAAACTAATCGACTACTTGAGCAAGACTTCCAATAATCAACACAGTAAGGACCTGCGACTAGCCAGAGGAGGAAAAACTGTTGCAAAGATGCAGGCAGGCAGAAAATAAAGCAAATCTTCTGCAAAACACTGGGCTAATCAATCTTCTGTAGCCTGGTAATACTTCAGAAAAGATTAACCCAAATGAATTCTCTAAAATAAAGCATCCAGGGCTAACTGCTAAATCCTGTGGTACCAAGAAAGAACACGCTGAAAACAAGATGGCTACCATCTCTGAGCTTTTAAAAACACATCGTTCTAAAATAAAAAAAAAGATGATAAATAATGAATTTGCTTGTCAGCTTTATTGTCAAAGATAATTCACCACTTTCTGTTTCGGTTTATAAAGAGGGATTCAGTCATATAGCTCACCTTTAAGCTTTTGATCCAACATTACTCTGTGGAAAACAAACACCCTGCAGTACACTGCTCTACAAGTCAGTATTTTACGGAGAGGAAAAGTTGTAGTGTCTCATTCACTATTGGATTCGGTTCTCACAGTATTCTTACTGTTAGCAATTAAGCTGATTTGTGTTTAGATGGTTCTGTTGGACAGTTCTGTAATTGAGGGTTGATTGAGGGTCACTGTTCAGGGGTTAGTTCTTGCATGTATAGCACTTCAAACTCTCTTTCTCTTGCAGAGAAGTATACATGAAAAACTTCTGACTTTCAGTTTTGTCTTATTTTTATATATAATACATATAGTATGCACCCCTCTCCCCAATCGTTCCTAATAGCTGGTGCTCAGTGGCTCTCCAAAAACAGACCCTTTATATAAGGTCCGTCCCACTAATGCCTCTGTGTGTATTTCTGTGGCTGATGCTGGCACAGTGTGGGTGTGAGTGTACACTGAGTGCGAGAGGTCTGCGAGTGCAGGTGTGCATGTGTGTGTGTTTGAGAGAGAGAGAGTTCAGTGCATATGCCCACCGCCTCAAAGTCGCTGCTTCTCCCAGCAGGCTCTCCACTTTACAGCGCTGCACTTCACATCACATCAGTGCGCCTGGGCTCCGGCCTACTTAACAGGATAAATATTTCAGAGGCACCTTCCCCCCTCATGTTGGCCTGTCGCTTTCTGTTTGGAGCTACAGCTGGGCGCCGTGCAGTCACAGCCTCTCCAAACTTCAGAGAACTGCATTATTTAGCAGCACCCAACTCACTGCTCCCCTAATTTCAGCTCTCCACACCCCACCCACTTCACCACTCTCTTTGTCTTACTGCGGCTTTCTACTTTCCTGCACCACCTACTCTTTTTCTCTATACACTTACTTTTTTTCTAATGACAACCAAAGTTCTACCCAGCTAACAGAGAGTGTTAAGCAGCATTTTGAAAAGGTTCCAGAAAGGTTGGCCTGCTACGTTCAAGAAAAAATGTCCCAGGAACATTCTAAAAACGTGTGACTTAATAATGGTAATAATGGTTTGCATCACAGGGTGTTTATAAAGTCTTTCACATAACATTCCCAGCTACATGAATACTAACGTTATGAAAACATTAAAATGAAACATTTAACATTCGCACAGCTAAAAATAAATTAACATACACAACTTTGCAGACGTTACCAGAATGTATAAAAACTTTAAATACAGTGTTCTAAGAACATCTAGCAAACCTGACAGATTTAACGTTATAAGAATATTAACTGTACTGTTCAGAAAAAAAAAGTTATCTGGGACCCAGCTAACAGAGAATATTATAAGACAGTTTATCAATGTTTTGAAAAGTTTCCAGGAAGATTATTAGAATGATTCTCACAATATGTTTCTAGGTAGACAAAGTTTTTTAAGCTCAAATAACAACTCCAAATGGTTTGAATGGTTTTAGGGTGTAATGTTCTTAATGTTCTTACAATGTCCGTCGTATAAGCTTCCATTACTTGTTAACTCACTTAGCCACAAAGCTTCAGTGCAAAATTAAAAAAGCAGAAGGGGGATACGAGAAAGTTGTTAGTTTAATTTTTCACACAGATTTCTGTGTACTTTATGATGAAAGTAATGCATACTGGTATAGATTACATTCTTGTTCAATCAATGCTTGGTAAATGAGTGTAAGAGCACCTGTAGTTGTTATCTATTCGAAAAAGTAAGTGTTATAACTAGGCAAGATAGATTTAACAGAAGTCTATTGTTTTGGTAGCTCCAGGCCAACTGCAACAGGGCCTCTGACCTTGAGTCAGTGCAGAAATCAATGCCAGCACCTTTTCGGGGTTGTGCACTGACTCTCTGCAATACAGAAAGAAGCAGAGGGGGAGTAACATCAAGAGGAATCAGCCTCACATGCTTACATTATGAGGCAATCCAAAATGGCCTTCTCCACTTGGAGACAGGCTCACGCTCTCACCAGCCGAATTCCAAAGCACACGCCACGTCCCAGAGCAGTGACGTCATCGGCCTGTGATGCTGAGAGACTCTCAGTGAAAAAGAAAGGAAAAGACCAAAGACCAGCAAATACTGCATACCTCTTCACTCCTGAGGCATGTACAGCATTATGCCAAAGTCCTGTAGGCAAGAAATATTTATTTGTTAAAAAAACACACAATAGTTAAAGAGGCACTAAACCTTAAACCATATCTTTCATTAATTGCTGAAAACTACCAGTTCTGCTTTTAATTTTATACACATTTTCTAACTTAAAAAATGCTTTTATTGGGGTCATTTCTGTCTCTGCAGCGTTCTCTCAGGTTTAACTGCTCTATAAGCGAGGATGACATTTCCATGTACTTTGTTATGCAGACACAATATGCAATCACAATATGCAATTCAATCAATCAATAATACTGCCTCCCTCATGATGTCCAAACATCTGCATCTCACCAATATCAGAGGTACACTGCTACTGCTGTAGCTCAGCCCAATCAGCTCTCCCTTCTGCCCCAACCCTAAACCCATACATCACTGCAGTGCCCCTCCCAAAATACCCCACCCATTTTTTAGCATTTTGCAAATTTGAGCTGAGGGTGGAGTTTAGTTACTCTTTAAATAGAAATTATAATCTTGTTTTTTTTTTTGCTACTTCATTTTTTTAGTCCTCTATTTCTTTATTTGTTTTCGTTTTCTTTTATTATTCTAATTAGTTATCTTTGTGTTTTATTGCCTTATATTTTAGCCTGTCCACTTGTCCTTTTATTCTTAATTATTTTATTTTTTCTTAGTTAAATCTTATATTGTATGTTTGTTTTTCTATGAAGTTTCTTATTTCAGCTTACCTGAATAAATACTTGATTTTGATAAAAAAAAAAAAAAAAATCAGTCCCTTTAAATTGTAAATGCTCGGCTGCATTGAAAATGAGGCTTAGCCTTAATGTATTACCAAGTGAAGTGGAATAACGGTTGATTGATTGGTTGAATCATACAAATAAGTGGTTATTGATTTGATGAGTAGCCTATGTGTGCGTTAGCTTAGCCATTTCCAAAGCTCCTCCCAACCTCTTACCAAGGAGACCAAGGAGTACATTGATTATGTCTCAGGCAGGGGATGGCTTGGGAACACCTGTATAAATTGTAAGGTTTTATTTTTCTAAATTTGTGCAAACATTTAACATTCCTCAATCCACTGTGCCACATGTGTACAGGAAATGCTTAATAGAAGGCATTACCATCCACAGTGAGTAGCACAGTGGGTAGTAATGATAGTGAGCAGTGACTGGTTAGAACTGTCCATGGGAATAGATAAGCAACTCGAGCAGAAATCACGTTCAATGCAGGAGGCCCAATACACATACACATATATGTAATATTATTTTCCATAAGATATATTAAAAGTCAAGGGACAGGAGCTAGTAGCATGAAAAAGTTCCCATGGAAAATAAAGTTGGAAAAAATGCAGTGACCTGTGGGATAGGTGTATATGGCCTCCAGCATTAGCCATTTAGCATGTCAGTGTATGCGGTGTCCTACCTGTGCACCTGGAATTCAAAGACACTATACAAAACTAAAGACTCTGTGTCTAATCATTTAAACAGCCTTTACTTTCTGATGAACATCCTTAAAGGGGACATATTATGCAAAATTCACTTTTTGTGTGCTTATGTATTTCCACCTGGGTCTTGCCTGTCCCTATAAAAAAATCTATCCATTCGTTTTCTGTAAATCAGCTGAAAGAGTTAGGTGTCAGGAATTGTATTCTTATATGAGCCGTTTGAATGCCTCACTTATTGTGAGTCACAACAAACCTGCATAGAACCACCCTGATACCACCCTTTACCTGCCAACCCCCACCAGAGCCCCACCCACTAGATCCGATGAAGATCCACTAATTCATTAATTTTGGTTAAGGAGCTCAGATTCTACACATCAGGATTACTCAGCAGACTTCGTATGATGGAGGGATCTGTGACAAGTCAGCAGATAAGGAAGATGTAAGCAAATACTTTCACATAATGATTTTTGCGCTTCTATCACAGTTGAGCATTGACTATCTTGTTTGTGTTTTTCCATTTAGCACAAGCTAACACTAACGTGTGGTAAACACTCAATGGTGTATTCAGAAACAATGTATTTGCATAAAAGTGACAGAGCCCTTAAACAGCTCATTCTGAAATGGACTGAAACTGAGAAGGGTTGGTGGGATCTCTTTATGTGAGAGTGATCTTGTGCAAAGAACTTCATGAACATTTTTGTATAGCCCATACAACTATTCTAACTTGTGTAAAAAGAGGCATAATATGTCCTCTTAAAATTAAATTCAGCCAAAATGCTTTTGACACATAATCAAAACACATACATGTTCTGGTATGTTTTGGTTAGTTGGTTTTTGGTTGGTTGTTTTCATAAGTTGCAAATAAATAGAGAATAATATAGATATACTGAGGAACTGAATCAAGTGGAGCATTCCCACAATGTGGCAACTGAGAACTTCTCATGCTGGTTGATAAACACTGTGGGTTCTGGCACACTGATCATTCTGTGGAGCTATTTTGGTATAATGTTTACAGTAGAAGTATGTGATTTCAGGCACAGCCATCATACTTTTTAAGGCATTTAGATCTGGATGTAGATAAGTACACGACGGTATGTTGTTTATAATATATTACATCCTGTGTTGACCACAGCTATGATTTAGCTCTCAAGAGCTATCCATCTGAATCTGTAAAACATTTCTATTTGAAAAGCTCTGAAAAAAAAAAAAACCTAAGGAAGAAGAAATGGAAATTAACTGTTTTGGAATTGATCAAATCTTAAAATGTTAAAAGTGGAAAAGTAAACAGCAGAGAAAATGAAAAAGAAGCATGTCAAATCAGACTCATTTAAAATTTTGACAAAATTTCAGGCAAAAACTGTTTGACTTTGGTCTCTCCTGCTGTTTGGATCAAGGTTTGGCCTCCCACCAATCAGGCAAAACAAGACTGATGTTTGTATAGACTACCACCTAGTGGACAAGTGGACAAATTGCCACATTGCAATACTAACATATAGAGCAGAGGTTCTCAATTGGTCTCGGCCTGGGACCCACATTTTCTTATGGTCATTAAGTTACAACCCACTTTTCTAGAATACAAACCAAACAAATTTGTTTTTTAAAAATAGCCATCAAAAACACATTCAAACACATGCATATAGAGTGAATTCAAAAACAGGGAAGAAAATGACAGCTATGTGTATAAAAGTTACTACAGTAAAATGAAATATCAAAACTGCACAAACTAAATAAGGCCACAAAATTAGATATTTTACTTTTCTACATATCTCAGCATTCACAGTACATTAGTAAAAACTGAGAATCAAGCCAACAGCATATATGAAGGTTACTACAATTAATTTTAAATATCAAAAGTAAAAATAAATAAATAAAATAAATGAGGCTTCAAAACAAGATGCTTTCGCCAAACCTGTCTTATCTGGAAATGTGTGAAAGTGGGGATGTACTTTACTTTAGATCAGATTAGAGTATCAAAGTCTGGGGTGAAGGTAGACAGAGTTACTCTCAGATCATGCTCAGTGCTCAACCTGTTTCTCTGCTTTGACTTGAGCTATACCAAAATCAGATGAGCATTAATTATTTTATTTATATTATTATTTTGTATGTATGTATTTTTTACAAGCTGTCTGCAACAGAACCCTGGTCCTCGAGGCCCACTGCCCTGCACATTTTAGGGCTTCTCCATCTTCAACACATGACTGCAGTTTAGTAATGGACAGCTAATGATCTGAGGATGGGTCTCCTGAAAGTTTCTTAACACTAAGATGATATTTAGATGATTAAGCAAGCTAAACACTTAGCACTCTCTCTCTATGGAAAATGTTCTTAAGACTAAAATGCTTTTGGGAACATGGGCCCTAATAAATAGGATCAGCAATGTTATAAGTAAGCTAAACAAACACAAAAAATGCAGGGCCGAGCCTCCAGGACCCTGGATTTGAGAAATACAACTCTTCTATATTACATTACATTACATTACATTTGACATTTATTGACAGGGCCCAAAGGAGGTCAAAGGGAAATAATGGGATAGAGGAGTAGAGGAGGGGAAGAAAGAAATGAGGTTAGAAGTAGGTAGTTTGTTAGAGGTGTTAAGAGAGTAAGTGTTTTTTGAAGAGCTCTGTCTTCAGGAGTTGGTTAAAGATAGAGAGGGACGCTCCTGATCTGTTAGTGGAAGGAAGTTTGTTCCACCATTGGGGATTTCTGTATTTATCCATATATATCAATAAGTCCTATCCTAACCTGGAAAATATTCTGCAGCAAATAAGTCTATACTAATGTTAATTCACTCATTGTGTTGTGTAAATCGTTTGTGTGGAAAAAATACTGCTGATCAGGATGAGTTATTTTTGGGGGCATAAAGTTGCTTAACAACCCAGTCCACGGCAGTAGTAAATCTCAAGTTTAAAGTCTTACAGTCAATAACTTACAATCTAGACATAAAATGATAAAAGCTCATTTTATTCACAGTATTAAAGAACTAAAACAAGAAATGTGTCATGTCCTGTCTGTTCTCTTGTCTGTATGTTCTCATGTGACCCGGCTCCTCTGTGTTTCATTCCCAGTGTTTTTCCACTCACCTGTGTTCATTTGTAGCTCCGCCCCTTCGTCCCAGGTGTTTCCTGTGTGTGTGCACCTCTATTTAAGGTCCGTGTTCCATTTCCCCGGTGTCGATCCTTGTACGTTTATCGTCTGTCAGTGCTCTATGTGTTCCCCAGTTTCCTCAGTCCTGTTTTCAGTTTATTCCATGTGTATTTTGTATTTGTTTTCTTTAATAAATCCCTTTTTGTTTGCATTTGCGTCCGCCTCCGCGTCCTCCCTGCACCCTCACCTGACAAAATGTCCTGCTAAAAAAAAAAAAAAGCTCAAACTGATCAAGGTTATTAATTTGGTTTATAAGTTTAGCTTTTAAATGGTCTACAAGCATAACCAGCCTGACCAACTGAACAACCAGTTTGGCCAAGCCTAACCATGCTGGTTGACACACATGACCAGCATCTCTAATATGGTTTATCAGCATGACCAAAATTCTACAACAAATAAACCTGACCTTCATTTGTTCAGTCTTTCAGTGTTCTAGTCCAGTCTGTAGTAGACACTCTAAAAACTCTTACAGGCTTTTCACAGATGGGGATTAAGCCTAGTTCTGAACTGCACACCACTTTGAATTAAGATTTTCCATTGAGAGAAAAGTACAGGACCAGTCTTAAACCCTTTCTAGGAAACCACGCCTTTAACTGTGTACTCTGCTCTTAATGAGGATGTTAGTTGTTATGTTTGGCACATTTCAGGTGTCACTGTTTAAAACTATGTTTTTTGCTGGTGTATACTGCCTTATCAAATTTAATAAACAATACTGCTTCAAATATTCACTATACACTGTGCATAGAGTAGCTTACCAGTAAAAGTTATGTGTTTACCTGTATATCCAGCATTTTAACCACCTTTTAACCACCTTGAACATCAAAGACCAGATATTGTACCAGCAAAAACTTGTCTTGATTTTAAATTTTCACAATTCAACATTTCATATTTTTCAACATTTTAAAGCGGGCACAAAAGTGGAGATTACATATTGTTTAAACTGACTTTTCATGTCTTTTTGTGCATTTTCCTCCGACTGTAAAGAATAAAAGCTAACAATAACCGAATAAAAGGCTCAGTGGTCTTGCAAAACATGATTCGTCGCGGGTGGTAGAGAACACCTCTCCAATCATAACATTTTACTACAATCACTCTACAGTGCCAAAGAGGAAGGAAGAAGGATATTATAAAATGTTCTGAAACATTCAACCAGCTTCCACATTCTGCCCCCACTATGTGTGAATAGAAACAACAATTTATTGTAGGTTCTACATTAATAACAGCATTAATCACAGAAAGATTCATTACGGAAGGAGTAATAAGTGTAGTTTAATTGAATGGAGGACAGGCCAATTTGAATGACAATCAATGTAATCTTAAATACAAGTGTTTAAGGATATGTCACTACTGATGCATTTTGACAGCCATCATGTGTACCATGAAAATTATTTGTGTAACGATAGGGAGCAGACGGGAGGCGGACGTAAAGGCGGGTAAGACAAACTGATTTATTAAATAACAAATAAATAAACAAGCAAACAGGGGATTAACGAGAAAATATATGAACATAAACAAACAGGCAAACAAACTAAGAGTTAAGCTAAACAGACAATAACTAACAGGGCTAGGGATATATACAAGGGAGAAAAAAACTAGAGAAACAAGAAACTAGAATAAGCAAAAGAATAAACAGGGAATATAAACTAAACACGGAACGAAGAGATAAACTAGCAAAAACGTGGCATAAACAATGGCAAACGAAGCAAGACGGACAACAAGGGAAGGTGCAAAGACCAACAGCAAACATAGACTAAAAGCTACTATTTATACTAACATGAAACAATGAACACCTGGGGAAAAGGCAGAGCTACTAATTACAGACACGTGACGGAAAAATACTGGGGAAACACACTAGGAAACGGGAAAACACAGGGAAACAAAGCGAGACTGTGACAATTTGATATTATTTTTTAAATATTGTGATATACACTATTTCTACCATATCGTCCAGGCCTACTTATACTGTTGCAAAAAATTAAGTGTAAACAGTAATGATCCTACACAAAGCAGACATGTGGAAGATGTTGAATTGTCAATCAGAGCTCAGTCCACTTGTAAAGCTCTTCATACTAGAATCAAGTGAGGTTTTCCAGACAGGGATAAAGCTTAGTCATAAGCTTAGTCATTTTTTAGACTTTATTCCTGTCTGTAAAATGCCCTTCAGTGTTTTTATGATCTTAACTGAAAGTGCTGTTTTGCTTGGCACGTAGGCACCGACACAAAATATTTGGCAAAGACAGAACATGGTCTGCAGAAGCTGAATGAAGGCCTAGTATGATGAAGACACTGCCTTCATCATTTTAAATTTGGTTATAGTTTCCATTTTCCACTTTCATAACCCTGAACTAAAGCGATGAAGAATTTAATAAAGTCAGCAGAATGATGCTGACGTAATTCTGACGCAAGTCTGATCTTTTAGTGCCACAGTTAAATCCAAGTGTTTGTGAGAGAGAGAGAAAGAGAGAGAGAGAGAGAGAGAGAGAGAGAGAGAGAGAGAGATGTTGTTTATTGTCTCCAGCTGTGAGCTTTGTGATGCTTCTCTGCTCACCTTTCCACCCTGATGTAACTCAGTCCAGGGCATGCATGTATACACAACTGTGTGAATGTGTGTGTTTGCACACACAGTTCAGTTCAAACTTGCAGAAGTGACAGACATTTTATTTATAGCATTTTTAACACTCATTCAGAGTCACTCTATCATGCTGTTATTTTCAGAGCAGTGGTGCTGGCAGTGTTACTGCAGGCCTGCAGCTTATAAGCAGCACTGCTCAAAGGCTTTTTTTCTATTAGTTTAATAGAAAGCATCCACAAGCAGGAAAAATACAGATAAAACATTTTGGTTATTTATTAAGTTAAGTATAGCTGAGTCATACTTATTTTGTCTGATCCACTCGTAGACCTGCACGACACACATTAATCCTACCATGTCAGTGTCACTGCAGTGCTAAGAATGATCCACCACCCAAATAATTAGGGATGCACCAATGTTGGAATTCTAGGTCAATGACGATTTTTAAACTGTACATATAGAATCAGTAACAGTACCAGTCAAGAGTTTGGATACACCTCTTCTCATTGAATTAGTTTTGTTACTTTTTAAGTTTTTTATATTGTACATTTAATATTGAAGATATATAGTTATACAGAAATACATGTGGAATTATTCTGTAAACAGAGAGTGGTAAACAAGCCAGAATATGTTTTATACTTTAGACTCTTCTAAGTGCCACATTTAGCTTTGATGACAGATCTGCACACTCTTGGTATTTTAATCTCAGTGGCTTTATTTGGTAAACTCACCTGGAATAGTTTTCTCAGTGTCTTGAAGGAGTTCCTGGATGTACTGAACAATAGTTCCGTAGGTTCAGCTTATCACAGATCACGTTTTTGTTTACTACATAATTCCACATGTCTCTT